>NC_044316.2:47212170-47901284 GCF_007474595.2 Lynx canadensis
ACAAGTTCTTTTCTTATTTTTTCTTTCTTTCTCTTCTTTCTTTCTTTCTTTCTTTCTTTCTTCTTTCTTTCTCTTTCTTTCTCTTTCTTCTTTCTCTCTCCCTTTCTTTCTTTCTTTCTTTCCTTCTTTCTTTCTTTTTTTATTTTTATTTGGGGGGGAGGGGCAGAGAGAGAGAGGGAGACAGAGGATCCAAGGTGGGCTCTGTGCTGACAGCAGACAGCCCGATGCAGGGCTCAAACGCATGAACCATGAGATCATGACCTGATCCGAAGTCAGACGCTTGACCGACTGAGCCACCCAGGCGCCCCTGGAGCTGCATTTCTTCTTGGCCTTTGTATTAGCATCTTCCAGAGAAACCGATATAGAAGAGGAGATACATTATGGGAATCAGCTCACAAAATTATGGAGGCCGAGAAGTCCCACGACGTTCTGTCTGCAAACTGCAGAACCGGGGAAGCTGGTGGGTATAACACAGTCTTAGTCCAAAGGTGTGAGAATCAGGAGCTCTGATGTCCGAGGGCAGAAAAAGATGGATGTCCCAGCTCCAGAAGAGAGGGAGAGAGAGGGAATTCTCCCTTCCTCTGACTTTTTGTTGTAGTTAAGCCTTCAGTGGATTGGGTGATGCCCACCTACACTGGAGAGGGCCATCTCTGCTCCATCTACTGATGCAAATACTAATCTCTTTGAAACACCCTCACAGATGCACCCAGAAATGATCTCTTTTTTTTTAAATTTTTTTATGTTTATTTACTTTTGAGAGAGAGAGAGAGAGAGAGAGAGAGAGAGCACGGGGGTTGGGCCATGCAACCCGTGCCCCAAGACGGCGCTCTCTTCTCTGTCCCTTTCCCGGCAGGAAGCAGCCCAAGAGTGGTGTCAACCATGAGGCTGGATCCGTGTTTACCCCTGGGAGGTGAAGTCTGTCTTTAACTATGACTCAAATTCTCTTCTGGTATAATGACTATGAGTCAGCTCTACCTGAAATGCTGTGTTCAGGCCACAGTTCCAGCCAACCTCAGAGAAACGGATGGTAAGTACAAACACCCTGAAAAGCCGGCTGGCTGAAACGCAGACGGTTGGCTTCTGACAGAGCATCTGAATCACACATGGTTCTTCGGCCACCCAGCAGAACTCACGGGGTTCTCGCTAGTGTCTAGGCCTCGGGTTGCTAGAATTCTCTTTGATGAGTAATTAGGAGAGTAAATGAGATCACTCACTCATTTAACGCATTTGGCAAATGTAATGGGTGGAACCGTGGCTCCCCAAAGTGCATGTCCTTGTACCTGGAACCTCTGAATGTGATCTCCTTTGGGAAAAGGCTCTTTGCAGATGTAGTCAAGTTTGGGATCTTGAGATGAGATCATCCTGAATTAAAGTAAACCCTAAGCCCCATGACAAGTGTCCTTTCAAGAGAATGGGCAAAGACCCACAGGCATGGAAGGCATAGGCAGAGAATGGAGTGACACAACCATAAGCCAAGGAATGTCAAAGATTTCTGGCAGCCACCGGAAGTTAAGGGAGAGGCATGGAATAGAGTCTTCTTCAGAGCTTCCAGAAGGAAAAGACCATGTCAGCACCTTGATTTTAGACTTTTATCCTCTAGAATATGAAAACATAAATATGCATTATTTTAAGCCCCCCGGTTTGTGGTGGTTTGTTCATGGCGGCCGTGGAAAACTAATACAATGGACATTTGAAGTCTCCAAGGTGCAAGACAATGGAGTCACCACGCAGAGCCAGAGTAGGGCTCTCAGCTTCAATGTCACCTTCTCAGAGAGGCTTTTCCAGACCGCCCAGTCTGTGTTGAGTGCCTCCTCCTTCTTTCTTATGTACCTTTCTTCTTAGCTTCACGTAGTGAGTTGAGGGCTGATATGTTTAACGTCTGATTTTCCCACGCTTGGCAAACGCCAAGAGGGCAGTGGCCATTTCTGTTTTATTCAATTCTGACTCCCCGCCCCCTCACGTAGGGCCTGGCATGCAGAGATGCCCAATAAATATTGGTTGAACGCAAATATAAATGAATAGCTTGCTTCTCTGAGCCATGGGGGGGAGCGGAGTAGTAAGGAAGAACCCACATTTGTGTGGCAAACTTCTCATGAGACCCTGAGTTTATGATCTCTTGATGGCAGGCTTGGAAATGTAATTATTTTGTTTTCCTCTCTCCTCCGAAAGCCTTGTTTTTAAAGTTTGGAGTGCTTTAAGGGGGTAAATATCATCTTCACCTCTAGGATGGCGGAAAGGAGAAGGTGGGCCCAGTAAAGAGCGTGCTTGCGAAAGTCAAGACCCCCAGAAGGAAAACTTCCTGTCAAACGGAACATTTCAACAACAGTTAAATTTTCTTGCAGAAATAATTGGTTGCTCTAGCAACCAGGCCTGGTTCTCCCCCAGAAGAAAAACATAGAAAGAGAAGAGAGGGGTGGGAAGAAGTCAGCTAACTCTGGTCTAAGCTTGGGAGAAGGAGCTGCCCAAATGGGAATTGTTGGGCCATATTGGGAGAGGTCTCATGTTATCAGTATAGAAGGACGTCTGCACGCTTGCCTCGGTTTGGGCGGCCGAGTCCCTTCCCCAGCCTGATTCGCCACCTCCATTGCCTTCCTGGCTGGCTCCCACGGGCGGCAGAGTGTTCGATGCCCTCCAGACAATGCCTCTTGCCCCTCTCAATGTGGCACACCAACCCCTGTATTAAATTGCCCCTGGATACTTGCTCTTGAAAGACACCCTGTTCTGGGTCCTTCGGCAATGAGTAATCAACTTCCAAAAGATTCTCATTGTAGATTCAGATTTTTATCTATATATGGTTTTCGAGAGTGGAATCCACCCACCTGTGCCAGGAGAGTTCACCAAAGGTATCAGAGCAGGGAGTGAATGCGCAGAGGTGATTCTCGATGGTGCATTGGGGGTTCATGGAGAATGGCAACCCACTTACAGGGGAGAAGGGCAGCAGCAGGGCACCATGCTGGCTCGAGGGAGGGTGGGTGCAGGCATGGCTCTTAAAATGAAATGTGGCGGGGCGCCTGGGTGGCTTGGTCGGTTCAGCGTCCGACTTCGGCTCAGGTCATGATCTCATGGTCCGTGAGTTCGAGCCCCGCGTCGGGCTCTGTGCTGACCGCTTGGAGCCTGGAGCCTGTTTCAGATTCTGTGTCTCCCTCTCTCTCTGCCCCTCCCCTGTTCATGCTCTCTCTCTGTCTCAAAAATAAATAAACGTTAAAAAAAAAAATGAAATGTGGTGGTCCTGGTCAGCGAGCAGCCCAGCCTTGGCTGTTTTCTCTGAGCGGATTATCCATTGAGCACGTGAGTCTAGAGAAACACCTTTTTTTTTAAAGGTAATTAATTAATTAATTAATTTTGAGAGAGAGAGAGTGCTCACACAAGTGCACAAGTGGGGGAGGGGCAGAGAGAGAGAGAGAGAGAGAGAGAGAGAGAGAGAATCCCAAGCAGGCTCTGTGTTCCAACTGAGCCCAACGTGGGGTTTGATCTAACGACTGTGAGATTATGACCTGACCTGATATCAAGAGTCAGACACTTAACTGACTGAGCCTCCCAGGTGCCCCAGAGAAGTACTTTTAAGGGGTTTGCTAGTAGCAAAAAGGCACGAAGAACATTCATGCCCAAGGCTGTTGTGGGGTGGCAGTCCATGGAGTTTGTAGGGCATCTGACTCATTCATCTCGTTCAACGTGCATTTATCGAATCCTGTCTTCGGGAGGCTGGATAATGGCTCACCAAAGAAGCCCATGTTCGGATCCTGGGAACCTGTGAAAAACATATCACGTCATGTTATAAAGTGGAATTAGGTTGCTAATCCGTTGACTTCAGGATGGGGGGTTGTCGTGGGTTATCTGGGTGGTCACAAGGGTCTTTCAAGTGGAGGAGGAAGGCACAAGCGGGGGTCGGAGTGATACAGCACGAGAGAACCACAGCTGGTTTTGAAGACGGAGGAAGGGACACGAGCCACCGAATGCAGCTTCTGGAAGCTGGAAAGGCCGGGAGTTGGATTTTCCCATAGAGCCTCCGGAAAGGAACATCACCCTGCCGACACTTGACCTTAACCCTGGGAGACCGGTTTCGGACTTTTGAATTACACAAAGCTAGGATAAGAGGTTTATGTGGTTCTAGGCCCCTGGGAAGGGTCACTTGTAATAGCAGCCATAGGGCCCCAGTCTGCCTTCCAAGTGCCAGGCCCTGCACCAGGTTCTGGGGGGGTGGGAACGCCACTGAGGCAGGGCTACTGCCCTCACCAGGTTTCTAGTCCAGAGAAGGGGCCAGCCGGGCAAGTCAACAGTGGAGGCCCAGGAATGTAGGTGGTGGAGTATTGTGGAGATGGCAGAGGGCTGAGCTCAGGGAAGGTGTGCCAGAAATAACTTCTGAAAAATGGACTTGAAGGATTGCCTGGTGAAAGACAGGCTGGGGTAAAGATGTCCAGGATGGAGGGAGGAGATGACCAACAGGGGTGGAGGGGCTTGGAATGTGTTGCTGAGAGAAGCAGCACTGTTAACTAAACCAGGCACCACAGAGTTCTGCTAGGCAGTGTAAACTAAGCTAAGTACTATAGAACTAAGCTAAGTGCTATAAAACTGAGCTAAGTAGTATAGAACTAAGCTAAATAGTATAGAACTAAGCTAAGTACTATAGAACGAAGCTAAGTGCTATAAAACTAAGCTAAGTGGTATAGAACTAAGCTAAGTACTATAGAACTAAGCTAAGTGCTATAAAACTGAGCTAAGTAGTATAGAACTAAGCTAAGTAGTATAGAACTAAGCTAAGTAGTATAGAACTAAGCTAAGTGCTATAAAACTGAGCTAAGTACTATAAAACTAAGCTAAGTACTATAGAACTAAGCTAAGTGCTATAAAACTAAGCTAAGTGCTATAAAACTGAGCTAAGTAGTATAGAACTAAGCTAAGTAGTATAGAACTAAGCTCAGTACTATAGAACTTAGCTCAGTACTATAAAACTAAGCTAAGTACTACAGAACTAAGTCAAGTACTATAGAACTAAGCTCAGTACTATAGAACAAAGCTCGGTACTATAAAACTAAGCTAAGTACTACAGAACTAAGCTATACTTGACTATAGAACTAAGTACTATAGTACTTGACTATACAGTACTTGGCTATAGAACTAAGTCAAGTACTATAGAACTAAGCTCAGTACTATAGAACTAAGCTCAGGACTGTAGAACTAAGCACTGTGAGCTAAGCTAAGAACTGTAGAGATAAGCTAGGCACTACGAGCTAAGTACTGTAGAATTAGGTTAGGCACTGTGAACTAAGCTAAGCACTGCGAACTTAGCTAAGCACTATACAGCTAAACTAAACAGCTGAACTTTTATCTGGAGAGCTGTGGGGGAGCCTCTGAAGCGTTGTGACAGGGGGTTGACATATTTTGATCAACTTGACCAGAGAAAACAGCCGGAAGCAGAGCACGTCAAAAATAGAGCCAAGCTGATCAAAATCAAAGCTTATGCAGTCACTGTGCTGAGAAGGGTCACCCTCCTGGGAAGGCAGCGGGGCCTTTCTCACGGAGCTCTACCTTCTCCATTCAAGCCTCTGAATCCCCCCCTCCCAGCTGAGTCTGGATCCCTCGGTATTTCTTGACCTGCTTCAAAGAAGTGGTCAGAATTCTGCAGACTGGCCCTGTCTCCCCAGCCTCCAAACACTTGCCTCTTCCCAGCCGGCAAAGGCACGAGGAATAAAGTCAAATGGAAAACAAAGCCGTGGTCACAGGCGGAGCCCCGCGCCTGCCATCCCTTCATAAATTAAATGTAAACTGTAAAAATTGATTATTTAAGGCCTAATTGCCATTATTTTCTAGTATAAAAAAGCAGGGATGAGCACTGTGATGGGCTATCAGCCAGAATGGAAAGGGGCATTTAGTTAATTTCCCGAGCCTGCTGAAAAGCTGTCCCTGTGGAGTTGGGGGCCCCTCAGGCCCTGCCAGGCTGCAGCTGGCTCCGCCGGGCAGGTGCCCCCAGCCCGGGGTCTGAGCTGGAGCCCTTGCCTGGCAGGCGGAGGCCTAGGTGGTGCCCTGGCCCTGCCTGGGGGCACGGTCTGGGCTCTGAGGATGACTCTGGCTTCATGTCTGCACCTGCATGGCAGCTGGTTGGGCAAGTGGGAGGTCAGCGGAGGACCAGAATCTGGGCTCTAGAAGGTGGAGGTCAAGCCCAGACACTCCGCGAAGCTTCCTGTGCTCAGCCCAAGCCACAGGATCTTCGTGTGGACTTTGAGGGAGGAGCCCGAGTTTATGCCTCCTGTGACCCAGCTCAGGGACCCCTACGTCGGCTCCAGTCGTCATCAGCAAGTCCCCACTGTCCTCTCCGGCTCTACTAACTGGATCCTGTCTTGTCATCTGGGTTCCTGGTCATCGTGATGACAATTCCTTTGGATTTAAGCACCCCCCAGCCCCCCGCTCCCCGCCAAGGCCCCAGGTACTGTCTACGTGCCCAACTTACCCCACAGTGGTGAGTGCTGTTCCCGTTTTATGGGAGAAGCTTGAGGCTCAAAGGGTTAATCAGTGTCTCTAGTTAGTGGCAGGGTCGCAATTCACACCCAGCTTTTTGGTCTGCCAAGCCAATCTCCCCACTCTGTGCCGCTGGCCACTGTCCCCGCCTCTAGCCGGCCGTCCCCAATCTGCTTAGGCGAGCCTGAGTGGATCTGAGAGGGGACATAGCTGGGTTTCCCATCTGATGTCAGAGCTGGCTTGTCTCCTGACCTGACCCGCTTCCTACATCCTCACGAGGTTGCCAAACTGAGGAAAAACATGTGGATGAAAGCAGGAGCCCTGGTCTTGGCTCTGGGCCCCTCTCTTCCCTGTCTTTTTCTCCCAACTCCCTCGGGCCCATACCTGTCTCCCCTGCACCCTCCAGCACCCGCGTCCGGAAGACGTGGTCTGCCTTTGCCAGGGCCCCATGTTCCTTCACTCATCCGCCCCGCACACACCGGAAAGCATTTGCCATACTGGGCGCTGAGCTGAAGACAGGGTCAAGGGCCCGTCTGCCTTCGGGAAGCTCCCAGACTAAGAGGGGGGACAGACAGAGCAAGCAGGTGGTGACAAATTCTCCGTGACAAGTGCCGTGAGGAGGCAAGGCAGGGGCTGAGGTGGTGGGGAGGCAAGGGACCCTTCCTGGAGGAGGGGGCATGTACACGAACTCCCCAAACGACTGGAACAACACAGAAGAGACTTCTGGGTGAGAAGCACAGCCCAGGCGCACAGGTCTGCCGCTGGGGGAGGGAGGGCAGGCCCTGGGGGAGCGGCGGGAGGGGAGAGCTGAGGCTGGAATGAACTGAGCTGGGTTGGTGTCTTTTCTTGAAGGCTGTGGGGCGTCACTGAAGGAATTTAAAGGCAGGGGGCTGAGCCACACGGCAAACCCCCTTTCAGAGAGAGAATGCTGTCGTGAGTGTGGAGCCCACAGCAGAGGCCCTGGGAAGGGAGGCCCCGAGCGGGGAGGCCGCGGTGTCGGGAGGGAAGGTGCCCGCTGGGCCGGGCCGGGCAGTGGGGGTGGAGGGGTGGGGACAGGTCTGGGCTTATTCAGAGGCTGTGACTGGAGTTTTTCTCAGACAGAGATCTCCACCCAACTCAACTAAGGAGGAAACAGAGGAAGGAAAGTGACCGCGTATGCTCCAGACCCTTCCTCGACCCCCGTCCCTCGGGTCCCCAAGAGACACCAGCTGTCGTTCGCTTGTTTGTTTTTCTTTTTTCCTTCCAGGCCCTGTCTTGAGCTTTCAGGATGCGTCACTCAGAATTGACTGAACAACGCCATCCTGACACCCGTGTGATTCACGGCCCCGGCGACCGGCTCTCGGGAAGCTGGCATGGCCTCTGAGGCCACCGGCGTCTAATTGATTTAATACATCAGCCTAGGAACTGCTGTTTCCTGAATGGAACCGAAAATTGCATTGACGCCACAGCTGCATCGGAGAGGCGCTTACTCTGGCCGTCCAAATGCACGCTGGGAGGAGGCCCGGGGTGGCAGGGACCGTTGCCTGAGTTAATAACTGCGCCTTTGATCTGTTGTCTTCTGTATCCTCCCCCGGGGAGAGGGGGGCACGGCCGTGGGAGAAAGCAGTGGGCTGCGTCAGAGGGTGACAATGGCCACTTGTAAGGAGGCAGGTCTCCCCTCGACACCCCCCGCCCCGCCCCCACACAGCGGGGCTGAGATAATGAATGTTCTATGAGCAGCTCCCCTCTGAAGGGGACTGATTGATTCCAATATTCGTCTTACTGGGTCCCATAATTCTTGATTATGCCTTCTTTTACGCCTTGGGGGACTTGGCACCGTGTCGCTGTGTAACAGGAGGCCTGTGTAATCCACGTGATGATCATTTATCCCCCAGCAGGACAAACGGCGCTCTGTGTCGTGATAAGGACGCCCGCCCGGGGCCCTTACCCTGTCGCTCTCCCTTTCCCACCCGAGGCCGCCCGTGGCAGTTCCCAGAGCCTCGTGAGCCGTCTCCCCCTCCGGGAAGGAGGAAGGGGACCCTTCCCGAGGCTTCCCCGGACAAACGGTAACACGCCGGGGGGAAGTCACGCTTCAAGATGGTCCCCCGGCGGCAGGTGGCTTGAGACAAAATTCACTTAGGGAAGAAAAGACTCCGCTCTGTCTACACACGGGCAGGGTGTTCTCCTTCTCCTGGAGCCGGCCAGGCAAAGTTCCAGGAAGCCAGGTTATTAGGCGGGTTTTCAAAGACTTAGGTCATTGCCGTGCCATCTTCCCCACGGCTGACTTCACACGTTCCTGAATGCACGGCCTCATTCATTCACTCACTCATTCACCCCTCTCGCTCCACACACATTTATCAAGTCCCTGTGGTGTGTCAGGCACTGGGGACACGGAGATGAATAAGGCATGGGGCCCTGTTGTCAAGGAATGGCTTTCTGGTCAGGGAGGAAGAAAAGAGCAAGGCAGAAGCCAGCGAGGGAGCAGTGGCGCGGGGGGCGCACACGGAAGAAGCGGGAACGGAGGAGGGTGCGATGAACCCCGGGGTCCGGGCGGCCTCCGCGCGGGGACAGGGACGGAGGACGCAAAGGCTCGCGGTGTGACCCCGGACGTGACGGTAGGCGACTCTTAGCAGAAACTCAAGGAGGGGAACGGCCGAGGCTTGGGGAGCCAAGTCACGAGGGCTGGGCCTGCCTGGCTAAGCAGTTCTGGCTTTATTCTGCGGGCAGCGGGGAGGCGGGGCAAGGTTTTAAGGCACACGGGGACACCACCCAATGTGCACCGTCTGCATTTTAGAAAGATCCCTCTGGCTGCGGTGGGGTGAGGCTTTGCAGAGGGAGATGGGGGGAGCAGGCGACTCTGACCTATGACACGGGCGGTGAACGCGGCAAGGAGACGAGGAGGCGACCTCGAGGAGATAAGATCTCCGGGACTTGGCGACCTATGCGACATGAAGGGGGAGGAAGGGGGCAGCGAGTTTTGCTCCTGGGATCCAGGCTTGGGGGGCTGGATAGGTGACGTTGCCCCTCTCTGTTTTAGGAATGCTTTCCTCAGACGAGGGAAAGAAACCTGACGGTGACTTAAGCAATAAAGGCGTTAATGACCTCACCTACTGAGGAGTCTGGTGGTGTGCCATCCAAGCCTGGTTTAACATCCCAACGGTGTCATTAAAGATCTAGGATCTTTCTTGTGCTCCCTCATCCTTAATGTAGTGGCTCTTCCCCCTCATGACTGCAAAATGGCTGCTGCAGCTCCAGACATTCAAAGCAAGAAGCAGGGGAAAGAGGTGGCCACGAACATGTCTGTACTCTTCAATTAAGAAAACAGAAAGCCTTTCTATAAGTCAGTGGCCAACCATAGCTGCCAAGAGGCTGGGAAAGTGAGTTTTAAACTTTCCAGCACCAGTAGTGGAGGCAAGGAAGGAAGAAAGGGATGGGGTATTGAGTCAACAGTGTTGCCAACCACGAGGGAAAAGGGAAAGGGGAAGCACAGCCTCCTTGCCCGGGGGTGAATGAGATGGGGGGGGGGGAGCAGTCTCTGGCCAAAAGACTGATAAGGAAGTGGGTGCTGGAAGGAGGGAGCCTGGTGCCCTGTTTGCCTTACACCCACTCCTCGCCCTTCCCCCTCCTTATATGTCTGTGTTCCCCCGGCTCCCGGCTCATTCCGCCAGGGAGAGGCACTGGGGGAGATCAGGGGGTCAGAAGGAGAGAGGAATCAGGGTGCTACTCTGTCTCGGCGGTGGGGCTGCTCCTCTTTCCAGGCCCGGCTCCCACCTGCTGGCGTCCCAGTTTCCCCTGGTTGACCCCAGGCCTTCCTGGCCGTCCCTCCGGCCCTACAGTGAAAGTGGCTCCCCGATGTCGCCCATCTCTGGGCTCCCTCACTATCACGGTTTGGCTTCTCAGCGATTCCACCTCCTGGGTAACCAATTCCTGGATTAAATGACCTCTGCGTTAAATATTCAGAATGACTTACGTTTTCCCGGTTGGACCCTAGCAGAGACACCTGCCCATGAAGAGTCTGGGGGTGGAGGGTAGAGGAGTTTGTTTCCTGATGGAATGGTCACAAGAGGCCCTGATAAAGGAGGTAGAGAGGGAGAGCAGGGGACGGGCGCTGGATCAGAGGAAAGGGAGAGGGAGAGGAGGCGTCCTGGGGTGCTCAGGGACGAGAGGGTGGAGGGGATCCACGGCTGGAGCCGGGCCGGCGGGGGGCGGTGGGGGGATAGCAGAGGCCTCCAGGCATCGCTGGGGCCTGCGGCCACCTGATATCCCGGAGCCGGTGCTGGTGGAGCTCCAGCCCGCGTTTACGCACAGAGTGAATTCGAGATGGCGATTGTCCAGTGGGCCCTGACTGGTGCACCGAGGGGACGAGGCGGAGCTTCCACGCGTGAGTTCTCTGCTTGATGGCCCACGTGTTTGCTTCCTGTGGATCTGCGGCGACATAGCTACAGAGAGTAGCCGATGGGTGTCTCTGACAAGGCTCAGTGGGTTAAGGCCACAGACCCCACTTCTCACTCATGCCACATGCCCGCTTGAGATGCCCGCACGGAGGGCGCTTGAAGCCCACGCGGGGGCTCTGCTCCTCCACCCCTCCGGGGACCTGTCTGCTACACGCGTCCACGAGTGCCATGGCTGCAGGGAGGAAACACGGAAAGCCGTGCGCTGGGTCTTAACGCCTCCACCCGGGTCACCTGCTGCTTCTGCTCACGTTGCCTTGGCCAAAGCAAATCACATGCGCCCAGAAAGAGGAGAAGTGGAATCTTCGTGAACAGACCTGATGAATGCATCCCAACAGAGGCGGCCTGGAACTGCCAGCCAGCCACGCTGCTGCCGCTGTAGCTGCTACTCGAAGAGGGGAAAGTCATTCACACTTTAGTAATGTTTAGAGCACCTGCATCGTGGTAGGAGTCCTGCATGAGTTTGCTGGAATGGAAGCTCCACGAAGGCAGGTGTCTCTTTGGACCGCTGATGAATCTCAGGCATCCAGAATAGTGACCCACACATATTAGGTGCTCAGCAAATATTTGTGGAATGAATTATTATTATTATTTTTAATGTTTATTTATTTTTGAGAGAGAGAGAGAGAAAGAGACAGAGTGCGAGCAAGGGAGGGGCAGAGAGAGAGGGAGACACAGAATCCGAAGCAGGCTCCAGGCTGTCAGCACAGAGGCTGATGTGGGGCTCGAACTCGGGAACTGTGAGATCATGACCTGAGCCAACTGAGCCACCCAGGCGCCGCCCCCCTTATTATTTATTTATTTATTTGTATTTTTTTTGTGGAATGAATTACTAACGCATGAAACCTCACAACAGCCCTGATGAAGCTGGTATTATAATCACCCCCATTTTACAGGTGGAGAAGCCGAGGGTCACAAAAGTTAGTAAATCGCCAGAGCTGACCACCTTGACTCAGAGATGAGCCCTGGAGCCCCCGGGGGGGGGGGGGGGGGGCTGCAGAGGCCGTCACCTCTCCCTTGCATGTTCGTCTCTCCTCTGGGGCCACGGACCGCCCCCTCCCTTTACCAGTCTGGAAATTTCACCTGCGGGGGGTGGGGGGGGGCGGAGTGACTTGACCATCCCTGGCCGGTTGGCTTCTGAAAGGACAGCTATGTGCTGGACGCTGTGTCAGTGCTGGCCCCGGCCCTCGGGGAACTCTCGGGTGAGCGCGATCCTCCAAGCCAGACTTTCTGGAGATGAGGGAAAACCCACGCCCCGGGATCGTGACAGCTGGAAAAGGCAGCACCTCAAAAGCTCTCAAAAAGCAACCACGCCTGGTTTTTCTAGGTGCGTTCGCCGTCTTCAGCGGAGGCGGCAGTCAGTGCTTCTAGACCTTCGTCACGTCGCCCAGGCAGGGGATGTCAGCTGGTTTTATCCCTGTGGCTTTGCTCTGCTTCCTGGAGGCAGCACCCAGTCTCCCCCTTGAGGACCTGGTCTCCCTTGGAGGCACCTGGGCAGGCCCGTCGATCCGGGGGCCCTGCCCTCCGCCGGTCAAGGAGTGGGGGGCTCCAGAGGTTGGTGCCAGCCCCTGACGCCTTCCTGGTGCTGGTTCTCTGGAGAAGGCCTTCCGGGGCGTCCGCTGCCCTGCTCTCGGACCCCTCTCTGGTTCCAGTCCTCGGTTCTCTGAGCACCCCACTCCCTCTCCATCCCATAACCCCTTTCTGCAGAGCTCAGCCGGAGTTGCGAGTCAGGCCGCACACTTGCTACCCAAATACCCAACTGATGGATGCGGGGCTACTAGTTCCAGAGCTGGAGGGCAACCCCGAGGCCATTTGGTCCAACCCTCCGATCCTAGAGCTGAACAAATTGAGGCCCAAGAGTCCATTGGCGTCTGGAGCGTGGACACAATGGCAGGCGGCGCTGAGCGCTTCCTGTGAGTCGGCCGTTTTTCCGAGCCTCCTCGGCCACGCCGCAAGTCTATGTGAGGGCTGGCACCCCCATTTTGGAGACAGGAGGCCAAAGCACAGGAGCGCCGAGCAACTTGCCCCGAGTCACACAGCTCCCCCAGGGCAGGGCCGGTCCCCAGGCCCGAGGCCGGTTTCAGAGCCCGAGCTGGCTTCCCGTGAGCTCCGCCTCCCCCTGTGGCTTGTCCAGGGCTCCTGGGTGCTTCACAGGGTCCCACTGCGGGTACCTGTGGACTCCGTGCTCGGCAGGCTGATAGCAGACTCGGCTGGTTCTTTCTTCCCACCCTCCTTCCCTTCCCTGCTCTTCTGGGTCTGGTGGGGTCCCCGCTTTTCTGTTTTGAAGGCTGTCCCTTGAAAGCCTATCGAGGGGCGCCTGGGTGGCGCAGTCGGTTAAGCGTCCGACTTCAGCCAGGTCACGATCTCGAGGTCCGTGAGTTCGAGCCCCGCGTCGGGCTCTGGGCTGACGGCTCAGAGCCTGGAGCCTGTTTCCGATTCTGTGTCTCCCTGTCTCTCTGCCCCTCCCCCGTTCATGCTCTGTCTCTCTCTGTCCTAAAAATAAATAAACGTTGAAAAAAAAAAAAAAGAAAGCCTATCGAGCCATCAGGGAATTCAGATGTCAACTGCCAGCCACGTGGGTCTCCTCTGTCACCATGGTCGGGAGACAGGGTCCAGGCCCGGGAGTCCCCGGGGCCACGGCTCTCGGAGCCCTCACAAGACGACTCGGGAGCGGCCCTGACCTTCCCCTCTGGGGGTCCCGCATCAGGCCTGACTAGAGGGCGCACACGGGGGTCGGTCCCTGAGAGCAGTTTCCTGGAGGAGGGCTTGGCAGCGAAGGCCTACTGACCTCAGGGACTGCATCACAGGAGGGACTCACCTCTGCCCCCCACGGAGGCCTTGTCGAGGCTCCTGCTTCCTCTTGCCCTCCCTGCCCTTTCTTCCCAGGGAGCCCCCATCTCCAAGCCTTTAGCCCGGCCTCCCCAAGGAAGGGGACCCTGCCCTCCTTGCTCCCTTTCTGTTACCTGCAAACTCCAGCGGGGCAGGCCTCACCAAATGCCAGAGAGGCTCTCCTCTTCTCCCAGTTTGCCGCTCCCAGAAGGGGTGGGGAGGGGCTCCCAGTCCAGCTGAGAGCGCCGAACCCAGCCTCCTTCCCGACCTACGGAGGAAGCAAGCCCCTCAGCAGCCGGCTGTCCTCTTTCTGGGGGCAGCCTCGCAGGGGGAGGGGACATCATTCTGTTAGCAGGGCTTGGTAGTGCCCCTCGTGTAGGCTGAACCCCAGGACTTTGCATCAGGGAACATGGCATTGTTTTCCAAAAGTCAGGGCATCCCTGCACGTGGCTTCTCCGGTGCTTTCCAAGACAGGCGAGCAGAGCCCCGGGGCCGTGCTCTCTTCTCCGGGGATGGGGGTTGTTCTGATTATCTCCCCACACCACCACCCACTCCACAGATACTCAGGGAGGGGTGACAGGAGGCGTGCTGACGCACAAGGCAGGACTCACCTCTGTCGGCACCGAACGGGGCAGACAGGCAGTAAACACGCAGTGACAGGCAGGAGCCTTGAGCATCGTGGTGCAACGCAGCGGGCAGCCGGGCGGGCCTCGTGGCCTCTTTGGGAGGGGACCTTGAGGCTGCCGTCTGGGGAGACTGGAAGTGGTCTAGCAGGACAATCTAGGCGAGGTGGAGAGGGCACAGCGGAGGCAGAGCGTGGGGGTCCCGATGAACGGAACAAAGGTCAGAACAGCCAGAACCCGAGTTCAAGAGGAAGAGGGGTGAGGACATTTAATTGGACACCTAGGAGTTCTAGGTGCTGGGAGAGAAGGTTCTGGAAGGCTGGCCAGATTGTGGGGGTACTTGTAAATCAGGTTGAGGGAGGGATTTGAGTTTTATGCTGACAGCAACGAGAGAGAGCCATGTATTTTAAGCAAATGAGTACCAGGTCCGTACTGGGTAATGCGTGGAGTTGGGATCGGCAGGGGTGAGGCTGGAGGCAGAGAGGCCCTATCAGGAGGTTGTTGTCATGACCACAGGTGGCTTGGGCTAAGGTGGTGGCAAGAAAATGGAGAGGAATGGGTGGATTCCCGGGCTATTTAGGAAGTTGAATGAGGAGGGGAGAGGGGAGGCGGAGAACAGTTAGTAAAAAATTGCCTCCTGCTTGGCCCATCCTTGGTTTCCCCTGACTATCAGGGAGGCAGTAATGAGTGTCCCCCCCTCCCTTTTTTTTTTTTTTTTAATGAAAATTTCTTTTTTAAGTTTATTTATTTATTTTTGAGAGAGAAAGAGAGCACGAGCATGAGCCGGGGGAGGGTCAGAGAAGGAGAGAGAGAGGGCGGAGAGGATCCCAAGCAGGCTCCGCAACGTTAGCACGGAGCCCCATGTGGGGCTTGAACTTGCGAACCGTGAGATGAGGACCTGAGCCGAAATCCAGAATCAGATGCCGAACCTACTGAGCCACCCAGGCGCCCCTGTGAGTGTCCCTCCCTAATGAAGGGCAGTCAGGGTCCAGGAGACGTGGTGCCTCCTGACCTTAAGAACATGAACCCCCTCCCCCTCTTCCTCCCCCCGCACAGAGTCTTCCTCTGTCCCTGTGGATTGGCGCATCGCCCTCAGCGGAGCTCTCCCATCAGCCCTGCGGCTGAGCCTCCCAGGGACCTCGGTGGCCCAGCCTCCGTGGGACATCCTTGGTTCTGTGCTTTCCCTGCGTCAGCTCAACAGTGCGCCAGGAATGGCTTGTCTGTGCAAGACGGTGGAGGTCACAGCGAGATAGATGCCCCCTCCCACCACTAGGTCCTCTACTGTCAAAATCTCCCCTCCCCCCCCCCTAAAAAACCCTGCAAGCGGTGGCGAGGCTGTGGAGGGATGGGGACCCTTGTGGACTGCGGGTGGGAATGGAAAATGGGGCAGCTGCTGTGGAACCAGTATGGCGGCTCCTCAGCACCGGGAGTGTAGAACTTCTGTGTGATCCAGCCACTCCCATGCCGGAGATAACGCCCAGAAGAATCGAAAGCAAGGACTCAAAGAACATTTGTACACCCACGTTCATAGCAGCGTCAGCCACAGTAGCCGAAATGTGGACTCCACCAAAGCGTCTATCAGTGGACGGATGGATACATAAAAGGCAGCATATCCATACAAAGGAATATGACTCAGTTTTAGAAAAGAAGGACATTCATGGGAGCGCCTGGGTGGCTCAGTCGGCTCAGTGTCCGACTCTTGGTTTCAGTTCGGGTCATGATCTCCCGGTTTCATGAGTTTGAGCCCCACGCTGGGCTCTGTTCTGACAGTACAGAGCCCGCTTGGGATTCTCTCTCCCTCTCTCTCTCTCTCTCTCTCTCTCTGCCCCTCCCCTGCTCCCACCGTCTCTGTCTCTCTCAATAAGAAAATAAACAAACCTTTTTCTTTTTTTAAAGGAAGGCCATTCTGTTACATACTACAACACGGATGAGACTTCGGGACATGCTAAGTGAGATAAAGCAGTCGCAAAAACACAAAGTCTGTGGTTCCCCTTATATGTCACATTCATGGAGACAGAAATAGAACAGTGGTTTCAAACAGCGATGGACTGGGGAGCTATCGTGTTTAATGGGGACACAGACAAAAAGAGTTCTGGGGATGAGCAGTCACGAGGAGTGGACAACAATGTGAATGTGCTTAGGGCCGCTGAACTCAACTCTGAACAATGGTGAAGATGGTGAGTTTCATGTTATGTGCATTTTGCCTCAATTGTGAAAAATCAAGTGTAAAAAAAAAAAAAGATCATCCGAGGGGAAAAAAAAAAAGTGCGATCTCCTTCTCCTGATGATGCACTGCCTGTGTGTAAGATGCTATCATTTTGGAAAGCTGGATACGGGGGATGTGAGACTGCTCTGAGCCAATTTTGCAATTTCTCGTGAGTCTATAAGTATTTCAAAATAAAAATCGAAGGGGGGCGCTGGGGTGGTTCAGTTGGTTAAGTGTCTGACTCTTGGTTTCAGCTCAGGTCATGATCTCACGGTTTGACGGTTCGAGCCCCACTTCAGGTTCCCGGCTGACAGCACGGAGTCTGCTTGGGATTCCCTCTCTCCCTCTCTCTCTGTTCCCCCCACCCCTTCCCTGCTCTCTCTCTCTCTCTCTCTCTCTCAAAATAAATTAACAGTTTTTAAAAATCCAAGGAAAGGGGCGCCTGGGTGGCGCAGTCGGTTAAGCGTCCGACTTCAGCCAGGTCACGATCTCGCGGTCCGTGAGTTCGAGCCCCGCGTCAGGCTCTGGGCTGATGGCTCGGAGCCTGGAGCCTGTTTCCGATTCTGTGTCTCCCTCTCTCTCTGCTCCTCCCCCGTTCATGCTCTGTCTCTCTCTGTCCCAAAAATAAATAAACGTTGAAAAAAAAAAATTTATAAAAAAAAAAAAAAAAAAAAAAAAATCCAAGGAAAAAG
Source organism: Lynx canadensis (assembly GCF_007474595.2). Classification (NCBI taxonomy): domain Eukaryota; kingdom Metazoa; phylum Chordata; class Mammalia; order Carnivora; family Felidae; genus Lynx; species Lynx canadensis. The sequence goes on from NC_044316.2 coordinate 47,229,404, forward strand.
GGGGGCACCTGGGTGGCTCAGTCGGTGAAGCGGCCGACTTCGACTCAGGTCATGATCTCGCGGTTCGTGGGTTCGAGCCCCGCGTCGGGCTCTGTGCTAACAGCTCAGAGCCTGGAGCCTGCTTCTGGGTCTCCCTCTCTGTCTGCCCCTCCCCTGCTCACACACACTCTCTCTCTCTCATAGTAAACATTAAAATTAAAAAAAAAAAAAAATCCAAGGAAAAAGGGGGAAATTACAGAAGGGTGAAAAAGGAAAATTTCCCTCTGCCTTACCAGCCTACCTACAGACAGTCCTGTCCCACGGCCACCCCAGGAAACCACTGGAGCATCTCACTCACCCTTCTGGAACTTGTTTTGGTGCGTACAAGCAAATGCAAACAGAGCTGATCGTTTTTTTCCTATTTGGAAACAAAAATAGCATATTAACACCCTGTTCTGCCCTTGGCTTTTTTTTTTTTTTCATTGAACAATAAATCCTAGAAATCCTTCCATTTCGACAGAGACAGCTTCCCGGTTACTTTTATTTATTTTTATTTATTTTCCAAATATTTTATTTTTGGGAGAGGGACAGAGCACAAGCAGGGAAGGGGCAGAGAGAGAGGGAGACACAGAATCCGAAGCAGGCTCCAGGCTCCGAGCCGTCAGCACAGAGCCCGACGCGGGGCTCGAACTCACGAACCGGGAGATCATGACCTGAGCCGAAGTCGGACGCTTAACCGACTGAGCCACCCAGGCGCCCCTCCCAGTTATTTATAAATGTGCCTATAATTCCGTGGTACGGGTGTGCCATGATTGATCTGACCTTTGGATGGATGCCTACTTTGTTTCGCTGTTCCACGCAGCGCTGCGGTGGGTAACCTTGTCCACACGCCATTCTTGCCTTCCCAGAAGTGTCACTGCTGGGTCTTTTGCTTACTTGTCTCGGGATCAAGGAAGGGGTAATACTTGGGAGGGAAGTATTGGCCGAGGAAGCAGTGCTAGCTTTGCAGCCGGACCGCCCTGGCTTTACGTGGTTCTGCTGGTCACGAACTGCGTGGCCCTGGGCAAGGTGCTTCGTGGCTCTGGACCTCGGTTTCCTGATCTGAATGTGGGAACTGCTGGGGACCTGCCTCCTAGAGTTGTGTGTCCACGCTCAGCACAGGGCTGCTGTGCTTTCACAGCTATCAGCGTGAACAGATGTCAGAGGCTTCCTCCAGCAGTTACCGACCTGAAAAATGTGCATGTGCCTGTTTTCAAAGGAGATCTCTACCCATGCCACCATGCCGGCGCCCTCTCATGCAGCCGGATCCCAAAACACCCGAGTGGGAGAGCAGGGAGGCAGCCCTCTGCTGGCTGTTCACCAGGTTCCAACGTGCCCCCGTCCGTGTCACCCATGCCCAGGGGTTGCTGGGAGCTCCTGATTGCGAAGCTGGGCCCCGTTTCCCAGGGTTGATCAGAACGTGTGGTTACTGCATTCAAAGCTGTCCCAGGGCAGGACAATCTGCCCTGGAAGGGGGGGGGGCGGGGGTTGGCTTTCTCTCTCCTGCTCGCTATCATAGGGCCTGGACCCAGAACTGTTTCAGAGGACGTTCTGTTTTCTGCCAAGCAGGAGGATGGGCACAGTGTGAGATCACGGAGGTTGGACCGGGCAGACGTGGAGATGTATTCCAGCTCACCGACGGTGTGACCTCGGGCAAGTCACGTCACCCCTGTGAGCTGCAGGGTCCTTAGCTGTGGAGATCACACTACCCGGCCCCCTGGGGCTTTCCAGGCCATCAGTTCGAGGCAGCAACCCCGAGAGACTGGCGTCTTCAGCAACCCCATTTTGCAGATGGGAAAACTGAGGCTAAGAAAGTCCTATGGTTAGTAAACAGATGCAGAGATCCAGCCCAGGTGTGTCTGGCTCCAGAACCTGGGTCCACCCCACCACCGGCCTTTCCGCTAACCCAAGGACTCGTTCATCCTGAAAGCAGAGACTGCTTGGCCAGCAGGTGGAGAGAAGTCCCTGTGTCCCCGGGGCTTGGAGCTACCGGCCGTCTCTGGCGGTGCGGGCTCCAAACAGGCCGGCTGGGAGTGAGCAGGGGAGACGTACAGTTGGCAAAATACATTAGCATCTTCCTCTCCGCTAATTAGTTTTGTGAAAAATTATTTATTTATCTATTTATTTTCACCAGAGAGCAATTGGGGCTACGGAAATGTGGTGACATGTTTTACATGCAAAGGAAAGGGAAGAAAAATGCCACACACTGTGAGGTTTAAATCGTGTCCCATGTGGATAACAAGCAGGGGCCTGGGAGGCCCAGGTGCAGGAGAGTGACGGGTTGGAACATGCATAGAGGGGTCTGGAAAGACGTGCCTGCGGCCAGGACGGTGTCTGCCTCAGGGTCATGTGACTGATGTTGATTAAAGGCCGTTCCCATGCCCGTGACCTTGTCCGTGCTGGTCCCATTGTTTGGAAAGCTCTTTCTCACGTCAGCTGCCTAGAAAATTCTTCTCCATCTCTCTGGTGCCAACTCAAGCAGCATCTCTGGGAAAAGGTTTCAGACCCGAGGGGTAGGATCCCTTTCTGGTCCCTCTCTGGGCTCCCATGGCAGCTATAAATACATTAAGCATCTCAGTGGTTTCCAGACTCGGCTCATGGCTGGCATTCGGTAAATGCTAGTTGACGTTGGGACTGCTCACTCGGGGTGACGCCTGCGGGCTGAGTTGGTGCAGGATGGCGTCCCAGAGGAGGGGACTTTGAGCGATTACAGGATATGGCCAGGTGGCAGGGAGGATGATGCTTAGCCCATGGCACTGGCTGGCTCCCATTCCCAGGGTCTCCCCTACCATAAGAAAGCTTCTCGAAGGCAAGACTGAGGTCGCGTTAGACACTACATCCCCGTCTTGCTTTAGCGCAGCTGTGCTTTCGAGCGACCTCCCTGGCGTCGGCATTCACTAAATACTCAAAGAATGAACGAGACTTTGTGAATAACCAGAAGACACGAGCCCAGAGGTCAGCCAAGGTGAAGATCGATGATCTTTGTGGTCAGTCTCTGGGTGATTGGCTGGGCCAGTCCCCTTCCCTCTCTCTGGGTCTCAGTTTCCTCATCTGTTGATTGAGAGTGTCAGGTTAAGTGTGGCCTTGAGGATTCCTTCCGTTCGTTGTGTTGAAGATGGCCCTTTCTAGGTTTGGAGAGCTGCCCATGTTAGGAGTTCCCCTCTCCCCACCCTCGGGTAGAAAGCAGAACTCACTTTCCCAGCCTCCCTGGCGGCTGCGGGTGGTGTCATGTGACCCGCATTCCTGCAGACCCACCTGCTCAAGTCAGAGACACCGCTGGCAGTTTATCATTCAGTGGGGGGGGTAGAGGTCTCAGGGTCAGTGGTGGCACAGGTCGAGGCGGTGATGATGCTGCAGGGCACATTTCTGGCCCGTGCGGAGGTGCTAAGCTGGTGGCAGGATTATCTTTACCGGGAGCCACTAACGTGCTGCCTCTTCCAAGGCTGGTTCCCTGATGTGTACATGATAGTCCTGATAAATTTCTCTTTCCCTGAAACTAGCTGGAGTGGAACCTGGTGTTTGCACCTAAAAACCGTGATGGATGCATCGTCTGACTCAGAGATTCCTCATCCCCAAATAGGGTCTGGTCATCTAAGACCAGGTCTTAAAATAGAGGCACGGAATAGCTACTCTGCAGTTACTGGTCTGCAGACCTGTTATCCAACTCTCATTACCCGTTAGCACATCCTTCCTGGTCATTTTCAAAAGCTCGGGGAGCTATGTTTTGAGAGCCCTCACTGCTTCAAATCAGCAATTTGGAGAAAATGTCTGAGGCCATGGTTTTGACCTTCACAATTCACTGAGGGCCACAGCCAATGTTACTTAATTTTCTGCCGAATGCATTCGGTTTCACACAGGACTGGAGAGGAGCGCACATCCCTCTCTTGGAAACCTCACTTCTGCACAGCCGGGCCTCAGAGCCATGGTGCTGAGCAGTGTGGCTGAAAGCAGAGGCCTTGGAACTTGACAGCCCTGAGTTCAAATCCCAGCTCGGCCACACACAAGCTGTGTGACCCTGGCCATGTCACTTACATAACATCATGCTCTAAGTGATATGGTGTATCTTGCTTTTATTTATTTATTTTTAAATGTTTATTTATTTTGAGAAAGAGAGAGAGAGAGCATGAGCTGGGGGAGGGGCAGAGAGAAAGGGAGAGAGAGAATCCCAAGCAGGCTCCGCACTGCCAGCGTGGAGCCCAACACGTGGCTCAAACCCATGAACAGTGAGATCATGACCTGAGCCGAAATCAAGAGTTGGACACTTAACCAACTGAGCCACCCAGGCACCCCTGTATATCTTGCTTTAAAAAAAAAAACTTATCAGTATATCTTGGAGACAATTCCATTTCTGTATATAAGATCTTTCTTAATTCATTTTTATGACTGCGTATTACTCCGTTATGTAGATATATCATAACTTATTGACCAGGTCCCTATTGATTAGTTTTTCTTAATCTTTTTAAACTTTTATTTATTTTTGAGAGACAGAGACAGAGCATGAGTGTGGGAGGGGCAGAGAGAGAGACACGCACACAGAATCGGAAGCAGGCTCCAGGCTCTGAGCTGTCAGCACAGAGCTCGACACGGGGTTCATACCCACGAACCGTGAGATCATGACCTGAGCGGAAGTCAGCCATTTAACTGACTGAGCCACCCAGGCACCCCTTGATTAGTTTTTTCTAATCTTTAGCCAACAACAACAAAAAAAACATGCCTCAGGATTGTGTATATACGTCATTTCGCACACGTGCAAATCTGGTATTGCTGATAATGGACAGTGTGCTTGTAATTTTGATAGATCTTGCCAAGTTGACCTATACAAGGTTCTACCATTTTCCTCCCCATCATCAATGTACAAGAACACCTGTTTCCTCTTACACTCTCCAACACTGTACAATCAAACTTCTCTTTCTTTGCCCATCTCCTAGGTAAAATATGAGATACCTCAAGATAGTTTTTCTCCTATTATGAGAATGGTTTCATTTACTGAAGAGATATTAGTATTCCTCCAGCGAACTTCCTGGTCAAAACCTTTGCCCAGTTTTCTACTGGCTTGTAGGCTATTCTCTTACAGAGGAGAAAGACTTCTGCATACAATGGGAGCTTGTACTCCTGCCTCTTGATCCTCTCTGACTTCCATTATGAAGTCTGGAATCATGGCGTCTGTGGCCTTAAGACTGGGTTTTCTATCCCCTCTGTGGTTCATTGCCAGTGTTGTTCTTCTTCCAACGTAGGACATCAAATTAACCAAGCAGATCAAATAAATAGTAGGCTTGAGTAATGATGAGACCTTCTGAAAATCCTAGAGGAAAGGACACATCGATGTGTGGCCTGTCGATGTAGAGCTAAGATGCCCAACGTCTTTGCTGGGTGTGTCCTTTTTACGCCCTTCTAGGGGTCGGCGTGGTTCGTACTGGTTTTTCTTCCCAGAGGCTGCTTGGAGTCATGGGGTGTGTCCTTCTCTACAGTGCAAAGCTTGTCACATTCACATGCTTAACGCACCTCTGCTAAGTTTATTTTCTCATCTTGATCCGCTTGCAAGTTGGCTGAGTGTTACGACAGAGAAAGACTAAGAATTCCAGAGTAGGAACATCGGAATAAAATAGTGATGTGTTTATTGGGCGCTGATCTAAGTGCTCCGACTGTCTCATCTCATTCGAGCCTCTTAGCAGCCCTACGAATCCTGTTTTACGGACATGAAAACCGAGGAGCAGAGAGAGCAAATATCTTGCGCAGCTAGTATGTGAAGAAACCAGGATGCAACATCAAGAAGTCTCAGTAGCTGGTTCTCTTTTATACTATATGATTCACCTTATCCTGTGCCAGCTGAATATTTTTGTCTTTTGTCCTCAGGAGAGAGAATGACTATTCTAGCAATGGCAGATAGGGTTCATCACGTATGCAAACTCTGATTGCTTAGTTGTGGCTCTTGGCAAGAGGTCATTGATTAATAATGTCTGCCATTCAGAACAAGGAAGTGACAGCCAGTATTCCTCATATTTGCTGTCTCTGCTGTATTCTATTGAAATGTTTAGATCCTGGATTATCCAATCAGCCCCACCTTACCCGGCTGCCTGACCTCTCTCTCCCGTAACATTAACCCTCAGTCTCCTCTCCAGCACCCATGCTCCTCACCTTTGCTTCTCTGTGTCCCCCTCCCTCCAAAATACCATTTCTCCTTTCAGAACCCAACTGCAACACTCCTACCTCCCATGTGAAATAGCCTACGGTCGCCCCCCACCTTGCATTTCTTTATTTTCTTGGACTCTCTCTGTGTTGCGAGATTCAGCATTTATGTGAATCCACCAGACAGACCCGTTAAGGTAGGAGTAGATGGGCTGGGGATGGGAGAATCCATGCCTACTCTCTGTCTCGGTCAACAAATGCTTACGAAATAAATCAACGAAAGAAAGGATGAATGACGATCTTCAGACATTTCACCTTTGTACCTCTTGCCAACTCTTTGTGGGCAGAGATGGTACCTTCTAATTCTTTTGGGTCCTTCCCAGCACCACTGTGGTGGACAATAATTTCTTAAAATCTGTGGGGACAGAAACGGAGCTAATAAAACCACACGTTGGTTATTGAGCAAGCTGAATGAGATAGAGAATATGAATGCTGATAGGGACTCGATAAAGATTTGACTGTTACAAATAGTAACAATAACAATAATAATGTCCCTTATTGATTTAGCTGTCTTGACCGTGCAGCAGCTGTTTATTTCATCTATTACGTAATGTTTCTCTTTCACTGTCAATATTAATATATAATTTATATCAGTCAGTTTTGGCTGTGTAACAAACAACCCTAAAACTTAGTGGTTTAAAACAATAATGATTTATACACTTCATTTTTTTTTTGATTTATACACTTCAAATGGCTAAACTTTATAGCATGCAATTTATATCTCAACAAAAGTATTGGTTTTTTCAACCAACAAAGAGATCCTGCTTTTTGCTTAACATATCAGCAAAGATTTTTTTCCCTTTCTTTAAAGGTGATGTTTCATGGATCTCTGGAGCTTCCTGAGGCCCTTCCAGGACATCCAGGAGATCAAAACTGGATTATTATTTTCAAAATAATACTAGATTTATCCTCCTTTTTCATGCTCATTTTCCCACTGATGTACCATTGACTTTTCCAGAGGCCCCATGACCTGTGATATTGCGATGCACTGATGCAGAAGCAGGTATGAGAATCTATCATCTGTTATTAGGTCAGATGTTAATGAGATTTTCAAAAATGTAAGACCATGCCACTTTTCTCGCTAGACATTTTTTGTTTTGTAAAATAGTTATTTTCCATTAAGTATATTATTTATGTTAACATTTAATACGTATACTGTTATTTTAAATGAACTGCTATTTTAAGAATCTCTATGTTTTAATTTCTAAAATGGGTAGTATTGATCAAAGCAATCCACATTAACAAAAGCTCTTGGGATCCTTCATTTTTAAAAGTATGGACCTCGACACCAGAAAGTTTGAGAAATGCTTTATTTAAAAATAATTTTTTAAAAATGTTTATTTATTTATTTTGAGAAAGAGAGCGGGGGGGGGGTGCAGAGAGAGAGGGAGAGAGAGAAGAAATCCCAAGCACGGTCTGCACCGTCAGCCCAGAGCCCGACATGGGGCTCGATCCCCTGAACTATGAGATCATGACCCGAGCCGAAATCAAGAGATGGACGTCCAACCGACTGAACCACCCCCGGACGCCCCGAGAAATGTTTTTGTAAAGCAATGTGACAATATGATCCAAGGCTTTGAAAATGGAGCTTTTTTTTAGCCCAGCATTTCCATTTTAAAGTAATTTGTCCTGAGGAAATAATCAGAGATATATCTCAAGATATTTCTGTGAGTAAATTCGTCACAATATTATTTAAGACAGCAAAATGTGAAAAACAATGCAACTGTCCATCCATAGGGAATTATTTCAGTAAATTGCAACAATGTAATAATGCAGTGTATAGAGCTAACAAAAAATAATATTACAAAATAGTATTTATTGGAACAAAAAATGTTCACCATTCATTCATTAAAAAAATAGAATGCACTTTATTACTTTTTAAAAATGTTTTTAATGTTTATTTATTTTTGAGAGAGAGAGAGCATGAGAAGGGGAGGAGCGGAGAGAGAGGGAGACACAGAATCCGAAGCAGGCTCCAGGCTCCCAGCTGTCAGCACAGAGACCCACCTGGGGCTCGAACTCACCACCTGTGAGATCATGACCTGAGTTGAAGTTGGACATTTAACTGACTGAGCCACCCAGGCGCCCCAGGATGCACTTTAAAAAGTAGCGTATCCACACATGCATGAAACAAGGGATATAGAATGTGAACAGTAGTACTGTATATTTTCAAAGTATTCTATAAAAACATGTGTTGCTTCCTTAACTGGAAAGCTGGGGGGAGAAACATTATTAAAGATGAAAAAGAAAAAAAACCACAACAGTAATAATTTCTTCAGGCCCCAATTTTGGGAGCTGGCCGTTTAGACCAGGCTTATCTAAGCAATTCTTGGGTAAGCTGGGTCGGACGCAGCCCATCTTGGCTGCGTCTGGGTCAGACGCTGGCCAGGCGCTCAGCTGCTGGATGCCGCTGCCTCCGGGAGCCAGCTGGCTATTGGCTGAGGTGACGCAGGTGACGCACGTTGCTCAGCACCTTGCAGACTAGTCCGGACTCCTTCGTATGATGGCTCAGGGTTCCAAGAGCAGCAAAGTGGGAGGAGCGGAGGGCGCCAGGCCTCTTTAAGTTGAAGCTTGGAAACCACATGTCACTTTCAGGGTATCCCACCGGTCAAGGTAGAACACGATCCAGGGGGTGGTGAAAATCCACGGCTTCGGTTTCTGATGAATGGAGCTGCAGGGTATTACGATGCTTTGTGCAATCTACCCCAGAGTAACCCTGGAGACCCGTTTATTTGACAAGTATTTCCTCTGTGGCATGCATTGTGCTGGGTACCCTGTCTGATCTCAGGGGGGACGCTCGCATGTCACCTGATTACAGCTGCACCCACTCAGAGGGCCACACACGTAGCAGATGTTTAGGGAATACTTGTGGGAGTAGGGATGGAACTCCCCCAGCCTCACCCCCTCCTCTCGACCCCATAATCAGCCTCTCTCGTATTCCCCCTGGCGAGATATGCCACAAGGCACAAGCAAATCATTCAGACGCAGATCCACACGAAAGCAGATCGGGGTTTGTTCGGGGCGCATAAACCCTATGCTGAGTTGTCATGGGCGCAGCCTGATTCATACACGCAAACGACTGGCGGCACCCCTTTATAGGGGAGGGGAGGGAAAAAGCAAAGATCTATTCATTTAGGAGAAAAATCATTATTTTTGGTTTAGACACAAGCAGACACGCATATGAAAAGAATACATTTCTTTGATGTTGCCACTGAGTCCAGACGTTGCAGAAGACAGGCTTGCTAGGCTAAGCTTCACAAACAAGCTTCAGAGGAAGGGGGAGGCCGGTAGGGGAGGAGGGGGAGGAAGGTGTGTGTGTGTGAGAGAGAGAGAGAGAGAGGGAGAGAGATGCACAGCCAACACACACACATACACACACACACACAGAGGAAGGGAGAGAAGAAGAAGGAGAGAGAGAGGGAGGTGGAGAGCTTCACATCTCTGAGAACAGAACACAAAAATGCCTCTGAAGGTGTTGGTTTACTTTGGGTTTTTTATTTATTAAAAAAAGAAATCGATGGCTTCTCCTCCCGGGAGAAGGTGCTTGGAGCAGCGGCTTCTGAGGCTGCTGCCTGCGTCTACCTCCCTGCCCTGTGCCTTCTGAGGCAGCCACTCGTGGAGACAGGACCACAAAAGCGTGGCCACAGTCTGTGCCATCCAGAAGCCAGACTCTGCCTCGAACCCAGACTCTCCCTCGCAGGGAGAACAGCTCGCAGTAACCCCTAGAATATAAAGAGAAATGCCCAGGGAGGCCCCTGTTCCGGGCTGCTTCTCTTGTGGCCAATGAAGACAGAACACATTGGGTTTCTTGTGAGGCAAAGAAGAAACACAGGGATGCAGACTGATCAATTACTCTAGGACGACTGTGTGCAGTGGCTCATCAGCACGGACTTGGGACCCTGACAGTTCCACCACTTACTAACTGGACAAACTGTGGGCATATTGCTAGACCTTGCCAGCCTGAATTTTCTCATCTGTAAAATGGGGGTAATTGTTGTGTCTGTTTAGTGTGTAATAATTGTCGGGCATGTAATAATTGCTCAATTATTATAGGCTAAACTGTCTGGCATACAGTAATTGCTCACTAAACAGCAATGTTATGAACTGCACATTTGCATCCCCCCTGTACACCCATTCATGTATTGAAGCCTTAATCCCCTATGTGATGGTATTTGGAAGTGGGGGCTTTGAGAAGCGATTTGATTTGGATGAAGTCATGGGGTGGGGCCCGCACGATGTGATTGGTGCTCTTACAAGGGGATGAAGAGAAATGAGGTCTCTCTCTCTCTCTCTCTCTCCCTCCACTGTATGAGGAAGCCAAGAAGAGAACTCTCACCACTGTAAGAAATAAGTATTTATTGTTTAAGCCACCCAGTCTGTGATATTCATATCACAGTGACCCGCACTGAGGCAAGTGGCCGTAGGGGCATCAGACATTGGCACATGCTAGGACCTCAACGTTCAGGTCTCTGAGAATCTCCTAAGCTTTGGGTTCTCTACCCTAGACATGCATACTCCCCGCCCACGTCTCATCCCCAGGAGCTGGAGAGTTCCAACTCCAAGGGCAGAATGAATTTGGGAAAGGTGGTACGTGTACCTTATCTTTTAGCAACGCAGAGCTCTCTAGAGTAGGAAGTAACTCCCGGGGGTGGTAGTGAGTGTTCTGTCCCTGGGGATATTCAAGCAGAGGTTGAGTGAGCAGTTGGCAAGGATACGTTCGGGGGATTCAAGATGATGGATGGACAGATGCCACCTTTTCATCTTTGCGGTTCTCCGGATCCATAACTAGGTAAGTAGTGTTCAGTGTTTAGGTAAGTATTCTCCTGACGGTTCGCGTATTTAATTTGCCGCTCCCCATCCGCGTCTGAGTCCTCACAAAATTTCTCCTCTGCGTGAGACCCCCACGCCTGTTCCTCCCCTGTGAGCCACCAACGAGGGCCTGCAGATGTCACATTCATGAGGGCCTTGGAGAAGCTATAGCCCTTGTTTTTTTGTTTGCTTTGTTTTACATTAAAGCTAGTACTGTCTTTTCCTTTCTGGAAAAAGAAAATTTACGTGGTGGTTAGGATCTCCAGTCCTATTAGCCCCAGACAACCCTGAATGCTAACCCCAGTTTGTGGGCTGAACAGGGAGCCTGAGAATCGTGTAGAGGGCTATTTCCGCTGGAAAATGTTTTCCAAGCTCTGCACCTGTCTTGGGTCACAGTCTGTTGGATGGCAGGAGCTGTCTTATATAGAGTTAGGCCCAGATTTCAGGTTGCTGTCGTGAGTTCAGTGCTTGACTGGCCTAGTTCACTTCCCTCTTCCCCAAAGCCATAGGAAGCACCTCTAATCCAGGCCTCTCTTCCAGCATCTTTCCAAACTTGGATATCAGGTCCCAAAGAGGCCCAGGGGGGTGAGTCTCGGTGGCTTAGCTCATCCCATGCGTATGCATCTTGTTCCATCCAGCCCGCTCCCCTCGTCCTACTCCCACAGAAATATTGTGAGCACCTGCTCTCCCAGGAGCTACCAAGTCCCGCTGACCACAGATACCAACTGGGCTCATCCTGACTCTTAAAGTCAGTATGAGATCTGCTTGAATCTCCATCCCATCTCCCCAGGGCACTTGCAAATTTCTTCTGGCTCCTGGCCTCCACTGGGTTTCCTGTAGCCCCACCCTGGACTTGACCCCAGCGTGGAGTACTGCCCTTTTGCCTGGAATCCTTAACAAACAACCAATCACAGGGGCCACCCCACGACCTAGACATTTACTGTGTATTGAGGGTATGGCAAGAAGAGGTTTGAAGTTGACTTTACTATTTTACGTTTTTTATTTATTTTTTGGGACAGAGAGAGACAGAGCATGAGCGGGGGAGGGGCAGAGAGAGAGGGAGACACAGAATCGGAAGCAGGCTCCAGGCTCTGAGCCATCAGCCCAGAGCCCGACGCGGGGCTCGAACTCCCGGACCGCGAGATCGTGACCTGGCTGAAGTCGGACGCTTAACCGACTGCGCCACCCAGGCGCCCCTGACTTTACTATTTTAAACAGTCCCTTGGCCGTGGCCATGAACTTGGGCTTTGTCATCCTGCCACCTTCATGTACCTGATTTTCCACCTTCTCTCCTCCAGGCACACCCACCACCAGACTTCTGCTTGTCTTTAGTCTTTGTCTCCACCCATCCACCCCCTGCGGCTCCCCTTTTCCATCCCAAAGTGGTTGATCCCAGGGTTTTCCCAGTCGAAGGTAGTTCCTCCTTCCTGAGGAGCAGCTCTGATACAAGCTGGTGACAAAGGTTTATTCTCCCTCTACAATATCATCTTTGCTTGTACATAGTAATCAGACATGTATGGGTTCTACCTTGGCTAAAATTGGATCTCTGCCCTCCACTGATTGGTCAAGTGCCCCTTGGAAACACAGTTCATTTTCTATGCCAGCAACCACGAAGAAACCAAAGGACAACCAATGGTCCACGGTGCCCCTTTCATTAGGCAAGCCAAGAGCCCGTAGCCTGAATGAGGGGTTAGAACAGAAAATTCATTCCCGTGGGGTTGTGGCTGCAATTTTCCACGTATTCATTCCAGACACACAAATACCCAATTAAGATGCCACCGTAAAGGATATGGGGACCGAATGAGTCATGTGATTTCCTTCCTTAGTAATCTGAGAAGCTATTAGTTTCATCCCAGTTAAGGAATCATTATTTCTTGAAACCCAAGTATGCAGGCCTCAGCCAGTTCCCCAATGATTGGCTGGGCTCTCTCTCTCCCACAGTATTACCTGTTAGGCTCAAGGCTGCCTGGGTCACCCACATGGCTCCCCTTTCTCCCTGACCACACCGGGGCTTGTATTACGTCTCCACTCCCTTCTGACCAGTTAGGGGCCCTCACCCCAGCCTCTGTGCCCAGGCCTGCCATTTTCACCAATATCTCTTATGTCATAGCAGGACATCAGGAAGGGAGGAAGAATTAAACTGGTTGTCTCTAAACCAAGGCCACGAGTGGACAACCATTATCCTATGGGGGATGGAAAGCCATTGGAAAACATTAGATCTGTGTTGCAAGGGGATCACACTGGTTGGAACAGAAAGGAGGGTCTGGATGGGAATATCACTAGAGACAGAAAGGCCCATGGATAGATCATAGGAATAGATTTGGCTACAAAAAAAACAACAACAAAAAAGCCAAAATAATAGTAGTTTAACAAAATAGACTATTTCTCTGTCATAGTCAAGCAGCCTGGAGTGGCTTGGATGGCTTTTGTGGCTCTCATGGTATCAGGGACCCAGTCTCCTTCTATCCTGTTGTTCCTTCATAAGTGGCTTCCCCTCCCATAGTGGTCCAAGATGGCTGCTGGAGTTCCAGGCATCACATCCACATTCCAGTTAGGAGGAAGGAGGAGAGGGGAAAAGGAAAATACATGATCTCCTTTTAAGGACAATTCCTGAAAGTTGCACATTATCACCTCTGCTTACATCCTTTTGGGTGGAACCAAAGTCACGTGGGTTTCACCTTGCTGCACAGAGATGCTGGGAAAGACAGTCATGTGTCTGGCCAAACACCAAGGGTTCTGAGATTGTGGAAGACGGGGGAGAAGAGTAGGTCTGGCTTCAGTTGGGAGTGGCTTTTCTGCGCTCTGTTACCTTGGCCAAAGGCAGCCACAGGAACACGCTTCCCTTTCTCCCTTAGATGGCCTTCTCTCCGCACACACATCAGTCTGTAGAATCCAGCTCAATTCTCCCATCGCGTGCTGGGCACTACCGGGGACGCAAGAGAGCCGTGAGGCACTGGAGGGTTTATCTTTGCTCCATATGCCCTCCTTATTGGCAGAGAGTAAGTACTCAAGAGATGTTTTGTTTTGTTTCTAAGGACTCCATTAAAAAAAATTTTTTTTAATGTTTATTTTTTTTGAGAGAGCAAGAGAGGGAGAGAGACGGAGTGCAAGTGGGGGGTGGGGGAGCAGAGAGCGAGGGACACACAGAATCTAAAGCAGGCTCCAGGCTCCGAGCTGTCGGCACAGAGCCCGACGTGGGACTCGAACTCACAAACGGTGAGATCATGACCTGAGCCGAAGTCGAACGCTTAACTGATTGAGCCACCCAGGTGCCCCTAAAGACTCCATTTTTAAAGAAAATTTTTAAAAAAATTTTTAAGTTTATTTATTTGAGAGAGAAAGCACGAGTGGGGAGGGGCAGGAAGGGTGAAGGGGGGGGAGAGAGAGAGAGAGAGAGAGAGAGAAAATCCCAAGCAGGCTCCACACTGCCAGCAGAGAGCCCGATGTGGGGCTCAATCTCAGGAACCAAGAGATCACGACCCGTGCCGAAGCTGGACACTTCCACGACCAAGCCACCCAGGGGTCCCAAAACTCCATCTTTTAAGAGCCGTTTTATTTCATAGCAAAGTTAAGAGGAAGGTACTTTGAGGTGAGACCAGAGCAGTAAAAATTGGCAAATATCGATGAAGGAAACCCGTTGGGAAAATACTACGCACACAGGAAATTTTCTGGAGGGCTGGAGAACCCCAGGCCTCTCTGCCCTTTCTCTGCTGCGTGGATGTCTTAGCCTCCTTGCCCGCCTGGCCAAATGCCTGCTCATTCTCTAAGGCCCAGCCTAGGCATCTCTTCCTCGGTGACCCACCCACGTGGCTCTGACGACCCCCTTCTGCGTCCCCGTGGCGCCCGGCAACAGCACCAACACCCAGAGCTGCACCCCCTCATTGGACGTGAGCTCACTGAGGGCAGGGCCTGGACCGCCTTAGTTCTGGTTGCCCGGGTCCAGGACAGCGCCTGGCAGCTGGTGGGTGCTTTTGCCCACCAAAAGGAGGCTCTTGAAATATGTCTTCAGCCCCAGTGTTGGGCCTGAGGGTTGGGGGGTGACGCTACCCCAGCTGGGCAAAGCAAGGCTCAAGCCAGGCCTTTGGAGAGGGGTGGGTAGCATGCTGGGTTTCTGGGTGTAAGGAAGTCGTCCCCATACGGCGTGTCTTGAAAACATCAGAGCAATTTAGGGGCGGACTTGGTGGGGGTTTGAGGGTCGTATGGGTGCGTGTGTATGTGTCTTTCTGGAGGGGGCAGGTCTGAGGGGTCTTGTGGGTGAGGGGATGAGAGACTGAGCTGTGCGTGTGTGCTGCTGGGGAGGGGTCAGGTGTGTGAGAGGCCAGGGTTCGTGAGGGACGAGGTGTGTGTGCCCTTCGTGTGTGCACCTGGGAGGGGTTTGGGGGATCAGTGTGTGTGTGAGTGTGTGTGTGTGTGTGTGTGAGAGAGAGAGAGAGAGAGGTGGGGGGACAGAAGCAGCAGCACGGGAGGAGCAGGAGGAGAGAGAACACACATGAGATTCAGGGTCTGGGGGTCCCGTGGTGACTAGGGGTCTGTAGATAAATGTGGGACTTTTTTCTCGCTTTTTTCCATTCTTTTCTTTTTTTCTTTTTTCTTTTCTTTTCTTTTCTTTTCCTTTCCTTTTCTAAATTCTTTTTTATTCTATTTCATTAAAAATTTTTTTTTAATGTTTCTTTATTTTTGAGAGAGAGACAGAACAGGAGTGGGGGAGGGGCAGAGATCGAGGGAGACACAGAACCCGAAGCAGGCTCCGGGCTCTGAGCTGTCAGAGTGGGTCTCCAACTCCTGAACCTCAAGATCATGACCTGAGCAGGAGTCGGATAGATGCTTCACCGTCTGAGCCACCCAGACGCCCCAGGACTTTTCTTAAAGTGAAAACCGTTGGGGTTTGGGGGTGATGCTCTGGTAGAGGATGGGCTGCTCGCTCCAGAGGGCGGGGGGGCTCCTGATGTCAGCCTGTGCCCCGAGGGCACGTTCCCTGCTGCCTCCTGCCCAACCGCTCCCCACCCCCCTGCAGGGACAGCAGCAGGAGGGACGTTGATCCCCTCCTGCTTCCAGTGTGCAGCCAGAGGCATTCAGCAGGACGCAGGCTCCCTCTCGTGGGCCATCCATCCGGCCAGTGGGAGCGGACACAGCGGCAGGGGTGCTGGGGGCAGGGGGCTCTCACCCCAGCCCTGTCCCGGCCCCTGCTGCTGCCTCCCTCTCCCTGTCCCCGGGCCTCCTCCAGCCCGGGGTGCGTGTGCCCAGCGGCGCCTGAGGTGGCCACAGTGCCTTGCAGGATTGCTCTTCCAAAGCGCTCCCCTGTCAGGCTGCCCTTTGCCCCCTCCCCCTTCACCCCAGCCAGCCGGGAGAGGTGGTGAAATGCTGCACCAGTAATCCTGCCAGCTTCTCAGAAATTCCAGAATCTCACCTCCGCCCCAGCCCTCCTGAATCAGAACTTCTGGTGGCAGCGAGGCTCCCGCAGTCCGTGCAATCAGCTTTCTGGGTGATTCCAAAGCAGGCTAAGGCTTGCAGAGCAGTGCTCTAGGTTGCCTGACAGAAGCACCGTGGCATGAGGTAAGTTGCCCATGATTTCGCTCATTCATTCATTCACTGAAGATTATATGGAGTGCCTAATGCCTGCGGGGCACTGGGGCTCCGTCATTAGACAAACCCCCACCCTGTGAGCTTATACTGAATACAGCTCAAAATTCAGAAGCTTAGAAAGCAAAGTGCAGACTGTGTGCAAAGATGGAGGAAATTCGACCGGAGAGAGGAGATACCAAGTGTCCAGGCTGGGGCTGCAATCTTCAGCGGGCCAGTAAGGGAAAGACTCGAGGAAGTGAGAGGAGGGCACGCGCCAGGCAGGTGTTGGTGGAAAGAGAGTTTCAGGGGAAGGAAGCAGTTGGAGCAAAGGCCCTGGGGCAGGAATGTTGAGAGCTAGCATGAGTGGGAGGCATAACAGGAAGGAGGTCATAGAGGTGCAGGTGCAGACTTAGGACTGGCTCCTACCTTCCCTTTGCCTCTGTGTACCCCCACCCCCTTCACCCTCAGATGCTGGGCTTGTGTGCCTAGCGCCACCTAGGAACGGAGCCCTGATGTCACAGAAGTCTTTTTGTCTTGCAAAGTTGAAACTCTGTTGATTAGCTACTGAGTCCCCACCCCAACCTGGCAACCACCCCTCTACTTTCTGTCTCTGCGAATATAAGCAGAGCCAACTTAGCATAATGTCCCCAAGGTCCGTCCACGCGGAGGAAGGAGTCAGATTTCCTTCCTTTTCAAGGCGGACCGATATTCCATTGCCCGGTTGGGCCACGTCTTGCTCACCCATTCTTCTATCGGTGGACGTAGAGTCTGATGTATTTTGAAGCTAGAGCCAGCGGATTGGATTGGGAGAGGGTGAGGAGAAGGAGCTGATGACAACTCCCAAGGTTCGGTCTGAGCGATGGAAGGATGGCCTTGACATGACCAAGATGGGGAAGACCGGAGGGAAGTAGCTTGGGGGGGAGGGGAGGGGAAGTTCAGTGAGGGAAGGTTCAATGACTTCTGTCCACCAGCTCCCCTGGGGGGGATATGTCCGCGGCCAGTTGGGGTCTGGGACTCAGGACGGAGGCCCTGGGGGCAGACACCTGTTCTGAGGTGCTGGTATGTCTCTGGATGTGACCTACAAATCCAGGAGACTGGGAGGGCTCCCAAGGAGCAAGGACAAAGAGGAAAGATCCCAGAACTGAGCCCTGGGACCCTTTGGTGTTTGGGGCTCTGGAGATGAAGGGGAATCAGCAAAGGAGCTGGAGACTGAGTGGCTTGGGAAACGGTGGTGTCCTGGAGGCCAAACGGTGATGCGTCTCGAGGAGAAAGACTTAATGCGCTCGTGTGACACACATGGGCTCCAAATGCCGTCCTGGAGGTTGCGCATTGGAGCTAGAAACGTGGAACCCTTCGGTGACTCAGTAAGGGCCGCATCAGGGCAGCGGTCTGGGTGCAAGTGTGACAGGGTGGGGCACACAGGGAACCCAAGGGAAGGATGGGGAGACAGCGAGTACACGGCTGGGCGGTGGCCGGAGAGAGCCCCAGGGCGCCGAGGAAGCTTTGTGTCTTGTTTCGTTGTGTTTTGAAGCTGGGAGACATATCCGTGGAGGGAGAGCCGGAGAGAGAGAGGGA
This sequence comes from Lynx canadensis, assembly GCF_007474595.2. Classification (NCBI taxonomy): domain Eukaryota; kingdom Metazoa; phylum Chordata; class Mammalia; order Carnivora; family Felidae; genus Lynx; species Lynx canadensis. Next base: position 47,247,554 of record NC_044316.2, read on the forward strand.
GAGTGGCTGGAACCGTGGCCGTGAGTGGGGCCTGGGATCCGGGGCCAGGAGGAGGCGCACGGACCGGCCACCCGCGGTGACACAAGGGGTGGCAGTGCGGGAGGGTGCAGGTGTGACAGAGAGGCGGGAAGGGACAGCACGCAGCTCCACCCTGAGGGTGAGGGTGGGGATGGGCTGGCACTCGGGCCAGAAGAGAAAAGCCCGGAGTAGTCACCCAGGTGGGTGCAGACAGCAGCCTCGGGGCCTCTTCCGGCAGAGGTGGCCCCAAGGCCCCCACGGAGGTTCCTGGTTACGAGTGCGAAGTGTGTCCGTTCCCCAGGGCTGGAGTTCGGCCAGGTGAGCCGTGAGGGGAGGGGTGACAGGGAAGCAGAGTGTGGCCCCAGGGAGGGGGTCCGGGTACAGAGCAGGCGAGGATGGCGGGGGGGGGGGCGCGTGGTGGGGGCAGAGCTGAGACAAGAAACCAGGCTTCCAGCTCCCAGACCGGAGTTTGCGGGGAACCAGGCAAGGCTGCCCAACTTCTGTGGCTTGGCACAGAAGTTGCCATCCAACGCGCACGGTGTCCAGGGAGAGGCATGAAACTCACACGACAGCTGGGGTCTCTCCTGTGCCCTCTGGATTGTGCCAGGCCCGGCGCGAGCATCTTGAATTCTGGAGCCTCGGCATTGGTGAAGGGGTGCCGCGGGCTGTCCCATCTCCAACAGGGAGCCCGACACACGGTGGCCGTGCACTGATGTAAATTGGTGTTTGTTGAATGAATAACAAACGCACTCATTTCCGCCCTTCAAGTTTTTAGTTTACTGGTGATCTTCAACCTGTTGTGTTTGTAGCAATTCTGAATGTGAAGGTTTAAGTGGAATCCCTACCACAAGGAATTAAGAATTTGTCTAGGGGCGCCTGGGTGGCTCCGTCGGTTGAGCGTCCGACTTTGGCTCGGGTCATGATCTTGTGGTTTCTGGGTTCGAGCCCCGCGTCGGGCTCTGGGCTGACGGCTCGGAGCCCGGAGCCTGCTTCGGATTCTGTGTCTCCCTCTCCCTCTGCCCCTCCCCTGCTCACTCTCTGTCTCTGTCTCTGTCTCTCTCTCAAAAATAAACACTAAAAAAAATTAAAAAAAGGAATTTGTCTAAGTCCCACTGTGTAAGTGAGCAATATTTACAAGGTACTCCCCAGTGCCATCTAGCTGCGTCTCACGGCGTCACTGAAAGCCCTCACAATTGCGGCATCATTCATTTCTGTCACCCCCTAGTGCTATGAGAGATAGCTTTCCCTTTTCTCCCTCGTTCTGCAGAGTCATCCTTTCTTCCGGGTCGGGTCTCAAAGTTACCATCTAAGGAGAAAATACCATTTAATAAAAAATTACCCTTGAAAATGATTGGACGTGCCTAACAAGCGTAAAATTCCTGTTTTGCTTACATAAACCTCAGCCTTGACGTGCACAGGTGGCATATTTGGTAACGTGTCGCACACAATGACATGTTTTTATGCAAAATAGCAGTTACGGTATTTTTGGTAGGATAAAAGGGCCAAAAGTCAGAATTCGTCTAAATCCTTATGTCAGAGCATTTATAAGGCAAAGTTCTCACCTGTCCTGGCAAAGTCAACATTCCTCTGTCCCCGGCCTTGGGTCACCTTTCGGCTTGAGGTACGTACCCCTCCCTAGCGGCAGGGAGCAGGACCCCCTCACCTCAATGATTGGCTCCGTCGGGGCAGAGGTGGGGGTGGGGAGACGGACACCGGGTCCCAGGTCGCTGGACGGAAGCTCTCTGGGTTCCCATGAATCCAAAGCAATTGCTTCATTCTGGAATTCTGGAGCCGCAAACCCTGAGTTTAGAAAAGAGACTCTCTGTCGAACTAAAATATTAAGTGCTGAAAATGGGGAGCAGAGTCCCTGCTCCCAGGCGGCCTCCAGCGCTGGTGCAAAGTGGTGTAAAACGGGGGCTCCCGACTGCCTGACCACAGCCCCCGCCCCCCCCTCCCCGGGACAGAGACTGTCAGTCAGGGTCTCAAAGTCCTTGTGGAAAAGCAGCTCTCCCCACAGAGTAAATGCGGTGTCCCGGGAGTACACAGATTCCTGGTTTTTGAAATCATATCGATGCTGTTGGGGACGAGTCAACTACAGATTTATCCCGAAGCACCAGGGAATTCATAGCAGCTTCCGTGGCTTTTGTAACTCTCAGTCACCACATACTAACCATGCAACTGCCCTGGGCAAGCAAGGGCAGCCCCTTCCAAATCTAGGACGCCCTGGCCCCAAAGCTGCAGAAAAGTGAGTTTTCCCCAGGCTTCCTCTGCTCTGCTCCCCCATCAAAAGGTCAAAGCCATTGTCCTTTTACTATTTTATTTTATTTCTATTTTTTGAACTATTTATTTATTTATTTATTTATTTTGAGAGACAGAGAGAGAGAGATAGCGAGCAGGACAGGGGCAGAGAGAGAGGGAGACACAGAATCCGAAGCAGGTTCCAGGCTCCGAGCCGTCAGCCCAGAGCCCGACGCGGGGCTCGAACCCACGAACCGCGAGATCATGACCTGGGCCGAAGTCGGACGCTCAACAGACTGAGCCGCCCAGGTGCCCCAGAGCTGTGTCCTTTTGCATTCCGAGTTTTCAGGACGGCGTTTGTTGGACAGGACAGCAGATGGAGTTGGAGAGATGTGGAAATCTTTTTATCCAGGTTGCCAAAACGCTGAGTTCCACTGTCTCCCACAGAGAGGACCCAGGGAAGATGGGAAGGAGTCACTCTTGGTCTTACAGTGTCCTCATGGTCTTACAGTGTCCCCGTGCTCAGAAAAGCAACCCCATGGTGGCTTTTGGAATCTTTCAGCCTTTGGAATCTCAGCCTCGGCTTTCGAACCTCGTAGGCTGGGTCTGCCCTTCTCGTTTTTACTCCAAGCCAGACTTCTAGAAGCAGATCTTTTGCTTCAGGAAATGCAGGCTGCTGTCTGGACAGCCGGGCTCAGCGGTCCTGCCCAAGTCCCCACGTGGAAGCAGGAAAATACCTATTTCTGCAGGTTGTGAAGTGAATTTTGAGGTGCAATTGCAACAGACAATATGTCTGCAAAGTTTACTTTGAAATTTATATTCGTGTCGAAACCTAAAATGGCTCTACAAGTGAAGCCTACTAATTAAAAAATGAAAATTTTAAAAATGCAAGAAGACGGCATGAGAGAATAATCTCTCCTTTATTTCCCCCTTGCCTGCTAGCTAAATCATAACGCACAAATATAGTAGAAAGTACTGAGAGAATCATACGCATTATTCAAATTTGTCTTAACGCAGCTTTCAATGAATGAAACCGTTGTATGAATGGAGGACTTTGTTGTACCTCATGGATGACACCTGCCCCCCCCTGGGGGGCAGAGACAACACCCCAGAGTGCCATCCAGGAGACCTCGCTTCTGGTTCAGGCCCATCACACCTGGTGTGGTCTTGCTCAGGTCAATTAACTTCTCAGAGCCTGGACAGGGGTGGGAGGTGGGTTTATGGTCACCGGGGACATTTCCAGTGTTCGTTACGAAGATTCCATTCTTGGACAAGCAAATACACACAGCCACGGGTTTCTGGAGTCCCTTGGCAACGCACCCCAGAACTTTAGGGGTGCCTGGGCAACGCACCCCAAAACAACGGGTTTGTCTTGATGATAATTTTCTTTTTCTTTTAGTTTTTTAAGTTTATTTATTTTGAGAGACAGAGAGAGAGTGAGAGAGAGAGGCAGAGAGAGACAGGGAAAAAGAGAATCCCAAGCCGGATCCGAACTGTCAGTGCAGAGCCCAATGTGAAGCTTGAACTCACGAGCTGGTGAGATCACGACCCCAGCTGAGATCAAGAGTCAGGTGCTTAACCAGCTGAGCCACCCGGACGCCCCTTGACGATAATTTTCTCCTTCTTTGGTGCCTGATATTGGATTTCCACTTACTCTATGAGGTTGGCAGAGACTTGTTTTAAATGACATGTATTTAAGCGAACAAGTGATTTGGTTTATAGGAGAAAAATGTTAATAATATTAATGTGACAGGTGGTACCCAGATGTGGCCAAAAAAAAAAAGGCGGGGGGCACTTGCACACAAACACAGATACACGTGAGGTTCGGAGATTTTTATTTCCTTATTTAGGGGGTTGTTATTTATTTATTTGTTTACTTATCTAGGGGTTACGAATAGCCACTGCACTGTCTCTGACTTGCAAGGGAGTTTTAAAAGGATTGTGTCTACTGTGCCTGTGAATGTTGAAGTCACCGAGTTTTGGGGATCTGGCTGGCTCAATCCATTCAGTTGCTGGATCTGGCCACTAGATGGGGCTTTCTCCCTCTGGGTCCGGACAACCCATGGTTTCTCACTCTGAGAGGCTACCGTTCTCTGAACTTAATCCAACCCTTTATGATTAATAGATTCCACAATGTTCCTTACCACTCAAGCCTCCAGCCAAATGTCAACTCCTTAGAGACCTCTCCCTGTTTCCTTCCACCCAAGCCTGTGTTATCACTGACATTGAGCTTGAACCTAAGTTCGGTATGTGCTGAGGTGCTTTTGCTCTGTTCTAACCCCAGCCCGGTCCACTGGAAGGTAGACTCCTCGAGGGCAAGGGCTCAGGCCAGCACAGCCTCTGGCATTCGATAGGCGCTCATATATTGGCTCAATGACTGAGTGAGTGACCCTTCCGTGGAACTTGGGTGAAGGTGGCAGGCGACCATGAAGGTGACAGGCGTTAAGAAGGTGATAGGTGAACTTGATTTCAAATATCAGCCTCCTTACGTGCTGGCAGGTGGTTTGGGACAAGTAGTTTGGGTTCTCCAAGACTACACCTTCCCGTGTATGCAGGAGGGAGAACGGGTCACGTTCATCGGCTCATTCTGAAAACTAGGTAGGAGATCATTTACATCAGGTGGCAGATCCAGCACCTGGCACGTTGGTTGGAACCTGACAAATGCTGAGTGGTTTCCCAGCCTCTTCTGGGGAATGATTCAGAGTAAACACAAAAGTCACCCTACCAGAAATACATAATTGATGCCTGGCTGACTCAGTCAGTAGAGCATATGACTATCTCAGGGGCGTGAGTTCAAGCCCACCTTGGGCATGGAGCCTACTTAAAAAAAAAAAAAAAGAGAGAGAGAATTAATTTAGAATACCTTATAGAGAAGGACAGACGCAGGCCCTCGTGAACTGGTCTCTGGCTTGGGCACAAGTTTTGACTTGACTTTCTGTTTTCACGGAAAATAGTTCTGTAAAATGCTCCCTCCGCCTTCCAAAAATACCAAATAATGCGCACAGTCATAATCTGGACCCCATCCCAACCCTAGCCTCCATCCTTTATGTCCGTCCACCTCCTTCTTGCTGTCTTGGGCTTCTCGCAGTTTCCCAAATCCACTTCTACGGTTTTTTCACATGCGGATGCCCCAGCCTGAAAACATCCACCTGAGACCTTTCCCGGGGGACTCTCACTCATGCATCAGGGCAGGGTTTAAATGTCACCTCCTCAGGGAAGTCCTCCCTGGCCACACACACACACACACACACACCCTCCCTGGGTCAGCCACTGTGCTAAGGCTCTTCTGCTCAAACCCATATTTCCTTCCTCAGTGTCTAGCTTTCCCATGATTTGTTGACTTGTAACTTGTTAGTGGACAATATCTACAAGTCGCAGTGGCTTGGTTTCCGGCCACAGGCAGAGGATCTGCGGTGACTAGATGCCTGCACCAGAACAGCAGGGTCGACATGCTCTGCCCCAGAATATGCCAGAGCCTGCATCTGTGAGCTGGGTGTTTCCATGTCAACCGGCGGGGCCTCGGTGAGGAGCACCCGCTTCCCTAAATGCCCCCCCCCCCCGGTTAATTACGGATGTGCCTCTATTAAGGCAAGAAACTTGTTTTAAAGTTACGGTGCATGGATTCGTAGAGCTGGGTCTCTGCTGCTGAGAAATGCATTCTCAAAGACAGAAGGACTGTAGGAAGTGGGCAGTGCATTCCCAGATTCAAGGTTGGGAGCCCAAACGTGGGAAAGCCTGCGGCACTTGCCCTCATTCTCAGCCTCCTCTCCCCCCGCCTCAGACACCTGGGCTCAAACCCTGGTGTCCGGGGCTGCCCTCTCCCCGCTGCCTCTCCCTCTGTCTTGGCCCCTTCCCTGCCCTCTTCCTCCTTCCCAGAGTCCATCGGTGGTGAAAGCGTTTGGAGGTAATTGCTAGATTCTCCAGGTTTTTTTTTTCTTCTTGGCTAGAGACAGTGGGATTTGAGAGCAATCTGCAATGTTCTGTGGCCAAAGAAGTGTCTCTGTATGTGTTTGCAGCTTAATTATCAGCCTCCTGATTGCAGTGTCTTCCCATGGGACACACCTGCTCTGCCTTTAGAACCTTGGCATTTGGAGGGTATATGCCTGTGTGTGTGTGTGTGTGTGTGTGTTGCAGTTTTTGTTTTTTTTTTTTTTTTGCTACACATTTTCTGTTTGTTCAGATAAATGTGTTTAAACTCTGGTGGGCTGGTGGTGCTTCTTCTTTTAAAAGAAACCAAGCTTATTCATCTGTGGACTGCTTTCCCAAAGGAAATCCCCTCTTCTCGTAAAGAATGGGTGCCAGAGATTGCGAGTGAGAAGTGCTGTGCAAATATCTTCCCTTTCTATCACAGCACCCTCTCTGTGTTCGGGCTCACCAGCCGACTCCCTGGAGCTGGGCTGAGATCAGGCTGGAGGGTGTCTCCTCCTCTCTCCAGGCTCCCCAGTGCTATACCTCCTGAGCCTGAGCCCCAGGCCTCTCTCTGCCCCTTTGAGGTCACCAGGAATCCACGGGAGAAGGTCTTCGGGGCTCGGAGTGAATGGAGACATGACTTTGCTAGATGCTGTTCCCTTCTCCTTCCATAACACATCCACCAACCTCTCTGACTCCACCTGTCTGGTGCCCCCTGATCCACCCACAGCTTCTTCTTAGTCTCTGCCTCTCGGCCCAGCCGCTTGGGTCAAAGCACCTGTTGACCACTCTGCTGGGTTCTGGACACCAACCGCCTTTGTGGAGTCTTCCTCCCCCTTAGCTCCCCGTTCAGCAGCCTGAGAGCTCACCTTGCCCCTTCCGATCTCCATCCTGAATTCCTAGAGCCAAGCCCTCACCTACACCAACATCCTATTTGTTCAAAATTTACTGATTAAGCAAGTTGTTGGTCCCTGGATTGGTCTACGTTGAAAGTGACTCCTGTGTTAGATACAGATCTTTCAAGAAGTGTGATGACAATAACTAACGTTGATTTTGCCCTTACTCTGTGCCAGATCCTGGCTAAGAACCTCATACAGGTGTCTTCATTAATCCCCATGACAACCCATGGAGTGATTCTTAATATCTTTTTGTTCTGTGAGGAAGGGAGAGTGTGGTGGAGTCTGGAAACCGACGCGAGCCATCTGACGTCAGAGCTTCCAGAATTAACTGAGACGTGCCATGCCCTGAGCGCTGACCTCCTCGATGTCCCCTCCATCAGGTTCTCACACTTGCATTTGGATGGGTCTGCTTTGAGATCATTGAGTGAACACGTGGAGAGTGTCTTCCGTCGCGATCGGTCGGATAAAGCAGGGGACTTCATCGTCATAGTCTAGGGTGGGAAGGGGAAGTCAGCGGGACTCAGCTCTTCAGGGAGTCACCCCTCCGTCCCTGCCAGGCCCACCCAGTGGGCTACACCTGGACCAGTGGACAGCCTCCCTCCTTCTCCTCTTCACCCCCTGTGCTGTGGCCTGGGAGACCCTTGTCACAATCAGTCTGGCTTGGCTTACCCCAGGGCCTCCAAGATGATGTCCGAAGTCTTTAGTCTGGAATTCAGGGTGCTAAGTCTCTGACCCCCACCTATGACTCCGGTCTCAAGCTCTGGGCTCCAGCCTCCACGAACTCACCGTCTGCAAATACACCAAGCTCCCCCACACCTGTGCAGCGACATAGAATGCCCCTCTTCGACCTGGGGGGCTCCCCTTCACCCCTCACCTTTACAAAGACCCCCATTAGCCCTCCCGGTCACTCCCTCCTTTAGTTCATTGTGGCCTCTTATTCGGACCTCCACGGTCTCACGTGGGTGGTAGTGATGTGTCAGGGTTAGTTCCTAACGGCGAGGATTGCGTTGGGTGGTGTAGGGCAATGTCCACCTTTGTAGGAAATACACACGAAGAATTCCAGGTGGAAGGGCATCAAGTCAACAACTTACTGGCCTTGGGCTGTGGTCCCCAAACCCTGTGCCAAGGCATCCCAGAACACTGTAGTGGACCCTTAGAGGTGCCACAGGACATCTTACGTTTTTTGAGGGAAACACGGAAACATTATGAAGCCTCTATTAACACAGCAACTGTTAATCAACCCAAATGTCTATCTGTTGGAGATGGGCACATCCTTGCAGCAGGCCATATGTGGCTCTGTGATGATTGAGGTCACAGGAGCCCCACCTAATAAGGGGAACTACTAGCTATTTCCTTTGCCCTAGGAGCCCCAGAAATCGTGACTGGGACCCCGAGGCTGCCACTTGCCACGAAAGTTTGGGAACCTCCAGTTCAGAAAAAAAAAAAAAACAACTTTGTTCTGGCTTTGCAACCTTCTGTAAATTTCACATTGTTTCAAAATAAAATAGGAAGCACCGAGGTTGACTTGCGGTCCTTATGGAGGCTTATTTTGTGGACAGAAGTCTCCCCTGCCTCCTAAGGCAGCAACACACTGCCAGGCTTTAACAGAAACTGCATGAAACCAGGACTGTGGAACAGAGGCGGGTGGCAAGCCTCCGAAACTGCAGTCACAAGCCACATTGTGACACGTCCTTCTGTATTTCTGCACGCAGATGTGCATTATTCAGAAGAAAATGCATGTGAGGCCGTGTCAAAACCATGAAGGCACTCAGCTTGTTCCGTTCTATTCCAAGGACATGTATTAAAGAGGAAAATAATAAATTGACCAGAAGAGGGCAGAGTTGTTAGCTTTCTTTTTTTTTCTTCTAGAGCTGGGGAAGCATTAGAAATTTGAGGGGAAAAAAGTGCTTCTTTGCATGTGCAAATTCTATATTGAATGAACAAGTGCAGAATTTGATAATGTAAAATATTGACATTGGACTCCAAAAACCAATTTCCCAGATAAAGACTGGCTTAAGGACTGCTGGCCTGAAAAGCACCTTAGGTGACAGGTTTATGCCATTTTCTTGACAGACAAATGCACGACGCCCACATCAAGAAAGGGGTGCAGTCCAGCATTTGGTGCTGGAGTTTTGAATCAATTCTGGAAGTCACATTTAAAAGAGACATTGCGGGGCACTTGGGTGGCTCAGTCGGTTGAGCGTCTGACTCTTGGTTTCCACTCAAGTCATGATCTCATGGTTCGTGGGATCGAGCCCCGCATTGACAGCTCAGAGCCTGCTTGGGATTCTCTCTCCTTCACTCTTTGCCCCTCCCCTGCTCATCGCATAAGCTCTCTCTCTCTCTCTCAAAACAAACAAACAAACAACCATTAAAAAAAGAGAGACATTGCAGTTTAGAGGGGCTACAGAGGGATGGCAGAATGTTCCAGAATCATACATAGCATAGCACTTACAGATTGGGAAAGGGACGTGGACGGAAGAGGCGACCAATCAGTAGAGACCGAGAACTATTCCCAGCTGCGAAGCTGCAAAGCACGGTTTATTTGGTGTGGCTACTTAGGTCAGCGAGAAACCCGGAGATCACAGTGGCTCGAGGCAGGAAAGAGCATAGGCTACCTGAGTTGTCCAGCTCCACGGCCAGCTCTGAGGGGGAAAGTCAAGTGACACCGGGGACATCACGAGCAGGCTGCCTGAGATGCCTGGACAGGGAGGCACCTGCCTGGGGTGTGAAATCAGTGCAGAAGTGAGCTGCCTTCACTGGAGTGGGGGGCGGGCAGGGGAGCTCCCCACCTTGGCTTATCTGGTGTGAATGCCCACCACTGGCCCAGCTCAGGCTCCTTGGCCGCTCCTTGGCCAGAAGGGGAGCGGGTCCGCCGGGCAGAGGAATACACAAGATGTCCTCCGTGGCAAGTTCCTGCCGCTGCCTGTGCGTCCCGCCAGCTCAGCTCACCTGCAGGCAGCCCCGGGATCCTGATTTGCTCAGCGCTTATATAATTACAGTGACATCCTGTTGCGCGTTCCTCTGGAAGCCGACCGAGAGAAAGAGCTGGTGCGATGGCAATTGTCCACCTGGCGCGGTATCGGGCAGAGGAGCAGCCCAGCCTCGACCCCGAGGGGGCGCTGCACACAGAGCAGCTGAGCTGGCCTGGGGGAGCGGTTCCCAGCTGGGGCAGTCATTGCAGGTCAAAGAAAGGGACTGATGGCTGCGGGGATGACAAGTCCTTCACGGAGGGCGGGGCCGGGTGGTGCTCACAGTGTCCACCACTTGGTAATAATAGTTGTCATCATCATCGTCGCCGTCGTCATCCTCTGCTCTGCTCACCTGTGAGCTGCTTGAGCCCAAAGGGACAGGATCTGGGTTTGACCACTGGTGTCCTCATCCCGGAGCGTGGCTCTCGGGAAGGCCCTCAATGGCTACATGCCCACCTTCTCTATAATCCTCTGTTACGTTTCTAACATGTGACGTAGAGGCAGGCGTCAGTGCTCCCAGGGCTCTGAGAGGGGACGCAACGTGTCTGACCGAGGACCGGGCTGCTGCCGTGAGGACCGGCCCTGTGTGATGCAGTGCACCTGCTCCCTCGATGATGAGGCCACCCTCGCCAGACAAGCTGGCCTGGTGACCAGAGCTGGGCTTGGGCCCCACTTTCTGAGGCTCTGGCCTTTCCGCCGTGACCTGCTGTCCTCGCACCAGCGTGGCGGCCTCTGCGTGGGCCCCTTCCCTCCTGCCCTGCTCCCCTATAAGGGGCTCTGGCCCAAGCCTGGCCGTGGGGCTGACCTGGGGCAGTGGCCAGGCCACGAACAGGGACACACGGGACTCACTTGGGACAGAGCCAGCTCGAAAAGCCATGGTGCTGTGGGCAGGTGCCTGGATGGGAGGCGTCCGTAGAGAGGTGGAGGAGGAGGTTGGGGAGATACCCGTCAGAGGAGCAGTGGAGCAGAATGGCAAAGGGCAAAGGTTCTGGAGTTGGTCAAACCTGGGCTTTCACATCTACAAGCCAGTGACCATTAAGTTAACATGACCTCTTTAGGACTCAGTTTGCTAATCTGTCTGATGGGAATAACAGCACTTGCTTCATTAGATTGTTCCGAGGATTAAGTGGAATTTCATATGTAAAGGGCCTGGCACATAGCAGGTACTGAAGAAACCTTCGTTTTCATCCTTTTCTTCTTTCCCAAGGCAACAAAGAGGTTCCGGGAGCTTGCGGGGTGGAGGTGGGGCTCTTTCCTCTGCAACATCTTAGAGAGAGGAAAGGAGGAAGAACGAAAGGAGCAGGAATAGCGACAGCCCTATGTTTAGGGGGCACAGAAACGCACGGAAAGTTCCAGATTGAGCTACTGTATAGGAATAATTATGGCTGCTATTTTTGTGCATTTGTTTAATAACGTTAATTTGGCGACAGCCTGATATTATAACATCCTCTCCCACACAGAGGTGGCTTTCACTCCCTGTTCTCCAGAATCCATTTGTAGTTCCCCCGATGGGTTTGGGCTCAGGAGCTGGTGAGTCACAGCTGGAGGGGCCTCCAGGAAAGTCCCCTCTCCATGTGCGGGGCGGGAGCTCCTGACAATGTCACCCTGTGACGGGAGAACCTGAAACTCACCCAGCCTTCCAGGGAATGGCCTTCCAGCCTTGCCCTGGGCCTCTCCGAAGGCTGGCAGAGAAGTGGCCATTCTTGAGCCGTTTAACCAGGGCGGACTTAGAGGAGAACTCATGGTGGCTAATGGCCTCGGAACAGAGGAAAGCACAGGGGCCAGAGAATCATCGCACTAAAATTTACAACTTGGAGATTTGTGTTGAAAATAGCGATAACATCAAATAATGGTTTCTGAGTGAGGGCTGGCAAAACGGTACCCCTTAGTGGATGTTTTGGCTGAATCAACCCAAATGTCCATCGGTTGGAGACTGGGCACATCCATACGACAGGGCACATGCAGCTACAGAACAGAGTGACGATCAAGGTACAGAAAGCAGAAAGCAGATGAGGGGACGTTTCTCTGGAGCTGTATTCCAGCTCGCCAATGAAGAAAGAGCAGTATTAGAACACTCACATTTCGCAACCGCCAATGAAACAATGGATCTGGACCATGACTGTCAAGGGTTACTAACTTCACGTCTCCTAATTTCAGATGTCAAACTTAAGGTATTCTTGAAGTGTGTTATTATTGGCTTTGTGATTTAAAAAAAAATTTTTTTTAACACTTATTCATTTTTGAGAGACAGAGATAGAGTGTGAGTGGGGGAGGGGCAGAGAGAGAGCGGGAGACACAGAATCCGAAGCAGGCTCCAGGCTCTGAGCTGTCAGCACAGAACCTGACGCGGGGCTCGAACTCACGAATGGTGAGATCATGACCTGAGCTGAAGTTGGACACCCAACCGACTGAGCCACACAGGTGCCTCTCGGTATTGTGATTTTAAAAGAATCTGAGCGTATATAGGTAACTGTGACATGCTTATAGAGGAAATGATGTGATGTTTGGGGTTTGCTTCTAAACATTCAGGGGTTGGACATGTGTTCATCCTGGTTGAAACTGGGTGATGGGTGCAGGAGAGCTCACTGTTCTATGTTGTCTACTTTTGAATAAGGTTGACATTTTTTAATTTTTAAAAAATTGTTAGTTTTTTAAGTTCATTTATTTATTTTGAGAAAGAATGCAGGGGAGTGGGGCAGAGAGAGAGGGAGAGCGAATCCCAAGCAAGCAGGCTCCGTGCTGTCAGCACAGAGCCCTACGCAGGGCTCGAACCCATGTACCATGAGATCATGACCCGAGTTGGACATTTAATCAACTAAGCCACCAGGCACCCCTGGCTGACATTTTTAAAAACTCAGCAGTGGTTTTAAAATAGTGGATTTGTTTGGGTAGTGAGGCTATGCATGGTTTCTTTCCCTGCTCTCATTTGTCTGTATTTCCCAAGCTCTTGAAGATGAACGTATACTCTCACCTGCAGAAGGCGACCTCATAGCACAGAGGTAGGAACCTCGGGTTTGGCATCAGACAATATAGCCTCCAGTTCCCATCCTCTGAAGACCGGCTCAAGGACACTGCCATTTTCTGCTGTCTCTTCCCTTCCCTCCCCGCTACTCTTGGGAGAATTAACCCTCCTTCTTTCATGTTCCCAAATTATGTGGCTGGTCCATTCATCCACAGAAGATCTTTGATTGGATGATGTGTCTTCCATGCGAAACCGTGAGCTCTTGGAAGGCTCAGAGAGTGTTCTTCTCGGATATGTGGCTGCAGGTAAATCACTTACTTTCTCTGAGTTTCCTCTGCTGGAAGAAGGTATTATAATGCTCCCCTCGTGGAATAGTCGGTGAAACCCACTAGACGACAAACAAGAGAAAGCTAGATAAGCCTATGTGGTTCTTAACTAGGGACACCCCGCCTACCCCCTGCAGAGAACAGCATCTGGAGACATTGTTGGTCGCCACGATGGAGGATGAGGGTGCCGCTGGTGTCAACGGGGTAGAGGCCAAGAACGTGCTAAATATCCTGCAATGCACAGGACAGCCCCCACGACAAATATCATCTGAGCGAAAATGTCAACGAGGCTGCCATTGAGGAATGCTGGGCTGTTTTAGTCGGGGTAGGGGGGGCGGGGAGTGGAATATAGAAGCATTCATGCTTTGCCTGTGGGAATGGAAACTGTGGCCTCCATTCTGAAAAGCAACTAGGCAGCGTTTGGTCAAATTAAGTGCACACATATCCCGTGATGCATTCCACTCTTTGGTATCCCAAGGCAATGGCCACAAGGTCTGTAAGGTCTGGGCGATGAGCTCTTGACTCTGGCCTCTTAACCCCATTTTTGTGGTGTCTGTCAGTGGGATTTTCACTGGGATTTAGGCAAAAGGTGGTGATTAGAGGAAATGGACTACAAGTTCGTGGAGAAAAACAGAAGCATCACGACAGCAGTGTTAATGAAAAAGCAAGAAAGGGAATGACAGACATAACGTGAAACCATTTATTCGAATTCAAATTACATGCAAAAAAACCCAACAACACACATTTAAGGAGCAACAGATAAACAAAAAGTTACCTTATGAAATACATTTGAGTGGTTACTCATGGGGTAGGAGAAGAAAGGAAAAACACATGCATAAATAAAAAACCAAGAGCCAAGCCTTTGTGGACCAGTGACAGACCAGTTCACGCACCATGAACTAGAGAGTGTAATTTTTAAAAAATATTTATTTACTTTTGAGGGGGGGGGGTGTGTGGGTGTGAGCAGGGGAGGGGCAGAGAGAGAGGGAGAGAGAGAATCCCAAGCAGGCTCTGCACTCTCAGCACAGAGCCCCAGGATCTTGCAAACTATGAGATCATGACCTGAGCCTAAATCAAGAGTCAGACACTCAACCAACTGAGCAACCCAGGCTCCCCCGGAGAGTGTAATTAACTCAACTCTGCTCTAGGGTTTGGAATCGATAAATAAAATGAAATGATGTAGGATAAACTGCTTGCATAGATGCTGACATAATAATGGTAACAATAGCTAAAATAATGCGTTAGTACTAATTTAATTATTATTAATAGTCTAACAGGGTAAATTATTACGAATGCTTTGATCATTTTCTCATCTCTTTCTCCCCCCCCCCCCCCCCCCCACCGATCCCGGAAAGAGAATCCACCATTGTTTCTATGGACCCACTGAGGGAGAATACAGAGTATCTTTCCAAGGGGACAGGCTGGAAGGAAGTCCTTGGAAGAGGTCAGGGAGAACAGCCAACTCTGGGGACAGTCCCCATCCTGGGAAGGAAATGAACCAGGGAGTGTAATAGGTGGGATCCTAGAGTGGTTGAGACTAGAGTCCCTCACAGGCCCAAGGCAGGTGTTTCTGAGGCCACTGGACACCAGGCATGGATGTCCTTGCCTCTGCAGGGACCCTAGCGCCTACCCTGGGCTGGGCTGTGGAATTCCAGCTGTCCGATGGCCTCTGTCATGCCCTCCCCATTGGGATTTTGGGCAACCCTTGGAGACACTGAACTTCCCGCCACCCAGTTGAGGGGGGGGGTGCTCAAGGTCAGACTTAATTTGATTTAGAAAAACAAGGTGACATTTGTCACACTTAAGTAGTGTTGGAGTAAAATTCATTTGTGCTACACTTTTTCCTTTGCACTTCACGCAGCCAGCAGCATGGGAGCTCACACATATGGTGTTTCAGGAAACGTTCTGTTGAGCAAACGGAAATATTCCCTCCTCCTCTCCAGCTGGTGGGCTTCAGACTGTCAAGGCCTCCCTTTCCGTGTGCTTGTACTGGCTATTTGCTTCACAGTGTCCTGGGATTCAGCCTGGAAAATGGGGCCTGGAGGCCAGAGTCCACTGAGTGCTCATGGCCAGCATCTGAGGCTGACTCCCCGGCACTGTCAGGATCAGGTCATTGGGCAAGCCGGATGACGCCAGTCACACTCTCACCAGTCAGGCCAAACATGGGCTGTGAGCCTTCCTCCAGGAGCTGTCAAGAGGAGAGAGGGCAGGGGCGCCTGGGTGGCTCAGTCAGTTAAGAGTCCGACTTTGGCTCAGGTCATGATCTCATGGTTCATGGGTTCAAGCCCCACGTGGGGCTCTGTGCTGACAGCTCGGAGCCCGGAGCCTGCTTCGGATTCTGTGCCTCCCTCTCTTTCTGCCCCTCCCCTGCTCACGCTCTGTCTCTGTCTCTCTCTCAAAAATAAACATTAAAAAATAATTAAATTAAAAAAAAAAAAAGAGGAGAGTGCAGTGAGGGGCCAGCATGCAGGAAAACGTGGAGTTGTACATCCATTTCCAACATTGGTTGTGTGAAATAGTAGAAAATACACATGGTGGTCTCTTCTCTGGTTCCTGGCACAGAGCTCCTAAATCCCTTGGAATTTCCCGGGTGATGGGAGAGTCTTTTGTTCTGATGAGGCAACCCTGGGTGGGCTCCTGGATAGCTTCAAGATGGGGGCTAGTCACCAGAGAGACCAAGGCATGATTAGAAGCCTGGAATTTTCAGCCCTACCCCCCATCCTGCAAGCAGGGAAGAGGGGCTGGAAATTGGGCTAACGATTGACCAGGCCTACATGATGAAGACTCCATAAGAATCCCGAAGGAGGAAATTTGGAGAGCATCTGGGTTGGCGAACGCACTCATGTGCCCAGAGGGTGTTACGCTGCAACTCCACAGGGCTACAAGCTCCTGTGTTCAGGACTCTTCCAGACCTCGCCCGCCCTGTGTATCCCTTCATCTACCTGCTCATCTGCATCCTTATCATAACCTTTATCATCTAATAAACTGGGAAGCGTAAGTGTTTCCCTGAGTTCTGTGAACTGCTCTAGCAAGTGACTGGATCCAAGGAGTGAAGTCATAAGAACCCCTGATTTGTAGCCAAGTTGGACAGAAGTTGGGCGTAACCTGGAGACCTTCTTGTAGTTGGCATCAGAAGTGGGGGACAGTCTCACAGGACCGAACCCTCTTAGCCTGTTGGGTCTGCGCCAACTCTGGTTAATGTCAGAGTGGAATTGAATTGTGGGACACCCAGCTTGGTGTGGGGTGTCACTGTCCTTTCACGAACCGGATTGAGAGGGCTAAATGAAGGAATGCTCGCAAAACCCCTACTACGTGCCGGACGCTCTGAATAAGAGCTTTACATGCACGCTGATGACGACGTCTGGCGATGACCCCTCTGCTGAACTCGTAGGGCCTTAGACTGACATTCACAAGAAACCGTGTCTTGATTCAAGATGGTGAATCCATTTTTCCCCGAATCTGCCACTGACCTCGTAGGACACCATCCAGCCTTGATCATTTAGGGCACTGAGAATTGCTTTGGATTTAATGTGTGGTACTCACCTGGAGCCTCTTGGGTTGGTTTAATTTTGCCTCTTGGCCATTTTGTTAAGACAAATAACCTGAGGAGGACTTTTACATTTTAAATACATAGTTGTCATCTTTTAAAAAATAGACTCCATAGTATTTGCACACGGATTCTATTGTGTCTAATACGGGGTAGGAGCTGGATGTGTGGATGTGGGTGGACTTAATATAAAAATTGAGCCAAGTCCAGTCTGCTGAGAAGACTGTCATACATGGTCTCTTTATTGCCTGATCAGAAACCTCCAAAGCCCTCAAGCCTTGTTCTTATTATGATTGCTGAGTGTGAAATGAATTATTCAAAGACCAGTGATGAAGACTGGTTTAAATTCTGTGTCGGAGCCCTGAGACTGTAAGGTCATTTCTGAGCATCTAAGGCCTACTCAGAGCCAGAAGTCCATCCCTTGGCCCTGAAAGTGGGGGCAGAGAGAATACTGGCTCCAGAATGCTGAGCACTGCTGTCCTCTTTCTCAAAGGCAGGCCCTTCCTGCATCCCGATGAGTACCAGCTCAGCAGGGAAAGGGCCCAGGAGCAGAGAGGCCGGGAATGTGCCCATGGACTTGACCTCTTGCCCATGGCATAGCCTTGTCTAAAGAGGCAGGGTCTGCATGGGTTGGGAGGGAGCAAGGAAGATGCCTGGGCCTTTAGCCTCTCTGGTTGCCCACCCAGGATCATTTCCCCTTCTTTTCCTCTACTTTGTTTGGGAAGCAGTACCCCCCGACCAGACTCAGAAGGGGCTTTATCCTCAATCTGAAGGGGGAAATCCTGGTAGATAGAAGCCAGTGGTTATCAACTCTGCTTTCACACGAGAACCACCTTGGGAGCTTAAAAAAAAAAAAAAAAAAAAAAAAAAAAAAAAAAAGCAAAGCTCATGTGCCTGGAACCCAGTCCCTAGAGCCTAGAGCATGGCACAGTCTTGACATCACCTGGAAATTGTTAGAGAAACAGTCTCAGTGCCCAGCTCAGAACAAAATCAGAATCTATACTGGAAGAACAATTGGTCAAAGCCAATCATAGTGCAGCACATTGTATTTTCCTAAGGTGGTTGCCACAACAGATTCCTTTCTCATGTCCCTCTCTTCACAAGAGGACTTTGACGCGCATCACGTCTCAAACTGGCAGGATCTGCGTTCTCTCCCCTTACATTTAGGTGATCTGGTGATTATGATGGAAAGGACACCAGATGACATCCAAGTTTACTTCAAAGAAAGGCAATACTGCCTGTCTTTTAGGATGTTCACTCTCAGACCCCAGCTGTCATGCTCCAAGGAAGACCAGGCCTTGTGAAGAGACTGTGCATGGGTGTCCCAGCCGACAGCCCTGGCTGTGGTCCCGGTGGACATAATTGCCAGACAGGTGAGCAAGGAAGTTTTGAAGATGATAGTCGCTGACTCTAACCCCTTGAGAGATCCTGAGTGAGAACCATCTTGCTGAGCCCAGTCAGCCCCCCAAAGTGTCAGAAATAGTGATATGATGGCGATGAAGCTATTGAGGTTTGGGGTAACTCGCTATTTCAATAGATGACTGGAGTATGTGGTCACCCCTTCCCTTTGCCAGATGGTGGTTTATCAATGGGCACATGACCCCAGAGGTGGAGACTTCTGGGAAATTGGTCTTTCTTCCTAAGAAAGCCACAGGAGAAGAGACAGTCCTTCACTTCCTTCTGATGTTGTTGTATCTAGATAGGACCCTTGGGATTGCTGCCAGCCTGAGGATAAAGTCAATGGCGGCACCACCAAGAGATGGAAAGAACTTGGGCTTTTGATGGCGTCATTGAGCCCATGAATTAGCCAGTCTTGGACCCACACCTACTCCTGGCCTTCCTGACGTGAAGATAAGAAATACTCCTATTTAAAGCAGTTTGAGTCAAACTATTACTTGCCATTGAAATGACCTATTCGTCGCAGCGCATAAGCCAGAATCTGATCTCCACCAGCTTTAAAAAGGGAGGATCTCAAGGCCAAGGTCAGTGAACAGTGGGGTATCAGATACGTCCCCCCAAAACTGCTCCTTGCTGGTGAGGAGAGAGCCAGAGGAATGGGAAAAAAGCCTCTCCCAGGCTACGCGCAGGATGAGGGGTTGGAGTGGGGCAGGGCCGGGAAAACACGGCAAGTCAGCTAAGCTTGGGGCATAGAGATGGTGACTCCGAACCAGTGCTCAGCCCTGAGCCAGTACATCTGCTCCACTGGGCACCGCCAGGATTCCCATTTAAGTTGTCACTCAGGCTCACTCCTTCCCAGGGCAGAGAGGCCGAGGAGGCTGTCCATCTTATGGGTGGAGAAACTGAGGCCTGAAATGTACCACTGGTTTTCCTGGAGGGGGTAGCTGGAGGCTTGAAGCCCAGCTCCGAGGTGGAAAGGCTGGGTTGGGACTCAGCAGAGGAAGCCACGGATCCTATCCCCGAGCCCTCAGCCCACTGGGATAATCGGCCAGCATCTCATCTGCCAATCAAGGCCAAGACTGAGCTCCTGATGACATTTCTAGGATGAGCTTTTCCAGGGAACTGTCAGTTCCCTCCCCTCACCCAACTCCCACCTGGAAACTTTCATCTCCTAACAGACATAGTCACATTTTGGGTACCTTTCAGCTGGGAAAGATTTTTCTTGCCCTCCTTTTGGCACGAAAGTGGTGCCTCTTGACCTTGAACCCCTCGGAGGCTCTTGACCTCCGGAGTTGGCTCACCGGGGCCTCACTTCCCATAACGCCATCCAGGGGAGCAGATGCTGGATTGAGAAGCTCTACTGCCTCCCATTCCCATTGGCTGAGAAGGGGACAGCTGAGTTCATCTTTGAAACCTCCCTCCTCTCCCCTCCGGCTATTCTGGGGCCTGCCATTTGCATTCTATCATACACAATCTTGTTCTTCCTTGAGGTCCCCCGAGTACGTGCTCTCTTAGCTAAATTCTGCATTCTTTGGGGGTATCATCTGGGTGCCCTTGGCAGGAGGCAGAGGCTGGGGGTCTATCATTTGAGCTTGGTTGGATTTTGCCTACAGAACTTAGTCTTTTGAGCTGGAGACAGAACCTGCAGATGACTTTATCCAACTCCCTCGTTGTAGGAATGAAAAAAGGAGGTCCCTAGGCTGCTGACAATACACAGAGCAGGAGCAGTGCCCTGCAGGGAACTCAGGTCCATTGCCACCCTGGAACCAGCAGAGCAGAAGCCTCGCTGGATGCAAACACCCAAGGGCGGGCGACCCGGGCGGAAAAGTCTGGGTCAGAAGCAGACGGGGAGATCGGCCTTTAGTACACATGAGGAAGCCGAGGCAGGCCCCGGGAGGGTGTGACCTGTCCAAGGTCACTAGGATCCCAGTGCAGTTGTAGGTGGGAATCCAGCAAACAGAATTCTTCCAGAAGGAAGGGCCTGAGGCCCCAGCACCCATCCTGGGTCCTGGGGAGGGGGGGGCTTTGGCCCAGCTACGGCTCACCACCTTCCACCCCCTTGGGGAGAGTCAGGTCTGCACCGTGGCGGCCTCTGAGACTCGGTGCCATGGCTGACTTCACACTTGCAGTGCAGGCTGGGCCCTGGCCCATCTGGCACGTTCGGTGGAATCCACTCATTTACCTGTTCCCACTCACGGAGTGTTCGTGTTCCAGAGGCTGAGAAACTTCTCGAGGGTTGTGTTAGCATGGGAGCGTGTATTCACTGAGTGTAGGATACCAGCCAACACTGGGGGAGCTGCAAACGGGCTCCACGCACCCGTCAGGGAGATGGCTTCGGCTGGAGGGACAGCCTTCGAAAGAACAGAGCCCTGGGCGTGGCCATACACGTGCGTGCATGGGTGAGCAGAGACGCGCCGACTCCCCCTACTCCTGTATCTCACACCTACCCTGCAATTCTTCTTTTTAAAGTTTATACATTTGCTTTGAGAGAGAGAGGGTGGGGAAGGGGCAGAAAGAGAGGGAGAGAAGCCCAAGCAGGCGCTCACCGTCAGAGTACAGCTCAACGAGGAGCGCAATCCCACGAACCGCGAGATCATGACCTGAGCTGGGATCAAGAGTCGGATGCTCAACTGACTGAGCCACGCAGGTGCCCCCCCTACCCTGCAATGCTGAAGATGGAATACCATTTCCCCAGATCTTATCTGCCCTTTATCCATCTGTGATGGTTCATTTAATGTGTCAACTTGGCTGGGCCACGGTGCCCAGATTATTCTGGCAGTTTCTGTGAAGGTGTGTTTCAGATGAGATTGCCATTTATGGCAGTGGACTTTGAGTAACACGGATTCTTTCTTAGAATGTGCTGGGCCTCGTCCAATCAGGTGACGGCCTGAAGAGAATAAAGACTGACCTACCCCAAGCAAGAAGAAAATCTACCAGCAGATGGCCTTCAGACTCACACTGCAACTCTTCCCTGAGTCTGCAGCCTGCTGGCCTCCCCCATCTGATTTTGGTGATTTTGGACTTGCCAAGCCTCCACCACCATGGGAACCAATTCCTTAAAATAAATCTCTAGGTGCATCCTATCAGTTCCGTTTCTCTGGAGAACCCCAATACACCACTTTTATGTGGGGAGAAAGGAGTTACCCAAACATTAAGGAAGGGCCCCCCCCGACACATCACTGAGAAGCTGGGGGCACTTGGGGATTTGCCCCCAAATGCCTCCCCATCAACTCAGTCCACAGTCCTAATAACACCCCATTCCTCTGAAGGCCATCTGGTGGGACAGAGGGTGTCGCGGAGTCCCCCCCCACCCCGCCCCCAGGGCAAGGAGGAGGCTGGTGAGTTCCATGTGGGAGGGAGCCAGCAGTGGAATTATTCCTGCCCAACCACTGGTGACCCTGAGTGCTTTTTCTCCCCAATTTATCAGACTTCAGTTCATTACCCTCCCTCTTCAAGTGTTGGAGGGGGAGAAAAAAAAATCTCATCAATGTGTTTTTTTGAGTTCTTGAGGAAACAAGAGATCAGCAAGGGCATTGGGAAAGGAGCCGGATTATGATTTCTGAGTTGAGATTACACAGTTTAATATTTGATTGTGGGGAGGCTGCAAACAGACCCCCAGTTCTGAGATTCGTGTGTGGACGGAAAGGAAGCCATAATGGTTCCACAATGATCGATAACCTTCCCCCCTCCCGCATGAAGGAGGACGATGACCCAGAACCTGTTCGTAAGAGAAGCAGAAGCTGTATGTTCCCAAGGTAAGAGCTTCTTGGCTTAGCAAGTCCAGCAGCCAGGCCAATAAAGGCCCATCCTAATGACGTCAGTCAACAATCAGCTCGTGTTTAGGCGTGGATTCTATTTTTTCCAGGTGCACAAAAACAAGCTCAGTACAGTGACAGAGAAAGGGAAATGAGGGACAGGAAAGTGCATCTTAGGAGGGTAATCACATTGACAAAAACCGGAGAAGAGCACATCTAAACAAGCGGTCCAGTTCGGAAATGCTACCTACTGGTCTGCGCGTACACTGACCGATGCCTCTGCTGCGGAGAAGAATGTGGTTTCCGTTTTATTCTGTAAACAGTAACCAGAGTGTGATGGTCATTTGCAAGGTGCCAATGGACTGGAAAGTTGGGTTGGGTCTATAGTTGCTATCAGTTTCAAGGCAAGGATTGAAAAGTCACGTACGATGGCATTCTGGAGCTTTCTACACGAGGCTGAATCAATGGAGTTGGGGGCGGGTGTGTGTGAAGCGGGGGGCTTGAAAATAATTTCGGCCAAGCCCCTCAGAGCAGACGGGCTTGCCCAAGGATCCGTGCTGAGTGAGTGGCTGAGCTGGGACCAGAATCGCCTTCTCTGATCTTCTCTACTGTGCTGTGAAGCAGGTGTTATAATCCAGCTACGAAGCAACTTGCCCGTACCTGTTCAATTGTGTGGCCCCCAAAGTAGTGTGTTGAGGCCCTCACCTCCAGAACCTCAGAATATGACTGTATTTGGAGACAGGGCCTTTACACGGTGATGAAGGTAAAACCGGGCTCTCTCGGGACGGGCTCTAATTCAATCTGACTGGCATCCTTATACGAGGGAATTTGGATGCCAGGGGTGGGCACACAAGCAGAAGAAAGACCCTGTGAGGACACATCCAGAAGATGGCCATCTGCAAGCCAGGGAGACAAAGCGAATCTGCTGATGCCTTGATCTCTGACCTCTGGTCTCCAGGGCTGTGAGAAAATAACGGTCTGTGTTTTGAGCCATCGGGTCTGCGGTGTTTTGTTACGGCAGTTCTAGAAAACGAATAGACTGTCCTTTCCAAGTCCGTACCCACAGATGTGTGGTTTTTGGTACAGCTTTCCAGGGCCCACGTGTTGCCCGCGGTGGCCCTGCGAACCTGGAACCCAATGCTATCTTAAAGAGAGCAAGAGAAAGACCGAAAAGCTGGCAATGCAAAAAAAAAAAAAAAAACACATGGCACAGAGCCTCGCTACTCACAATCTCAAAACCAGAACTACACACACTGAGAAGATGCCTGGAGAACTGGGGTCACATCCTGCGGCGGCCCTTCTATCGATTTCCCTACCCACCCCGCTGCATTTCATGGAGAGGGCCTGGTACCTCCCAACCCAGCTTTGCTACTAGGGAAACGGGCATCACCATGCCTCATCTGGAACCATCTAGTTGCCGACATAGGCCCCAAGTCCAGGAAGCAGATGCTGCCCTGTGTTAGGATTAAAGGGCAACCCCCAAATGTTCACAGAGAGCGGCTGGATCCTTCCAAGTCTGGCTTGCTTAGACTCAAAATGCACCAGGTGTTGGCAGATCCAGTTCCAAATCCCAGGCAGCCTCTTTGAAAGCTGCCTTCTACTTAGGTGGTATAGACGTGTGTCTGTAGGATTCTATTTTAGGGCCTTGGACAGGAAATACTGCCCATTTGAGCAGGGGCAGTATCCCCAGGGCCTGAAACAGTGCCTGATGGTACTAACTCGGACCAGCCAAAGTCTGAAATTCTCCTTGTCAGAGTCACTTCTTGGGTTAAGGCATTAAAGACCCCTGTTAAAAACGGTATAGGGGCCGTACATATTAAGACATCATCAGCCATTAACACCTCTTTGTGACTTTCTCAGAGTAGCCTCAGAATCCCCCCCCCACCCCCCCACTTAGCCCGGTAGGGACCAAGGCTGGGGCAGCCGAGTCCTGGTGGGAAGAGAGGACAGAAGATTCACAGCCTATGGGGTGGAGGGGGGGCGGGGAGGACAGGACGGCGTGTCGCGCGGACCGACGTGGGTAACGAAAACGGATAAGGGATTTCACGAGGAACACTGCTTGGCAATTCTGAACCAGCCAGACCTCCGTATGAGATTCACCTTTCGCCCTGATGGTCCAGAACACGAACACGGGGGCCAGGCTAGTTGGCAGGCACACAGGTCCGGCTGGGTCTGTGTAAGGAACTCGGCATCTCAGAGCTCGTCTCGGCCTGGGGCCACGGAGGAAGGTGTGTGGGGACAGATAACACAGCTGGAACAGCCACGTCTCCCAAGGAAGGGGAGAACCGCAGGAGTGACTGGCACCCGAGAGGCGGGGCCGCGCCCACACCCTCAGCCGATCAGCTTGTCCGCTGGCTCCAGACTCCTGACCCCACGCTGGGGGCAGCCAGAGCCGCTCTTGGGGAAGCTTGGAGACGACACGGGTCAAGGGACAAGGGACAAGGGACAAGAGCGAAGCGTGGTGGGGACAGCCTGGGCCTGTCAACCAAGGGCCTGGGGCTCACAGACCATCAGGGGAGCATGGGAAGGGCCGTCTGGTTGTCCACAGTCCAGGGAGGAAGGTGGTGAGGCTCAGCAGGGGGAGGATGACATCTGGTCATAGTCGGGGCACTTGAGCAAGGCTGGGTAGTTGCTGTTCATCTGCAGGGAGGCGTCACTGGAGATGTCAGACGGGCTGCGGCCCCGGACCCAGGCGTCCGGGTGCAGGAACTGGCCTGAGTAATCGGAGCAGTTGCTCAGACGGGGACGGTAGAAGCCGGGGTGAGGCCTGTACATGTCCTCGGCGGTGTACCTCTTCATGAACAGGTACACGGACATCACCCCAGCGCTCTACAGTGAGGAGAGAGCAGAGGAGAGCTCACTGCCGGGGTGCCTGGCCTTGCTCCCCAGCTGGGGCCTGCACAGGACACAGCCACCAGAGCAGCTGGAGCCGGGAGGGACGTGCATGCGGGCACAGAACAGGGATGTCCTGGAGGAGCGGGCGGGGGTGAAGAGGGTGATACATTCCGGGGAGGAGGAAGGGCAGCGAGTGCATCTCCCCGCCCCCCCCACCCCAGCTGAGTGTCTTCCTGCCCCGCCCCCACCCAGCCTGCTGGGGGAAGGTTACCTCTGTCAACAGGAAGGAGATGGCAGCGAAGGCAAACGACCACCCATACTTGTAGTTGAAATAGGTCTCCGTGTCCCTGGTCCTGTTGAGCATCTCATCGTTGATGCTGGAGATGTAGAGCACCAGGCCCACCACCAGAGAGAGGCCTGGGGCAAGGGCAAGGGGGTGCTTAGGGAAGAAGCCCGGGGAGTTTGCTGATGGGGCACCCACCTCCCCTTGGGGTTCAGGAAGGAGGCTGTGGGCCTTGTGGTAACAATGGTCTCCTTCTGGACTAGAACGAGAGTAGGAGCTCTCCTCCTAAGGACCTTGTTTAGACCATTACCTTCTAGAAAGTAGATAGTTGCTAAGAAAGCTCCCCATCCAGCCACCTTCTGGGCCAGGGAAGCCCCGTGGGTCTCAACCCACCTGCCCACTACGATGACCTGTCAGACGTACTTGCCTGAGCCCCATCCCTGAACATTCTGAGTCACTTGGCCTGGGCTGGGCCCCTGGCACTGTGCTCTCTTAAAGATAATGTGAAATAAGGGTGCAGACCACTGAACTAGCACGTGGCTTTTGCTAAACTGAGGAATGAGATGGGCTCCCTTGGTAGAGGCGGCCAGGGCGTCCAATCCCCATCTCCAGCAGGGGGTGGTGACCTCCTTGTGGAGACCAAGTGGCCCGTGGTCTTCACAGCCCAGCTGACCGTGGGTGCGGCATATTGAGATTGTAAGGCAGGAGAGGTTAAGCCAGAGTTTGTCCAGATTCTGGCAAGCGTTAAATCAAGAGGCCAGTGGGGCCCCAACTCCTGTGCCCTGGTGCAAGTGACTGCCTCAGGCATTCAATTAGTTACTGTAACTGAATCAAGACATAATTAATTACTCTGTTTTGAGCTGTTCGGGCTTAATTCCACTCACATGATTAAACTAGGGCATCTTGTAGGGGAACATTAAAGGAAAATAGGTGTGATTCAAGCCTTCCTTGGTGCTTAACTCACATTGGAATCATTGCTGGCCCAAGGGAATCCTCGTTATTGTTAGCATGAAAACAACTTCAGGTGGCCCAGTTCACTCTGAGATTTCTGATCCCGTTGCCTGCTTCTGAAAAACTTCAGGTGCCTTGAAGCTACTGTATAGCCTTGACTATTTGAAGTTCATAGAAAGGTAAAGGAAAAGTTTAACCCCTGAGTCTGTACCTCTTAGACTAGGTAGAAATATCACCATGCAGAGGGCAGGCCTAGGACACTGCAGGTGCTCAATAAATACGTGTTGGATTGATGGATGGAAAGGTGGATGAATGGATTAATAGATGGAAGAATGGATGGAAGATGGATGGGTCAGTTGAAAAAAAGATGGACAGATGAATGGAAGAAAGGATGGAGGGAGAAAAAAAGGGAGAGGAAGGAAGGAAGGGAGGAGGGTAATGCAAGATAAGAAAAGGTAGGGAGGTAGGAAGGAAGGGAGGAGGGAGGAAGAAGAAAGAAGGGCGAGGAGGAAGGAAGGTACTCCGCAGGACGTCAGTGGGAAGGAAGGCGTGGGCCGTCATTCTCCCCTCCTTCTGATTTCCCCTTTGCCCCCCTCGTCTTTCCTCCCGCCCTTCTCTCCTGCAGTTTCAAGAAGGAAGCCCTGACAAGAAAGAAAGGAGGGACCAGAAGGACGAGGAAAAAGGAAGGACGGACGGACCCTCTAGCCTTTGGGATGCCTCCTCCCAGATGTTACACGGACACCTCAAACTCAGCATTTCCCACACTAAATTCACGAGCTGGGCCCAAATCTGCTTCTTCTCCCATGGTCCCTAGATCAACGATGTGGCATGTCATCCACCCACTGCCCAAGCAAGAACTTGGCATCACCGTTGACTCTTCCCTTGAAAACCTAGTCCTTGTCTTGTTGAGTTTACCTTCCAAATGTCACCTGAATGCTTTCACTCCCTCTTCTCTCCTCTCATCTCCTTAGTTTGGGCCACCGTCACCTCTCTCCTGTGCCACCGAAATAACCTCTCACCTGCTCTCCCTGCCCCTGTCTTGCATCCCCCTCTCCCTTCATTCCCCAGGTGGCCATTCCCAAATCCCCGAATATGATCATATCATCCCTCAGCTCAACATCCTTCTGAAGTTTCTCACAACGTCCAAAATCTGTAAGGCGACCTCACATCCCATCTCTCCTCCCACCACGTTGCACC
Source organism: Lynx canadensis (assembly GCF_007474595.2). Lineage (NCBI taxonomy): Eukaryota > Metazoa > Chordata > Mammalia > Carnivora > Felidae > Lynx > Lynx canadensis. The sequence goes on from NC_044316.2 coordinate 47,274,844, forward strand.
TTCCCCCCCCCCCCCGCTCCATCCTCTCTCTTTCCTCCAGGCTCCCTTTCCATCCCCACCCCCAACCTCACTCTTTTACCTAATTCCTACTTATCCTTCAGCTCACCTTCTCCTGGTCGTCTTCCCTGATCAACCCTTGGTCTGAGTTTCAGCCACTGCTCTCGGCCCCATAGCAGTTCTGGCTGACTGCTATCATAGTCCTTTTTCTGCTGTGTTCAAGTTCACTGTCTACTTGTTTATATCTCCTACAATGCTGACCTTTTTGGAGGCAATGATGCCAACACCAGAATAAAGTCTGGTAGATATCATGAAGGAAGGAAGGAAGGAAGGAAGGAAGGAAGGAAGGAAGGAAGGAAGGAAGGAAAGAAAGAAAGGAAAGAAAGAAAGAAAGAAAGAAAGAAAGAAAGAAAGAAAGAAAGAAAGAAAGAAAGAAAGAAAGAAAGAAAAAGACAGACAACCCGGTGTCAATCCAAAAAGATAGATCCATATTTAAGGGACCTGGGCATGGGGTGTGACTGGAAAGTGAAGGGGACAGTAGGAGTCTCCTGTAGGATAGCTCAGGGCTGGGAGTGAAGGGGCCAGTATTCCAAAGGCAGGTTGCATTTTCTTGCAAAATCAGGAAGAAATACCCCCTTCAAAAATAAGTATGCTCACTACTGGTGGAACTAAGAAACAAGAGGTGGTAACAGTGAGGCGTGAGGAGACAGCCCAGGCTTGTAATCCCCACTCTGCCCCAGGTGAGCCTGTTAGGTCTCTCCTCTCGCAGGGTCATGGATGGACGTGAGGTCATCAGCGGTGTCCCTCACTGTGACTCAGTTCTTCCTGGGGCACTAACTCAGTGGCTCCAGGGCCAGGGGTTGACCCACAGCTGTGATCAGTACTTCCCAGAGCAGAGCCATTGATCAAGAGTCCAGAGTGCACGAAAGAAAACAGCACGTCTTACCTGAGAGAATAAAAAAGATGCCGGAGACAAAGGCCAGTATAGTCCTATGGGGACGGATGTGTCCGATGTTGCTCAGGATAAACCCAATGAACATGAAGAAGAGGCTGACCAGAGGGAATGGTGTGGCCGAACGAATCATTTCTAATCGAGGGGACAAGAGGATACTGTCAGCTTCCCACGGCCTTACTTCCTGCTCACCCACCCAGTTCAAGTGTTCCTGGAAGTGTTTGCCAACCGGTCCCTGAAGTCTTCTGGCTTGCCCAGTTCTCTGGGCTCCATACCCTCCTTGGGGGGCCTGGGGACCTCCCAGTGCTGGCAGGGCTTCTATCCCTGAGGAGGTCTGATTTCAAGGGCCAACATGTTTCTGTCTTTTCTCCCAGCACAAACTACTAGGCATCCAATATGGCAGCTGTGGAAGGGCCTGGTCACCCTTCTCCCTTCCTCTCCTGGGGGTATTCTCCATGGGCAAAGGCATCTATCTCTGAGTGGTGCAGGAGACAGTTCCTGGCCTTGGTTTTCTTCAATTTTGGGAATGGTCTGCATATTAAATGTATCTGATCTTTGTCCTTGGTTCCTGAGAGATGACTTCTATATCCTTGGAATTTCCCAAGTGATAAGAGTGTCTTTGATATTCATAGTGGGCTCCCTGACTACACCGAGTTTCTTCCAATCAGCTGGCTCAGGATGGGGGCTGGAAAGACCAACCATGGGATTAGAAGTTTTGAGCCATGTGATACAGGCCCGACTCTGGGAAGAGGACGGGGAGATTGTGTTCAGTCATGTGGTTGATAGCTCACTCAACCTGCCTCTGTAATGCAGCCCAGTAAAAACTCGGCCCCAAAGCCTGGTTGTGTTTCCAGGTTAGTGGACACATCCATGTGCCAGGATGGTGATGCGTCCTGATCCCGTGGGGAGAAGACATGGAGACTCGGCATTCAGTACCCTCCCAGATCTCACCCTACGTGCCTCTTTATTTGGTTGATCTTGATCTGTATCCTTTATAATAAAACTGTGATAAGTATTGCACTTTCCTGAATTCTACAAGTGGTTCTAGCAATTTTTTGAACCTGAGGGGGTCACAGGAACCCCTGACTTGTAGCCAGCTTGTCAGAAATGTTGGTGGCCTTGGGGACTTCCAAACTTCCAGCTGGTGTGTGAAGTGAGGGCAGTCCGGTTGGGGGCTGAGAACTTAGACTGTGACTTTGTGCTAACTTGGAGTGATTAGTATCAGAATTGTATTGCAAGTTCATACTGGTGGAGGCGGGTGGTTCAGAATCAGCCCGGGTGAGGCAAAGGCCATGAAGTCAACCTTGGGGGCCAGAGAATTTGCATTAGCTCCCCGAGTGCTATAGCTTGAATGCTTAGGGTGGAACCCTCATGACTGGGATCAATGCCCTTATAAAAGAGACCCCACAGAGCTCCCTCTCCCCTTTATCTGCGTGAGAACACAGCAAGAAGGCGCCGGCTGTAGCAGGGAGGGGGCCCTCACCAGGACGTGACCGTGCCGGCACCTTGATCTTGGACTTCCGGACTCTAGGACTGAAAGAAATTTCTGTTGTTGATAAACTACCTGGTCTGTGGCATTTTGCTCCAGCAGCCTGCACGGGCTAAGACACGAGGCAGAACGCCCTCTCCCTCGCCTGGGTCACAAGACCGTCATCGCCACTGGAAGAATAATTGGCAGAGTGAGCTCTGGTGAGCTCAGGCCAGCACCGCCGGCTGAGTCAAAGGGCGTTAGCTCTTGCAAAACAGCCTGGTCGCCCCGACTCTTCCCTTCGCCCTGCTCTGCTCTGGGAAGCCAGTGACCCAGGTCAGAAAGTCTGAGGCACCTACTTAAAACATTGACGGTGGACTCTGATGTCAGCTGGGTGTTCATGGGCATCACATACTCTATGGTGAAGCAGCGGCCCCGCTCCTCACCTGTGAAGACAAGAATCATTGACGTTTCCAGGTGATTCTTGAAACGTGGACGGGAAGTTAGTACATTCAAATGGGGTTCCCAGCTGCTTCTGGGGGCTTTGACCCACAGTGTATTTGCACCCGGGCTGGATCTAACCCCAGGGCGTCCCGTCCCTGGCTGGTGACCCACATCTTTCCTGCAGACATCACATCCCGACATCACATGTTTCCTACAGAAGCGCCACTGTGAAGACGGACCCACGCATCAAGAGTCACATGGGAGGCAGACCGCCCTGCAAACCGGAGGTTGAATAACACATCTGGCGGCCGTCTCGTTGCTCTGGGGCAGGCTCGGCCGACGATGGTGCATGGCTGGCTTAGACTCCCCAGGGTGGGTGTCATGGAACAGAGCCCGGAAAGCCTTGTCAATCATTTTGGAAGCCAAATACTAGGGACTTCAAACGCTGCTTCACGTTTACATGTGACCATGTGATCGATGCCACATAGTCTAGGGCAGTGGGAGGTGAGGTCAATGTCAGGTGCCATTCCCAAAGCAGACACAAGTCACCAGGAGGCCAGGCTTCGGGGTGCTCTCCCTGCTGAATACCGGTGGGCACCAATCACCACCCCCATCCTCCAAAACCCTGTTTATTATAAAGGGACCACATGCTCCCTCTGCCCAGTGTGCACGTAGGTGACAGGGCCCTTCAAGAAATGCTCAGTGATCACACTGTGGCAGTTCCAGCCAGCTCAGGCTTGTGGCCAGTCACGGAGTATGGAGATGCTCCTTCTGTGCAGGTGGCTCTGGGCCATGATAAAGGGATAAAGGCCAAGTGCTGGGAACGGCAACTCAAGGGTTCCAGAGAAGTCCCAGCAAACTGGAGGGAGGCCCAGATAGGCGGGATCCGAGCCTACACCATCTTGCAGATTTGGAAGGACCCGCATCTGTGTTTTCTCTTTCCCACTTCATGGGGTTGGAAGAGGAAAACCGCTAAGTAGTTCCCATTCTGTAAACTAGCGGATATATGTGACGCTGAGTCACGGAGACTCACTTCGCCTCCCCGGATCTTCACGTAAGGTTGGAAAAGTAAGTCCTGCCTTGGAGTGTTGTGGGGAGGCCCTGAGATGGAGAAGTCCCTGAACAGTTCCAGACCCGCGTGAGGCCACCTCGTCCAGCCTGCGAGGTGCAGTTCGGGGAAGGCGTGGTTACAGTCATCTTTCAGGTGAGGACACGCAGGTCCCGGGGGATGACATCGTGACTCAGGGCTTGAGTTTGGAACGGGCCCTGGTCACTGCAGGGAGCGCCACCCAGAGGTGACGAGGACCGTCCCTGGTGAACCGCCCCCCGTCCAGCAGGGGCATCTCCTCCTCGTGGGAAGCCCCTCGGGCAGGTTTTCCAAGGGGGCACAAGCCGCCCCTCCCTCTGGGGCCAGGCTGTCCCAACCTGGGGTGCCCTTACCTGCGAGGAAGCAGACACGCCACAGGCCGGAGTGCAGGGACATCTTGATCTCCATGCTCTGGTTCTGGGGCAGGACCACGCCCTCCTCCAGGTACAGCCAGTAGTCAGTGCTGACCGCAATGCCCAGGAGACCCAGGCCACAGACAGCAAAGACGCTGCTCAGCAGGGTCAGGGCCTTCCTCCCGCAGCCACTCATCTTCACCAGAGGTCACTGGGCGGCCTGTGGCCAAGGTCCCGCCAGCAGGAGGTGCGCTCTGGAGGCAGAGAGAGGGTGGGCCGGTGGTAGCCACATGGCTCTGAGCAGGCCAGGACGAGGGGTCTTCGGGAGGGAACTAAAGTCAACCCTATACGAAAAGGCACAGAGGCGCCTGGGTGGCTCAGTCAGGTGGGCATCCGACGTCGGCTCAGGTCATGATCTCACGGCTCACGAGTTCGAGCCCCGCATCGGGCTCTGTGCCGACAGCCCAGAGCCTGGAGCCTGCTTCGGATTCTGTGTCTCCCTCTCTCTCTCTCTGCCCCTCCCCCCCTCAAAAATAAATAAACATTTATTAATAAAGAAATAAATAAATACATAAATAAGGCAGAGGGGCAGGGAAGGCATCTTGGGAGGGTATCTTCCTCATGGGCTCTAATCAGCTGCAGTTCTGGGTCAACACAAGTCACAAGAAGCCACACCACAGTCCAAACCCAATGGGCCTCCTAAACCCACCTCATCAGAAACCATCTGACCTTGGCGGCCCAGCACGTGGTATTGGCAGGAGCCAGCTCTGAACCAGCCAGAGACCAAGCATCTACACAAAGTGAGCCACGAGCACAGCTACCGATTCCTGCCGAGGCCAAGGCCGTGGGCTCCGAGCTGGGAAACACAGATGCCGACTCTGCCGACTCTGATGGAGCCCACGGGCCGGCTCAGAACTGAACTCTGGGTTAATCTAGAAACATGCAGGGAGCATCTAAAACTCCCTAAGGCCTGGGTTGCCAGCCTGAGAGATTCTGGTGCAACTGGGCTCATGTGGGGGCCGTGGTATCTTATAAACAGTCTGCACGATTCTAACGTAAAGCCCAAGTTGAGAACGACTGATCTTTCCTACTCAAAGTGTGACCCACGGACAAGCAGCATCAGCATCCCCCCGGACGGAGCTTGTCAGAAACGCAGAATCCCAGGGCCCTCCAATTTTCTTTCTTTTTTTTTTTTTTTTTAATTTTTTTTAACATTTATTTATTTTTGAGACAGAGAAAGAGCATGAACAGGGGAGGGTCAGAGAAAGAGGGAGACACAGAATCCGAAACAGGCTCCAGGCTCCGAGCGGTCAGCACGGAGCCCGACGCGGGGCTCGAACCCACGGACCGCGGGATCATGACCTGAGCCGACGTCGGACGCTTAACCGACTGAGCCACCCAGGCGCCCCAAGTTTATCTATTTTTTGAGAGAGGGAGTGAGTGGGGAGGGGCAGAGAGCGAGAAGGAGAGAGAGAGAGAATCCCGAGCAGGGATCTCAGTCCTGGGCTTGAACCCATGGACCGCGGGATCATGACCTGAGCCGACGTCGGACGCTTAACCGACTGGGCCACCCAGGCGCCCCTCCAGTTTTCTAAACCAGAATCGACATTGCGACAAGACCCAGGTGAGCTGTGTATCTGCGGACTTCTGAGAAGCTCTGTGCCAAGCAAACACGCAACTATGCTACAATGTAGTCAGTGCCATGCTAGGGAAAGCCCAAGATGTGATGAGAGCCCCGAAGAGGGCCACCTAGTGGGGCTGCAGGGTGCAGGCACAGTTCTGGAAGGCTGGCGGCCCCGGAAACTCTGACAGTGTGTCTGGCCTGAGCGGGTCAAGCCTGCTACGCTGCCTGGCTGTCAGCACCTTCCATTGGCCCTTTGCAGTAATACAAAATCAAAAACGTTGAAATAGGACGTTGATGCTCACAAAGAGTCAGGTGCCTCAGCACCTGGGATAGGGAGGTGGGGTCACCGAGCTCAGGGCCCTGGGGGTGATCCAGCGGCCCTACCCAAAGCATAGCATCATCCCTCCGCTGAGACATGGGTATATCCTGGCTGAGCCAGCTGCAAGGGGACAGAAGCCACACTCAGGTCAGGAGGCTTGATTCGTCTGTGAGGTCTGAGCTCGCTGTAGGAGTGGAGAGAAGGAAGACAGGGAGGGAAATGGGTGCCCTTCACCAGAAGGGGGGACGTCCTGACCCTAGTTCCACAGCACCGGCCCTGCCCCCTCAGCTGACTGTCTACAGAATAAGCCCCACGCTGGTTTCCTGGACGTGTGTGTGTGTGAGAACACGGAGAGAGGTTAAGAAACTTGCCCAAGGTTGCTGAGCCGGCCGGTGGTGGTACCTGCATTTGAACTTCTCCCTGCCTCCTTCCTGAGACCTCGACTGTTCCGTTTCTGTGAGTGTTTTCCAAAGGGGGTTCCACGGAAGCAAAGGCGCCCTGCCCACCAGGCTGCAGAGCGCAATCCTTCCCGTACTGGCTTTGACAGAGGAGGGAAAAAGAAAATCCCAAACGGCCAGCCCCACCACCGAGCCACGTCATCGTCCACTCAGTGGGGTGGGCAGTAGAGCAGGATGGCTTGGCTCCCGGTGGGGTTACAAGCATCTAATAAAGCACCTACTGTGTGCGGAGTCCTGTGCTGGCTGCTACGAAAGAGGCAAAGGGAGCAGAGGCTTTGTTGTGCGCAGAGTTCACAGGCTGGAGAAGTATGAAACGGCAGCATCATGACCGTGACCTAAGGGGGGTGGGCAGGATCATAACAGGCAGAACCCAGAACTCTGGGTTCCCGGGGGAGGGGGGGGAGGTAGGCTGCCCGCAGGAGCCCTAGGGAAATGGCAGGTGGGAGGGGTGGAGACGTGGGACAGATAATAACGAAGACTTCCATAGCAATTTGCTGGGTACTCCCATGTGAGGCTTGCAAAACTCCAAAATCTGCCGGAGGGAATGGAATTGGTACCCCGCGGGTGGCTGGCAGGTTAAGGGCAGGCGAGGAGAACAAAGGGATTAGATCCCCAGTGAGAATAACAGCCCCGGATGTTGCGAGCGAGAGCTGGGAAACCTGGACCCAGCCTGGTCACTGACTCGCTGTGTAGGGTTGAAACAGTAACCTTTCTGAGGGCTATTTTTTTCTCCTATGTAACACAGAGGAAGAGAATAACAATGAAAGCTAAAGCATTGAGTATTTATGACCGTTAGGCATTCTGCAAAACGCTTTCATCTGTACAGCTCTATTACCATCCCCATTTTACAGGCGAGCAAACTGAGGATCAGAGAGGTTAAGAAACTTGCCCAAGATGGCTCAGCTAGCAAGTGGCGGTGCCTGCATTTGAACTTCACCCCGCCTCCTTCCGAGACCTAACTTGTGCTTCCTCTATGAGTGTTCTCCAAAGTGGGTTCCACGGAACAATATTCTAGCAAAAAGGACTCTGGTGGGGGGCAAAAAGGGCACGGGAAGCACTGCACCTAGGTCTTGAAGACTCACCTTGCACACTAATACGTTACGGGCCTGAAAAGCATGTTTAGTTTTGCTCATCGCAATGTTTTCCAAACTTCTGCCTCCACAAAATGGCGCCCGTTTCCGTGACACCCACTCTGGGAACAGCGCTGCCCCCCCCATGAAGAATGCTGACCTCTAACCTGCCCACCCCACGAACTTGCTGGGGGATTAAATGCAGCAGGAGATATGACAGCGCTTTGTAAGGAATTATTATCACACAGCAAAGGGCTACCAAGCAGACAGACCCGAGCTTCTGAAACACGACAGCTAGTGCCTGGCTGGAGCTGAATAGCCAATTTTAACAGTAAGCTTGACACACAAAAAAAGATTTAGATCTTAGAGATTTGGGGAGAGGAAAGTAGAGAGGAGATTGGATCTGAAGCTATATAAGCAGGAAATAAAAGAGGCTGAAGTTGACCCACCAGCCCAGCTCTGTCCTAGGAGACTCAAAGCCTGCAATGAGCTGGGGCAAAGGGAAAAAGTCCCCTTCCAGAGTGTGCAACAAATTTATGGAACGCTGCACAGAGCGAAAAGTGGTCATCTTACTCCCTACACCGTTATTTTGATGCTTCGGTTATGAAATTATTTACTTACGAATAAATAGTATCATTGGCTGAGGACTGGGAAGGCCCCTTGTGTGTAGTAACTCATCAGGATTTCACGACAATCCCGTAAGTAGGTGGGATTAGCCCCATTTCACGGATGGGGAAACCGAGGCTCAGACAGGTTACGTAGCCTACAGGACATCACCGGTGGGTGACAGAGTACGGATTTCAATTTAGGTCTGATTCCAAAGTCTACACTCTGGCTACATCATCTCCCTATTGAAGAAATAAACGGGTTCAAGAAGTTTGGGGTGAAGCAGCACATTCAGAGCAGGTCACTGGGGAATCCAGAAACGTACGTGACCCAGGATTTTGGGAGATTGTCTTTGTAAACAGCCAAGTGCTACACACGGCTGTCTCCTGCCCCTACTGGGTTTACTTCTAGGGGGTCAGCTGGCATATCTTCTCATATCGAGACGCATACTCTAACCCACCATTTCCGATTCCGAAAACCACCCTTTAGGGCGAGAAGACGAACACATGTACTTCCCTCAAAGCACATTTAGGAAAATCAAGGTCCGTATGAGAGATTTACCTGGGATCACACAGCCAGTTCGTGGAGGGACAGAGTGCGAACTGGAAATCTTCTGAACGTTGATCCAATGCTTTTTTTTCTCTGTGCTGCACGGAACATCGTAAGGCAGAAGGTGAAAAATTGTTGCAATTTCCCACCATGAACATCTTAGTTTACTGCTTCCCGCTCTTTTTCCCGTGTGACAATCTTCTAGCCATGTCTTCAGTGGGCGGGGCAGGGACGGCAGTCCCCTGAAGGCACTCTGGTCTGGAATGAATTCCTAGCTCCCAAATGATCAGGTCTTTGCTTTTCTTTGGTTACTTCTCCTCATGAATCCTGTCCCTCGTCTACAACATCCATTTGGTTTTTCTCACGGGGGAGGCAGACCTTTTATACAAGCTGCTGACACCAGATGAGACGCTGACGCTATAATATTGAATGAAGAAAGCTGGGGGTATAAAACCACATGTTTGACGTGAGCTCAACTACGAAAAAAATTCATAGACTGGGAAGAAATGAACCCAAATGTTGATGGTGGATACTTCCAGGTCACAAGGTTAGATGTATTTGATTTTCTCTATACTGTTCTGTGCTCGACAAAGCTTCTAAAAACAAACAAAACAAAACAAAACAAACCTATACCCAGAGAAGAAAACCAAAGATTAGAGTCCTCAATTGTCCAATCACTGCCCTATGTAAACAGAAATGCAGGGCCCCAGTTAATTTCCGGGCAAGAGATGCCAAAATCTAGTGTCATCCTTTGGAGGCTGGGGCTCAGAAGCATGGCGGCTTGGAGCCTTTGAAGATGATTTCCCTGGTGCCATTACCTCTATGAATCTGCTTGTTAATTATCAGGAATTAACAGTCGCTAATTATCATCTGTGACTGGCAATTAGGGAGAAATGTCTTGCGGAGATTAAATCACTAATGCCACATTTCCCTGCCCAAGCCAATGATGAAGCACTTAGGTGCTCAGAGATAGGTGAGCTTCTAGACAGGAGTGGGAGACAGCCCAGGTGGAGAACTGGGAGTGTGGGGGGAGTGGTGGACAGGGTTTAACTGGGGAGAAGGAGAAAAGAAATGGAAGAAAAGTCCAACGCAGAGTCCTGGTCTGTTTCCCACTAACCCAGAGAAAGCCCCATAGCACTTGATGAAGGGTTTGGGGTGGGGGTGGGGCTGGGGTCCTTGACAGGGCTTCTGAGTCAGTTCCAGCCGCTGCAACGCTCAGCTGGTCTACGTGACTCAGTGGCCACTTGGCCAACACCCAGCAGAATGCGCTGGTGACCAGAGGACAGCCCCCAGTGGTCCTGTGTCTCTGCCTGCTTCCCATCATGCTGACCCCCATCACATTCTATGGTGGTTAAAAAGTGACCACAAATTCTGTGACACTCTTCCCATTGAGAAGTGGGGTCGACACGCCTCTCCTCCCCTTGAGTCTAGGCAGGTTTGTGACTACTTTGACCAACAGAGGCCGTGGACGTGTCCCATGTGACTTCTGAGGCTGGGTCACAGCAGGAGATGCCGTTTCTGCCTGGTTGTCTGGGGAGCCCGGGCAGAGGACAGCCAGTCCCCAGGCACAAAGCCCGACTCCCCCACGATCACCGAGCTGTGGAGCAGGGGGTTCTCAGCCTCGACCCTACTGACATTTGGGGATGTAGGATGTTCAGCAGCATCTCTGGCCTCTAGCACCAGATGCCAATGCACCCCCGCTGTAATAGACAGAAATGCCCCCGGGGAGGCAAAATTACCTCTGGCTGAGAACCACTGCCTTGGAGGCCATAAACGGGTGTTCTGATTGACAGCCTGGCTGAGCACTTCCCAAATTCCTGACCCACAAAATCATGAGCAAAGTATGGTAGTTGTTGTTTTACACCATTGGGTTTTGAGGTAATTTGTAATACAGCAGAAATTACCAAAATAACTTTATTACTCATTTGATTGGCATCTTCTTCTCGCCGCCTAAGTATGATATAAATTCCAGGTGGACTGAGGGTCACAGTTTAATCCCTAGAATCTGCAGCTATGCTGGGGAGCGAACGGGCACGTGGGCTTTGGAATCAGGCAGATCTGAGTTGCAATGCCAATTCTCCCATGTCACACCCTGGGCAAGTCACATGACCACTCTGAACCTCAGTATCTTCGTCTGTAAAGCAGGGAAAGCTTCGTAAGAATTGATGTGAGGATTTATCGCAGTGCAATCAAATAAGGCTGGGCCACCTCATGCCATCTCAGTACAGTGCTACGGTCAGAAAGTCCCACTGCCTGACACCCCAAAACAAGTGAACAACAGATTTAATAGGGTAAATCTGTCCCTGAAAAAGGGCAAAATGTCCTGGACTTTCTCATCTCCATCCAGCTCTCCAATCGCCCTCTGATCGTGGCAATTGCTGCCTGCAGAATTGCCTTCATTTCTACTCTGCCAAATCCCTACCCTCTCCAGCCTCCCTATCAACGAAGGCATTTGGATTGGAAAGATTTTAGGTTCTTCTCATCTCAGGAGCTAAAAGCGCTCTGCATGATGATGTAAAAGGTGTCTCCGTGGTGGGCAGGGTGGTGTTTCTGCACAGATAATGAATATAATATTGGCAAATATGTATTGAATTTTTAAGGCTCAGCATCAGAAAGGGGTGAGTCACCTGAAGCCTTGAGATGTCTACACATCCCTACTGTCCTGCTCTCCCAACTTGGAACCCATCTTGCCTTAGTTTACAGACACTGCCCTCTACCAAGTGATCACGAAGCTGCGGGTTGGGCGCTGATGAGTGCTCTGTTTTCCATGCTGGACCCACCAAATTCTCCCTGCCCACAATGCTAATGCCTGTTGGAGGAAGTGAATACTACCAGGCAAGGATTCGCTGTCCTTTGACAAAAGCAGGACCCAAGGAATATGCTCTCTGTATTTCGAGCGCTCCCTCCCCTGCGGCTAAGAGCAAAAGCCAGAGTCAGTCTGTCCTGCCGGGAGTCCAGGCTGTAGAAGTGAGAAGGCAGGACTCTGGCACAACTCTGTGCCACCGTGACACTGCGTGCCCAAACCCCCTGCAATGGAGGTCAGTGTCTGATAGGAGGTTACTGATGGACTAGTTTCTAGAGGAAACCAAGAGCCATCACAAACATACACCAAGGGCCACTGCTTTTGCCAAAAAAAAAAGTCCAGCTGGGGAGATTGCTGACCAAGATTTTGCTGAGGGTCCAACAAGATGCCCTACAAAATATCCACATTGTTTCTCCTCAGGCATGGCCACAGACCCCAAGGCAAGTGGGAGAGGGTTTAATCAGGCGGTACTGATGAGCTGTGATGATAGCAACTGCACCGTTAATATGACTTTCTTTGTTGAGTTATTCTATGCAAAATATATTGTTTCCATGCATTACAAATGTGAGCATACTGCACGTACCACAGTATAGCCTGATTTCATTTTGCTTAACATCATCGATATTTTCTGCACTGTTTTCAGCAGCTGCAGAATATATATCCTATGACTTGGATATACCAAAACTGATGCAACCATTTCCCGACTGTGGAACAACTGGGCTGTTTCAGAAAAAAAAAAAAAAAAAAAGTTCCTTATTGTAAACAACGATAGGCAAACACCCTTATAGCTAAATACCTGTGGACATCTGCAAGTATTTTCTCAGGATATATTCCTGCAAGTGGAATTTCTGGGTTAAAGGATATGAAACATTTTAGCACTCTTAGAAGTACTGTCAGGCTTTTTAAAAAAGGTTTCAACGGTATTTTTACCCCTGCTACCTGACGTACAACAAAGGTCCCCTTATATGGACACACAGAATTCCAAAGTGCCCCAGTTAAGAGCTCTTTCCCTATCTCTGCCAAGAAGAAAAGAAGATTGGCACCTGGGCTCTGCTCAGCCCTGATTGCTATCCTCACTACATCAACATGATTTTCAAGACTAAGTCTTCTATACAATTGATGGTGCTCCAGGAAACATCTGAGCCTCCTTTATAAAGCAAAATGTCTTACATCGGTGATTTGAGACTTTTTGAGGTGCATAATCATCATCAATAGTGGAGGACGGTAGGCATGGATGCCTACGTCAAGACCAGCTGAAAAAAAAAACATTATAAACAATACTATTATTGAAATAAAGAAGTGGACATATAAGTAACATAACAAAACAACAGCTATAATACAGGTGGAAAATATAATGCTGTCTATGTAGCAACAAAATGGTAAACTGTAGGGCAGTAACCTTAATAAGTTATGTGCTAGTGCTGTATAAAGACAACATTAAAACTATTGATAAATATAAAACAAGGCTGATAAATAAAGTATCATGTTTTCAGGTAGGGAGACAATGTAAGAAAAATGTTAACTCTCCCTAAATTAACCTGTGAATTCAATGCAATGAGTTACCTTTAGAAAAAAATGACATATGATTCTGGGGTTAGTTCAGAAAAAAGCCACAAGATAAAGGAAATACACTGACGTAAGCCTGACATGTTGTACAACTTTCCACTTGATGTGTGGGCCAGTTCATATGGAGTGTGGATCTGAGAGGCTGAGAAAAAGGCCATGAGGATCTCTAGCAGACTCATAATGCTACAGAGTCAATAATAGGCGTTCAGGGCTCACCAAGAAGGGCAGGTCTGATAAACAGCCCAATCTTTCAAACACAGGGCTCAGGAAGGCTTACACTTGCAGGTGAACAAGTAAGAAATCAGCTTCCGCAATATTTAAGCCTATTTAAAATCAGCTCAATTTACAATTGGATGTAGGCAATCTTCTCTGATCTAACAGACTGCCAAAAACAAAAGTAAATTCTGCTTGGGGGAGATAACACCATTAAGAACTACTACAATTTTCCATTCAAATGTGTAGCCTTCAATCAAAAATTACAAGACACATCAAGAGGCAAGACTATGACAAAACAAAAGAGACACCAGAAACAGGAATGACATAACATGACATTTCAAAAGTGCTTTAAGAAAGCAATCATCAGCCTAGAATTTCATACCCAACAAAAATATCCTTCAACACTGAACATTTTTCAATATTTTCATAAAAATGAAAACTGAAGAAATCTGTCATCAGCAAAGTTGCATCAAAATAAATACTCAAGAGATTCTTTAAGCAGAATGATCTGGTACTGAAGCATAGAAATACAGGAAAGAAGAAGAAAGAAGGAAGAGGGTAACTGTGTGGGTAAATGTAAATAAATAGTGACTAAAAAGGAAAAATAATACTATATTGCAGGTTTAAAATATACGTAGACTTATTTTGAAGCTAGTGTGCCTTTTTTTCCCCCTCTAATTTTAAGATTTTCTCTATGTCTGTTGAACTGAATGATGACAAAAACATGCTTTATCAAAACTTGTGGCATAAAACAAACTTAGGCTAGAAGGAAAATTGTAGCCTTAAAAGTATGTATTGGAAAAAAAGAAAAACTGAAAGTAAATTATCTAATTATCTATCTCAAGAAGATAGAAAAAATGCAAATAAACCTCTTCTCCAAATAGAAGGAAGAAAACAAGATAGCAGAAATTGATGAAAAAAAAAAACACAAGCATTCAATAAAAAAAAAAAAATACACTAGTATAACTGGCAAACCCCCAGAAAGACAGAGAGAGACAGAGGCCAAAAGAAAGGGAGAATGAATGAATGAATGAATGAATGAATGAATATCTAGGGCTAGCAAGGTTGTGAGACACAGGAACTTTCATATATACTTGGTGAAAGTGAATTTGCAGCTTTATTCGGGGACACCCACGAAACTTAAAAATGCAATTACTGCCTCCAGGAATGTACTCTATGGATAGATTCACAATCCTATACACAGATGTGCGTGGAAACCTATCTCTGCAGCACTACGTGCACAGCAAGCAACTGTGGGGGAGGGGGTAGCTGGTTAAATAAATTAGGATTCAACCATACAATAGAATGCAAACTGTAGCTATTAAGTATGAGGAAGCTCTGTATGTTCAATATGGAGAGCTCTCCAAGATTAATTATTAGGTGATAAAGGCGAAAAATCCAAGAAATTGTGTATAGTATGATACTTGGGTTAAAAAAATCATATATACTATATAAGTATACTTATACTATGTAAGTATGTGTAAGTATTTTATATATGTATGTATATTTCGATCTATCTAATCTATGTATCTAAATATATACAGAGGGAGAGGGAGAGGAGGGAGAGGAGGGAGAGGAGGGAGAGGAGGGAGAGGAGGGAGAGGAGGGAGAGGGAGATCTCTAAGATAGTAGGTACTATATTTCAAAATTGTGAGCAGGGCACCCCAGGAAACTTATAGCGGAATAATGGTGAAATGAATTCATGACTCTTTTCTTTTCTTTTCTTTTTTCTTCTTTTCTTTTCTCTCCTTTCATTTTCCCTTCTTTTCTTCTTTCTTTCTCTTTCATTCCTTCTTTCAGAGAGAGAAAGTGAGTGGGGATGAGGGACAGAGAGAGAGAGAGAGAGAGAGAGAGAGAGAGAGAGAGAGAGGGAATCTTAAGCAGGCTCCATGCCCAGTGCAGGGCCCAATGCAAGGCTCAATCCCAAGACCCTGGGATATGACCTGAGCTGAAACCAAGAGTTGGAAGCCTAACCAAGTGAACCACCCAGGCGTCCCTGGATTCATGACTCTTAAAGTACTCACCCACACTGATGGTGAAACTGTTAACTGAGTTGAAGATTGCGGGAGATGTGTTAAGAAGAATGTGTGAAAGGGCTACAGATGTGCCCTTGGCTGTTAAAAATACCTTATCCCACAGAGGGCAGGAGGGTGGGAAATCCCTGCCCCTAACCTCAAGTTCAGTGAGGGAGTCAGTATATGCTGGGAGTCTGGTGGCCTGGTGTGTGAGTCTGGCCTAGAAAATCTAAAAGGAGAGAGATGTTGGCTACTTGTTGTGGTGGAGGGAGTGAAGGAGAGGTCAGTGTTGCTCGGCGGCTGGTTTGCACTGCCAGAGTTTGCTGGGGGCAAGGGATGTAGGAGTGTTCCCACAGATGAGTGGGCCAAGCCTGAGAGCATAGCACCAGCATGGAAGCGACTTAGGTCCTATCCAAGATGGCTGCCAGGAAGGGTGAAGGAGCCTTGGCAGAGAGAAGCTGGGAGGAAATCACTGGGTTCCCAAGAGCCTGAGGATGGAACCATGAGAGAGTGCAAAACCCACATGAAGGGAACAAGTTAGAAGGCATTAGGGATGGGTGTGGGGGGGGGAGGTGTCTCTGAAGAACCCAAGGACAGCACAGT
The DNA here is from genome assembly GCF_007474595.2 of Lynx canadensis. Taxonomy (NCBI): domain Eukaryota; kingdom Metazoa; phylum Chordata; class Mammalia; order Carnivora; family Felidae; genus Lynx; species Lynx canadensis. The sequence goes on from NC_044316.2 coordinate 47,290,974, forward strand.
GGTAAAAAGACCCAGCCTTGAACACCCCCAAGCCCAGAGAGTCTATGCCATGTCATGAAGAATGCCAGTCAGGTAAGAATTCTACCTCTCCTGCTCCCTCTTTCTGCCCCCACCCCAAAACCTGCAGCAAGAGGGAGGAGTGCAGCTAAGCAGACAAGAGGCCAGCTGCACCCCTTTGCAGGGCTTTAGGCTTTCACCACAACACAGCTGAGCTAAGGGTGGACAACTGCTATCATTTTGCCTAAAGTTGGAAGGTTTGGCTACCACTTGGGACTGGACGGTGTAGTTACTGGCTGGGGAACTTCACGTTCCTGAGAGACCAGACAAGCAGTACAGGTTGCCTCGAGAAGAGCTATGCCCATTGAATCCATGTGAGAAAGGGGAGGGGACTGTCCTGTGATTACATCCCACAGGGATGTGTTCAGGGGCTTCAGGTTAAAAAAACCAAAACTCCCATTTAAGGCAGTGTGTTGAGGAGCAAGAGAACGAGATCGACGCCCCTTCCTCTCCCTCCTTTTGGGCAACTTTCCCCATCTTGATCTACCACTGACGTGGCAGAAATGAGAACATGACAATGGCTTGGAGGCTGAGGTCCCACCTTCAGTGCTGCCTGGAGAGAGGAAGAGCCAGACTGAGCAGTCAGGAGTGGGTGTCGCGTCTGCACCAGCAAGGGGTCCGGCAGGGGTACAGGGGACACGTGGGCTGTGACTCTCCCCTAAGTCAGGGTGTCGCCACACCTCTGCCTGTTTGCTGAGTCCTCCCCCCGCCCAGGGGGCCTGGGTGGAACAAGGCTCCATTTCCTCTATTATTTATTTTTTTTCTAATCACCCATTCCTTCTGTGGCTCAATGAATCAGTTTCAGATTCACTTCCTGACGGCAGACCTACCCACGTTGGCAGGCTGTCTGAGGGTTTCATTAAACGATTCACATCCAGAACTACTTGAAAGGCTTTCTCGTCTGTAGAATGGGATGATTATAGTAATGCTTCCCCGTAGGGTGGTTTTGGTGGTGGTGGGGGGAGGGGGGGTTAGTGAACTGATACACGTTAAGGCACTTAAAATGGAAGCTCTCAGTAAAAGGAGGGGTGTGTAGGGCACTCACCCCCGCGGCTGGCTTAAGAGACTCATTTTTATTTCACGTGCCCACATTACAAATGCATACCAGGCACAAACACGCCTTGAAGACCCAGGGGATGAGCGTTAGAACCGGACAAACCATGACCACGATGATGAGGAGGGTGATGACGATTGCCACTTGGCGGGCCCATTTATCTACTGAGCGTCCCTAATCTCATCCTGAGATCTACCTTGCCAAGTTGCATTATTATCTGTTCTTTACATGGAGGAACCCGAGGTTGAAGACACGGCGGTCACCCAGCTCATAAGTGGCAGAGATTAGATTCACGCTTAGGTGTGTCCGGCCCCAGAGCCCACGCTCTGTGCATTTCTCCCCCATGGAGTGATGGAGACCACCCCCCTCTTCCATCTAACCCAGAGAGTTAAAAAATTCCACAATCCGGAGGTGGGCCCTTGAGTAAATTATGCGGGCACCTTGAACTTCTTTCCCTTCTGACCGGGGGCCTCCATCACCCCCCAGCCCTGCCACCAACCGTGAACCACAGGCACACCGTCCTCCCCTCCACCCTGCCAAGTCCCGCCCCCGCCGTGCAGCACGTGTGGGACCCCCGCAGCAAGGAGACACGGCAGTCCACCGGCAGACAGACGTCCTGGCCAGCCTATCACCAGGCCGGTGTGAAAAGAGACACCCCACTAACAGCCACCCCAACAGAAGTGGATTCGTGTGTTGCAGGATTTGTGGAAACTCAAATCCTCTGTAGAAAAGGCAGAGTCGCATACTTCCCTCTTCTTTTAGATTCCACTTAAACGGAGCAGCCAAGAGGGTTGCAAACTACGTAATTCAATGGCACGAAGTCTTAATTGTTGCCAATTAGAAGCCCACTCATGTGGCCGCCTCCTTCCGTTCACAGCACCGGCGGCTCGGCCCCAGCTATAACATCACTGCCCCCACGGCTATCGGATACAATAAAGGCCAGCCAGGAATGAAAAACAACTCCGTACCCCGTGTCTCAATACGTGTAGACAGGAAAAATGTTCAGACTTGATCTAATTTGGGTGACACTGGCCATCCATCAGATCCAGTCTGCAAAAGCCCGCAGAGAGAGCCGGGCCCAGGCTTTTCTCCTTTCCTTAGCACCCTGATTTTGGGTCTGCTGCTTCTCTCATTTGTGCACCTTCTGCCTCCCCGATTCCAGGGCCGACCCAGACGCTGTGCTGGGCAACTGACACGCGTTAATTCACTTAATCCTTGAGACACCCCCTTGCTGGGAGGCACTGTTATTACAGTAAGGATAACACTAGTAGGAGCTTCTTCACAGGGCGATGAGGATTCGGTGAGCTAGTTTAAATGCATCCAGTTTAAAATAGGAACAGGCGCCTGGCACATAGTAGGTGCACATGGTTCATCTCAACCAGCTTCATTATCCCCACTCTACAGTCGGGAGGTTGGTGGTGAAGTCATGTGCCCAAGGTCACCCAGCCAGAAGGTGGGGGAGCTGGGGTCTGAACCCCGCTACCTGGCCCTATTATCTGCTATGCCGGACGGCCTCTCGTTCGTCTCTCAGACGGGTTCTCGGGCAGCTGCGGTGGTGATGTGTCCGCAGAGAGCTCAGTTCACCACCTTGGAAACTCTCTCTTCCAGACGGGACACTCTTGACTGGCAGGTGAAAACTTGGTTCTGATTTTTCTCAACATCAGCAGCCTCTCGCCTACGATACGAGGGCAGAAGATTTCAAGCCCTCTTGTCCCTGGCCTTCGCATCACTCAGGTGGATGGTCCAAGCCAGAGATTTTCCTTATGAAACAGCGATTATGGAGGAAGAGGGGGAAGAGCAGAAAAAAGCAATTCGTTGTTTCCTGCTGGACACTCGGGAGTGATTCTTGGTTACGCGCCCCCCCCCCCCCCCTCCGTGCTTAGAGTATTTATGTTTCAAGGGAGAGGTTTCTTTTTCTGCTGATTCTTCCTACTGGGAGAAGGGAGAAAGGAGGGGTGGGGGCAGCCTGGGGAGGAAAACCAGTCTGGCTTTGGGGAAGCTGTCTGGACAGCATTAGGGTGCACAGACCAGCTCCGGGCCCCCGGCAAAGGGCACACCTCCCCAGAAACACACACTGCTGCTTCAGGACTCTTGCGAGACGATCAATGTGGCCCGGCCACGTTACAAAGCACCCCAAGCACGCCCTTCTATAAATACCCCCTGCCAAGCACCGTTTCCCTGCCTCCAGCATGTTCTACCAGAACTCAGGGCTCTAATGGTGTGTGGCACGCACGTGCCTCCCCTCACTCCAGCGCCCCATCTCCCGCCCTTGTCCCATGCGGTCCGGCCCTGCCCCAGTGAGTCCCAAGTCCTAGGTCACACAGACGGCAGGCCAGGTTGTTGCGGGCCCAGGAATAACACCCACGAGCCCGGAATCCTAGGCCTCCCAGATGATAACGCAGAAAGGACGATGTATCAGCCACCACAGGGTGACAGCCCGGAACAAGACGGGCAAGGACAGAGAAGCATAGAAGGGGACAAGGCGTTCCCCTGAGGAGTCAGTTCTCAGCATGATGCTTTCTGCTCCCCTCCTGCCCCCGTGACTGGAGATGAGCCAATGTCTGGGCCAACCTGCGGGCCCTGATGGCCTGGTTGTGAGCATGGCCCTCCCTGTGAGTCAGGGGGCCCGTGGCCGCGTGGATGTGGAATGAAGTCCATTGGCCGTCTCGGTCCTGGGAGGTGGCCCAGTGGTCCCTGGAAATCTGTGCCCCAGCAGAGACCTCATGACCTTTGAGAGATGAAGTCAAAATGCTTACAGCATTTTTAAACAGATTTTAATCACGTTTAAAATTTTTTGTTTATGTTTATTTACTTATTGAGAGACAGAGACAGAGACAGAGAGAGGGAGAGAGAGCAAGCCAGGGAGGGAGAGAGAGAAATCCCAAGCAGACTCCTTGCTGTCAGCACAGAGCCCGACGTGGGGCTCCAACTCACAAACTGTGAGATCATGATCTGAGCCAAAACCAAGAGTTGGATGCTTAACTGACCGAGCCACCCAGGCGCCTCTTAAAACAGATTTTAATACTTCCTGATCGGATGACAAAGTAAAAACCAGGGGAGAGAACTCGGGGCCAAGAAGGAGGGGTCCTACCATTTACTGGACCCCCTTGGGGCAGTAGGTGACAAGACTGCCCTCCCTCCTTTTCAGCCGGCGACACACCTCACAGGCCTGAGAGCCATCAGCCACGGAGAAGCCCTGGTCTGGAAAAGGAAGTGCAAAGCAGGATGAGCCCGACTCTCGTTCTGGCTTTGGCTGCTCAGTTCATAATGCCACTGGCCCACATGGTCAAGGCCAGCCCAGACGTGCAAGCGTGGGCTCTGGGGCCTCAGGCAATGCACTGAGCCTCTCAGAGTCTCATCAATAATACAGGAATGATCGCTCCTTTACAGAGTGGCTGTGAGGATTCCGTGACATAAAGTAGGTCATGGGCTCTCCGCCCGCCTTCATCTTTATTCCTTGATCTAGAAAGGAAGCGAGACTGGCCACGAAGGAGGTGGATCCCAGTGGGGAAAATATTCAGGGTAACAAGATGGCGCTGATGGGCTGGGAGCAATTCGTAAGGAAACTTGTGGGCATCTCCCTTTCAAACTAGCCTTGATAACTGTCTCCAACTGAACAAGGCAGAGATTGAGGTGGGACTCCGAAGGGCTGGGAGGTACAGAAACCCTCAGGGACTGCTGAAGTGCCTGCTCTCTAGGAAGTTGGGTCAGGAACGGAGAGGAGAAAAGAGAACGGCATCCCCAGGGCCTCTACAAGAATCCCACAGCCAGACAAGATAGAAGAGGACGCAACCTCAAACCCTTATTAAACCAGGGGTCCTGAATCCCTGCTGCCTATGAGTATCACCTGGGGGGTTTAAAAGAAATCCCAATGCTGGGTTGTTTCTAAGACGAATTACATCCTACTCTCTGGTTGGATGGGGGTGGGGCGAGGCATCAATACTTAAAAAAAAAATTCCACGTGATTCCAATATGTGGCCAAGGTTGAGAGCCACTAACCAACAAGGGGACCCTCACAAGCCTGGTTTGTTTTCAGTGCAACGTGGACTGAAGCAGAGCTATCCAGTATGGCAGCCACTAGCCACACGTGACTCTGGAACACTTTGCAACGTGGCCAGTCCAAGCTGAGATGTGCTGTCAGTACAAAATACACACCAGATTTCTAAGACTTACTACAGGGGAAGAACGTAAAATATCTCATTGATGGTCTTTAAAACATTGATTACATGTTGACGGGGAGCCTGGGTGGCTCAATAGGTTGGGAGTCCGACTTTGGCTTGGGTCATGAACTCATGGTTCGTGGGTTTGAGCCCCGCGCTGGCCTCTGTGCTGACAGCGAGAAGCCTGCTTTGGATTCTCTGTCTCCCCCTCTCTCGCTTGTGTGCACGCTCTCTCTCAAAAATAAACAAACATTAAAGAAAAATTAAAAAGGAAACACGTTGGTTATACATTGAAATGGTATACTGAGAGCTACATAAAATATATTAATTTTACTATGTCTTCATACTTTTTAAATGCGGCTGCAGAAAATTTTAAATGACACGGCTCACGTTCTATTTCTGTTGGGCAGTGCTGGCCTGGAGACTCGCCAGTTCAAAATTGTGTTTTCTATAGTTCTATTTGTAAGTTTGTTTCCTCTATTTTTTGACCATAATTGTCTTTAAAACTTTGCCTCATGATTCCATTTATGTTAGGTTCTTGAAATGACAAAAAGGAAGAAACGGAGAATAGATTAGTGGTTGCTGGGATCAGAGACCAGAGTGAGGGTGGGGAGAGGAGGCCAGTGTCAACAGGAGGGACCCTTGTGGTGCGGAAATGAGCTGCATCTAGACGGCGCCCATGTCAATCTTCTGGTTGTGTTGCTTTGTGCTGTAATTCTGCAGGTGTTACCATGGGGGGAACCGGGTAAAGGTTCATGGGATCCCTCTGTGTGACTTCTTACAATTGCACGCGAATCTCCAATTAGCTCAAAATAAAAAGCTCAATTAGGAAAAAAAAAACAACAACTTTGGGGCGCCTGGGTTGGCTCAGTCGGTTGAACATCTGACTAGCTCAGGTCACGATCTCACGGGTCGTGAGTTCGAGCCCCGCGTCGGGCTCTGTGCTGACAGCTCGGAGCCCGGAGCCTGCTTCGGATTCTGTGTGTGTGTGTCTCTCTCTCCCTGCCCTCCCCCATTCACACTCTGTCTCTCTTTCTCAAAAATAAATGAAAACATTAAGAAATTTTTTTAATTAAAAAAAAGAAAGAAAAAACAACTTCACCTCTGAAACAGTAACCCTCAGACTCTGCTGGCAACAGAATAAAGTGGGGGTGCCCCTTATGGAAAACCACCGGGCAACATACATCCAGCCTTAATTACGTTCACTGCTCTCAGTCCCAAAAATTCTCCTTCTGGGAACCGCTGCTAAGGAAATAGATATAAATACAAGTGCAAAAATACACAAAGGTGTTTATTCACTGTTGTTTGTAGTAGCAAAATGCTCAGAACCACCAAAATGCCTTTCTGGAGGGAGGGGTTATATATGAACTGTGGCTTTATCCACCCATCGGACTCTCATGTTGCCACTGAAGGAAATGACAGTAGGACGATGTTAAATGAAGAATAAGTGGGGCAAAAATACTGACGATTTGTTTGCTAATTTGCAAAAGAAGAATCTGAGATGGAAAATATAAAAATATTAAGAGTGATGCTTTGATAGTAAGATCATGGATGAATTTGTTTATTCTTTCTACTTTACTGTTTATTTTCCCCAAACTTGTTTAATAAATATGTGCCACATTTTATTTTATTTTAATTTTTATTTTTTTTAACGTTTATTCATTTTTGAGACAGAGAGAGACAGAGCATGAATGGGGGAGGGGCAGAGAGAGAGGGAGATGCAGAATCCGAAACAGGCTCCAGGCTCCGAGCTATCAGCACAGAGCCCGATGCGGTGCTCGAAATCACGGACCGTGAGATCATGACCTGAGCCGAAGTCGGACGCTTAACCGACCAAGCCACCCAGGCGCCCTGATGCGCCACATTTTAAAAATAACATAATGATCTTTCCCCCCTTTTTTTAATTAGCTGTCTTCCTGAAGCTAAGGGACAAGGCCGACTGGGTAAGACGGTAGGTGGCTGACTCGCCCCCTGCTGGCTGACTGTGGTGGTGCAGCATGGGGCCCGGGGGTGGGGGTGGGGGATTGGGGTGGGGGGGGGATGGGTTTTCATTCCCCTTTCTTTCCTAGGGGTGGTACCAGAGATCTCTAACACCCCCACCCAAAAATACAGAGTCGGAGAGAGGAGGGAAGGCTGCCTCTTTCCACTTTTCTGAATTTCCCAATGTGCTATAATAAGCACAGACACATATATACGACCTTTAACTTAAAAATTAACAAAAGATGACCTATATATAAAGAAAAATACATGGCAGAGGTAGGCTGACAGTGAATTCCCTCCCCTCTCCCGGGAATGGCCTCCCCTGCTTCCTCCTGGGGCATAAGCCAGCCAGCCCCAGGCTCTTGCGATGTTCTATTTTTATTTTCATTATTTAACTGTGTCCCATATACACTGCTAAGTGGAGTGTTCAGTTCCACAGCTTAATGGACAACTGACCTCAGTCTGCAATGCCCAAGTCACGTGGAACTCTGCAGGCCACTAATGGGGTCCTCAGGCCCCCATCCCCTGTCAATTTCAGTGCCTGGCTGAGAGCAGCAGAAATGGGGCTGCCTGGGGCGGCGGGGGGTACAAGGACGTCGTGAAGCAAGCAGCCGCACCAGCACGGGAATGCTGGGGAGTCCGGCAGACCTGTGGACGCTCTCTGGATGAATCTGTGGCCCAAGAGTGGCTCACGGGGTTAAAGGCGGGACAGACTACTGACTTGCTTTCTCACCTCTACTAGCTTGTTGATGATTGACCGAACTCAGCTGCTCGCCAGACTGGCAGGGAGCTGTCCTGGGACCCACCTCCTAGAGGAAGAACGGGTTTTAATTCTTCTATCTCATCTTCTTTCTTGCTTATTTGACTCTGCACCTTCATAGTCTGACCTTCTGATCCCACAGAGGTTACACACCCAGGGACCCGGGGTCAGCCGTCAGGCAAACAGGGAGAAACCACAGGGTGCAGAAGTGTTTGCTGATCGATTGACTGCACTGACCTTGACTCTCAGCATTAATGATGTTTTTAACAAATGCTTTCATACAGGTTTGTGACCTCCCTGGATTCTCCTATCAAGCCTCGGAAGATGGTGTTATGGAGGGCATGATTCATTCTGCAGGCAGGAAAAGCACGGTTGAGAGAGGTGTTCGGCCCAGGGAGGACTTGACATTGCATCCTCTGGGGTACAGTCCTCTGCCTGTGTTCACCCCATTCTCCCCCGCAAAGAGGCAGGGTGCTTTCCCAGGCAGACCCCAGGACAGAGCCCTGGGAGGCCGCTCAGCCAGGAAGTGCAATCCCCAGGACTCAGTGTTAGGGGTCCCCTGAGCTGACTGGTGCTGGACCTGCCCTTCCCGGGGGTAGGAACCGGGCACAGCGGGCTGTTTCTGCCTCCCGCCCTGGGCTGACTTCACTCCCTTCTGAAGCCCCTCCTGCCCCGTGCGGTGTCCTGGGGCCCCTCATGTGATGAGTGCTCCTCACCCTTCTCACAACAACACATCCGTCAGGAGGGAGACAGACGTTCCGGTCCAGAGGCAAGTGAGAGGGTGTGGGAGAAATCAATAGTGGAGAATGATGTCTCTATATTGTGCCTTCCGTGCTTTATTTCCCTCCACAGAAGCAGGACAGAAAACAAATGCTGGCTGTGGTTTTGATATGAATTGATCTTGAAGCTGGGTGAACCCAGTGGTGTGCCCTTAATGGCCAGCCGTTGCCTGCTGGCCCTTGGGTTGACAGCTAGTTCTCAATCAGTGTGCAAGGGCCACCCACTTATCTGATTTGGATGCCCTGGCTCCTCTCTGCTCACAGCACCGGGGTCTGCTCAGCAGAGTCTGAACAGGTCACTAGCTGATGGGGGTGGTGGTAAAGGGAGAAGGTTAAAGAAGGGAGGCAGGGCTCCTACCATAGCCCCAAACCCATCTCTCTTGCAGAGATAAAATTCCTACCTGCCTTGGGCTCAAGTACCTTCAAAGCTGAGCTGAAATCCAACGGGTACAAATAGCACTATCAGCCACTAACACTTTAGTCTGAATTTGTAGAGACATGTTCTCAATGGAGACAGTCACAGCACCTATTTTAGGAACATAATGAGGAGTACATGAAGTGACTCACACTTAGGGCCCAGCCCACACCTGGCACCATCATCAGCCAAGGTCTGGTCTTGAGTCTCCAGCCCCCCAGTTTGCATGGCATACTATGTGCTCTCATCTGGACATTTTAATTAACCTCTTAGGCCCTCCATCTTCTCAACTAGGAACTTGAGATAATACTTCTGGTGCAGGTGCCAAGAGGATGAAACACAGTGGAGTATGTGGGGCTTGAAACAGCTCCTGGCACTCAGCAGCTGCTCACCCCTCAAGCTTCTGGAAGTTTCCTGTGGAAGGAGGAGGAGGGAAGGCAGAGGGGTGCCTGGAAATCTGGAGCAATGTCCCACAGAAGGTTTCAGAGAGGGGCAGCATGTCAGCCAAGGATACAGAGGGCTGGGAGGGGGCTCCCACCTTGGGGGCCCTTTTAATTGTGCCCTCAGGGGGCAATCAATGCTCCCAGAGCAAAGGAAGCATGAGAGGTGGAAGGACCCACCCCCTGCAAATTCATACCCTGGGGCTGTGTCCCAAGAAGTTACCAAAATCAAGTGTCCTTCATTCAGATTTGCTCTGGGTTCAAATCCCCGCTCCGTCACTTTAGCTCAGTGACGTCGGGTACGTTGTCTTTACCTGCCTGTACACAGTTTCTACATCTATAAAGAGAGGATAAAAATAGAGACCTAGGGCCCCCTCAGGGATGGGTGTAAGGACTAGTAACCTAGCATCGTGGCCCAGCCCAGAGGGGCCTCTGCATTCGGGCTTGCTCTGATCATAATTCCATCATGGTTCTACCGACATGCACCATCACTGCGGCTAGAGTTGCACGCTAGAACTCCCTGTGCGGCTTCCGCATCTGAAGGTGGGTAGGGATTCCTGCTACAAATGCTCTCGATTGTTGAAGCCCGGAGAGGGTTGTGGCCGGCCCACCCACAACTTCTACAGCTGACAAGGCCTTCCCCTGGAATGAGGGCCTCAGATCTGGACCTGGGCTTGGGCAGCAAGCAGACCTGGGAGGTCCCAGGTTCACTTCTGTCGGGCCCCCATTGAGCAGGTGAGGCAGAGCACTTGACCAACGCAGGGAGGGAAAGCCGGGGGGGGGGAAGCATGTATTTGTGAACTTTTGCGTTGACAGGGCAGTATTCCAGCTGCTTCTCTAGACATCAGTCTCAATCAGTTGTCATGATACTCTGTGAGTGCCGCCTTGACGTTCCCCATTCATGTGCGTCTGAGGCTCAGAGAGGACGTGCGCCGGCCTGAGGTCACACAGACAGGGAGAGAGGTAGGCGTGGGCTCTGTGCCTGCCTTCTGACACCACAAAGCCCCAGTGTCTCCACCGCACCAAACAGGAGTGGACTCCAGGAGGGTCAGGTTGTGTGGCCTGGGTTATCAGGGTTACTACCTAGGAGAAAGGTCAAGATTCCTGCAATGGGGCAGGAGCAAGGCCAGAGGTGGTCTCAGGGTAGCGCTGGAGTTGAAAGTGGGTGGGGACAGCCATTCTGATGCAGGTGGTGGAAAAAATAAAGGCATTTTCCATGCACACAGCGAATCCCGCCTACCCTCTTCAAGAGACAGCATCCCCTCCGGGAGATAACGGGGCGGGGGCGGGGGCCCTCCTGACCACATCATTCACAGCCCACGCCCTGGGCTCCATCAAAGAGGTGCCTTGTGCCCCGGCAGGATGGAGTTGGCCTTGGTGCTCCGCATTTGCTAGCCCCAGAGCACCTGGCATTCTCCTGAAAAGCAGGGAGGCTGACCAAGGCGCCTTGGGTCTCCAGGATGAAGACGTACAAGTGAAGGTCACCCGCCAGGGAACAGCCACCTATTTGGAGAGCAAGCGAGATCTGCGCAAGAAGTCGCTTGCCCCCCAGGGCAATGGCTGGCGGTGGGTGCTGTCTGAGTGTATTATCCCATGGGGGAAGGCACTGCTTCCTGGCGTGCCAACGCTTCTTGCTCACGGCTGCCAGGATGATGCTTCCGGCGCCACACTCGGTGGGACCTCTGTTTGGAGGGCAAGCCATGCGAGGCAGGGGAATGCCAGGTGCCAAGTCAGGAGCCAGGAACAGAGCGACGCTCCCAGGAGGCTTGAGCCCAAGACCCCGGCCTCCTGCGAGCACTGGAAGAGAAGAGGTTCACCGTCAAGAGCGCAGAGCACGTGAGCTCAAGCTCTGGCTCTCCCTGTGAACAGCTGCGTGACCTTGGACAACTTACTTAACTGCGCTGAGCTCCCATGTTCACAGAACCTGGGAAACCATAGTTAAAAAGCTCTTGAACTGAAAACAGGTGTGCAAAGGCTGGTATGTGAATATTCAGAGCAGCGTTATTCATAATATTGCCAAGGGAGAGACCTAAACAAATGTCCGTCAGTGAACGAACAGATACACGACATGTGGCATATCCACACAACGGAATATCATCCAGCCCTAAAAAGGCACGAAGCACTGACATTGCACGGGTGAACGTGGAAAACGTCACGCCGAGCGAAAGAAGCCAGACACAAAAGGCCACACGCTGTAGGGTTCCATTTACATGCAATGTCCACAAGAGGTGAATGCATGGGGACAGAAAGCAGATGTGTGGCTGCCGGGGACTTGGCGGAGGGACTTGGTGGGTGGGGTTCCCTTGGGGATGATGAAAATGTTCCGGAATTAGAAGGTGGTGATGGTTGCTCAGTGTTTCAATGTACGAAGTGCCACTGAATTGTGCGCTTTAAGGTGGTTAAGAAGGGAGATTTTATGTTATGTGTATTTCACCACAAACCCCCCGAGGATTGCATCTATTTATATCAAAGAGCACGACTCGCCGCACAATTTAAGGAGTGCAGGCCAGAAGTGTGTGCATACAAGCAACTGCTTTGCGGGGACAGTGGGGGTTGCCGAGTGGATCAGAGGAGGTCTAGACACGAGGTGCTGGGCACACAGCCGGCGCAAAGTAACTGCTCAGCAAACTCCAGCCTCCCTCCCGGTTTTGCCTCGCGTCGCGTCGGAGAACTCGGCCTCTGTTGGCCACGCCTTTTACCCACCACACGGTCCTGCAGCCGCGGGGCAGGTGGGACATGTTTTTAAGGTCTTGTCACTGCACATTCGGGAGCAGATACTCCGCTGCTTCCAGGAGCAGCCCGAGACCTCGTGCCCCGGACCCCAGGGACAGAAGTCCCGAACTTGCCTTTAACGCCTGGGAACTGACCTCTGGGAGGTATTGTGAATGCCACTGGTGAACACAAGCTTCGTGGGTGAGAGCAGATTTGCAAAGGGCAAAGGAAGCACTGGGCACGGATTCCTGTAACCAGCGGGAGTGAAGGTCATTAAACAGGTAGAAGGCACCACTTGGCAAGCCCCTGACCTAGTGGGGAAGGGGGGAGGAATGGATGCTGGCGGTCCTGGGGGCAAGTCGGCTGATGGAGGTGTGCTGGGAATGCCGCAGAAGCACAAACAAGGGTCCCTAGCTAAGGAACATCTGGGAAGGCTTCCTGGAGGAAGTGACCCCTGAGCTGAGTCCATTACGTCCCCTTGGTTCCTGTCTGGTGAAGTGTTTTTGCTTTAAAAAAATTTTGTAAGTTCATTTATTTTTGAGAAAGAGAGAGAGAGGGGTGCAGAGAGCGGGGGAGACACAGAATCTGTAGCAGGTGCCAGGCTCTGAGCTGTCAGCACAGAGTCTGATGTGGGGCTCGAACTCACGAACGGTGAGATCATGACCTGAGCTGAAGCCAGACGCTTAACCAACCGAGCTACCCAGGTGCCCCAAAGTGTTTTTGCTTTAAATGAAGGGAAAGAGAAGAGAATTTTGGAAGAGTCAGACCCTGGGGCCGGTGACTTGGAAACATTTCCCTTTTTACAAATTCCAAGGATCTCAGAAAGGCCATTGGGCTCCTTGGGTTTAAATTGTGGCTCTACCTATGCTGTGGCTGACTTTGGGCAAGCTAACTGACCTCTCTGTGCCTCAGTTTCTTTGCCTATGAAATATGGTTAACGGTAATGACCTCATAGAGTTGCCTGGCAACTCAACAAGGTCAGCATGGGAGGCCCAGAGCAGGGGACACGTATGGGAGCAATGATTATATCCACTGCCTTTACACTTGATCTTGCCTTCGGTGCCAAGGTCACCGACAAGGCACCTAGAAGGATCCGCTGGCCTCAGATTTCAGCAGAACCTCTTTCAGACATCACGAAGAGGGTGTGACAGGGTCCGTGTCCACAGGGCCAGGAAGACAAAGCGAGAGGCCACCACATACTGGGCATATTTTGTTGTCTGACGTCGTATGATGTCTGTTGTCTCCCTTTTAATTTTATCATTGCACCAACCCTGCGCGGTAACTCCTCTGCCCTTCATTTTACAGTTCAGGAAAGTGAGGTTCAAAGAGGTAAAATCACGTGCCCAAGGTCGCATGGAGCGATGACGGAGCTCCTTCCATCCACTGCCCAGCATGGGGGCGGGGGCATTCACGATGGGAGCCTAGGTTTACACCCCCACGCCAACGCTTACCAGCCAAGCCCGGTCCCCGGTCTGCAAAGGGACACGACAGCACGGTGTATCTCGTAAGGACTGGACAGCAGGAACCTTACACGAGACCTCGCATGTGATAAGCACCCAACAGAGGCTAGTTTCTGTTACTGTTACAGTCATCCCTGCTGTCTCCTCTTAACGGGAGGACTACCCGGGACCCATGCTCTCGAGGGGGTCTGTCCCTGGGGTGGAGAGCACAGACACGCTGTGGCTCATCATCTCAGGTCCCCAGAGTGTCCCCTTCCCCGACGCGGGCTCTCCCACTCGAGCCAGGGAGCCCAGCCTGCCCAGCCAAGCCCTCCATGCCAAGCTCCTGGTGCGGCCCCTGCCTCTTGCTCAAGAATCCCCACCGGGAGGGCAGCTGGAATACTGCCATATTCCAGGGGTTCTTGCCTCCTTGACCTAGGGCCAGCTGGCAGCTGGCTCCTTTCCACGCAAGAGCAACACCTCCATGCAACCCCCCCCCCACTCCCAGCCTGTGCCAGCTGCCTCAGTTTCCGCCCTTGGGCAAGTGCCTGAGTCAATGGCATGCTGTCTCCCTCCATGAGGGGCTCGTGCATGTCCAGACTCCTGGGGCAGGAACGCCTCCTGCAGCATCCTTGCTGGGTGGTGATCCAGGCAGCCTGACCTTGAACTCTGGGGAGGCGGGGGAACCCCACATTGGGCAGCAACACCAAGGGAGCAGAAGGGTGCCTGAGGCTTCACCAGCGCTACCCCTGCCCCGCCCCTACCATCTTTTCCTTTCCCATTCAGAGTCTGCTCTCTGGAATTACACACAATGAGTCTCATTTCCCAATTGTTCTGCCGTGACACAACTACTTCAAAAACAAGAAAATAAAAACAGTAAACAAGGAGGGTCATCAAAACTTGGTGACCTCCTTCCAAAGTGTAGCCCTTGAAATGTCGTGTCCCTCCTTCCCTCCCAAGACTTTTCTCTCCCCTTTTAATGCCTCCATGTCCTCGGCTGCCGGCACAGAGCTGCACAGGGAGAGCCTGCCTCCTTGAACGTCAGAGACACCTGGGGTCCGTCCCTGCTTTACCGCTTACCAGCCCTGTGATCTCAGGGAAGTTGCTTTATGTTTCTGGCTCCATTTCCTCAGCCCTCAGAGGGGGAGATGGAGAGGGAGAGGGGAGAGGGAGAGGGAGAGGGAGAAGGGAGAGGAAGAGGGAGAGGGGAGAGGAGAAGGGCGAGACAGGGAGAGAGAAGAGGCACGAGAGGAGGAAGAGGGAGCAGGGGAGAGAAGAGGGAGAGGAGGGGGAGAGGAGGAGGGGAGAGAGGGAGAAGGGAGGGGAGAGAAAGAGGGGAGCGGGAGGGGGAGAGAGAGAAGGGAGAGGGAGAGAGAGAGGGGAGGGGGAGAAGAAGAAGGAAGAGAAAGAGGGAGGAGAAGAGGGGAGAGGAAGAGGAAGAGGGGAGAGGAAGAGGGAGAGGGAGAGGGGAGAGAGAAGGGAGAGGGAGAGAGAGAGGGGAGGGGGAGAGGAAGAAGGGAGAGGAAGAGGAAGAAGGGAGAGGAAGAGGAAGAGGGGAGAGGAAGAGGGAGAGGAAGAGGAAGAGGGGAGAGGAAGAGGGGAGGGGGAGAGGAAGAGGGGAGGGGGAGAGGAAGAGGGGAGGGGGAGAGGAAGAGGGGAGGGGGAGAGGAAGAGGGGAGAGGAAGAGGAAGAGGGGAGAGGAAGAGGGGAGAGGAAGAGGGAGAGGAGGAGGGGAGGGGGAGAGAAGGAGGGGAGGGGGAGAGGAAGAGGGGAGGGGGAGAGGAAGAGGGGAGAGGAAGAGGGGAGAGGGAGAGGGGACAGGGAGAGGGGACAGGGAGAGGGGAGCTGGAGGGCTGAACTTCTCTTGACCTCCGGAGATATTGGCCTTGACCTCACCAGATGGCATTGCTGCAGCTCAGTGAATAGATGCACTTGTCCAGAACAAGAGCCTGGAGCTGGGAGAAAGGGGGGAGGGGATTCTGCCTGCCCTCTGGCTTCCCACTGGCACGTGCACGGAGAAGGGGGGACACACGAGCTGGCACGGGCAGCGGGAGGGGCTGAGGACAGGGCCCGAGTCCCTGCAAAAGCCGAGGCTCAGGGAGGTTCTGGGACTAGCCCACGGCCACACACAGCTACCCAGTGACTGGGCCGGGATCTGAACTCCCCTCCGTGTGGTTCCAAAGTCCGCTGCCACCCGGCCACCTCTGTCCTCCTTGCTCTTGGACTGTCTCTTGCCCCTGCCTGGAAGGCTCTCTCCCCAGATCTCTGCCTCACTTTCTTCCTCCTCCTTCTCCAGCTTCTTGGTCACACCGGGTAGGAGCCCCTTTGAAAACGGCACCCCCACCCCCACCCTCCAAACCTCCCGCCCTGCCCTGTCCTTCTCTCTAGCATTTTCACAGACAGCCTACTAAATTTTTTCCTCGTGAGCATATTTATTGTTCATCTCCCTCTTCAGAACTCTTGCTCCTCAGGGAATGGGATTGAATTTTGTCTGTTCTGTTCAGAGCTGTATCCCCAGAGGTTCTCAGCTATGCGTGAGTCTGCCCCCCTCCCCCTCCAGGGGATGCTAGGCAATGTCTGGAGGCATCTGTGGTTGTCTCCATGGAGGAGGGATGCTACTGGCATTTAGTGGGCAGAGGCCAGGGATGCTACTAAACATCCTACAACACGGAGGACAGCCCCTGCCAAAGAATAATCTGGCCCCGAAAGCCAGTCATACCACATTTGTATTTTCATCACAGAATAGTCATCACCATGTACACAGTAGGTGCTCAATAAATGACTGTGCTGGAATGAAGAGTTGCTACCGTTAACATCATCATCCAAGAACAGACAGCACTGAGACTCATCTTCAAGGCCACTCATCAAACTGGGCGCCTGGGTGGCTCAGTCAGTTAAGAGTCCAACTTCAGCTTATGGTTTGTGGGTTCGAGCCCGGCACCAGGCTCTGTGTGGACGTGCAGAGCCTGCTTGGGATTCTCTCTCTCCTTCTCTCTCTCTCTCTCTGACCTTCCTGTACTTGTGCACCTGCACGCTGTCTCTCAAAATAAACAAATAAACTGAAAAGAAAAGAATGCTCATCAAACTAACATAACGTTAAATGTCAATTACACCTCAATTTTTTTTTTTAAATGGTTGTCATTGGGGAGTTCATGGCCAACAGGTCATACTGGTGACCTGTAACTTCTCTCTGGTCTCAGCTCTGCTCTCTGCGGTGCTCAGATGGGCTGCAAACAGCTCACGGCTATGCGGTCAGGACATATTCCAGGCTCTCTGAGGGCCGGGGTGATGCTGGCCTGCCTCTCCCCGCATCCAGCCTGTCCATGGACCCCCTGGGCAGGGACGGTCAGTTCTCATCCCCGCACCCCCCAAAACTTGCCCCCACACGCCCACTGGGGCAAGGAACCACCTCCACAAGGGAGATCTTTGAGGACCACGTTTGAGGGTGATCCCAGCCGAGCCCTGCACCTCCGGGCCTCTAGCAGCCCAGGAGACTTGTGGGTCTGAGTGAATGATGTGGTTTTTGCTCTTCTGAGGAAGGACGTGGGATGTTCAGGGCATCACAGGAGTTGAAAGGTCCCGTGGTCCTGCTCAGCCCAGGCCTTTTGCTGACCTAACAAATTACCACTGACAGCTTTAAACAGCCAGCGTGACGAGCCCAGGCTCTCCAAATGCAGAGAACACCGCCCTAGAATACATTAACCACCACATGGCCATGTGCCGGGGGGGGGGGGGGGGGGGGGGGGGGGAGGGGGAGGGGCAGAAAAGGAAGGAGGCTTTTGCCTCGGGTCTATTTCACCTCTGAAACAGGCTGCAAAGGCCCCACCCCAGGCAGAGGGCTGGAAACCTCTATATAACACCTGCTGCCCCCGCGGGCCACCCACCCCACATTCTCACTGAGAATTCCCACTGGACGTTCACAACTTCCTCTGCCTGCCGCCTGCCCTGCCCCGTCTGCCTGAATCTTTCCTGCCCTCTGGGGACTCCTTGGGCTCACAACTGGGCCTTTCTCTGTAGACTCTGAGGCTGGCAAAGCACTTTCTTCTCCCTGTTGCTCTCCCCACCTTCTTTCGTCCCCCCTCTCTCTTCTGCCCTCTCCCTCTCCCCTCGCACACAGGTCCCGAAAGCTTTTAAATGAGTCACAAGGTTTCATAGCTGACAAATGGGTATGAGGCCATGAGCGAAAGGAAGGAGTCTCTAATGGTGGAATATTAGGCAGCAGGCAGCCAGGGCTGGGGAGACAGGACATTTGGCAGGTGGCAGGCAGGGGTTTTCCTGGTGCCTCTGAAGTCACACGTAGCTGGCCCTGATTCTGCCAGGGAGGAAGGCTGACCCCAATCCAGGATGGAAGAAAAGAGCAGGCACATGACCGGTGACCACCTAGGAATGAGTCAGGAGGCCGTGTGGGCAGGCCCAGGACACTGGTGGCTAGAAGCCAGGGCAGAAGCACGAGCTCTCCCAGAGGCAGGGCTTGGTGGAGACTGGGTTCCAACTCTCGCATCCTCACTTTCTGGGACCCCGAGCTCAATCTGTGAGCTACCCTGATACCAAAACTCACACCACCGCCACGCCCCCCCCTCCCCCCGCTGCTCAGGATGGCATGAGGGATCCTAGCTTCACAGTCACCTCCCACAAGGACAGTGGCTGAGAGTCAGGCTGGGGGCTGGAGGAAGCAGAGACTAGCAGCCCGGAACACCGCCATTGAGCCCGACACTGACATCTGTGTCCCGGCCCCATTCTACAGAAGAGGAAACTGAGCTTCCAAGTGTTTCTGTGACTCGGCCAAAGTCACAAAGTCAGTGATCCAGCTGGGACTGGAGCCCGTGTTTTCCACCACGACATCAGGCTTGCCTCCTCCAGCCAACTGTGACCAACTCAGCCGACCTCCCCCCTGCGTTCCCCTCCCCCGCCCCAAGTCCCAGAACCCCAGCTCACAGCCTGAGAGCGGCTGAGCTCTCACAAGCCTGCTGCCAGGATGCCAAGGTCTCACCAACTGGACACACGTGGACAGGGTGGCCCTGGCTCCACCCCTCGCCCCTCAGGGTGTCCACTGCCTCCCACAAGTTAAGACGAAGGTAGAAGTTTGGGATGGGGATGCCTTAGGCACCGCTACAAATGTCACCTTTTCTAGGCACCCTGGGGACCTGACCCTGTGACAGGATGCCCCCAGCTCTCTCCAGCCGTCACGTTAGCGGAGAAGTGAGGCACATTTAGGGCTTCTCAGGCAGGCAGGAGACTCTGGGAGGGGTGCTGGCTGTGGTGTCAGCAGAGAGGCACAGCCGATCTGTCACCAAGATGCCTGCGGTCCTGAGATGTCCTGAAGCCAGAATGTCAGCTCGAAACCAAAGTCCCCCCGCCCTCCCTGCAACCCGGGCTGTGAATTCATCAAGCCTTGAGGTTGAGACAGATGAGGGAGTGGCATAATGTGGCCAAGAAGAAAGTCCCAGCTTTTGTTCCCTGGGATGGTGTGGGGCAGGACGCAGCACAGGTGACAGCTGGAGTGTGACGTCTGTCTCTCACTTGGGAACCCTGTCCTGGGTCCAGCTCCCGTCTAGTCGCCGATAATCCCACAAAGTGGGTGAATCCCTTCCTTTCTCTGAACAAGAGCCTCCTCAACCATAAACACGGACGCCGAGGTGGCTGGCGAGTTCTAGAAGGCGGATGAGAGCCCAAGGCTGCACCTGGCCATTGCGACCTCGCACCCAGCAGGGTCAGCACTGGGAGGGGCTCGGAACAGGATCCTCTGCCCTCCCCTGACACGTTCCAGGAATTACCTCTTAAATCCCTCTCGGTCCCAAGAAGTGACCATCTGACTTCGCTTTAAATTTTTTAACGAACTAACCTTCATCAATTGCCCAATGAGGTTGAGGGCAAAGGCAGTTCAAGTAATTAAAATGGGGAGGAGGGAGGCTCTGGAGTGACGGGGGCAATGTTTCGGTGCGTGCCTCGTGGCTTGAGCGCTCACACTCAGCCCCGGCCAGCGGATCCCCATGCCCGCCACCCTCTGCTCCCCTGCGTGTCCACCTCTGTTCCGCGGCGTCTGGCAGGGGCACTTTCCCTACCCCGCCGGACCCGGGCATCCTCGCCGTCCCCCCCCCCCCCCCCGTCAGGCGGGAGAAGCGGGGAATTCGAGGCACAGGTGGGCAGCCCAGCTCAACAGGTGGAGGGGGGGGCTTTCCCGCCCGCATTACGCGGATAATTTTGCCGGCCCCACTCAAGCCCGTCTTGCGAGTGTGCCCTCAGCTTTGGAGTGGGCAACAAGAACTGCCCAGCAGCGCCGGCGAACAGGGGGCGTCATCTCCTCCCCCGCACATCCCCGACACGCGCGCGCACACACACGGACACACGCGCACACACAGGCGTGGACACGCGCACCCGCCACCACGCGGCCCCTACCTTCCCCGCGCCGGACCTGCATGCGCGCACGCGGGGGGCAGTGTGGCCGCTGCCCCTGGCTCCGCGGGAATCGCGGGGGGTGGGCGGCGCGCGCAGGGGCCGAGGCGCCGGCGGGAGGTCGTCCTCCCCGCCCCCCACCTCCACCCCGCGCCCCAGGATGGGAGAGCCGGTCTCCCCCACCCTCTCTACCCCGGCTTCCCGGCTCCTACCTCGCTGGAGCGGTCGCGGCCCCCGACCCAGGTCGCAGGTGCCTCGCCGGCTCGGCGCGCCGCGCGGGAGGCTCGGCGCCAGGCACCCGGGCGCCCGTCCCGTCGCGTCCGGCCGAACCGCTCCGCGCGGGTGACCCAGCAGCCGCCGCAGCCGGAGCCCCGAACTCGCAGAGGGAGGGGCGGGCAGGGGGCGGGGCCGAGGGCGGGGCTTTCCCGCCCCCGCGCGGCGAGCGGAGGGCGGGCCGCGGGACCCTGCGGCTGCTGGGCTCCACCCGGGGAGGTGAGCGCGTCTCGGGGGAAGCACCTTCGTGGGGTTCGCGGGTGGAAAGTAGGGGCCCGGGGTGGGGGAGGAGAGGCTTCCGGGGCCGCATGGGGTTTGACTGAGACCCCACCCCCACCCCCCGACTTTAGTCAGACTTTCAAATCCCAGCTGCTTCTGCTTAGTAATAACTAAGGATAAAAACAACAACGCCGAGGTCTGCTGGTATTTATTGTTCACTTCCAGTGCCCTGCGGGCTTTTCAGAGCGCTTTGTGTGCATGAAGTTATTTAAAGCCTTCCCAACAATCCCATTTTACCGCTGAGAAAACCGAGGCCCAGAGAGGTGAAGTGATGTGCCTGAGGACACACGGCTGGAAACTGGCAGGGCCAGCATTGCGACTCAGGTCTGTCTGGCTCCAGGATCTGTGCTTTTCAAGACTCTAGTGCTATGTTTGCTTTCTGTAGCATTAAGCAGATTGTTCGCCCCTCTGCACCGTGAGTGGAAACACATGTACAATACATGATAGCAACCAACATTTTTAGTTTCTTCTTTCTTCAGTTTGTATGTGTCCTTCATTCCTTGGGCCCCGGACACTCAGTAGGTGCTCAATAAGTATTTGTGACTTGATGGCTAATTTGAAAGCTGCATCTGGGGCCAAGGTGGCCTGTCCAGTCAGATTACCCATTCTGGCCTGAATACTAGCCCACCTTCACTTCTCTGCAACGGCAGCCTGACCTGTAGCCTTGTCCAGTATGTGTGGGGGGGGCTTGCTCACAGACCAGCAGCTCCGGAATCTGCTCTGAGTAGGAGGCGCCTCCCTGCAAGGATGAATCTCCAGGATGTAAGCTTGTCCAGCCAGGCCATAGGGAGGTTCTGCTCGGGGGGTGGGTCAGTAAAATTTCTGTAGACAATGAAACGGTCAAAGACATGGACTATCTATGCGTTTGGGGGCAAAGGTAGGTTGCCAATAACAAGACATCAGCAATGAACATGTTTGTTGAAAACTGTAAGGCAGGAGCCCTTTTGCTGCTGAGATCTGACCTGGGCATCACGAGAAAATGTTGTCGTGTGTGAATGGGACCATGTAGAGCTGGGACAACTGAAGGTTTTGGGGGAAGTATACCCCCACATTTCTGTTTACAGGATTTTAGGCCTAAAAAATTCCCAGCTTTTTCTCTCTTCTCCTACTTCCCCAAGAGTGCTCCCCCGCAGCTCCTAGAACTTGCTCAGGAGGAAAGGCCTCTTACCCTTGGACGGCTGTCCACGTCTCTCAAACCCTCAATGCCCAGCAGCCCCAAACTCTTCCAGATGTGCTGGTCCCTTCTGCTTGGCTTGCCCTCTTTTCCACGGGGAAAACTCCCACAAATTCTCCAAGACCTTACTCGGTTTGCTGTCTCTGACCCAGTAATTAATTTCTCCTTCTCTCATCTGGACTCAGGAGACTTCTCTTGCTGTCACCAGTGTAGCAATGGCGAGTTTACTGGCAGTCTCCCCGGCTGTGCCTGTGAGCTCCTCGAAGGCAGAAGGACTGGCACATAGTAGGTGCACAGTGAGTATTTGCTGAAGGAATGGATATCAGTAAGACGGATGTTCCCAGGACCGAAGCTTTTCAGGGGAAACAAATCAAACAGAACCGCTGGCGGAGCTGGATCGGTGCTATGAAAAGATGAAACACGGACTCTGCAGCCAGGAGGTATGTCTTTCTCAAGGTCTGCGTTGAACATTCGCAGCAAAGGTCAGAGATCCTGCCCCGGGTTCTGTGTTGTACAGGGTCACCCCGGCTGGACAGCAGCCATGGCCTCAGGCAACTGAAGAGCGCATGCGTGTTGGGGGTGGTGGTGGAAGCAGACTGCCTGGGGGTGGGTGTGAGGGTATGAGGGTGGGAATGGCAGGTGGAGTGGACTCTCCTGTGGGCCGATGGAAGGACGCCGGAATGCCACCTGCTCCCCAGATCAGTTCCCTCTTTGATCTGTGTGACGCTTGTGTTCCAAGTCATCCTGCGATGCCCAAGATAAAGTAACAGACCCATTGCCTGCAGAAAGCACTCTTTAAAAGGAAAATCAGTTTCTGGGGGTGCTCGCAGTCTCCTCCCCTGCCATTCTGCCCGAGGCAAGTGAGGATACCTCAGGAGATGCGAGGGTGAGCAAAAAAGGACTTGGATTAGATGGCATGAGGTCTTCAGCCTCATTCTGCCCCTCACAAGCTGTGTGACCTTGGACATGATACTTAACTCCTCTGAGTTTTGGTTTACTCCTCAATAATCAGGGCTGACTTCACGGGCGTGTGATGTGTGCAGTCCCACGGACCTGCTCATTCTTCAAAATACTCTGTGCCTGGTTTCACGATCTGCTTTTACCATCTCGAAGTTCTTTCTCAGTTTGGAACAAGGGGCAGCATTTTCATTTTGCACTGGACCCCGCAAATTACGTAGCTGGCACTGGTGCTAACACCCACCTCCCTGGGTTATTGTGACACTTCGCTGAGATTGTGTTGGCACACATGTCTCACACGCAAGCTCTCAGAAGAAGTTAGCTGCCCTTTGTCTGATCTGGGTCTTAAAGATGAATAGAAGTTCACCCGGTAGACAAAGGCATATGGGAAAGCAGTTTCAGGCTTAGGGGCCAGCATGGGCAAAGGTATGAGAATGTGAAAGGTGTGAAGTCAAAGCAAATGGCCTGGGGTAGGGTAGGAGGAGAAAACTGGAGGGACATGTTGGGGCCAGAGTGAAAGGCCTGGTTCTTTTAAGGAGTTGGACCTCAGGCCTGGAGACCTGTGAGCAGAAACCCTGGGAAGGGAGGGTTTCTACATACTGACATTCTTAGCCCAGGGTTGAGCTAATGAGACAGGCACTGGATGGCGTGCGTGGGAGCCCTGCTTCGGAGGCTGCCGATACGATGTGTTTGAAACGCTCCCTGTACACATAATGGGAAAATGCTGTAGGTGTCAAAGCCAGCAGCAGTGGTTGGGGACCTGGGGACTCTGGGCCTGATGAATAATGGAGCAGCCCTTCCTCCCTGGGTCTCTTTTTCCATCCTTTCAATAATTCATACATTCCCCATTGGTTGAGGAGTTTCATAAAACCTCAGCTTTTTCTGAATCCTGGGCCAATTCGAGCAAATCTGAGGGCTTCATGCGTTAGGTCTTAATTAGAAACACACACACACACACACACACACACACACACACACACACGAGCACGTTCAGTTTTGTAAAATCTGCCTTGTATTCATGTCAAGGAAAATGTCCAGTTATGTCTCAGAGGAGGAAAGGTCCAGTCAGGTCCCCTTAGAGGCAGAGGTGGGGGCTGGGTGTCTTGAGAGGGTTGGACTGATTGGGAAGGTCCACATGATGTGTATACCCCAGTAGGAGACTTTGTATATATATTTGGGTGTTTGGTGCTCTCCACCCCACAGGAAGAGTTTCCTTTTTTTAAATGTTTATTTATTTATTTTGGGGGGTGGGGGAGAACATGAGTGGGGGAGGGGCAGAGAGAGGGAATCCCAGGCAGGCTCTGCGGTGTCAGTGCAGAACCCCATGCGGGGTCAAACTCATGAAATCTTGAGATCATGACCTGAGCCGAGATCAAGAGTCGGATGCTTAACCGACTGACTGACTGAGCCACCCGGGTGCCCCTCCTTAAAAAAAAAAAAAAAGTTTATTTATTTATTTTGAGAAAGACAGAGTGCAAGAGGGGGAGGGGCAGAGAGAAATGGAGAGAGAATCCAGGCAGGTTCCATTCTGTCAGTACAGAGCCCGACGCTGGATATGAACCCATGAAACTGTTAGATCATGACCTGAGCCAAAATCAAGAGTCAGATGCTCAACTGACTGAGCCACCCAGGCGCCCCAGGAAATTTCCTTTGTTGCCCTTTTGAAGGCATGCTTGGACAGAGGACCTTCTTTAGCCAATGAAAATATGAACAGAAGTGACACGTGGTCACTTCCAGGTGGAAGCTTTGGGGCCTCTGAATGCTTTGCCATGTTCTTTTCCCTTCCTTTGGGATTGTGGAGACACTAGTCAAAATGGAGCTTCTGTCACTCTGAATGTCATTCTGTCACTCTGAAATGATTACAAGGCATAGAGCTTCCTTGCTGACCTTGGGTAGACATAGCACAAGCAAGAAAAGAAAAGGTCGTTGTTTGAAGCCACTGGATTTGGAGAGCTATTTGTCACTACTAGCCTAACCTGATTCATCTCTCCTTCCCTCCTTCCTTTCTTACCCTTTCTAGTACCTACACCTGACTAATTCATGCAGAAGCATATGGGCTATGTTGTCAGTGTAGTGAGGAGATGGGCTGGGGAACCCTAAACTCCAGGCCTAAGTGGTCATCAACACTGATGGGGGCTGAGTAATAAGAGAGATGAAGGGACCACTGATAGTATTGGAATGGAGGAGATGAGAAATTCTCAGCAGATCCAGTTCAAGTTTGAAATGGGCATGAGCTCAGACATGTGGGGTATGTATTCGTGTGTGTCGGGGGATTGGAAGGAAGGGAAGAGGGCCCAGTGAAGAAATCCGGGTTGGGAGAGGCAGAACTGGGTAAAGCCGGAGCAAGAACTGAGCTTGATGTAGAGTTGTCCCTAGGGGAGCGTTGGCTAACAATCTTAGTACCTATTACAATTAATATCACTTACATGCCACACACTGCTAAGTGCCTTGTGTGTTAACACGTTTGGTTCTCACAACAACCTGATGGGCTAGGACATTGCTATCCCTTATTTCCAGATGAAATGGGAGAAATGGAGGTTTAAAGAAGTAATTTTCCCTAGAAATGGGAAATTTGAGAATGGGGAGAATGGCATGTTCAGGCTCCATCTGTGCTGTGTCACCCATGCCGCGAGTGGGCACAGTAGCCACATCCTTTGGGTCAGCTGTTGGGGCCCAGGCACACAGGATCTGGTCTCAGTAGGGGAACCCCGGAGCTGTTTGGGGGCCACACATTCTGCATGCCTGGGGAAATGGGGAAGGCTGAGATGACAGGGCCACTAGCCCTGAGGATATTCAGGGCCCAAAGAATACTAGACTTCAAGAAGCAAGAGGTTGGTTCTCTGTTCTTCCTCAAGGTGAAGGCTGGGTCACAAAATGATGCTTCCAGGCTAGTTGGTTGGTGGGGAACTAGAAGGCAGAGCTGTGCTCGACCTCCAGGTGAGAGTGCTTACTCACCTGCTCTTCCTTGTTCACAGATTGAGTCCTAAGTTTCCCTCTTTTTGTCCTGGACTTGACTTTGCTGGTGGAGGAGGTGTCTACAGGGACATTGTCTCTATCTTGCCCTTCCCCCTTTCAGACCTCACCATGCCCCTCCCTTTTCTGTCAACTCTGAGTTCTGCCTGAGCAGTTTTCCACGCCCCCAGCTAACACCCCTCTCCTCTTCACAGCCCACTAAATGCCTGGTCAGACCTCCAAATGTAGCCTGCTGAAAATGGATTTCTTTTCTTCAATTAGAATGCACTCTCTCCCCCTCTTGATGCAGCAGAGTGTGAAACCTGGGAGTGTTCACACAGCCGTTCATGTCTCTGCCGGGTGACGGAGCAGCCGCTCGTATTCCCACTGGCCATCCTCCAAGCTGCTCTCCCTGTCCCCTAAGACCAGCTGTTCAGCCTCTGCTCTCATAACTTGTCCCCTTGGCAACTAGATTGTTGCTTATAAAACAGTTCCAAGGGCAGGAGAGCCCATCAGCAAAATGAAGACTCCTCTCCATTTTGACCATGGAGAAAGTTGCAGAGTGTCCAAGGAAGTGCCACTGAAATGAAGGCCATAGATTGGGGCCGAATGCAGCAGGACCGGGTAGAGAAAGACCCAGGCAGCAAGGTCTGAAGGTGGCCCAGGAAGATGGCACTCAAACAGATCAGCACCTGGACAGCTCCCTGCAGGGCTAAGAAGCCAGGTGGTTGGGGAAAGCTTTGCAAAAGCTGATCGCAGCCTCAGAAGTGCTAGACTTTTCCAGGGCCTCTACTGAGCTCTATAAAAGCTCTCTGCCTGCTGACTCATGCCCTCGGGCCTCCAGGAGACACTAATTTCATCTGATAAACTAATCCATGCCACCAGCAGCATGGATTCACATGGGCTAAGGTGTTACATAGGTCAGGTGACATACGCACAGCTCCTTAGAGAGCTTCCAGACCTTTGGCAAGATTGTTGACAAAGCGGGGTGTGTGTGTGTGTGTGTGTGTGTGTGTGTGTGTGTGTAGCAGCTCAGCTCACCTACTATCTGGTCAGGTGACTGGCCACCTCCCTGGGGCAAACAGACCGCTGGGTAGAAAGCACTGGCATGGTGGGGGTGGGCACCCAGAACAAAGGGCCAAAATCCCTGGAGGGTAGGGTGCGAATAAGGAGAAAGGGAGGCCAGGAAATGAGAGCACATATTTCAGAACAAAGAAAGCAGGACCAGGCTCCAGCCACCTCCTCAATTACCTGGTTCCTGAGAGGACAGAAAATAGCATCTTAAGTAGCCATTTCCTAACTTTGAAGTTAACAGCAACAACAAAAAAAGCTTTGAAAGGTATGAGTGAGGGTGGTTTTCTAGGCAGGCAGCATCTGGGAAGGAAGCAATATGTGCCCCTGAGAAGCCAGCTGCCCAGTAAGGGTGGGGGCCAGGCGTGCCCCTCCAGCCAGGACAATGTCCTCCTGCAGTAGGTTTCTCTGGGTCTGCTCCATAGAAACATTGAAATTGACTATATCGTTCAGGATTGTTTGGGCTTTCATTTCCCTAAAAGGCAACCCTCTGCCCAACTGGTACCCAACTGCTTCCCACTCCCCCTTTCTCCTGGCTACTATCAGTTTGCTTTCTGTGTCTGTGGAGGTACTTATTTGGTATATTTCATACAAATGAAATCATCCAATACATTGCCCTCTGGGTCTGGCTTCTTACACTGAGCGTAAGGTTTTCAAGCCTCATCCATACTGTAGCGCACGTCAGCACTTCCCTGCTTTTTATGGCTAATACTCCATTGTATGTATATACCACAATTTATTTATTCATTTATCTGCTGATGGACGTTTGAGTCATTCCACCTTTTAGTCATTGGGAATAGTGCTATTATGAACATGTGTGTTCTTGTATTGTTTTGAACACTCATTTTCAGTTCTATTGGGTATGTACCTCGGAGTGGAATTGCTAGATCAGATGGTAGTTCTATATTTAACTTTTTGAGGAACTGACAGACTGTTTCCCACGGCGGCTGAGTGGTTTTACATTCCCACCAGCAATGTACGAAGGTTCCAATTTCTCCGCGCCCTTGCCAACACTTGTTATTTTCCTTTTTTTAATCAGCCCTCCCAGTGGGTGTGAAGCGTATGACACTGATTTTGCAGGGCAAAGAGTCTCAGAAGACGGTTAGCCACAGTGAGATGAAGCCTCTGGCTGCCTTTTCAGAACAAGCAAAGGATTCATGGAGGCTTGGTTCCGGGAAGTGGGACCCTACCGTCAGCACGACAAGTTGTTCTCTCAAAAAAACAGACCTGCCTCAGGTTTTCTGGAAGCCCCTAGCTTCTGGAAGTGTTGACTAAGAACGATAAATCTCCTTACAGTCACAAACTTGTAAAGATCATAGATTTTGTTCCTGCATGGGGATAGAAAATATCTCCTTGTTTCCCTCCATCATTGCCATCTACTGGTAAATGTCTAAAATTTCCTGATAGGCTTTCTATCCATTGGTAGGAGAAAGCTTAGCTCAGGCTGTCTTTCTCACCCTTTTTCAAGACAATGATATTGCAGATGGCCCACTGGGGTAAAGGGACCAGTCTTCTTGTAGCTGGGAGCTACTGGCTCAGGTTTCCAGCCGCTCCAGGAAGTGATACCTCCGCGTACCTAGAACACATTTATCCTCAGTAGATTACGAGCACGCCCTCTTGGGGGGAGATGTGTCTGAGATTGGGTCTCATCTCTGCCACTGACTAGCTAAGTGACTTGGGTCAGTTACTCGATCCCTCCAAGTTTTGGTTTCATCATTTGAAAAATGGGCATAACGCCCATAACACACACCTGGAGGGTTTGTTGAGAGAATAAAGGAGACAATATATTCAAAATGTGTAGCACAGGGTCTGGCAAACAGTAGCAGGTGCAATTGTTACTATTTAGGTTTTAAAGCACTTTCAATTATAAATCTCTGTGGGGAGGATAGGGTTTCTAGATGGCTCACCGTCATCTACCAAAAATTGCCAGGCACTTTCTAAGAGCAGGTGTTGGGCAGCACGAGAGCACGGGAGAGGCAGTGAGGGAACAAAAGGGGAAAATGTCTTCTGGACACCACTGGTGTCCCTGGCAGTGTGAGTCACCTGGATGTGCCAGGATCCCCCCAGGGCCCACCAGGAGGATGGGTGGTGGGAAGGTAGGTGCTACTCTGTCCAGAAGTGAAGATGGGGACACTAACTGGTACTTAGCTACTGTCTCTCCTGGTTGGGGCATCTTCTGTGAGTCTGTTGATGTCGCCCAGTGCCAGCCATCTGTGGCCATACTCAGAAAGGTCCTGGCTCAGGTCGTGGCCACCTGGTCCTTCCCTAAACCTCATAAATGCTGGTCTATGGGGGGAGGTTACGCAGTTTTCCCACTGATAGGTCAGGACAACCTTAGAGGTCGGAGATACAACCTCTAACTCATTCCTTTATTTTCATGGGATAGGAGGAGGGCAGAGACCCCCCCAACTTTCCCTAGGAGAAGGCAGCCCCAAGTTCTAGGACAAACCCAGTGCCTCAGGGCTGCAGAGGGCTTATGAGGGCTGCAGAACCTTGGCACTATCTGCATTTGGGTAGGGGCAGGAGCTGCCCCGTGTGTTGCAGGATGTTGAGCACCGTCTCTGGCCTCTGACCCACTAGATGCCAGTAGCAACCTGCCCCCTTTTGGAATAGAATGGACTGGAGGGTCTCAGTTCATTTGGTACCACGGCACCACTGTAAGGCTTGTGGATGCTCTTTATTATTTAAATGAGCAAATTAAAGCTCAACAGGACTAAATGCTCTTGCCCATGGTCACTCGGTAAGTTTAAGATGGAACTGGAGTTCATTCATTCATTCATTCATTCACCATGCCTGGCACACCCTGGTGGGATGGGGGTGATGTGGCTGAAGGGCTGTGTACTGTGGGAGGCACGCATTTTTCGCCAACGGACTGTCCCTGACTGGCTCTTCAGAGGCACAGGGACTTTTTTTGGGTGGGAGACTCACATATCCTCCTGACCCCAGCTTCTGTGTGTCATAGCAGGCCCCGATACTGTAAGACTTGTTAACTGTAGATAAACTCTAACTCCTCAGCACATCCTCGGCCTGAAATCCTTCCTCGAAACAGTGAGTGGATGGACCTAGAACAGCAATGCTTAACCCAGATGGTTTTGCTCGTCAGAGGACATGTGAAAGATCTGGAGACATTTTTGGTTGTCACAACTTGAGGAGGGGGTTGTTATTAGCATGTAGTGGGTAGAGACCAGGGATGCTGTTCAACATCAACATCCTATAATGAGAGGATGGTCCCCCCCACCCCACCCCGCCCCAAAAAGTAATAATGAAGGCTCCAAATGTCATCACAGCAAGGTTGAGAAGTCCTGAAATAGGCAAAATATCCGATTGACATGTGGCTCCCAGCAGGTGAGGTGGGGGTGGGGTGGGGTGGGCAGTGAAGCTCTCACCAGAATCGGGCAGGTTGCTGGGTAACCCTCCAGCCCAGTTTGCTTTGGATGGTTCCGGCTTTTGTCTGAGGTCCAGGCAGAAGCAACAGGTCTCTGTTTTACTCTCCAGGGTGTCCTGGTTTGGACAAGTAGTTATATAGCCACTGTGAGAAGTGAGATGATTCATTTTCAGAAACACCAAACAAAAGCTGCGCTGTCCAGTTAACAATAGGGTTACAACTTACTGGAAATAGGTATGAACCCTCCTACCACCACATGCACAGGGGAGTCCCAAGCCCTTAGAACACTTCACTTCCTGGTTCTTCTTCCCCCTCTCCATTTCCCGGGCTTAGTTTTGCAGGCTTTGCGAGGAGCATGCGCCAAAGAACTGACTTCTGGGTAAGGCTGTGACGTCTGTAGTACTCAACCAATGAGGAATCAGGGGAGGGACTTACCTCTGTAGTGCTCGGCCAATGAGGAATCAGGGGAGGGGCTTCACGCTAGGTGATAAATTGCCTGCTGTAACTGCCCTGAGTGTGCCTGTCCATCAGACACCCGCTGTTGCAAGAACGTAGATTAAAGTCTGTCTTCACTGTGCTTGAGTCTCCATGGCCCTCCTTTGATTGGGTCCGTGGGTTTATTTCTCACAGTCACCCAATTATTAGGCACAAACAACAGGCTCCCTCCCCTGTGGAGGCAGAAGTCCCTGGATAAGGGGACAGAGTTTTGCTTCTTTCAAATCCCCACAAATCCTGGAGACAATTGAATGTCAGGTGCTTAGGATGGGGGCCGGAACCTTCACAGAGACACAGAAATCATTCCAGGCCTTTGGAACAAAATGACCCTCCTAACTCACAAAATGATTACTCTGTTTTCAGGCTAATAAAATTTCCTGGCATCTCCTCTCTGGCCTTTAATCTTTCCTTTCTCAAATTTAGTTTCTTGGTTTGTGTTCTATTTTGTTATCGATTGTTCTGGCCTCAGCAGTGGGTTGGGGGCCAGTGATTCCTGGTGAAAGGGCTTTTGGAAGAATCACCCAGAAGGATGCTTTCTCCTACTTGAGAAACACTTGGAAGCTTTTTGATGCTGAGCTGTTCTCTCTCCTGGACCTGCCCCCAGCCAGGTGGTTGCCACAGGGCTTTCAGGGGCTATCTGAGACACTTCATGGAAAGCGTCCTCACTCAGGTCACATTGTGTCATATGCTCTTGCCTGAACCAGCGATTGGGAAGGAGAATGGGATTTCCATGATTGGCTTGCACCGACGAACATCTGTACCCTGGGGCCGTAGAGGACCCAGGGAGCCCATGTTCACCCAAAATCAGTCCCGAATTGTGGTTGTGCTTGCAAAGTAGAACACAGGAATGGCTATCAGATAGGCCACAGATATTTAGGCTTTTTTCCAATGAGCTGTGAAGTAGATACACCAGCATCTGCACCCGTCTCAGAGGGGATGGTTATGGGGTGGGCCAAGTTGGCCATGTTTTGCGTCAAATGGCCACTCCCCTCAGCCACAGTGACTGGCCCAGAAATGGGAACCTGACACCCCAACAGCCAATCCACGTGGGCTCGCCAGTGACCAATGACATGGGCTGACTTTCAGGTGCACTGTGCCATCGGAGTTCCTCTCTTGGGGGAAATACCAAGGGAGACCCACTTAGGCTAGAAGGAGATAGGGTCAGTCAAAATTTTGAGAAAACAGGTAAGCTGAAGAAGCAGATGCACACACAGAAGTTTCTATCACAGGTGCCTCTATTTATATGACACTCTTGAAACGACAAAATTATAGTGGTGGAGGAAGATGAGAGGTCACTGCAGACTATGTTGGGGAAGGTGTAAGTAGCAGCACAAATGAGAGTCTTTCTGGACGGAACAGTTTTTTTTTTTTAATTTATTTATTTATTTTTGAGAGAGAGAGACAGTGTGTGAGTGGGGGAAGGGCAGAGAAAGAGAGGGAGACACAGAATCTGAAACAGGCTCCAGGCCCCGAGCTGTCAACACAGAGCCCGACGCGGGGCTCGAACTCACAGACCACGAGATCATGACCAGAGCCAAAGTCAGGTGCTTAACCGACTGAGCCACCCAGGCACCTCTGGATAGAACAGTTCTTGATCTGAATACATTGGTGGCTACATGAATCTATATGCACGATAGGATTTCATAGTACTACACACACACACATGCACACACAATGTGCACAAACACCCCTACAGACACAACACGCGTGCACGCATGCACACACACACACATGCACAGACACATGCATTCACAAACACATGCATGCATGCACACACATGCACACACACACCTATGGTGCACGCATGCGCACACACACACACGCATGAGTACACACATGCACGTGCACACACGCACACACACAGAGCATTCAAAACCTGTTGAGATCTGATAAGGTCTGTAATTTAGGGAGTAGTGTTTTACTAGACCCAAGTCCTGATTTTGATAATATACTCTGGTTATGTAACATGTTATCATTGGGAAAAGCTGGGTGATGGATGTATGGCAACTCTCTGCATTATTTTGCAAATTCTTTTGAGTCTTCAATTATTTAAAAGTGAAAAGTTTTAAAAAGAAAAAAAGAAGCTGAAATACTAACATGAAATACAGAAAACATTCCAGCTCCCAAAGCTGCCCCAATTCCAGAGATATCTAGCCCTGGGGTGCGTCCATCTGTGTTTATTACAAAGCAAGAACACACTCCTAGTTCATAAGTCTTTGTATGCATATTTTGTTATGTCCTTAGGAAAAAAAATTCCCCACAGCAGAACTGCTGTGTACAAGCATATTTTTAAGACTCTTTTCTCTTCCTGCCTAATTGCCCTCCAGAAAAGTCTTAATGGATATTCCCACCCGCAGTGTATGAGAGGGCTGACTTCCCCATCTCTTGCCAAAATTGGGTTTTAATCTTTAAAGAAAGCTTAATCTTTGCCAAGTTGATAGATAAAACCTTGTATCTCATTGTTCTTTTCTTCCAGGAATTCTAAATTATTTTCTTGGGCCAAGTTGGACCATATAATTGGCTACTTACCTGAAGACTTTCAGGTTTGGCTTTTCCCTTGGTCAATTTCATGAAGCTGTATTTTAACATATGCCCCTGACTTGATAAAGATCACTAAAGACGGGCCATGTGAAATTTGCTACTGCATTCACTGTTTTAAAAAACCCAAGTTGCTATTGAGGACTTCCTTTCTTACATTGCTCTGTCTTCCATGTAATAAAATCATACCCAAGAAATTCCCTTTGGAATTCAGTGCCAGGAAAAGCTTTCATTCCCAGAGGGACACACAGAGGAAAAGCTTCCCCTTTGCCAGCTATGAGAACCCTGTAACTGATCATGGCTGCTGCTAGGAGGGCAGAACCAAGTTTAAGAATCAATGACAGCAGTTTCGTTAACTTTTGTGGGAAATGCAGTTGTTGATGTTTTTATTGCCTTCAGTCCTGACCTTCCCTTTTTATTATTCACTTACAGTGTTTTACTCGCAAGCCACTTCACATCCTGTGGAAAGAGGCAAAAGCTAAAATTTCTCAATAATGAGCTCTGGTAATCATTGCATCCCTGCTACATAGCCCAGTCCTGGCACTTAACATAGTGCTCGCATAAAATTTGTTGAGCGAATGAATGAATGAATGAAGGCACTTGACAACAAACCAACTAAGAACAGCACTGACATTGGTGGAAAAGGAACACTAGTTACTTGTTGATCCAAGAGGAAGAAAACGTTATCATGGGAAGACAGCATAGCACTTGAAGAAGCATAGCAGGAAGTAAGTACTAACAGTCTCAAAAGTGCTCAGTCATATTTCTGGGAACCCAACTGAGAAAATGATCCTAAATGGATTCAAAATTTTAGGAACAAAGATACTCATCACTGAGTTGTTCGAAATAATTAAAAAATGAGAAACAACCTAAAAGTCCAGCACTAAGGGAATTCGTAAGAAAATTATGGACATCCAGATAATGGAAAGTTGTAGCTATTTAACATCTTCAGTGCAAAGAGTTGGTAGGGACTTGAAGAAAAATGTCTGCGATAATATTAGGTGAGAAAGCAGGACACAGAATTGTGTGTTCCTTATGTTCCCCACAACGTAAGGAAACACGCACAGGAAGGAGGACATAAACTAAAACGTTATCAGTGGGCGGCCTCCAGGTTGTGAGATGAGGGGTCAATTTTATTATTTTATCTTGACTTTCCTGTAGTTTCCAAGTTTTCAACAATAAGCATGTATTTTATAAGAAGAAAATAGGCTTAGTTAAAAACAGAAAAGAAAAGGGGTGCCTGGGTGGCTCGGTTGGTTAAGCGTCTGACTTTGGCTCTGGTCATGATCTCGTGGTTCGTGGGTTCAAACCCCAAGTTGGGATCTGTGCTGACACCTTGGAGCCTGGAGATTGCTTTGGATTCTGTGTCTCCCTCTCTCTCTGCCCCTCCCCCACTCATGCGCGCGCGCGCGCGCACGCTCTCTCTCTCTCTCTCTCTGTCTCAAAAACAAATAAACATTGGGGCGCCTGGGTGGCTCAGTCGCTTAAGCATCTGACTTCAGCTCATGTCATGATCTCATGGTTTGTGAGTATGAGCCCCGCGTCGGGCTCTGTGCTGACAGCTCAGGGCCTGGAGCCTGCTTCGGATTCTGTGTCTTCCCCTCTCTTTGCCCCACCCCTGCTCATGCTCTGTCTCTCTCTCAAAATAAATAAACATTAAATAAATAAACGTTAAAAAATTTATTAAAAAAATAGAAAAGAAAAAAGATACAAGGCAATAGTAAGGCTCATCGAAATGCATTTCAGGACAAGAAAATTGGCGTTTTTGCTTCTCTTCCTGGCAAGAGTCAGTGCCCGGAAGGCTCACCTGCGTGTGGTGTGGTGCTGTTAAAATATGTCCCCAAATTCCAGGTTGAGCTTAGTTCCTCTCCCCTTGAGAACACGCTTGCTGTCCTTAGTGACTGGCTTCAAGTAGAATCTGGTGACAGTTCAAGTGCAATCTGGTGACCCAGTCGAGCCTCCAGCTGACTACAGCTCTGGGTGACTGACCCCTTTACTACACTCGTGAGAGATCCCGTGCCAGTGCACCCAGATGGGCCGCGACCAAATTCCTGACCTGCCGTGGGATAATAATTTGTTTTGAGCGGCTAAGTTTCGGAGGAATCTGTTACGCAGTAATGGCTACCTAACATGCGTGGTAGCTGTGTGTGTAGGGTGTAGGTATGTGTGTGCAGAAAACTTTGAAATGACTCAGGTTGGTTAAAAATTAGAAGCCATCATTTCTTTTGTTTCTGAGTGCATTTTGACAATGTGTATCAAGAGCCCTAAGACGGCTTATAGCCACTGACCAAGAATCCAACACTTTGGAATTTATTCTAAGGACACGAACACTTCCCATGAGGACGCAATCCCCAAGGGCGGGGAGTTGTGTTGACTTGGTTTATTGCTGGATCCCCAACACCTAGGATGATACACAGGACTTAGTAGGGGCTCCAAACATATTTTTTTGAGTGAATGAGTGAATGAAATAATTGGTCAAGTGTGTGAAGGAGAAAAAGATTAGACTAGTTATCACAGTATCGTTTATCACAGTAAAAAAAATTGAGAGCCACCTAAAGGTTAGAACACGGAAACCAAAAGCAAATGATGAGTTAGGATGAATTGTAATGCATCTGTACAAAATGGGAAATTATGCAGCCCTTAGATCAATTATGTGGAAAGATCTGTATTTTGTAGTGGAATCTTTCTCAGTTGATGTTCCCCGAATGACCTACTAGATTTACCAACATTTTTCCCCCTTTCAAAACACTAATTAATTCCCATGCCATGCTGAATATTTTATTTTCCTCCATTCCTATCTTCTCATATTTCCGTGCAATTTTGTTTCCACTGTGACGTAGCACGAATCGATGTATTCCCCAAACTTTTGATGTCTGCTCTATGGTTGTGTGGTTAATTTAAGCAAATACCACCTAAACTGAGAAAACACGAGTGCAAATCATAGAGTTGTCTTAATAACCACAATAGAAATGTTTAAGAAAGAGAAGAAAAATGAGTTTTTAAAAAATGGTTCTCAAGCTAGTTGTGGGCAAGGTGACCGCACAAGACTGGAAAATACTGCCACAACCTAGGACTTCGCAGTGAGGTCGCTTTGTGACTATTTCGCTTCTCTTCAAATAAACCCAGATTGGAAATTTTAAGTCAAGCATATGGGTATAGTGTATGCAAGAAAGAAACGCCACACTTAGAGAAGTCCTCTTTTCTGAATGGTTGTGCATTTGTAAGTTCTAAGTTACAATGACACGTTTAAAGTACGTGCATGTCAGTGTCTGTGATCCCTGCTTTCGAGGGCCAGCTTTGAGTTCCAGTGGAGTTGATAAGAGGGTTTTGTCACGAAAAGGTAATAAGATAATACTATTTAAATGAGGTGAGCAACTTATCAAGCAGTTTAAGCATGACAGTGGTTATCACGGGATGGTGGGGTTTTCTTTTCCTTATCTGTATTAGCTACAAGAATCAGGTGCTATTTTTATACATTTTCTAAAAAAAGTAGAAACATCCCCATAGTTAGTATTCTGCCCGACTGAGCCCTGGCCGCCCATTGCCAAAGAAATCCGCTGTTATTTTGACAGATTCACTAGTCACTAGGTGAGGCTTTCCTCACCTGGGCAGCCCTAAACTCTCCTCCCTCCTCAGGCTTCCCGGGATTCACCTGCACTCACAGAGCTCTAACTGTTCATGACTTCTCGGGGCTGTCCTATGGGGGGTGGGTGAGCCGCCCCCAGGCCAGCCAGCCCTCCCAACCGCCTCCTCCTTCCTCCCAGGTCTCTCCAGGCAAGAGTCAGCCAGGTGGGGGCGGCTGCAAAGGTACCTGCCAGGTTCTGAGAACTGCAGTGCTATTTTTCTCTCTCTCTCCACCCACACCCAGGCAGCTCAAAAAAAAAAAAAAAAAAAAAAAAAAAAAAAGGCAAGGGAAGAGGGGAAAGTGGGAGAGAGGCTTCTAGAAACCTCTAATCTCATAGGCACCAGAGTCAGCCAAGAGAAGGAAACTCCCCCTTGATGATGAGATGGGCTTTGAAGAAAGCTGTAAGGGGGAGACGGGCCCCAGAAAGGCTCTGCACCCCCACCCAGGCTGCCTCTTTGGGCCCCTGAGCATGGCGAGGTCGGAGACAGCCCCCCACCCCCCCTACTGCTTAGGGACCATGTAACCAGAAGCCAGTTATTCATTCGGGCCTGAGTTTCCCCATCTGGAAGGTGGGAACAATGATTTTCTATTCCGCGGGGGTACCCACAAGGATTCCATGAAATTCTGTTGAAATTACGCAGTGGGCGCTGATAAGAGTTAGTCCTTCCCCCCCACCTGTTTACTGGTTTCTGTGTGTGTGTGATCTCCCCTTTCCTTCCTTTCCTTCATCAGAACGCCGCCTTCCTGCCCCCCTCCTCCAGGAAGGCCCTGGCACTGCTCACATCTCTGCTCTGGCAGTCAGCTCGGTTTGTCTGGTGCTGCTCACCTTGGGAATTATTTTAACCTCTCTGGACTTCCCCTCCTTCCTCTGTAAAATGGGCACAGCAAATGGGACCTGCCCCGTGTGGCTGCCGTGGGCTTTAAATAAATGTACGTAAGGTAAGGAGAAGAGTGCCTGGCATACCTTTGGTGCTCACGGAGCGTGCGCGTGTGCGGTGTGCTTAAAATCTGCGTTAAGCTCGTTTCTCGCCATCGTCACCTGTTTCTGTTGAGTCCTCGAGCCCACCACCAGCTCTTTCTTGAGAGCCATATTGTACGTTCCCCGTCATGCTCAGAATAGGCCTCTCTGCAATATATTTATTGAATAGCTTTTCAAAAAAAGAATCTTGGAGAGACATCCAGTTCTGCTTTCTTGGAGCCGAAAGCACTTCTCACACGTTCCCCGCAGGCACAGCCTTGCTCCCTGAGATGCGCACTCTCAGGATGGGGACAGAGTGTGAAAATAGATGGCCTTTGCTTTGCCCGGGTGCATTAGCATTTTAGCTGAACTGTGGCTTCAGCCCCCAGAGTGTTCAATAGGCGGGAGACGCAGCTCGGGGCTTTAAACAATCACTCAAGTTCAAGTGTAGGCAGCCATTGCCTCCAGATGCCAGGCTGATGGACAGAGACTAAACGTGGGTTTCCTTGGCATAAGCTCACGAAAAGTGTTCGAAGCCTGATCTTTAATTAATGCTTGTGTGTGTGTGTGTGTGTGTGTGTGTGTACATCTTGTCTCCTTAATTAGTTTGTGAACAGCACGGGCCAAACACAGCGATGGCCTGCTAGACTCAGAGGGGCATTGGGATCCATTCACTCATCCACTCCTTCGGCACACACTCGTCTGGGCCCCTCCTCTGGGCCAAGCACTGCTCGGCACCTTAATTTGAAGGGTGACGGGAAGCCATTTGGAGGGCTTTAGACAGGGAAGGTGTTTGCCGGGATGAGGTCACATTGGCTGCCGTGCACAGAGGGTCATGGGGGATGAAGCGTGACCTCAAGGAGACAGGCAGAGAGAACAGTGCACGTGGACCAAAGGGAATGGATTGAGCACATTTTAGGACAGGATTTTCAATAGCAGCACCACTGACATTTTGGGCCGATCACTCTCTGTGGTTGGTGGGGGAGGGGAGGGGGGGCTCTCCCGAGCGATGCAGAAAGTTGAGCAGCAT
Organism: Lynx canadensis; assembly: GCF_007474595.2. NCBI lineage: Eukaryota > Metazoa > Chordata > Mammalia > Carnivora > Felidae > Lynx > Lynx canadensis. The sequence continues at coordinate 47,329,900 of NC_044316.2, forward strand.
TCCTGGCCTCTATTTAACCTTTACCTTCTAGATGCCAGTAACACCTCTCTCCAGTTGTGACAACCTTCAGATATCGCTAAATATTCCGTGGGGGGCGGGGGGGGGGAACTACCCCCGCTCACGGAGAACCACGGCTATACGGTGGACCCAACAAGACTCGCTGATGGACTGGATATAAGCGGGCAGGTATAGACATGGGACAGTGAGGCCAGTCCTGGATGAAGGACTGGTTTTGACCTCTCGCTCTGGGTTACACACTTTACCCCTCCCCGGAAGGGCAAGCACAACCCAGTGTGACACCCGATTTCAAAAAGAAAACTGGTAAGGCAGGCCATCGAGTATTCCCACAAAGAAATGCAAAGTGGCAACGTGATAAGCTGATAAGCGCAAAACAAAACAAAAGAAAAAAGGGATGCAGGCACTAAGCAAGTGTATGAGGGGTTGGGAGGAGGATGAGCCAGTCTGGCAGGAGAGAGAAGCCTTCTGCAAGAGTTAACAATTCAGCTGACATAGGAAGGGTAAGTGGCATTGACGAGGCTTGGAGAAGGATGTTTCAGGCAGAGGGCACAGCAGGTGCAAAGGCCCTGTGGTTGGAAACATCACAGCACATTTGAGGAATTGAAGGAAGGTCAAGGAGTCAAGAGAATGTGGGGCCAAGTGGGGGCAGAGGATGCCAGGGTTGGGGAGTTTGCACGGGCCTTCACAGCTATGTTATGGGATCTGGTCTTTTGCAAGGGCAATGGGATGTGCTTGGGAGTGTTTGAAGAAAAGATGTGGCTGGATAGGACTTCACTCTGCCTGCAGGGAGCGGACAGACTGGAGAGGCTGAGCAAGGCAGTAGAGAGGAGGCTCCTGCAGGAGTCGGGGTGAGCCATGGGCAGAGACTTGGACCCAAGAGGGTGGGTGTGTGTGGTGTGGGGGAGCGGGAGGGGGTGGTGCAGGATGAACTTGTGCAGGTCTCGCCGAAGCTGGGATTCCATGACTGACCCCGTGTTCCTGCATTGCATCCTATGGGCCCGCCCCACTTAACACAATTAGAGACCCGTGCTAGGGCCCGCCCGGGGCACCCACACCCCTCCATCCAGCCCCGCGCCTGGACTCCGAGGTTGGCTCCATAATTATCTTCCCAATGGAATCCCCCAATCGGCTGGCACATGGTCCCTTTCTCAGAAAGGACTAAACCAGGGGCGCCTGGGTGGCTCAGTTGGTTACGCATCTGACTCTGGGTTTCGGCTCAGATCATGATCTCATGGTTCATGAGACCTGACAGTGCAGAACCTGCTAGGCATCCTCTCTCTCTCTCTCTCTCTCTCTCTCTCTCTCTCTCTCTGCGCCTCCCGCTCAGGCCCTGGGGGTCATCGGCTGCGGCTGAGGACCCTGCTCTGTGCAGGACGACCCACAGGGCGCCGTTCTGCATTGCGGAAAAGGAAATGCCACGAAACGCGGCGCCTAACCAGCCTCACGGGGTCAAAGGGCGCACGGGGGGCAGCTGAGGGCGCGGTGAAAAGCCGCGTGGCGCAGGGCCGATCTGCGAGGCAGCGTGAGGAAGAGGCACGAGCCGCATACATACGCGGTAAAGCCACCAGCCCAGAGTGAAGTTCGGGGCCGGCCTAGGAGCCAGCGACGGCACCCTGCTCTAGGCTATTCTTGCTCAGTAACCGTCCCCCTGGCAGCTGAGACCCCCTTAACCTCCGGGAGGCTTGGGTGGGAGCCGGGCAGTTTGGGGACCGGACCTTCACCCAGCGGACACCGGTGCTCAGGAACCCCACTCAGAGCACTGGGAGGGGACAGGGCTGGAGGCTGCGGGCGGGGGACGGGGAGGGAGAGAGGCGGCCGAGGGATGAAACCGAGATCATGAAGGGGGAGCAGCCCCCCAAAAGGAGGCGAGCGAGCAAGCGAAGGCGGACTTTGCCAAGGCTGGCCCTCGGCTTTTAGGAGTGTTCTTGTTGTCACTGGCTTTTACTCGTTCCTGACGTGACTCCCCCCCCCCCCCCGTGTTGGGTGTGAATATTCCCCGCCTGTTTCACATTTAAAAATTACACCCCCCCCCGCCCGTTTTTCGCCCACGAATAAAATAAACCCAGGATGAGGGCTGTCGAGGCCAAGAGTGCTGGCGGTCCCGAAGCCGGGTCCGCAGTGTGGCCAACATGATGGGCGACGTCGACATCAGCTGCTGTGTGTCCCCCGCGGTTTGGGAGTGACGAACGGAAGCCCCCGGCAGGCAGGGGCCACCCGGACAGGGCGCTCCTCTCCCCTTCCCAGCACGTCCCTGGCGCCCGGCGCCCCTCCCGGCCCCCAGCGGGCGCTCCACCGGCGGCTGATAAACGACCCAGGGAGTGACCTACCACTACTTTACCCGGCAACCGTCTGGGTTTCAAATGAAAGCACAACGCGCTTTACGATAAACCAGTGTCCGCTTAAACGGAGACACGCGTGAACAAAACAAGGACCCCGGGCTCCACCCAAAGCTGGCCACACGCTTGCTGAAAAAGAACGGTGAAGCCACCAAGGGCTCGAGCAAATGAGACCAAGAACGCTGAGCAATGATCGTTATATTTATTTGTACACACTTGCTTCCAAACTACAATTAATGTGTCTAACAAAGCATATCATGCAAACAAAGATCAGAGGTTCTACAAAGTGAGGAAAGCACTGAATTTATACATCTATCTCGCCTGCTTTAAACCAAATGTTACTGGACAGTTGAATGGCCTCTACATTTCGTTCGTAGGTGCTTATACAGAAGGGAAAACCTCAACCACCACCTGTTCCTCTTCCTCCTCCGTCCGAATTTGGGGTCTTACACGATGTTTTTCAATTAACGATTTAAACATGACCTGTCCTTCGCGCGCGCACACACACACACACACACACACACACACGAACATGTGGCAAAAGCAATGACTTCAAATGTCTCTGACCATCTATAAAAGCTATTCTGAAAGACCCTGATAGAAAGGATATGAGGTGAATTTTTAGACCATTTAGACTCAAAAGAATAACTGCCTTCGGTGGATGATTTTGAATAGTCCGCTAATCCCCTTAAGAAAAGAATCACATCCTTCCAGGAAGAATATCAACAAAAATCTACGAACAATCACAGGAATAAATACTCCTAAAGTTAAGCAGAGGAGACAAAGACACAGTTATTTAATCAGAAAATGCAAAGCCACCTTTTGTCTTATTTTAGAAAAGAAAAAAAGGTTCTTATAAAGACTTGATAGTTTTCTGAAAAGTGGGGTTCTGTCTACTCACATAAGAGAGGGTTCTGAAACAGATGCCCCAGGGGGTGCTTGCTGTCACACCTCTTCTTTCTTGGGGATATTGAATTAGATCTGAATTGCCCAGTGGACAAAATCTCTACAGGGCACTTCTGAATCTTCACTGAATGTGAGACTTGGGGACCCATGGGGACTGGAGACAGAGCTGAGGAAATGTCCTGCCCCTCAAACCAAAAAGGTGGTCACAGAGCCTCACAGAGCAAGGAAAGGGACCCCAGGGATCCCAGGGGAATGCTATCCCGGGGCTCCATCTGGAAGGGGGACAACAAAGCTATCTTTCCTATGGTCCAAAAGTCTCTAGACCTTAGACGGTTATCCCCAGTGTCCATTCAAAACATGGAGGGCATCAGTCTGACAACACATTCCACCTGATTTCCAGCCACTCTGATGTGGACTCCATATACCACTGGCATGGGAAAATCCTGCAGTGGGAGTGCAGGTCAGGGGTGCTCTAGCCTGACCCCGTCTGAGTCCTCCTATAGACTCCAAGGGATTGGAATCTTATGAAAGTGTCAGTAATTTCATTTTAAAAACTTATCTTAAAAGAAGAATTGAGTTATTAAAGTTCTCCATAAAAAAGTACAAATAGCCCAGTATACTCGGTTGTTCTACTGGAATTAACAAATTAATTTCTTCCTAAGGGTTTCAAAAAAAGTCTTTGGAACTCGTGGGCCTTAGTGTAGGGTCACTGTAAGGCTGTTTCATGACTGAGTGGGACCTACACAGTTATGAACTGACATCTGATCACATAAATCAGAGGCATGGGATTCCTGGTCATACATGATTTCAACTCTCCAAGAGTCCCTGACATCAGAGAATTAACCGAATTGGGGTTGACACCATTTCTAGATGCCTTTGCTTGCTATAACTCAGGTAACCTTTCCCAATTTTCTGTATCTTTTGCAGCAGAAAGATATGGCATTCCCTAGATTTGTTGCGTCGGCCCAGATGGGAAATGACATAAATGTTTACAGTCTGGTATATTTCATAAAATGTAACCCAAGGAACTCAAGGAAAATGTTTTAAAACGATTTCTCCACTTGTCAAATTAGTGTGCAGTCACTAAGCAGTAGAGGGCCCCTTTCCTTCATTGTAACTGTCATGGCTTTGCTGCTCCTGTAACTGTTAGGACCATCCTATCTGGGTCCCCAGGTCAGCGTCTATTTCTTGATGATGACTGTTGAGTGTGCTCGGTGGGGGAACAGGCGCCCCGCCCTTGCTGGGTTTAAAGGGACAGGAAATGGTGTGATAAGCACACACAAGAAAGAGGTGATTGGCTTCATCAGACCAAAGTGAGAAAATGACAGTCAGTTGGTGTTGCCTTTCTGAGGCATTTAAAAACATAAGACTCTCACTTTTCCTCCCTCTTTGGTGCCGAGAAGTCAGATCCCAGCAGGAAAAACCCAAATTTGTCCTGCGAAGTGCAATCAGGTGGGAACTGCAGTGTGAAGTTATTTTTGCCACTTCTCCATCCATCCCCAGCTGCCCTAACTCTTGGCAGGAAGCCACAGAAGAAAATGGGTGGGGACCTACTGGCTTCCAGGGTATGCTGGCTGGTTTGGCTCTGCCCAGGGAATGGTGAGCCCCTCCAAGGCAGGCAGGGGAAGGGGGCCTCAAGGACTAGTGAGGAATTGGCTGGCACTCAGGAGATGTTTCCTGAGGAGGACTAGACTGTGTTTCGGACAGCAAAACTGCTCTCCGGGACCAGCAGGTGCATCAACAACCAACAGCGCAAAGCCACTGGAAATAGCAGCAGGTTCCTTCCTGAGCTGCCCTCTCCTTCCACGCTCTCCTGGCTTCCTCCTTCTTGCAAGAATCCTCCTGGACACACTCAAGCCCTGCTCTTCTTTGAACACCTTACTGACCTCAGCCTCCACCAACCTCTCCCTTCTCGGGACGTCAACGGGTGTCTCTCTTGGGCTCTGTGTATTCATCCCAGCAAATAAGTTGCACGCTCTGCTAAGGACTGCAGCTCAGAGACGCGCTCCACAACTGTCTGCTGGCTTACACCCCACTTGGTTTTTCACCACCTTTTAACCAACCATGTCAGGGGAAGTTCTAGAGTGGCCTACACTCTCTGATTTTCTGCCAAAATTCCTACTAAGCCTAACACATCTCCTAAGAAGGTCTGCATTCACTGGTACTAGGTCACGGGGATAAAAGAGAAGTAGATGTGCCAGAGAGCGATTATTTCAGTTCCTAGGGTCTCCTATCAACCTTTTGAATTGCTTCCCGCCTTCAGTGAACCTCCCATTAACCTCTGCGGGCTGCAGCCAGGAGCACACTCCACGTCCTTCCGTCCAAGCCAAGCATCTAGGGCCTTCAGACAAGACGCCGAGAGAAGGACTGCCAGCCCTCTGGTCTGTAGCCTCGGAGCGAAGTTCTGCTTAGAAGCAGCCACCGTCCAAGGGACAATAGGACACAAGGCGATGTGAACGGCCTCTCAGAGTTACGGACCGAGGAGTCTGGTGGAGAAGTAGCTTGTGCTAGATTCTGCCCGGGCCCTGGACCTCCGCGGTCCTCGGTGATTCGGGCGGCACTCAGGGGCTGGTCTTTCAAGAGGCCCCCGGTCATCTGCCATCCAAGGTGCTTCCCTCATTCCAGCCGCCAGCTGCGGCCAGCAAAGCACCCCTTCCCTGCACTTTTATTTCATACGACGCCCGTGAAGTGGGACCACGCCACAGGCTTATATAAATCAATTCCTTTATAAGCTGGTCTAACGGTTGGCAAGGGTGACCCCCATGGTTTATTCTTCCGGCAATCACGGTCTTGGGCTTCTCAGACCTTTAAAACATTTAGCCCTTATCTAAATTTGGTACAAAGCCACGTACCGAACAGGGTACAGCACGGGTAACGCTTCACCAGGCCCTGAGTTTTACTGTCTTTCCTCCAAGTTTGTGCTCAAGCCTGCGGTCCCGCAGGCCAAGGGCTGGGCCCCACGGCCAGGATATCTCCTCTTAAGACTCTGCCATGCATTCTGAAAGAATACAAGCCGGCTGAGATGCAGAACAGGTTTCCTGGAGAATTATGAATTCGGAAACGTGTTGGCTGTTCGAGGGAAAGCCTGAGACTCCTGCTGGCTTGAAAACAGGCAGGCAGCGTGGGGCTCGGGAACAAATAGTCCATAACCCCACGAGTTCCTTTCTGAAACTTTCCTCACTGCCTGGGGCTTGGCTGGGGGTTCGTCCTGCGGCTGCTCAGTCCTGGGGCAGGGCGGGCGTCTGGCTTTTTTGTTTCTTAGGCTCATTCTATGAACTGGTCCCTTTTCTATCGCACCGAACGAGGGGTACCTGGTGAGGAAGTGTCCCCAAAATGTGTACTGACCAGGGGGAGCTGCAGCTCTGGGCGTGCTGGGGCCCTTTTTGAATTCTGAAGCCTACAGCCCGTAAAAGGTGGTGCGGAGGAAGTTGCTCTTTTCCAGGAGGATCCACTGCCTAGCCCACCTCTTCCCCCAGTCCAGGCTTTCCAGGACAGACTGGGTCTGCCATGTCAAAGACCCTTCAGCGGTTGTGACGTGAATTTCAGGCAAATAGCCAGAGAGTAAAAACGAGGAGGTGCTTAGTTGAGAGACGCATGTGGGGGATAAGGGGAAACGGAGAGGCCCCTGTACGAAATGATCCCTGCTTCCATGTTCTTTCTGTTGTAGGAGGCTGGCTTCTCTGAGGACCTTGTGTTGTCAGCACAGCATCTCCCCACAGAAGTGCTCTTCGCCGAGACCGGAAAGGCCAGTTCGAGCAACAGGTGGGAGAAAACCTGCAGCTTCCAAAGAGTCTGCCGTTAGTGCCAGGGGATGGCGGTTCCCAGGGGCGGCTGGACGGGACGGTTTGTCTCACGAAGTCTGTAACGTGCTGGAGGGAACGGCAAGTCGTGCCGGGGGCGGCAAGGCGGACAGAGTCCTTCTGCTGCGTCCAAGCACACGTGGCAGAAGGCGTCTTCCTGTCCCTCCCACCCCGAGCCACTAACAGTAACAAAGCTGAAAAGGAAAAACCAAACAAAATCCAGCCCAGGGGCTGCAGCAACATCACACCTGCACGAACACACTAGACGTACGGGAGTCCGACACTTCCCGCTGTCCCCACGAGGAAGAGTGGAATAGGAACCAGAACAGAAGATGCTGCTAAGGAGCTGGGAGAGAGTGTCCTCTCAGAGACGATCCCCGACGACAAAACTTTTGTTTGCAGGTAGAATCAAATTAAGCACGTAAAAGAGCCATTCGTTTTCAAAATCAGATCTACGACAGGAAATTAATATATCTGATACAGTGCCAGTGTGCGGGGTGTGCACGGGGTGGGGGTGGGGGGACAGGAGGCGGCAAGGAATTAGGCTAAAACTTAATCATAGAAGCAGATTAGAAACAAGAGCCTTCACAAATATAGCACAGTTGTGTCTTATAAAATTATTATAATACTCTCTTTATACTTGATACGATTATGTCAATAATATAGATTCACTTGTAATTAAGGTTTATTATAAACATGCAAAATTCATTGCATGATGCATTTGCAAAACATATTAAAATCCTTCGAGCAACAAAATATCTTTGAGCTGATGCGCATCCAGGTTTTCCTGATTCTACGCCTCCAGGTGTGCCATTCAACGTGATCTGGAAATGGGGACCGAAACTGCATTGGTTTCCGTCCCTTAGCGGATGTCAGGGGCTGGAGATGGGAGAGATACCGATCGATGGAGACTTATGCTACAGTCAACACTCTGTTCAGTTCCTTTACAGCAATACTCTCATCAACGACACCGCAGCCTATTAAATAAATAAGTACAAAAGGGGATGGGGCGTATGCTTCAGCTTCTTAGGAAGTAGGCAGCAAAACATCGGTTGGGGTGGGGGTTGGCTAACAACACTCACGAGTAGTGGCATGATTGCGGATGGCACCCTGGATCACGGAATAATCTCCCAGAGATTAAAATGAACGTACACACACACTGGGTTATCCTTGATCTGAAATGATGTCACATGCTGATTTAGCAAAGTTCTTAGATTTGGCCTCTTAAAAAGAAATGCAAGTATCCAGATAATTTATCATCCAAATAGGGCAGCTGACAGACTCACCAACATTCCTCTGAGGTGTCTGTTTTTTAAAACCGGTCATCACTGAACCATGATTGGGTTAAGACAGTCAACGTCTGGTAACAGCTTGCAAACGACTCACCGGTAGGGACTTGATTCATCTCGGGACTGTTTCCATTGAGGCAGAGAACAGAAGCAGCGGGTATTTCCAAGTCTCCCCTACCCCCAATCCCGCCTGGCTCACATTCTGGGGTCCCCATTCTTGGAGTCCGAAGACATCTCAGGTGGAGATATTTTCTTGCCCACTGGACCGGGACAGGTTCATTTGAACATCTCTGGTTGGGGGAATCCCAATGGTGGAAACTGACAGAGGGCATGGAAAATATATCAAACCGTACCAAAAAAGGGGGCGAGTTTGTTTTTTAGGAAGGGTTAATCTACAGCCAGATGTGACTTCTACATACTTAAACTGAACACTGTACATGATACTGCCTTCTACTAAGATAATGTTCTTGGTTGTAAGACAGAAACCCTGAACAGTTACTCACATTTGGACTAATAACCCTAAAATTTTCAGGCCTCCATCTGGAACGGGAGAAAAGGCCATGGCCTTAAAATTTTAGGGTTAAGGATCATTTCCCACTGCTGGAGGGCTGGGGGCTGGGGAGGCGTTAGTTCTCGGTGGTGAGTTTCATACTGCACTCTGTAAGATGGGGTGCACAAACTGGGGGTTGACATACGAGAACCCCTCGAAATCAGACTGGTCTATGTTAGCAATGACCAGCTGATCAGGTGGTGTTAAGACAGGCTGCCCTCGCGTGAAGAACTTGTCAAAGTTTTCTGCACCTTTGCCACACTGTGGAGAAGAGAGAAAAAAGGACAGGTCAGTAATTTTTACCAAAGTACAGGCAGCAGCTCTCCGAGAGGCCTCTGCAAGGCTGAGCTTGGCCCGCGCCAACAGGGCCTGGCGAGGCAGGAAGAATTCTGGAGAACCCGCACACCTACTGGATTCAAAAGCCGGGCACAGCAAACAACAACGCAAACTCACTCAGTCGTAAACCTTCAAATACCCTCGGAACTGAACCCCTCCATGGAAAGGCACTGCTGACAGAAAGGCAGCAGCAAGGACACAGCCTGTTTGACTTCACTGTCATTTCTTAGAGCAAGCGGGCGAGGGGCAGGATACCCATGCCCATGCCCGGGGCCGCGGGTCACTGTCCACGGTGAAAGGCTAGGATGTTGGGTGGGAGCGCAGGCAGCAACCTCGGAACCGGGAGGCTGAGATTACTGTCCCGCACCCGGCTCTTTGCGACCGTATTTGTAACAAAGTGAAAGCTGTGTTGTGCTTGCAACTGCGAAGTCCTAAAAACCTCACTCGACCAGCATCGAGAGAGGTGTGGTGGCAAGGTTGGGCCGTTCACCCTTGGGCCCAGCTGGGCTTCAGTGTATCTAGATCTGTCTGGTCAACCGGCAGATAGGTTGACCCTCGTGGGTGGTCTCAGGCTGGAGGGGGTTTGCTCTGGTGCCCTGAACAGGCAGAGCAAAGCCTGCTGTCTGTCTTGGATTTTCCTCTCCTCCAGGGTCCACCAGGGCGCTCAACGCAGGAGGGGCTGCGGGCAGAGCCTGGGGGCAGAGCTGGCCCGTTTGAGGCTCCGAGAAACACGGCCGCGTGCACGGCACCGCTTGGGAGCCTGACCCCAAACGGGTGGGGGGCAGGGGTGTCCCCACTTGCTCAGCCACTCAGAGGGTCGTGGTGTGTTGAAGTCCCCAGGACCCCACACGACTCCGAGACAGGGAGGGGTGGGTTTGCACCGGTGACACAAATAATGGCATTCCCCACGTTGCAAATGATACCCTTCTGCCTGCTGGCATCATAGGGCAGCACTGACTAATTAACTAATCATAAGGCACATTAATTCTGAGTTAGCACAGTTTTAAACTAACCAGGCATTCCTGGATCTTTGCCGGAGAGCTCTAGGTAAACTGCGAAGGTGGTGGTGGTGGGGTCTATCCCACTCCCTCGAGTGTGAAAGGGGCAGAAGAGCTGTGCCCCCTCCCTGGGCTGCTATGAAGGTTAAGGGTGCAGTGTTTTGCACAGAGCCCAGCATGCAGTGAGAGCACAAGAGTTGCGGTTATTTTTGTAAGGCCGGTTTAGTCTCACGGACGGTAGTTTCCCACCTCCTCTTTTACATCTTTCCCACCTTCTAGAAGGCCTCTTTGAGAATCTAGCTTCATTATGGTTTTTCCACCTTCTTATCATCCAATAGACCCTGCTCCTAAGTCTGTTGCAGTGGAAAGCATGTCGTGAGTCCAAAGTAAGGTCTTCATAACTGACGGCTTCCCTTTCTGGGGGGGGGGGGGTTCATTTTCGTGAGTGGCCACCCACTCTTAACGGGGTGGGGGGGGAGAGTCCACACAGTGACTACCGTGTGGGGATGTGGATGTGGGTGTGGGTGTGGGTGTGGGTGTGGAGGGAGGCAGAGGACCGTGTGGGGCCCTTGCAACCACTCTACGGAGGCCCCACGATTGGGCCTGCTCGTCACATGGGTCCTGCCTCCCGCATGTGAGACGGGCAGTTGTATTTGAGGACGATGTTTTTTGGGAACGTGATTAAGCAATACCCACGACCTGGAAGATTTCATGGAAATCCACTCTAGGCGCTCCCAGAGGCTGGGACATGCGCTCCCTCAAAAAGCGATCGTTCGCATTTCTTTTTCTATTCACTAATCACGCAAAGGTGAGCAAGAAGAAACTTCTGGGAAAACTAAAAGGCGAAGTCTCTAAAAGGAAGAGGAAGGCAAGCCAAGGTAGACTGTCTTCCGTCCATCCAACCCTAGGCTTGTGGATGTGTTCTGTGAAAAGATGGCGCAGGTCTGACCTTTCCTGTGAGTACCACTTTTAGGGGATTCGCAGATTATCTTCCAAAGGGAATTCCAAAAGCCATAGCTCAGCTGCCACGTAAACGAAAGAACTAAAAGAAGACTCCCCAAGATCTAAAGAGGGGACCACACAAACATCAGCACCGAGAAGCCTGGGGAGAATTACTCCTAAGGGCTGCGGCAGCTTGCGGAGCTAAGAATGGTAACACGTGGGGCAGAACCCCTCGCTGCTTAGAGCCTCGTGCTGTGCAGGTTGCCAGGAGAGCTAAGGGGGCCCCCGGAGACCAGGCCAGCCTAAGCTCTGCTTGGTGTTCACGCTGCACGGGAGTGGGACTGCTGGTCTCGAGACTGCTTGCCTCCGGAAACCTCTTCCTTTTCCTTCCCACTCTACTTCACTCTAGAATGTTCTCTGATCCTGAAGAGAGAGAAATCACATTCCAGCAAAGAAAAACCTTTCTTAAACCTGTTCACTGAGGTGAAAGGGCAGGCTGGGAGCAAGGAATAAAAAAGCTGTTCGTGTATTCCAGCCAACCATGGGCAAGAAAGCCCCAGAAATGCTGGAGGCTAAACCTGAGGATCAGATGAGATCCAAGACTCAGAAGAACTTCCTATTCTGAGGGAGCTCCTACCAGACGGATGCCGCTTCCCCCCCCCCCAGCACAAAGAGCAGGGGAGGGGGATTTTAATCATAGGTTTGGTACTATGAGAAATAGAGTCTATTTTTCCACCATGGAGGGTTTCTTAATGGTTAAAAAAAAATGAGCCTTCCACAACTCCGTGAAATTAGCCCTGAAAGAGACCATCTCCTTTAAGTCAAATTGGAGATGATCTTGACCTACTCATTTTTCAAGATGTTTGTGTGGAGAACTGCAACCATCCTCAAAACAGCACCCATCAATGGCTGAAAAGGAGAATGAAAATCAGTGCTCTTTGGATCCTTGGGGAAAAGATAAAGACTTCAGCAAGGTATTTACTATACTTCAAACACAGAAAAGGTTCTTCCTGCCGTCTGCGGGCCAACCTTACTCATAACTATCGGCTCGTGGGCAGGACTCAGGTGCCATCTTGGATGTTAGAGGCACTGGTGCTGCCTGTGAATGACTGGGTGAGAGCGCAGGTGAAAAACGAGGCTGGCCAGGCTACGCACATCTTCTCGACCTTCCTCAGGGATGATGCAGAAGGTTATTACCACGGCCACTGGAAGGGCAGCTTCCACCATAGCGTGTGACAACGGGCAGGTTTGCGTGGGTCATGGCCTCTGAGCCCTATGCCACCTGACAACCCACGACAGATGCAGGCAGCATTTGCTACGTGTTAGCAAAACCTCTTGGCAACTCGCACCGTCTTCACCTCCCAAGGCGACCCACGCCTGTCACCAACCGAGGCTTTTGCCATCTGGGATATGAAGGACCACATCACTGGTGTGGAACCAAAGATGGAGGTGAGGAGGGCAACAGGGGGCAGCCCAGAGCCGGCTGGGCCAGGGTGTGAGCCCAGGCAGGTCCTCTGGTACTCGCGGAGAGCACAGGATGTCGGTGTTTACAGGGCTGCATTTGACCCCCGAGGGAAAATGGGAGGTACGGTGGGGAGAGGGACCGACTAGAGGTCAAAAGCCCGTGGTACAGCTTTGAGAAAATCACTGCACCTCTTTGTAAAAGAACATCCACCTTCCAATGCTATCTTGCGGATCGAGGGAACGAGAGTGTGCAATCCTTTCTAAATGCTCAGGCACGATACAGCCCTAAGGCACAGCACATACAGCACGCACCCACGTACAGGGCATGTCATCAATACGGGAAGGAGGAATGAACACTATTGGTAACACTATTAATAAGCTATCTGCCTCCCTTAGCTCTGGATTCAGGACATAACTCCTTTGTGGCTTTGACATTCTTATCCGTTTGGTAAAATCATAATTGATAAAATGAACCCAGAAGTCAGGCACGATACAGAGGTGACAAAGCACAGAAAGACGCAGGCTCCAGGTGGAATTTGGGGTCACGGCGCTCCCCATCCAGGGCTCTGGGCAGCACACGATCCACTCGCAGCCCCGTGCCCCCTGTGGAAGGGCCGTGGGGAGAGACTGAGCCGGCCCCGCGCAAGTCGGCTTCTCGTGATTCTTACCTGGGAGAGGCCACCGAGAATGCACAATACATGTGTTGGTCTCAATTCTGTCCTTTACCTTGGTGTCTCAGTCATGTAGAATATAACCCCACGGTCACTGGTATGGGAATTAGGGTGAGTATGAGTAGCTCGAAAACACTGCCATTACAAAGCAAACCCAAAGGAGCAGGCAGAGCGCAGAACAAAGCAAGAGTAAAGGCGCGTTGCAAGACGGAGGAGAAAGGAAACTTACAGAGGTGGGGAACATCTCTGGCAATTACCAGATGTAGCAGGATAGGCTTCGTCTTAAGGGAACCCATATTTCAAGCCCCACTGTGTGGTGATCCTAGTGGAGCGTTAGTAAGAACACTGCCTATGTCTGTGCACAGCTTTCAGACTCGCGGTTGTGCGCAGACTTCATTTAGTTAAATAACCAGCAGCAGAAATGAGCGTGAATATTCTGCTCTGGGCCACCTGGGAGGTCGTGTCCACACCACGGAACCATCCAGCGAGGGGGCTGGGGTCTCGGGCAGCAGCCCTTTGTAAGATCAGCATGCTCGAGGAACGGTCGTCCGTGCATGACCCAACACAAGCAGGAGCACACGCTCAGGGTTAACAAGTGGGGTTAGTTTGTTCGTTTAGTCACCCAAGGATCTGGAAATGTGCTCACCGAAGGCCTGGATGACCACTGAAGCCAGTGCATTTTGGTACAGAAAGTCTGGAGAATAAGAACGGACAGAGGAAAAGTATTTGGAAAAGAGTCAGTGTCTGCCCTGGGAACTTGAGGGTCAGAATGGCCCGTGTCAAGCGTGCCACAGACCCACATGCGCTGGCACGGAAACACCTCCCAGATATACCGCCGTGTGAAAGACGCGAGATGGAAAATGGGATGCGTGGTGCCTCGCTGTGTGTATGGTCACACATGCATACAGCTTTCCAAAGGTTACAGAAGGGATGGTGAATAGTGGGACCAGTAGTTGGGGTTAGGGGTGATAGTGTCTTGTCATTTTTATGTCCATCTTAACTATTTCACCACAGAGTTAGTATTTTAACATTTATTTATTTTGAGAGAGAGAATGAGCACGAGCAGGGGAGGGGCAGAGAGAGAGAGAGAGAGAGAGAGAGAGAGAGAGAGAGAGAATGAATGAATTTGCTGTCAGCAAAGAGCCCAATACGGGACTCAAACTCACAAACTATAGTATCATGACCTGAGCTGAAATCAAGTCAGATGCTTAACTGACTGTGCCGGCCAGGCGCCCCTAGTTATTATTTTAATAACATTTTTTAAAAAAGGGATTAGGACCTCCTTCACCTCCTGCCAACATCACCTGTGGTGAGAGACTGGAGACAGGTTTTCGTTTCTTAGGTGAAATCAAACAAGTACTTATCTGTTGCCTCAGAGTGAATCTCAGGAAGCTTCGTGTCATTCTTGTGCAGGGGCTGTGCTAATCTTCTCCATGTCATTCCAATATTAGTAGACGTGCTGCTGAAGTGAGCACTAGGGCCGATCTCAGGGCCAGTTGTGGTCCAGAGGGAACCGGTTCTATTGATGGGTTTGTTGACAGACACAGGCTATAAGCCACCCATTAAATGCGTGGGTTCTTGTAGGTGTCAGAGCCATGTGTCCGTGAGGGAAAGGCTCTGGCTTACCCCGGACCATATTCTATGGAGCAAAAACTTGCGCTCCATTTGGTCTTTCTTTAGGAACAGCCAGCGTTAGAGGATTCAAGGCTCCTTTTCCAAAACAAGATGTTGTGACGACCAGTGTTGTCGGCAACCTTCACTGCAGACAAGGGGAGGTCGTCAGTTCACACAACTTGAGGCACACGGGGTTTGCATTTATCCCATCCATCACCACGGAAGCTCCCTGAGGCTCGCAACAGAGCCGCTTATTTATATCGATTACGATTTTAAACGTCTCATTCTTTCCCATTTTTCTTTCCAGCAGAAAAGCATTTGGGAGAGTAGCAATCAGAGAGTAGGCAGACTCCTCGCCTCTCATCAACCAAGTAGGAGCGGTCTTAGGCTGGCTTAAAGGCTTACGTCACACCCGAGTACACCGTGAGGTGGCCGATTCCGGTCTCCAAAGGCTGGTTAGTGTTCACATGTTGTTGGTGAAGCTCCCTGAGTCTTGAGAAATCTCTCAATTTTATTTAGCATCACTCTTGCTGGCACCACTGAAAGGCTGAGAGAATGAACCTACCTGTGACCTGAAAGAATGGAGGACAAGCAGCCCAAGGCACTGAGCACTTAGACAACTGCTCCAAGACCCTCCTTCTTCTACCCGGATGGCTGCGGCTCCGTAGAACGACCTCTGCAGAGCGATTACTAAGAAGAACACAGTTACCGTGTCCTACGTTTTAGGAAATCCACACGGAACATGTAGCTGTAAAGAGGCATTGCATTTGCAACCTGCTCTCAAATGGTTCAAAAAAAAAAAAAAAAAACCCACAAAAAACAAAGCACACACAATTGTGTATCTGTACACATGCACGCTCAGAGATGTAGAGAAAGAATGATAAAGCAGAGGTGGTAAAGTGTTAACACGTATGGAATCTGGGTAAAACGAATACAGCAATTCTTTATGGGTTTTTTTTTTTTCAACTCTTCTGCAACATTGAAATTGGAGGTTATCTCAAAATACATTTTTTCAAGATTTAAAAAGGCACACGGCACTGACTTCAATAATTAAGCCACCATCCAACTTCCTAAACAAGCTGATGACACAGAAACACCTTGTTTTGTTTCACTCCACAGATGCTGTGTTTCACAAACGGAAGGTCCGTGGCGTGCCAGCAACAAGCGAGTCGATTGGCGCCATTTTTCCAACTACATTTGCTCACTTCCGGTCTCTGCGCCACATTTCGGTCATCCTCGCAGTATTTCAAACGTTTCCATCGTTATTGTGTTTGTTAGGGCGATCCATGATCAGTGATTACAACCTGATCAAAGTTCAGGTGACGCTTAGCATTTTTTAGCCACACGGTGTTTTTCAGTTAAGGTACGTGCATTCTTTTTTGAAAGACTCAAAGCTATTGCACACTTAGTAGGCTACAGGGTAGAATACACATAACTTTTATATATGCACCGAGAGACCCCAAAACTCACTGACTCTCTTTACTGCGACATGCCCTTCATCGCGGTGGTCTAGATCTAGAGGTGACCAGGAAAATGAACCTGACCGTGCAATCACACCACAGTGGCACCTACACTCGCTCTCACTGTTCTTGTTCTCTTTGGCTCTTGCTGCAAGGATGACAAAGTCCTGATGAAAGTTATTTTTGTCCCCCTCTTTTTGATAAAATAAGGACAACAATTTCCCCAGAAAGGCTCTCCGTGACAGACAGGCCTATTTCCAAAGTGCTCTGCTCATCTATCAACTCCAGAACATATTTCTCGGTGTTAACTTTACAGATTAATCTTTCTCTCTCTCGAATAACCATTTAAGTATCGTGAATGCTTTTGGCTTGCCTGTGAGCTAGCTATTCTGCTCCTCGGTGCCAATGGATAGAATTCAAACACGAAAAGTCGATCGACGTTCCACTTGTGAGAGTTCCGTGAACTGTTATTTATCATGGGCAAGATGAACGGGCATCTGAAGGCGGTTCTTGGGCACTCTATTCACATGAATAATAAATCAGGGTAAAAGCCTACCCAATTCAAAGCAACACTGGATCAGAATCGTGGGCTCACGTGTGCCTCCAAGGGCACACTCAGCCCTTGATTTTTCTGGCAAGACAGAAACAGTGAACCCTCCTTCTCTTGGTGGGATCTCAAGATGCTGGGTCAGGTGGGCTGGGCTACGTCACCCTTTCACGGGGGCCCCCTCCTCATTTATCTGACGCCATGGGGAGGTCGCCTGGCCCCTGGCATCTCCCCCTCAGCGACTGAACATTAGCCTTTTCAGGAATGAGATCTGCTTTAAACTTTAAGAAGAGGTACCTTCTTACATGGATCTGCTGAACGTTATTAATAAGCCTCTTTGATGGCCCAGCCTCGTTGTTCCGAACGCTGATGGTCCTTGGGTCTGTGGATCAGAGGCTCTTCTGCTGTTGTGTTCTCTTTGAGAGAAAACAGAAACCAGCCCGCTTTGTGCCTTTTTTCCATCAAGAAGAGAGAGTTATGTGGCTGCCTCCTCTCCAGGAGAGCACAACACAGCTGGTTTTGTTTTTGTTTTGCGACATAAACCAGTACATGAGTGTTGCATCTTCTAGGAAATCACCTCCACCTTCACAACTGTGCACGGCGGCCTTCTGGGGGGACAGCGCTGCCAGGACCGGGCTCTCCCAGGGTGGGCCGCCTCGGGGCAGGTGCGTGCTTCCTGCGGGCTCTTCCCCCCCTGCTGCCACGTCTGTGCCTGGGCTGGGTGCCTCTGAGCCTCCAGCCGTGAGATACAACGTTCCGGGTGGGGCCTCCTGATGGATTCACCCATCCTGAAATTTTGCATTTTCAGTGGCATTCTGGTCTACCTTCAGTGATACCACTTTTGTAGGTAGGAACATTTTTTTTTTCAAGTTTCTTTACTTATTTTTGAGAGAGACAGAGATAGCATGAGCAGGGGAGGGGCAGAGAGAGAAGAAAAGAATCCCAAGCAGGCTCCGCACCATCAGTACAGAGCCCGATGTGGGGCTGGAAACCATGAGATCATGACCTGAGTGGAAGCTGAGAATAGGAGCTTAACCGACTGAGCCACCCCGTTGCCCTGTTAGGCAGGAAAATTAAAAAAGACGGGGTACTACGGGAACCCCGGTTGCTCCGCATAAGCTCTGGGACTTCCCTCGACTCTCAAAACCAAAAACCCACACCTCGTGATTTTGGAGTCATCTTTCATTGGAGATTCCAAGGAAAATTAAAAGCTGAGGCAAAGATGAGCGTCCGAGTAACAAGCACAAACTTGATCTCTACAAGCACCCTGCAGATAACTGGGGGTGCTTGGGGCCTTACTGCTGGCATTCGCAAGGACCACGGGAGCTGGGCGCCAGGAGGGAACGGTCCTTAATCCGATAAATCTCAGGGAAATGGATTCAGTGGCACTTGCTGAAAAAGCATGGAGCAAACTTCCCCAAGACAGACTGGTTTAGCCAGCCAGGGCCACCGCCACCGCTCACAGGGGGGACGCTCTCCCAGAGGGGTCTCCGCCCATGGGCAAAGCCTCGGGCAGCACCGTTTCTGCCGGTTTTCTCTGCCGCGACAGCGAGGCCCACATTGCAGCATCTGTTTGAAACGACAGAACCGCCCCTCAGAGAATATTCCGCTCGGTATTTTACCCGGAAACTCTTTGGACTATTCAACTAGCTCTGGATCAGGGAATGACACTTGTCCCTGAGGAAGGGGGGGGAACGTCAGAGGGTAACTTTAACACGTCGCTAGCTCTCCTCGACGGCCGTGTTGACCCCAGGCGGAGTTTGTGCGGCCTCGGTGACATCCGGACGCAGCCGGCTTTCTGCTGTTGTAAATGTCCTCTCCGGCCGCCCGGACTGTTCGTGGCATGTGGTCCCTCTGAGGCTGTGGAGACGCCCCCCTTCACCCGAGACTGGGGGCCAAACTCTGATGCTGTGTAGACAGGCAGCGTGGTGTAGAGACTGAGGGAAACTGAGCTCTCCCGGGAACCAGAACTTTCGCGTTGACCTCTTAGCCTTGGAGTCTCTTCTGCCCTGGGACAAAAAGTCCGCGGTTCACTCCTGCAGCTGCTCGTTCCTAACCCCCAGCACTGCTTCGCGTCCCCTGCTGTCCTGTCCACTGTCACCGTGTATGCTTTCCAGCTCCTTCCTTTTCTGCATAAGGTCTCCAGCAAGACGTGGGCTTTTGCTGGGAAAACTCACTGTGAGCAAAGGGCGTTTCTCCTTTCCCTCTGACCAGAGCTCCTGCCAAGTGGGCCCTTCACACGAAACCTTCCGGCTGTAGGGCCTTGGTCCATGATTCCGGCTTCTGTAGGTGAGCTTGGGGGCTGCTTCACAGCCAGAGGAAATTGCTTCTTCCTTTTGATTTTAGCTAGCCCTTCGTTAAAAACAAAACAAAACGAAACACCAAAGAGCCGCACTCCAGGAATAAACAAACAGACACACACTGCTCGTGGCTCAACTCCCTGCTGCGGTCGAACTCTGCCTGCAGTGACTTGCATGGCCCCCCGGGGAACAGCTCAGTCAGATTCTGGCTCCTGGACCCATGTCGCCCTCTTGTTCCCCTACATCTGAGTTTAGGGCTGCAGTGCCCACATAAAGGGGGAGACCACGCAAGTACACAGTTTCTCCTGAGGATGAAGTGGAATAAATAGGAGACGTGTTTTGTGGCTGACTTTGTTGCATCTCGCCTCTTTCTGGAAAGCGACAGACAAGTAATGGTATTTCGCTTAACACTTAAAGCAGGGTCAGTGTGGGATGTCTACGCTGGTCCCGTAAAGAAACTGTGTTCGATGCTACTGTGGACCTTTTATACTTAAGGCGGCTAGATACACACAAAAGGGAGAAAAGAAAATCCCGAACAGAATGTTCTGAGACTGCCTGCAGCATAATTTATGACTGTCCTCACCCCCCCCCCCGCCCGCCCCCTTAAAACCAGGTTTTGCAGACTGAAGGGAAGGGATCCGGGGAGAACCCCCTGGGACCTGTGTCCAGGACGGGCTAAGAGAAGGTAGGGTGGCAGACACAGAAGGGTCCTCTCTGAAACGATGACTCAGGACGAAGTCAACTGACCTGATTAATTTTAGTTTTCCTTCAGTTTGTTCTAAGAATATCTCGGAAAAGTAGCAGTGGGCTTACCACCAGCAGTTTTATTCTTGGAGTAGAGGACACATAAGCAGATTTGATGAGGAAGTTGCTGCTCTAAGAATAAAGCTTGTGCCAACCAGTCAGTAACTCAGCCACCCCAGGGGGGTCCCTTTTGCCTGCTCACAGGCGCCTGTCGGAGGAGACAGATGTGGGCTGTGGGACACAGCTGCTTCGCCGTCTCGGGAGCAGGGTCCCCGAGGTCATGGCCCAGTGCCGGCAGAGGCAGAGCTGGAAGGCACGATCCGCCGGCCCCCAGAGGTGGGATGCGGAGGGGTAATGGAGACTCCCCGGGAAGCACTGAAAAGCGGCAGGTGGTATGAGTGAGGAGGCCCGTGTCTTAAAGACTCTCGGTTCACCTCTAGGGATAGAAACGTTAAGACCGGCCGACGCTGGTTACCACCGACAACCAGGAGCCTGGCAGACGGCGGTCACTGAGACGGAGAGATGGTGCAGCGGGGGGAAGGACACAGGTCCCGGTGCCAGAACACCGCCTGCCAGCTGCGTGTCTTCGGGCAAGTTACTCAGCCTCTCTGTGCCTTAGTTGTCTCAACTGTACACTGGGGACAACAGGACCCGCTCTGTAGGTTGGCTGCGAGGGTTAAATGAGCGACGGGGTGGGCCTGGCGCCCGGGGTCTGTTAAACACGCGCACAGAACGGGAGTCCTATGGGAAGAGTCTCGACGAAGGTGGCCGAGCCAGAATGGTGGCTGACGCCCACTCCTTGCAGCGGAGGCCGTGGCCAGCGTGGGAACGGCAGCCAGGGCCCGCGGAGGAGCTGGCTAAACTCTGGTTACGCTTCAGGTGCAAGGCGCACCCAGGAGAGCCGCACACACACGAGAAGTCCCGTCAAGGACTCGGAACAACGGTTACAGCCCTGCTGGGCCTGTGAGTCCATGAAGCCCGATCCCCAAAGCAGGTGTGCCCCCACCGCTCTCTCGGTTCTGGGGGGGGCACTCCGCAGCCGCCCTACTGGTGGGCACGGGACCCCGTCCCCGCCGGGTCTGTGCCGACTCTGAAAATCAGCAGGAATCTGGGGGGCTCAAGCCACAGACTGAAGGCAAGGCCGGTACCTGGCCTTTTTTTCTTCCCCACCCCGCAGAGGTCAGGGGTCACCGGCCTCCTCTCTCCAGAGAAACGGAGGGCGCGACGACCCCTCTGGGATTCGGGAAAATGGGGCTCAGGAGCAGGCCACGTCCCCCTACTCACCACTTTGGGCTTGAAGGGCGGCTGGATCTCCCTGTTCTCGAGTTTCTCCCAGTCGATCCTCCGGAAGAAGGCGTGCTCCCGCACGTCCCTCTCCCCCTCGGGCCCGCAACCCAGCCGCTTGCCGGGGTGTTTGGTCATCAGCTGGAAAGCAGCAGGAAAGAGGACGTAATGTATACAGGTGACGACAGCGTATCGTATAACTGAGATGTGCCGAGAGCACAGAACCTAAGAATCCTCCCCACGAAGAAACAAAAGGTAACTAACTATGTGAGGGGAGGGACGTGTCTACCTGATACGGGGAAATCTCTTCACAGCGGATGGGCATATCAAACCGCCAGGTGGCACATTTTTAGATGTATCGCGCAAAGTTTGTCAATTCTACCTCAAAAAAGCTGAACAACAACAACAAAAAAATCCGCCCTCCCCCACCGCACACACAAAAAGTGGGAGAAAAAGAGAATGTTGGACAATAGTGCCTTCCCTTCGGCAGCTCTGCCCCCCAGCCCAGACCGTGTGGACGCCCAGAGAGCACCCCAAGAAATCAGCCGCTTGTGCAGACTGACCCCCAACTCACAGATACGGTGCTGATAGTATGGGTCTTTCTATAGTGATTTGTATGATAAAGGAAACGGAGACAATCTGGCCCCACAGCCAGAGGAATTTAAATAGGTGTTTTCATACACTATCTGTGTCGAACTGCCTTCCCAGATGTCTATAAAAGTACGTGTGCGAAGAGGTATGCACAACTGAAAATTGTGCATCTCATGTGATACTAGTAACAAGCATCAGATGCCTGTTTATTGCTTGGACCAAACCGTATTAATCGAAGACTCGCGGGTTTGTAAAGTAAATGCCAGGACCAGCCGGTGACTAGTCAATTCCCACGTGCCTAGTGCAGGACATGGAGGCGAACACGGGCCACCAGCTTGGAGGGCAGGGCCCAGCTCTCCCTGTGTAGATTTGCAAACAGTGCCTGGCCCTTGGACGACAGGTGATAAATGCATCCCAACCGATCAAACCCACCGGAAAATGTTACTTTCCATCTCTCTGGGTCTGACAATAATTTTGTGGCCTGAAGCTTGACTATTAAAAACAGACCAAGTCATGAGCCAGTAATTTCCGTTCCTACGTATTTCCTCGACAGAAGCAGCTCGTATGTTCCCCAAAATACACAACCTGGAAGTTACGTGGCAGTTCTGTTTGTAACGGCTCCCGAAACCGATGTGGAAACAACCCAAAGGCCCAGCAGCAATAACGCGAATGGATAAACTGTGCTGTGGTCACACAGCGGAAGAAACACAGCAAGACAGGATGGAACCACAGACACAGGAAATGGAAAAATCTCACTATCACAGTGTTGGCTGAAAGAAGCCAGGCCCGGGGAAGCGTCCAATGCAAGACTGCATCTGTGTGACGTTCAGAACAGGTGACGCTAATCCATGCAGGGACAAGTGGGGACGCTGCTTACCTCAAGGGGAGGGGTGGAGCTGTGGGACAGGAAGGGAGGGGGCTTCTAGGGTGTCGGAAACATTCTCTCTCTTCTAATTAATTAAACATGTATTTATTCTTTACTTGAGAGAGACAGAGACAGCACAGGCGGGGGAGGGGCAGACAGGGAGGAAGAGAGAGAATCCCAAGCAGGCTCCATACTGTCTGTGCAGAGCCCAATGCGGGGTCAAACTCACGAACCTCGAGATCATGCCCTGAGCCCAAATCAAGTCAGATGCTAACTGACTGACCACGCAGGCACCCTTTAAAAAATTAAAAAAAAAAAAAAAAAAAAGGCACCTGGGTGGCTCAGTTGGTTGAGTGTATGACTCTTGGTTTCCGCTCAGGTCATTATCTCGCAGTTTCATGGGTTTGAACCCCTTGTCAGGCTCTGCACAGACAGCATGGAGCCTGCATGGGATCCTCTCTCTCTCTTCCTCTCTCTCTGCCCCTCCCCTGCTTATGCTCTCAAAATAAATAAATAAAAACATTAAAAAAATAAAAAAAATTTTTTTTTGGATGTTTATTTTTGAGAGAAAGAAAAAGAGCACAAGTGGGGGAGGGATGGGGAAAAGTGGGTCAGAAGCAGGCTCTGTGCTGACAGCAGGGAGCCTGCTGCGGGGCTCAAACTTGTGAATTGAGAGATCAGTCAGGCGGTTAACTGACTGAACCACCCAGGTGCCCTGAAACGTTATTTCTCTTGACCTGAGGGCAACTGCATGGGTGTGTTAGTTTTGTGAAAATTCCCTGATCTACGCACTGACGATGGGTGCCCATTTCTGCATGCACGGTTTATCTCAAAAAAAGAGAATCCGATGAAGAATGACCCAAGGCACACCACGTTAGGCAACGGAAGAGAACCAACGTTTTCTGAGCGCCCAAGATGACGTCTGGCAACTCACGCCACAATTTCATGAGGTGGATGAGAAACTAAAACACAGCGCGATTAGCTGCCTGGGCCAGAGTTCCAGGAAGTCCAGTGGACCAGAACCCATTCTCCAGGCCGCCATATTTCCCACTATTCCCCGGGGATCACCACACTGGAGCCCTTGATGGCAGAAATGAGTGGCATGGGTTTGCGGTCTCGCCGCCATCTCTCTCAGAAGTGTGGGGAAGGGATTTCCCCAGTCGACCCCCTGGGTCTGTAATTATAAAAGAATTCAGATCTACTTACTCCTTTGCAGATGGAAACGGCCTCCTTGGACAAGGATTTTGGGTAAGAAACGTTATGCTCCATTATCGACTGAAACAGCTCGTCTTCATCTTCGCCATCAAATGGAGGCTGTTCCAGAAAACAGAGACATGGGAAAACACGCAGAGTCATTCAAACATGGCGCCTGAAGATCCCACTCAGCGCCAAGAAACAGACGGCGCTTCCCGGCGCACCACGGGCTGCAGGGTTAGCTCAGCGAAGTTGCTGGTTTATTTGATTATCTTTCATTAGGTTGGCGGTTGTGTGTTTTTCACTTTTTCCTCTGTCTCTTTAATTATCCTGCCCTGGGCAACCCAAAACCATCTTTAGGGAAAATGTTTTTGAGTAATGCTTTTAATGATTTGCAAATAAATTATAATTAATCCATTAATCTTGTAATTATGTGTTAAAAAATTTAATTATAATTAAGTTAGGTTACAGATGGCTCTGCGTGCAGGGGCGGGGGCAGGTGGAGAATGCCAGTACCTTTGGATTCTGAGCATGGGGCGATGGGGCCATCAGAACACGGGCAAAATGGACTTCCTCAGGTCCAGCAATTCACACCAGGGCCCTTCTGACCCAACAGGGAGTTGCTCTGTCGGGAGCCTGGCACCTGCATGGTGGTAGTGATGGGAGCTTAGTTTCTACTGGACATTTCCCTTTCCGCTTCAACCGGGTTTGTAGGAGGTCACGGCTTTAAAGTCAGGAGGATCTGGACCAGAACTCTAGTTCCACCACCTCTTAGCTGGGTGTCCACGGGCGAGCGACCCATCTCTTTAAGATGCAGTTTTCTGATCTGTAAAATGGGGTTCCCTGGTGAGTCTGCAAAACTCCTACTAGTTTATCACGGAACCATCAGGTGCCTGATGAAGGGCGGTGCCCAGTGGCACTGGTATTTTATTAAGGCACATGAATGGTCTTAGAAGGGGCTGCCAGAATTCTTGGGAGGAGCAGGTGAGCTCAGGACGTCCTTCAAGTTTTCTCCTCCGGCAGGTCTCTAATCCCAAGAGGTCTGGCAAATTACCTGTCACTCTGGAGGGACAGTACACAGGATAAGTGGGTTTATGGGCCATTTCTTAATGTTTCTTTCTGGCTGAGCTAACCTTGGGTTTAGCAGAAGAAAGGCAGACCAGGGGTCAGCTTTCATACAGAGAAGCCCTGTATTTCAATCTCGTTGCATTTTCCTTCTCGTGGAAGAGAGGACTCTCCGTCACTTTGGCTGACATGGTTAGGGCTCTGCTAATGCAGAGTCCAGCTTGAATGTAAACTATATCGTGGGCCACAGATAGCTGTGCAGTAGTCAGCCGGATATCCCTTCTTGTCGAGCATTTCCGAGTAAGAGAGAGCATTGGAACCAAGCAGAGTGCTCCCCTTGAACCACGACTTGGATCATTCCAACCTGCTCATCTGACCCCCAGCCTTAGTCCTCCCCGACCCTCAGCCCTGAATAGGAGTCACCTGTGGGGTCAGCACACGGAAGCCACACCCACCAAAGGGAAAGCCACTAAGTCTATCAAGAACCTACCTTGGGACCAGGTAGGGAAGAGCAGGGGGTTGGGACTGGTGCCATTATTTTTGTTTTGTTTTGGTCTAGAAATATAAATAAATAGGCCTCTTTTCCAGTTGCAAGCACCTGGTATAAAGAATATTTAATTTGGCCAAAGCATGCAGGTGGGTGAGAAGAACTAAAATGCTCTGAGCAGAGCAGGAACAGCCCGCCATGGTGAGTGTCCCTGGGCAGAAGTAACACGGCGCCTGGATGCCCCACGGCAAGGCAGCTGGGCACAGACACCCGCTTGCATGTGCAGATGGTCACCTGGGTCAGCCGGTTTGTGCCACCTCAATCTAGAAAGAACAGAGCAGGACACCCTGCGGGTGTGAGTGGAGCTGCACTGGCCAAGAGCTCCACTGGAGCCCAGTCCTGCTGTCCATCCCACTACACCTTCTCTGCCTGATATCATGCAACCCACTTCTTCAGGACACCTGTGATAGGACACCCACACAACATCCCATTTTCCCAAATAAGTGATCCATAGATGTGGCTGGTTCTTGGCCAAGGAGATTTTCATAGCTAAAGCAAACCTGATGTAGTTTCTGCTCAGGGCTGTGAATTGCACACATCCAGGGGGCCCCATTCACTCTGAATTTCCTATGTATTCATTCTCTACAATGTCATGGTGCCCGAGATGGGAGCCAGGCACAGGTTCTGCTCCTGGATAACCAAACAACACTTCTCAATGTGGCCCCTTAGGGCCGCTAGTTGGGAGAAACTACATACTTTGTGGATTTCAATGCAAAATGAAAATGTGGGCCCCTTATTAGATAATTATTAAGAATTTCAAGATGGCAACAGCAGATCATCAAACCAGATGCATGAGGCTCTTGGAGCTTGGGTCCCGTATGACTACATCGGTCACACGCCCACGAGGCTGGCCAAACGTGGCGGACTTTGCTGAGCAGTGACAGAGGCACCAGGGAGAGTCAACTGGACTTTTTGGTGGTGCTCTCACGTACTAGCAACAGGAATGCTCCAGGGCCTGGGTCACAGATAATCCAAGCCAAAGGCTTAAGAGAAATTCTCTGCAAAGGGAAACTCAGACAAACCATCTCCAGGGATCTTTCTCAGCAAGAATCTCCGCGTTTGAAGACGATTAGGTCGATGCAGCTGCCTTTTCCCCGACTCTGATGTAGAAGACAGGAATTTGCGGGGTGGGGGTTGGGGGAATGTTCCATGCAGGGCACTGGGCTGTTGCAGCTGCTTAATTGTCCTCATGGCCTGGGGACCCACTTGGCCCAGGTGAGCTGTGCCTACTAATGATCAAAGGAAGTGCTTGGCCACGAGGCCCCCTCTGTATTCCCCCTGAGAGCAGGACACCTGGCTCCTGACACACCCCAGACAGCATTCCTTACAACTAGCGGGTATTCGTCCTACAGGATACCCCTGGGTCAAGTCTTGCACCCTTTACCCCCTTCTGGAGATGTGCATTAACATTTACATTTTTTTTTATTAAAAAAAAATTTTTTTAAAGCTTATTTTTGAGACAGAGAGAGTGCGGGAGTGTGAGTGGGGGAGGGTCAGAGAGAGAGGGAGACACCGAATCCGAAGCAGGCTCCAGGCTCTGAGCTGTCAACACAGAGCCTGACGTGGGGCTTGAACTCACTAATGGTGAGATCAGACCTGAGCTGAAGTCAGACACCTAACCAACTGAGCCACCCAGGCGCCCCAACATTTACACTTTTTAAACGTTCTAAGAAGTCCTGCAGTAAAGAAAGCTGTTTAATCCAAATGTGAATCATATAGGCTGGGGATCGAGGACCCTGAGGGCCCTTGGGCTCACCTGTTGCGTTAAGATTTCTAAGCTAGAACAAAAGCCACACGACCACGTGTCCTTGGGGGCAGAGCCTTGGGGTTTCACCCTGCGTCTCTTCCCTGTGTGGCCCCAAAGACTGGGGCCTCTCCTGTCAGCACATCCCAGGGTAGACAGGTGCCTCTATCCCTGATGTTCTGTTATCACCCACTTTGAGTCTGTACTGCCTGATGAACAGCCGGTATTTGGGACTGAGCAGCAGTAAGGACAGTGGCAATAGCAGTAACACGTGTTTTCAGGCTCCTTCTGTGTGCCGGGCACCGTGGGGAGCACTGTGCACGTCTCCCTCACTTAACCCTCAAAACCACTGTATAGTGTATGCACAATTAAGCCCGTTTTACAGTTGAGCTGGTTGAGGCTGTATTACGTGCTCCGGCCAGGGTCACGGAGCTGGGATGTGGAAGAACCAAGATTCAAGCGCAGACACCTGACTGTGGGGTGCGGGCTCTGAGCCATTCTGAGCAATGCCAATGCCTTGCATTTGCTCCGGTGGGTCCGTGGTGAAGGATGGTCCCCTGGCATTGCTGCTGGTGGGGCGGACTGGGAGGTGCTCAGCTGCTGGTCCCCCCGGCACCTAAAGAGGGCGCCACTGGGGCAGGGGCGGGGGAGACCATTTCCTATCCTGTATAAGGAGTAGTGGTTCTGAAAAGAAACAGGGGCAGTCGCTGTGGCCTGACATGATTCAAGTCATTGTGTAGAATGTCTCTAGCCTAGAGACCTGGCATGATTTCCCAGACTCATTCCGATTGCTGTATCTCTTGCCTTTGCCACACGTCCTCTGCCAGTCAGCAGAGGCCACCCGAGGACCCACGCTGATGGTACAGCTGCCATCTTGGTCTTGCTGTAGTGGAGTGCCCTCTGGGATGCTCCTGGGGTGCCCTGCGCCAGGGCTGAAGGGCTCCAGATCTCATTGGTCGAAATCAGTCACGTGCTCTATCCAATCACGAGTGAGCCGGGAGGTACAATCCGAACATGTGCCAGAAGGAAGACCCCAAATATCTGGTGACCAGCAACAATGCTCATCGCATCAGAAACGCTCCCTGGAGTCTTCTATTGAATTAAAACCATGTATTCCGGCGGGGAGAGGGATTCCAGGAAGGTAGCACCCACATTCCCTTTACCTCAATGCAAAAACCGCTCTTACTTTTCTGGGAGCTCTTAGGCCTGTCACGTTACTTTCAAATAATGACGCATCATTTGGAGTTTCTTGTTTTTCATGGACTGTTGCAAACGCTTTCTCCGTGGCTACCGGTGTTCCCAGATTAATGCCGCTGAGCTGATCCATCATGCGTCAGGGACGGGCTCACTTGTCCAGGGGCACGTTTACAATGGCTTCCGGGGCGGCACTCTGAGAACTAGCAGCTTCTATAAACGTCTCTGTGCCATATGTCCTTTTTTCCTTCCCTGAATGACTTCCTAAGGTAAAACTTCCCTGGTGTGGGGTTATACAGCTGCAGAATGTGAACATTTTTATGGCTCTTGTTAAGTCTGTCCTAGTCACCCGGGGGAGCATTCTTACAGGTAACTGCTGCTTAGGCCTTGGCATTGAAGGCAGGTCAGTGGTGAAGTTATAATTATATTCATTTGCCTTCCCAGGCACCTCGGCTACCGAGCCTGGTGACAACAGGAGGCAATGCGTTGCGGGGGACTAAGTACGTGAACTTTTTGGATTGCTTCTCTCTCCTCTTTCCCGCATTCCCACGATCATTTTTAAATTTCTACAAATCTGGACTTTGTGTCTCAGGCTAAGCCACCTGTTAGTAAGTAAAGTCTTGGCTTGGTGTAAAAATGTTCTGACCCAGCGGTGCCCTGCTTAGCAATATGCAATTTGTGAATTTTAGACAGACAGGTGAGGGATGACAGTTTACTCTTTTCCAAAATGGTTTCTAAATCACTTACTAGTTCTGCGGTCGATGGGGCCCTGCCATGTTTGTCTACAGATCACTGATGACCAGTGGTGGGGTGGGAGAGCACCCAAGGACAAGGCAGGCTGAAGCTGGGGGATCAAGTACCCATTACCGGTATATTAGGAACAAAGACAAAGCATAAAGAACCCTGGTGGAGGGGATCTAAAGAGGAGAGGGCTGGTCCCTTTATGATGAAGCCCGGTGACCGCGTGAAGCTACGATATGCTCATTACAGTGCTGGGTAAATACTGTTTATGCCTGAAAGTAATCATATTTGTCAAGCAATCCAGGAACTGAAGAAAGACTCAGGCTGTTTATGTTTAACTGCCCCCTTGGCTGCTGACAATAAACATCGCAAATGAGGAGAAAATTGCGATAAACTATCTTTTCTGCTCATCTCTGGCCCTCTGTGATGAAAGGGGACAAATTTAGACCACAACCCCATCAACAGCTTTATAATTAATCTCACTTTTCAATAACAGCATCTATACCCTCTGCTGGGCCTGGAGGCTCCTGCTGCTTTGGGGGGCTCTGGGTAATGAAGGCACAGAGCCTTCATTATCCTTTCTGGGCTGAGTCACAGCCCAGAAATACATCTAAATTTGCAGTGAGTCACAGGGAAGACTAAGAAGTGGGTTTCTGAAATGAAAACACTGTGTTTGGGGCAGGCGCGGTGTGCATTCAGGGGAACAATGGCTGAGTCTGCCATTGTGCCTGAATGTGGGCTGCTTTTAAGACACCCCATTTAAAGAGTGTCACCATGTTCAATAGAGATAATGAAAACTTGAAGGAATCCTATCAGGCAGGCTAATGGAGTCTGAGAAGCAGGTTGGGAAACAGCAAAAATGTGCCAGAATGTTTATGGAAACACTGAGCATG
Organism: Lynx canadensis; assembly: GCF_007474595.2. NCBI lineage: Eukaryota > Metazoa > Chordata > Mammalia > Carnivora > Felidae > Lynx > Lynx canadensis. The sequence continues at coordinate 47,359,993 of NC_044316.2, forward strand.
GGGAGGGCATCTTCGAGGGCCTCAGGGACAATCCCCAAGTGACGCAGGGTGTTAAAATGCACCCCCAAGGGGACTCCCCTGCAGGAGGGCAGCACTTCCTGAGCTCTCCTCTAGGGAGTGAAGTCCCCGGAGCTTGGTGAGGAAGGAAGATGGGGGTGAGAGTGTGGCTTGGTGTGTGTGTCCTCGTGGGGAGGGGGGATGCGGGACTTTGCTGCAGGCCAGGCTCCTGCTGGCCAATCAAGAGTCAGCTCATTTGATCTCTTGTGCAGCGCCCTTGGAAACAGATCCCATTTCCACCCACCCAATCTCTTTTGTTGACATATGCAAATGGGACTCAGTGAACACAGCATTTGTTTCTGGACTCAAGAGTCAGAGCATTCAAGTGGGACTGAGAAGGGGAACTCAGTTTTTTGTGCCTTCTTGAACAGCAGGACTCTGGGGGGCGGGCGATCATTCAAATTTTATTGTCAGAATTCTAAAGAGGGGAAATTAACTCAAGGGGCAGGCCCCTTGCTGTTGTCTCACTAATGGTGGTTCTGGATAACCTGCTTTTCTGTGCTTAAAAAAATGGGGGGTATTTGGCCTGAGATGAATATTTTTATTGGGGTTAAAAGCCTAAATAATCACAAACCATTTTACTAGCAATCAAGTCTTAACATCACTTCTCCGTTAACGACCAAATGCAGCAGGCTAATGCCCTGAATCTTTTAATACCTAAGAGGATACTTTAGATCCCAAAGATGTAAGACAAGGGTCATCAATGGCGTCCCACCCCAGAGGGAAAGCCAAAGGTCTGTGATGGCTTTCATACTCTTAAGACCTGGGCTTCCCTTCCCTCGCAGACCTCAGTTCCCACTCCCTCTCTAGGCTACTTTGCTCTGGACACACTGGTGGTTTCCTGTCCTTTTTTTAAAACACGGCCACACACTTCCACCCCAGGGCCTTTGCACTTGCTGTTTCTGTCTCCTGGAATGCTTTTACTGCACATATGCACATGGGCATTCTCTTACTTTTTTCTGGTCCTCACTTTAGCTACACATGAGGCCCTCCTTGGCCGTCAATAAAATTTCCATCTCCTCCAGCACTACATCTTCTTTTCCTGCTTTGTTACTTTTCCTCTTAGCTTGTCACTATTCTGTATTTTCCTTATTTAGCTCGTCTACTGTCTCTAGACTGGGAGCCTCATGAAGGCAACAGTTCTTGTCTGTTCTGCTTATAGTGATAACCATGCACACAGTACACATTCAAGTATATGCTGAATGAATCCACAAATGAGTCAATGGATGTCGAATGCCAGAAAGGGTGATTCCCCCCACCCCCTAGCCTCATCCCAAGGAGCAAAGATTCAAAGATTTCCTTGGGCGTAGCTCAGCTGCCCACCACGGGCATTTCTTTCTGTTTTCTCTAAGGCTTTTGGCTACGGAAGGTCAGACTCCTGGACATCAGGACTTGAGTGCTGGGAATTATAAAAAGCTGCCCAGGGCAGAGTTGTTTTTAGGTAAAACGACAGAGATCTGGTGGATAGATGCTCACCCGACCTGCTTCCCCTCGCTGAGCTCACAGGTACACACATTCTGCTTCCCAGCCCTTTGGGTCTCAGTGAGGGCCATGCAGCCAGCAGGCTGCAGGAGGGACAGAGGTGCACCACGCCTCCAGGCCTGGCCCCCGAAACATTCTGTGCAACTTCCCTTCTGTCTTCACTGGCCAGTTGAGTAAGGAGGGGGTCACTGAAGGAATGTGAGCCCCTAAAAGACGGCAGGGCCAGTGAATGAAAGAAGCCTGCCCTCGAATGACCATGTGGACAACGTAAGATAAATCCGTGTCGTGTGTTAGACTGTGGAGACTTGGGGTTGCTCGTTAACGTGGCTGGTGCGATTTGCCCCGACGACGCAGATATTAAGGCCATATATTAAAGAGCGCCAGCCTAGGCAGTAATCCCCCCGCTTATCTGACCTACGCGGCCTCCCTCAGAGAAACCTAATCTGTCTTTTTTGTAACTGGAGGTTCAGCCTCCATGGATTTTTGTGAAAATGACAATGAACTGCCGAGAGTTAGTTACGGAGAGATGGGAAGGAGCTATTAAAACTATTCTTCAAGTTTTACTGTCTTCTTCCTCTGATAACAATCGCGATGGTACACAGTGGGCAGCTGCTGGGGTAATGTGTGCACACAAACGTGCAGGGACCCATAACCTAACCCGGTGTTGAGATTCTGAAAACCTACAGAGGCCACTGTCATCCTCCACGGGGCTTTTGTGTACAATATGAAAGCTACGTTGTCTGGGCCCCAGGTTGCAGCTTTCAGTGTGGGGTTTTTATGACCAGGAGACGACTGCTGTGCCTACTGAATATAACCCCCTTTCAAGGGGGGGGGGTGGGGTGGGGGTGGATTTCTCCCTCTTTCACCTGGGTTGGGGAAGTCGGACCAGCAGCAGCCAGGTCCTACCATGGCCCGAACCGAGCTGAAAGACTCCCATTATCCAGCAATAAACAAGCATGAAAACGTAGCAACCCGTTACCTGCCCAGCTAGCATTTCATATAATAGGACGCCATAGGCCCACCAGTCCACGGATTTCCCATACGGCTGATAAGCGATTATCTGTGGGAAAACACAAACATCGATTACAATTATTGGCGATCAAAAAGCCTGTGTTAGAACAGATACGTCAAGCACGTAGAGCTTTCTGCACTAAGCGGGGAGGGCCCTGCAAATCAGACACACCAGGAACCACCACCCAGGAATTCACTGCCCAAAACCTGTTCGGGAACAGCAACTCTGAATCCACCCGGAGAAACTACACAGCACTGTCTGAAGGTTTAATTATCCTCATTGGTGAAAAATATTTGGACAGTGAGGTGGATTTAATTTTCGGAAAAAGCCAGACGCCATTCAGACCCAGGGTCTGGTAAATAAGATAATCAAGCTATGTAACAGAATTTTGCTAAAAGTCACAAAGATGATGGCGGTGATAACATATCTGAAGTTTTTCACAACATTTTTAAAGAGATACAAAATGATCAAATGTAATATTTGAACCTTGTCTGAATCTTAATTCAAACCAAACCAACTGTAAGAAAAAATCAGGAACACTGAAACATGGTCTTGATGATATTAAGAAATTATCACTAATTTTGTTAGGTGGGAAAATGGTATGATGATTAGTTAAAAAGGGTCCTTTGTTTGTACATGTGTATACATACATATATATATATATACACACACACACACACACACACACACATATATATATATATATATATATATATATATATATGTATATACCACATCTTCTTTATACATTCATCAGCTGATGGACATTTGGGCTCTTTCCATAGTTTGGCTATTGTTGATAGTATACAATGGAATATTACTTGGTGATCACAAAGAATGAAATCTTGCCATTTACAACAACGTGGATGGAACTAGAGTGTATTATGCTAAGCGAAATAAGTCAGAGATAAATATATGATTTCACTCATATGTGGAATTTAAGAAACAAAACAGGGGGCGCCTGGGTGGCTCAGTTGGTTATGCACCTGACTTCGGCTCAGGTCATGATCTCATGGTTCCTGGGTTCAAACCTCACATCGGGCTCTGTGCTGACAGCTCGGAGCCTGGAGCCTGCTTCGGATTCTGTGTCTCCCTCTCTCTCTGCCCCTCCCCCACCATGCTCTGTTTCTCTGTCTCTCAAAAATGAATAACCATTAAAAAAAAAAAAAAAAGAAACAGATGAACATAGGGGGAGGGAAGGAAAAATAAGATGAAAACAAGGAAAATAAAAGATAAAAATAAGATAAATAAAAATAAAACAAGAGAGGGAGCCAAATTATAAGAGATTCTTAAATACGGAGAAAAAAAACCCCTGAGGGTTGCTGGAGGGGAGGTGGGTGGGGTCGCGGGCATTAATAAGGGCACTTGTTGGGATGACAGGGTGTTGCATGTAAGTGATGAATTACTAAATTTTACTCCTGAAACCATTATTACGCTCTACGTGAACTAACTTGGATTTAAATAAAAAATTTTTTAAAAAGATTAACTCAAAAGAAGTGTCCTTTTTGGTTAGAAATGTATTTATGAGTGAAATGCACGAGAGATGAAATATTTATGGGTGAAATGACATGATACCTTAGATTTGTTTTACTTTTTAATTTTTTAATGTTTACTTATTTTTGACAGAGAGAGAGAGAGAGAGAGAGACAGAGCGCGAGCGGGTCAGGGGCAGAGAGAGAGGGAGACACAGAATCCGAAGCAGGTTCCAGGCTCTGAGCTGTCAGCACAGAGCCCGAAGGGGGGCTCGAACTCACAGAGTGTGAGATCATGACCTGAGCCGAAGTCAGGTGCATAACCCACTGAGCCACCCAGGTGCCCCAGATTTGTTTTAAAGACTTAAGCAAGATAAGTGGAAAAGGATCAGAGTAGATGAAATGAGATGCCCAAAATGCAGGCAGCTGGTGAGGAGCGGGGTGATAGCTCGCAGAGACCTGTCCCCCAACTGCTCCCTCCGTCTTTGTGGCTCTCAGAAGTACGAGAATAATCCCACGACCTGCCCTCATGGAAGAGGGTAACACTGATTTGAATTTCTAGCTCACAGGCTATTAAAACACTGGTATAGTTAGCTAAGGCACACAATCCCTGCCCCCTCCCTCCACCATGGATCACGCCCCAGGATTCCAGGTGAAGACGTCCCAACAGGTACTCGGCAAGACCATTCTGCCATTTTGCATACGCATTTGACTTTGAAACGTTCCAGGCTATTTTTTTTTAATGGCCCATGATGCCTAATGAAATGTCCTGGGACATAAACAAACCTTCCGCGTGTTTCTTCCTGTCCATGTCTTTAATGTATTACCAATATTTCTCCCTGTAGAACGAGAAATACAAGCTCTTGTGGCTTGCCTCAGTGTGGGCGGCAACCGCGGGATACACGCTTGGATCTGGCACCTTTAGAGCTCATTTCCTTGACAAGAAAATGATAACCAGAGGAACCTATGAGGGGGCCTTCTTTTCTTTTTTAAACTCCATTTGTTCTTTTTTCAAAACTTGGAAATTGCACGCATACAGGGTATAAAAAGCCCTACTAAAATGAGCTGCCACGCGTTACCTGATGACGGACATTGACGCCTGTCATTCTGGTTCCAAGACAGGAAATAACTGGATCAAAGCTTGTCTTGACCAAGTAGAACAACAAGAGAAATGCTCTTTGGGAGAGCAAAGACATACATTTGCTAAGCACCTCCTATGTATCAGATGCTCTAGGAACACTCTGGCGAACCCAATGCGGCAGAAATGATATTCTTCCCGTTTTATAGGTGAGAAAGCTGATGTGGCCAAAAGTTTAAGAGACCTGCCCAAAGCCAATCAGTTCGTAAGTGGTGCCCTGAATATTGACATTTTGTTTTAAAAATACAGTTTATGGCTTTCAAATATATGTAATCACGCATACTGAGAGCACATAAAATATTAATCAAAGGGCTTCAAGGATTAAAGAGGTTTAAAATCACCGTTTTAGTAGCTGTACCTCTAACATTTCAAAAGCACTTGAATAAAATTTGTTCTTGCAACTGTATGAAAACCAGTCCCGGAAATCTATTTTCATGAATCAGTGTTTTCGTTACTCTGTTTCTAACACAGGCAGAGCGGAGGCACCGTGTTGCTGTGGGAATTAATCAAGCTGCAGAATGGTGGGGGCTGAGTGAGGGAGGTCACGCCGTATTTCATATCCTCTCGTCTACAAATATCTGAGCAATGTGACCAACCAGACTCCTCTCCTGGGTGGCAGCAAATGCCACCTGAGTTTGGAAAGCTGTCAGAGGTCATGGGTACGCAAACCCTGTTTTTGGCCAGAATGATTCACAAATTCTGAAAGCCAGGCCCCTGAAGGGTTTTGTTTGGTTTTGTGTCTTGCCTCTTATTATCAACTTTGGTTCCACTTGCTTTTTATTTTGTTTCCACAGCATTAAACTCTCATGACTCCTGCTGACAACACCCTCTCCTTCCTCCAAGGCTTACCAAAGCAGAACGTCAAGTGCCAGTGGCTCGTTTTTCTCGGTGATAGCACTTGGCAGTCTCTGGAGCCCGCCAGCTCCGCAACTGGGGCCAAGATGACAAAGTCATGCTGAATACTGCAGCGCCTTCAGCTGTAATAGCAGGCTGGGATTTGGAACTCGGCGGGAATTCTTCTTGGGGCAGCTCACAGTGTGTCAGCCCTGACTTGTGCGCTCGATGAGACGGGAAGGTCCGGAGAGCTAAGTTACAAGGTACAGTGGTCCAACCTTACCGTCGCAAATTCATTTTTATTTTATTTTTTTAAGGTTTATTTTTTTAATGTTTATTTTTGAGAGAGGGGGAGAGAGAGAAAGAGAGAGAGAATGAGCAGGGGAGGGGCAGAGAGAGAGGGAGACACAAATCCGAAGCAGGCTCCAGCCTTCGAGCTGTCAGCACAGAGCCCGACGCGGGGCTTGAACTCACGGACCGCGAGATCGTGACCTGAGCCGAAGTCGGACGCTTAACTGACTGAGCCACCCAGGCGCCCTGCAAATTCATTTGTAGAATGAAACATGCTTTTCCCCTCAATGATGAGCTGCTATTAATAAATACCTCCGATCATCCAAAATCTCACTGCCAAAGGGAAATGGTGTTAGGGAGCCCCATTTGGAGATAAACATTTAGATACACATGATGTAGGATGTTGGCTGCCCTGCCCGTGAGCTGTCTACACCTGTGCTGTGTGGTACAGTAGCCATTAGCCACAGCGGCTCCTGAGCATTTGAAACGCGGCTTAGTGCAAACTCTAGGTGCAAAATACACACCAGATTCCGAAGACTTGGGACCAAAACCGTAAAATATCTCATTAGTATTTTGGAGATATTGTGTTAAATAAAATATGCCAGACTTAATTTCACCTGCTTCTTTTTTCACTTTTAAAACTGCGGTTGCTAGGGGGCGCCTCGCTGGCTCAGTCAGTAGAGCATGGGCCTCTTGATCTTGGGGTCGTGAGTTTGAGCCCCATATTGGGTGTAGAGATTACTTACTTACATCTATCTATCTATCTATCTATCTATCTATCTATCTATCTATCTATCTATCTATCTTTAGAAAAAACAAACCAAGAATATGGCTGCTACATGCAGCTTGGCCTGCATTTTATTTCTACTGGATGATGCTGGTCTACACCCCCTCACAGGCTCCTGCAACCCACTCTAATTCCTGGGCTCTTATTGGCCCAGGGAGTCAGCTTTGGGTTGAGCACCAGGCTCAGAGACCACAGAATGGACGGTGAGGCTCTCTTGTTTCTGTCCCCACTGGGGATGGGAGCAGGTGTCTCTGGGATGTGTGGGCCAATGGAGGCTTGCGGCCAAGCCCTGCAGGGGGGCGGGGGAGGGGGGGCTGAGATGGCAATTTGGTTCCCACAGCAGAGAACCTCACAAAAGAGAGGCTGACTTGGCAGATCTCCCTTCGGTACATGGAGGGTGGCCTTTAGCTTCAAAGACGGACCCCCGACAGGGCCACTGTCATTCAGCTTTACTGCTATTTGTCATTACGATCATTTTCCTTACACTTACATGAGCCAATTGCCTGGGGGAGATGTCAGGATGTTTCAAATGGCTGCCTGTCTTGTAAAAGTAAGATATGAATGAGCTTTCTTCCAGGCCGGGCACAGGACCAGGAATGAGGGGGGCAGGGAGGAGGGGAGGAGCGGGGGGGCGGCTTCTCATCTCTGACCAGGCCAAAGGCCACAGTTGCTGGAAGGACATTGCTCGGAAACCACCCACCTTCCACCCTCTGCCAGGGCTGCGTACTCAAAGGCCTCTCAAAGAGGAGGGGGGGCTTCAGAAGCTTTTGGGGGGGCAGCATGGTGAGGTTCCCGATGCTGCTGGCAATAGCACCCAAGACTGTAGGCAACGTCACCATCGTGGTGCTCGCTGTGCGCCAGGCTCCTTAGTCCGTTAGCGCGTTTAGCCCTTGTGAGACTTTTAGGAGACTTTTCCTCACCATTTCAAAGGTGAGGAAGTGAGGTTAAGGAGCTTGCCCAAGGATAGACGATACACAGCAAGTAAGCCGCAGAGCCAGGGTTTGAACTCTGGTTCTCCAGACTCGGCATCCACACGTCTGACCTTTTTTCCAAACTGAAGATCAGCCCATGACCCAGTGTGGTTCCCTGGACGGCTATGGCGGGAACTGACCCATAAAGGGGTTCAAATGCTGAACAGGGTCACGGCTGCCAAGATGGCCATTTGGCTCAGGATCTCTCGCCCTGGAGGCCTGGTCTTAACGGGACCCATGAGATAGCCATGTGTGTGAAGAGTCACTCTCCTGTTCCTGATTGTACCCTGACTGGACTTGACTCCTCATTTTCACACCGTGTTTACTCGCCAACCCTCCCGAACCCGCTCTGATCAGCGGCCTGACCACAGAAGGCTCTCTCCAGGCTGCCATTATAAAATAGCACTGGCCTTTATGCATAAAACATGCCTGAGGCCTTTTACCGCCTCAGGGCAACAAAAAAGATCTCTTCCTCTTATTAAAAAATAAAAATATTTCAGGGGTGTCTGGGTGGCTCCATTCATTGAGCGTCTGACTCTTGGTTTGGGCTCAGATCACGATCTCACAGTTTGTGGGGTGGAGCCCCGTGTCAGGCTCTGCACTGAGAGCACAGAGCCCGCTTGGGATTCTCTCTCTGCCCCTCCCTTGCCTTGTATGCTCTCTCTCTCAAAATAAATAAACAAACGTTAAAAAAATAAAAATATTTTAATTTTTTAAATATTTATTTATTTGAGAGAGAGAGAGAGAGAGAGAGAGAGAGAGAGCGCGTGCACGCATGCATGAGTGGGGGAGAGAAAGAGGGAGGGAGACACAGAATCCAAAGCAGGGTCCAGGCTCTGAGCTGTCAATACAGAGCCTGATGTGGGGACTGAACTCCCGAACTGTGAGATCATGACCTGAGCCAAAGTTGGACACCCGACTGACTGAGCCACTCAGGCACCCCTAAAAATATTTTGATGAAAAAATTATGGTTGTTTCGAAAAACATCGTAAGTTCCCAAGGGCAGATCATGGAACACAAGAGGCCCTCTTTATGTACATGGTGGAAAACAGCAACGTGTCAAAACAGTCGGGGGAAAAAAGATCAGCTGGAGTGTCTTCTGGGTGTTCTGTCCCGACAGCTGGGACCGTGAGTTCCTGAACCGTCTCCTCCACTCCCTCCTCTGGGGCCCACAGACCCAGGCCACGCCTCTCCTGGAGCCTTGGCCACGTCTTGCTGAGACTGCTTCTCTGCCCCCACTCAACCCCTAGAGGCCTCCCCAGCAGGGGCCGGGCTGCCCTCCTGCGCAATGGGACCCCGCCCAGCATCACGAAACCACCCCGAAGCTTGTGCTGGAGAAACAAGTAGATCTAATCCAAGCCCAAACTGTGGGCACCACTGACCTTTTAAGCGCAAAATCCAAAGTGCCTGTAGGGGTGCTGGGTTGCTAAGGCTGCAGGGAGCCTTTGAGGTGCTTTGCAAAAGTGTCCTCAGGGTTCTGAAAAGGAACCTGAGGTTCGGAGTAGCTAAGTGGCTTGCTTGAAGGTCACTGGGCTGGTTAGCGACACTGTCTCCTGACTGTGTCCCCTTCCTACAGCACCAGGCTTGGGCCGAGCATGAGAGATAGAAAAGCTTCATGGTGAGTGAGGGTGAGGCAGCCGTTCCCCGCCCCTGCCCCCCACTGCCAGCCAAGAGGCTTCCCAGTCAAACACCTTCTGGGAGGCACGTCCAAGCCCAGACTGCCAACAGCACTGCACAGGAAGCACACCGTGAGGAGAACGCTCTGAACCTGACTTCTGGGGACCAGCTCTGCCATGTGGGAGCTGTGTGACCTTGAACAAGTTGCTTAGCCTCTCTGAGTTTCCATTGCCTCAGCTGTGATATTGGAAATCGGGCACCTACCGGGTCAGAACGCGGTAGGGGATAAAACGGCCTTTTGTATAATAAACTGTGTTTACTGCAGGTGAGTTGAATGTATTATATGGCTCCATAATGCCTAACATTGGAAATAAGAAACGGCTCCCGGGTATGGCAGGCAGGCGAAAATGAAATCAAGGCAATAAACGGAACCCGGCTCACAGGAGGACAAAGGAAACATTCTGCTATCAGAGATTATACGCGTACTATGCATTAAACACCCCGAAATGATTGCTGGCACCTGGCAATTCTCATCAACACCGAACCTTCCATTCACTCTATCTGCAAATATTAGCTTCCTATGTACTGGACGTTGCTCTAGGCATGGGGTACATAAACAAATAAAACAGATTTTAAAAGCCCCTTCTTGTGCAATTAAATTAATTTTTACCAGGGCAGCAAAACTTCAGGTTTCTCTTTTTCTCATTCACAGACCCTCCCCACTTCCTCCTTCCCTCACTTGCGCTGTTTATGGCTAATTGCACGTTTCTTTGGACTGGGCACTCTGCTGGGCACAGGGATTAGGACTCGAACTAGGGAGACACAGACACGAAAATGGGTAGGTAACACTAAAATGTAATACCTTACATCAGGGATCTTAGCACATCGCGTGACAAATACCTGCTATGTTTGAAATATTTGGACAAAATGCATTATATAAGTATAAAGAGAATTGCCACAAGATGAAAATGGCATGTCTGGAGTCTAAAGCATATACTTTCTATTTAGACAGAAACTGTGGCTCCATCTAGGATTGGAGAGAACAGAAAATGACTTCTCGAATGACAACAAAGGTGCTTTACAATCTATTCATAGTACCCACCTCTTCTCCATCCCTGATGGCTCACTTTATGGGAACAGAGAGTGAACAGCAGGACAACTGAAGTCCTGCTCCCCCAAAAGGTCGTAAGAGGAACACCTGGCACTAAAATGCTTTGTAACGATTAACACTGGCTTTAAAGAGCATCTCCTACAAAAGGGATAAAGGAAGGAAGGAAGGAAGGAAGGAAGGAAGGAAGGAAGGAAGGAAGGAAGGAAGGAAGGAAGGAGGGAGGGAGAAGCAAAGCCTGGAGGGAGACCAAGCCTGGTGATTACAGACCTCCTTTCCAGGTCTATCCCTGACTTTCATTTAGCAGAGAAAGACCAGAAGCTATATATCTTTTAATAAAATTAAAAAAAAATTTTTTTTAATGTTTATTTATTTTTGAGAGAGAGACAGAGCGTGAGAGGTGGAGGGGCAGAGCGAGAGAAGGAGACACAGAATCCGAAGCAGGCTCCAGGCTCTGAGCTGTCAGCACAGAGCCCAATGTGGGGCTCGAACTCACGGACTGTGAGATCATAACCTGAGCTGAAGTTGGAGGTTTAACCGACTGAGCCACCCAGGTGCCCCATTAATTAATAAAAATTTTTAAAGTTTTAAAATTAATGGGGCGTCTGGGTGGCTCAGTCGGTTAAGTATCCAACTTTGGTTCAGGTCATGATCTTATGGTTTGTGAGTTTGAGCCCTGTGTCGGGCTCCGTGCTGACAGCTCAGAGCCTGGAGTCTGCTTCAGATTCTGTGTCTCCCTCTCTGACCCTCCCCTGCTCGTGCTCTCTCTCTCAAAAATAAATAAGCATTAAAGGTTTTAAATTATATTTTTAATGTTTATTTATTTTTGAGAGAAAGAGAGAGAGAGAACAAGTGAGCATGGGGGTAGGATAAAGAGAGAGGGAGAGACAGAGAGAATCCCAAGTAGGCTCTGCATTGTCAGCACAGAGCCCGACGCAGGGCTCGAACTCACGAACCATGAGATCATGACCTGAGCCAAAATCAAGAGTTGGATGTTTAACAGACTAAGCCACCCAGGTGCCCCCATTAATACATTTTTAAAAGAAGTTTTAGGGTCACGGCAAAACTGAGCAGACTGCACAGGGTTCCCATATACTCCATCCACACACGTGCAGTCTCCCCCCCCCCCCCCCATGAATAGCCCTCACCAGAGAGGTAGGTTTGTTACAACGGATAAACTACATTGTTGCATTATCCTCATCCAGAGTTTAGCTGGGGTTCACCCTTGGCATTGTGCATTCCACGGGTTTTTGAAAACGGATCGTGACATGTATTGGCCACTGTAGTATTGCACACAATTTCACTGCCCGTGCCATCTGTTCTGCCTCCTTCTCCGCTAACCCATGGCCGCCACTCGTCTTTTATATTGTCTCCATAGCTCTGCCTTTTCCACTGTGTCATAGAGGCAGAATCATACAGCGTGCACCCTTTTCAGATCGGCTTCTTTCACGTAGCGATACTCACTTAAGGTTCCTCCAGGTCTTTTCACGGCTTGACAGTTCATTTCTTTTTAGGGCTGGATAATATTCCATTATGTAGCTGCATCACGGTTCAGTTAGCCGTTCACCCGCTGAGGGGCACCTTGGTTGCCTCCAAGTTTTGGCAATTGTGGATAAAGTGGTTGCAAACCTCCGTGTGCAGGCTTTGTGCGGACATAAGTTACGCGGAAGTCTGCATAAGGTGCACGACTGATGGATTGTATGGTAAAGACTATGTTTAGCTTTGTCAGAAACTGCGGGACTGTCTTCCAAAGTGGCTGGGCCGATTCTGAGGGAGCCGCAAGTAAAATTGTGAACGAAGTGCCCGCCTTTCCAGGCTGCAAAGAAATACCCCTGCACCTGGCATTTCTTTCCCTCTGGGATGTGTGCTACTGAGTTGTGGCAGGTGATCTGTGACCCTTGAGGTAGGCATTCATGCTGAATTAATTACACGTGGGAAAGTGTTCCCGCTTCAAGTCTTTGTGATTCTTCCCAGGAAACGCCAATCTCCTGCTTGGGCTAATCTCTCTCTCTAGCTCCTTGGGAACACGTGCTGGTCACAGAAGAACTCAGCGCGTGACAATGAAACGAGTCTGGGAACACATCTGCCTAACTGACTTGGTCACCTGACCTCTTTCGCACAACGTCTATAATCCCTTGTTATGCCGAAGAAATCAAACACCTCTTTAGACACTCTCCTCCCAACCTGATGTTTTCAAGAACCTTCTCAACAGTGAGAAACATCCTGATACTGACCCTAATAGAGGCCAAACTGGAATCAGAGCTACCCCCGAGCACAGTCCTTAGGCCACGTTGTGCCGAGCACTACTCTTTACCCCTGGGGCAGTTGAGGCACAAGCAAGCTCTGGTGCAGTGACACACAGTGGGAACACAGCAGAGCCCGGACTCAGCCTGGCTCTTGTGTTCCCGCTCTCCTCTGCAAGCAGGAGCTGGCAATGGGACAAGGTCATCTGAGACACTGCCTTTGACCTTGAGACCTTCATTCATTCCTCCTGCCTGTTTTGCTTCGTAAGAGAGACGATGACGTTGACCGTGACTACATAAAATACGTCTTGGTTTATGACATGCTTTACCTGGCCTAAATGCAGGACTCCATACTGGCCCAGGATGGGTCCACCTCTGACATTTGGGGGATGCCAGGGGACACTGGGACAAGAGTGACGGAGGCCCACATACTGAACAAGTGTCTGAATACACATGTTACAAACCAACGGTTACACGTTCTCTCCTACCACCTTGACCAATATGTCTTCCTGTATCGGTCAGCTCAGGCTGCCGGAACAGAATACCACAGACTGACTGCCTCAAATCACATTCGTTTTCTCATAGGTCTGCAGGCTGGACATCCAAGACCAAGGTGCCTGCTGGCACAGTTGCTGTCTCATGGAACCTTCTCTCCTTGGCTACAGCCAGCCTCCTCCTCCAGGTGTCTCACCCAGCCTTTCCTCTGTGAGGGTGTGCTTCTGCTGTCTCCTGGTCTTTCTGTAAGGACATCAGTCCTATCAGCTCAGGGCCCCACTCTGAAGGACCTCATTTAACCTTAACTACATTCTTAAAGGCCCTATATCTCTGCATACAGTCACATGGGGGGTTAGGGAGCAGCCTGGGTTTTGTGGGGACAGAAGTTGGTCCATAATGCTTCTCAACTGCCTGGGGGGCAGGCTGGACCCCTCAGATTCCACCCACTTCTCTTCTTAGTCTTTTGTCACATCTATGAGGACCCTGTGCACCCTGATCTGCACGTCCTAGCTCTGTCCTCCTGTCCCCTGTATACAGCCACCACTGGCCTCTCCATCGTATACAGGAGTCAGGGCAGTGTCCCTAGGAAAAATGGATCTTAGAGAGAGGCCTGTGTAGGTCATGGAAGGGAGTTCCCAGGTCCCCAGGGGCATGTCCCCCAAGCCCTACAGCACCTCTAACCCTATGTGGAGCGCTAAGGCTGGAGGAGGGCCAGGGGAGAACCCTCTAAAGGCGGAGGTGGCAACCTCCAGCCTGCGGGCCAACTCCGGCCTACTCCCGTTTGTGTACGACCTGCCTGTGAACAAATGCAAAATGAAAAAAATGTAAAAAAAAAAAAAAAAAGACCACCAGCCTTTTGGCAAGAACAGCTCAATTTTGCCTCTTGGAAAGCTCAAAGCCTGAAACATTTATCCTCTAGCCCTTAGCAGAAGAAGTCTGCTGATCTCAGCTCTAAAACACAAGGCAGGGACCCCTGGGTCCCTCAGCACCTTTGAGAGATACTCTTTCCAAGTGCTGTATTGAGGAGCTTCCACTGGGCAACACAGAGCTCAACACCAGCTGCCTCCAAAAGCCACAGTGACCCCTCCCATCCCCCCTCAGGGTGACAATGCCACCCCTCCCACCAACAGATAGAATTTATAGCACCTCCCTTAGAATCTGGGCATGCTCTGGGCCTTGCTTTGACTTACAGGATGTGGTTGAAGGGACACAGTTAAGCTCCAGGTGCTGCTTAAGGGAACTTATGGCTTCTGTTTTTGCCCTCTTGGGAACCAGCCACCGTGCTGAGAAGCTCTGGATAAACTACTCAATGGTGACAGATCTCATGGAAAGACAGACGACACAGAGGAGAACCCATGGGGCCGTGGCCAACGGCCAACAGCCCAAGGACAACTTGGATCCTCCAGGGCCACAGAGCCGTGGTAGCCAATGCCCCCAGAAGCAGTGAGGAGTCAGGCCTGCCGAGTCCTGCCTGAGGTTCTGACCCACAGAGTCACAGCATTCACATGGTTGTTGTTCTAAGCCGTGAAGTTTGGGGGCAGTCACACAGCAACGGATAATTGAAACAACTGTCAAATAACAGACCAAAAAAAATGTACGGGGGGCTTCCGCTGAGGCAGCCAGGGCAAAACTCACGTAATCTTCGAAGTCATACTCTGAGGGTGATACTGTGATGATCCCCATTTTACAGATGTCACCCCATGTTCTTAAAAGAGCAGAACTGCAGCCAAGAGTTCACTATACGATGTTGCAGGAAAAGCCACCTGAAATCAAATAGGAAGCTTCCCCTCAGGGGTGGACGGTCTGCATGGGGCCAAAACACAGTAAAAAGGAATCAGTCCAGAATCAAACGTATTGTCACCTGCCTACTAGTCCCCCTCCAAGTGCTTCTCAAACTCAGTCACGGCACCCGTCACCCGTCTCTCTCAGGGCGGTGGACGGGGGTGGCTGGTGCTGGGGAATCAGACAAGATCCAGAGCCTGGTGCCCACGCGGGACCCTCCCTACCTCAGGCCTTCTCTGCTGAACAGGGAGCTGTTCCAAATGTTCACTGTGTATCTGAGCAAAGTAACTACTTGTGCAGTAAAGGAATGACCTAGGAATTAGGAATCAATCCTGTGCCCGTGGGAGCTTTATTAGTTGGAATAAAAGACTCCCGAGAACGGGGAGGTCTCACAGTCTGGTGGTCTTTCTAGAGGCATTTGGTAACAGGGCAGGAAGCGACAGACTGAGGGCGGAACCTGGCCACTGATGGCATTAGGGCAGCCGATCCGCCCTTGATGGCCCAGGGTCCCTGCCCTGCCACTTGCTATCTATGAGGCCTGGGCAGGTCACCTGTCCTCTCCGTGTCTCCTGTCCCTTGTCTGTAAAACTGGGGTAACACCACTCGCCTCAGAGGCCTAGTGTAAGGTTGCAGCAGGACAACAGACATAAGTGCGTAGTACGTAGGAGGGAATGAGTCGGTGTCTGTCATCACTCTCAAGATACGCCCCCCTCCATTGCAAAGTAAGAGGTGAAATAAGATGTCAGAAATCTCTGACCCATTTTTACGGGACTTATTTATTTATTGTTATTAAAAATTTTTTTTAATGTTTATTTTTGAGAGAGAGAGAGAGAGAGAGAGAGAGAGAGAGAGAGAGAGAGGCAGAGCATGAGTGGGGGAGAGGCAGAGAGAGAGGGAGGCCCAGAATGAAGCAGGGTCCAGGCTCCGAGCCGTCGGCACAGAGCCCGAAGCGGGGCTCGAACCCACGAACCATGAGATCGTGACCTGAGCTGAAGTCGGACGCTTACCCGACTGAGCCACCCAGGCGCCCCTGTTTTTACAGGATTTTAACAGCTCCCCGAATGAAAGGCCAATGAATGCAGCCACAGCACATGGGGAACCCCATGAGGGCTCTGCAAACAAGTCTGGGGACTGAGGGCAGCTTCTTTGCAGTGATGGAGTGAGGCACTCGTGGGGTACACCTGAGCCAACCTCTGCAGTCCCCTTCTCCGGGGAGAACAGCCACTATGAGGGGCAGCAGACCGGCCCTGGGTTCAAGCCCAGGTTTGCCCTGAATTGGGGCTGAAGGAAACAATGACCGCATCTCGTTGCACCTTGGGCCCGTCAACTGGAAAACAGAGCCACTGACACCAACCTCGTAGAGCTGACTTAAATAGAAGACAGAATCAGTGAGGTGCTCTGCCTTGGGTCTAGCTAACCCACGAGAAGCTGGCTTATCTCGAGGAAGAACCGGAAGGAAGTCGGGAAGAAGGATGGGGCCCGCAGAGGCCTCGGGGACCACAATGTCACAGAGGGGGCCAAGTGCTCCGGAGAACAGGGCTACGCTGATAAAACCCTGAGGCCAGGTGAACTAAGACACAGAGCTGCAGACAGATGATAACATATGTGAGACAATATAACCAGCCTAATTCCTGGAAAGGATCTGAGGATGGTCACACAATTTAAGAACCACCCAAGGGAAAGCCTGGTCTTGGCTCTTTAAATATTTCTTGGAGGGAAGGCAGCTGCTTCATGTTCTTTTGCAAAGCCGGAGGCATCGGACCGTGACCTTGCACAGAGGGGGCACTGGCCCCCGAAAGCAAGCAAGCCACCCTTCGGCTCGTCATTCTCCTTTAATGAAGCACTTCTCGGCTCGCCGGTGTGGCGTGGGGCCGGGCTCGGAGGCGCCGATCCTGGAGGCGCCCCGGCTGGTGCCGACTGGCTGCTCTCCCTCTCTCACTGCCCCCCTTTCTTCTCTGCTGCGCAAGGCCTAATTTACTGCCTGGCTGCGTGCACCTCGTGAGTTCTTTTCTCATTTAACCATCAGACCCGTTCTAATCTCCATCCCTTCTACAACTCTTTCCCCAAAGGCCAGGACGTGTCTCCTGGGGCGTTGATATTCTGGCACTTTGGGCCATCTGGGGGACCCAGGCTGATGGCCCACCATTTTGGACACTCGGGGGCCCCCAGTGCACCTGCTCTCGTGGGTCGAGGACGTGAGGCACGTGGCTGTCCCTTGCAGCCCGTCTCGTGCCACCAGCATCAGCTCTTGGGAATCACCTTGGGATTCACCTGCTGGCAGCCTTGGGAATCACCTAATGACCTGCCATGGAGTTCCTGACCTCTCAGTGCCACAGCCTCAGCTCTGCTCTGTGGCCGAGCCCCTCCTCCACAGCAGGAACATGGCATGCTGCACCTGCTTTTCCCAGATACACTCCACCCACCAGGTACTGCTCCAGACCCCAGGGCTAGGGGCTCCGCAGCAAACAAAACACAGCGATTCTGCCACGGGGGGCCGGGCGGGCTAGACAGACAGACAGACAGACAGACACAGACACACACACACACACACACACACACACACACACACACACACGAGTCCTGACAGGGTGTATCCGAGGGTGATGAATACCATGGAAGGAGAGCAGGGAGGTGGGCAGGAGTGCTGAATGGGGGCCGGAGGTCTGCAGGTTTAAACAGAGTCACCAGGAAAGACGGCCTCCTGCAGGTGACATCTGAGCTGAGGGGCAGGAGGAAGCCACACGGAAGGGGGAAGGGTATCCCAGGTAGAGGGAACGAGAAGAGTGAAAGCTCTTGGAAGGGTCTGGCGAATTGGAGCGGAAAGGAAGCCAGTACAGCTGGTCTGGGGAGATGGGGTGAGGGGTGGAGGGTGAGGTGAGAGATGATGTTAGGGAGGGAAGGGGCGCAGACAACAAAGGATCTCGGGCCAGCGTGAGGACCTCGGCTTCTTCAAGAGGTCTACTTCAGAGACGAACGCCCCTCCTCAGCCCCCGTGGCAGCGTCCTGCCCTTCTGTCACTCTCCTCCACCCCCCACCCCCAACTGAACCTCGTCCCAACTCTCCTGTTCTCACAGACACTGTTCTCTGGCCTCACTCACCTGTTCCCACTCGGTCACTTCAGGTGGCTCGTGCAGGTGACTGGCCCCGGATGGGCCCCAGCCTGCAGCAATCTCTGTTCCCCTGCACCCAGAGAACTGTGTCTTGCCGGGCAGTTACTGCGTGTGTGTGGGTCACCGGCTGTCCCCACTGAGCGGAGCAGGGCACCTCCTGCCCCCAGGTCCCTGCCTACCTCTCCCGGTGAGGATGACTTCCACATTCTTCCTTCCTCCTGCTTCCTTATCCCATTCCCTCCTGACCTGTGGGATGCTCTCTCCCCACCCCCCACCCCCCTTCCACACACACATACCCTCTATCTTCCTTTTTCCTCGCTCTGAGCATGTTCCCTCTGGTCTAGAAACATGCTCAGCCTTACTGATGCCTCCTTCACCTCACTTCCCTGGGAGTGACCGTCTATCCACCGTCCCCCTGATCACTTATCATACGTTCCCCTAAGTTCCAGCCTGGCGTCTGATGCCCACCCTCCACTCAGCGTCATCTGGCTTCTGCTGCATCATCACCACATGCTCTTAGGGACGGCTGGCTCCCCGTGGCCAGATCCCCTCCCACCCCCACCTCCTTGACCTCTGCCGTCCCTGGCCATCTCTGAGTTCGTGAGCACTTACCTTCCTTAGTGTCTAAGACCCTATGGCTCCCTAGTTCTTCTGCTTCTCTGGATGCCCCTTGGTCTTTTCCCCCCCATTCCTAAAATGTGGCTCCCCCAAATGTGACCCTTGAACCCCTCCAGAACAGGTCACAGCTGGTGGCCCGTTGGCTGAATCTTACCTCTGTCCATTGCTCTTACTTTTTTCTTTTTTGAAGTTTATTTATTTATTTTGAGAGAGAGAAAGCACGAGTCGGGGAGGGGCAGCGAGAGAGGGGGAGAGAGAGAATCCCAAGCAGGCTCTGTGCTGTTACAGTGCAGAGGCTGATGTGGGGCTTGACCCCATGAACCATGAGATCATGACCTGAGCAGAAGTCGAACGCTTAACTGCCCCTCTCTTAATACGTTTTACACCCAACTTTGAACAATTGGGCAAATTTTACATCAAAGTGCAGACTTCTGGCGGCTGTCATAGGCAGTACGGGGCTGGCCTTCCCATAGGGATGGAAGGAGAAGCCACGGCCCCCTAGGATAGGTCTCCGGCTCCCTGACCTCATCCAGACCCCAACCCTCACAGGAGTCTGCACATCTGCTTGTGGCCAGCGGGCTGTAGGCCGGCTACTGTGCCCACAGACTGTTCTGGTTCCCTTGGCCACGTGGGGGGTGCCATCTGCTCTTGCCGAGGGGAATGCCGTCTCACCCACGTCCCTCACCCCACGTCTCTCCTGGGTTGCCGTGGCCCATTTAGAACTGCCTCCAGCTCCAGGCCCCTCCCAGGTCCTCACGGGCCCCCTTTCCGTGCCGAGCCTGCCAGGGACTCAGCAGGCACTCTCCTGGCTTCCCAGGGGTCTGCCCAGTTGTCACAGCAGGAATGTACCCCCCGAGTCACTGACCGCAGGTAGACAGAACCGTGACTCCGGTCCCCAACTCCAGGTGAGACGGACAAAGGGAGTTTTCTCTGATCTCTGGGGGTGGGGCCACAGGTGGAAAGAATACCAGGGCTCTAGGGTCAGAATGTCTCAGGTCCAAATCCTACCTCTGCCTGTTATCAGCTGTTGTGTGGCCTGGGGCGGGTCACTTCATCTCTGCTCACGTACAAAACGCAACAAAACAGAAGATGTGCTGGAGGGTTTGGTACAGAGTAGTCACTATGTCATGGGTCACTGCCCCTGCCACAGCGAGGGTTCCACGTGGCACAGTACCACATGGGGTACTCAGGGGTCCGCCAGCCAGAAGCAAGCCCTTTCCCTGCCGCCTCTCTTTCTTCCAGGAAACAGTGGGCAATGCTAGTGTTCACAGTCCGATTCTGAGCTGCCAGGGGGTCCTGACCCTGCAACGGGACTTCACTTTCAGGTGGGGGATTAAATCCGCTTCTGTGCGCCCTTCTCAGGGGCTCGCGCCCACCCCAGAGAATCCTCTCTATGCCAAAGCCAAGAGTACCGGTAACGTCAGGTGCGGGAATCATTTTCTGATTAGTGCCCCTTCCGTGGGTGTCCAACTCAATGCCAGAAGTCGTGTCTGTTAGTGACATTGTCTGCCTTAGCTTATCTTCACCGGTTAAGGAGATGCCACAATGTTAATCCATTTCAAGGGTTTTGAACAAACAGTCATAAATATTTGAGCCTCTGCTTTGCCTATTAAGGGAAATGCCATCGAAGATAATTATTTTTACCTCTGCCTGACAGAAAGATTTACACAGAGGACAGGATTATATTACCCTCTGAGCAAAATTCAGAAACCGTGAACCTAGATGGTCCTCGTCTTCACTGCGATTATTCCTACGGCTGAATATGCCGAATTCCTGGACCCGGAGGGGGAAAATGCCGGCAAAAGGTAAGACAACCTACAATTACCGCGCAGTGAGTCCCCCCAAGTGGTTCAGCTTATTTTTCAACGAAAGCCAACTAGGATCTAAACACGGACTTTGGGGTCTGTTGGCGTGAGGGTCACGTTTTCCACACTGTAAGGCATGTCAAGGACAGGGCCCCGTGGGATACGCTACCCCAGTGGCACCCTGCTTGGCACGGTACGTGTGTGGCGTGCTCTCTGAGCCCACGAATCACTCAGGATCAGAGCAGCGGTTTAACGACGTGGGCAGTACGACGGCTGGCGGGCGGCTTGAGCCTGATGGTGAAGCCTGGTTCACGCACTTCTCAGTAATGTGGCCTCAGACCCTCACTGCCTCGGGCACCTCATCCTAAACATGCCGTGAGGACCACCGAGGGAGGCTGTGCAGAAGACCGTAGGGGTTCACAGTGCAACGTGGCGGATGAGTCAAGTGAACGATGACCACGGCAGGACCAACCTGTCTCGCGCCAGACAACACTCCGAGCTACGGACAACGACCTCATGAGGTCCACATTATTATCCCCACTTCACAGGTGGGGAAACTGAGGCACGGGATACTTAAGCAACCTGCCCAGGTGGCTGAGGTGCGCTCAAATATGATGATTGCAGTTCTAGAAAGGGCTCAGGTGAAAAAGCCAATCTCCAAAGGTTATATACAGTACGACTCCCCTGAGTGACATTCTTGAAATAACAAACTTATGGGATGGAAAATTGGTGAGTGGTTGCTGGGAGGTGGGGATGGGGACAGGAGGGGGGACAGGAGGAGGTGGGCGTGGCTATAAAAGGCTCCTAGGAAGGGACAGAACCATACTGTCTCCTGACTGTGGTGCTGGAGAACTGAATCTATACACGTGATCACGTTGCACAGAACTAAACATACACACAAATGAGTACAAGTTAAAAAAGAAAAAAAAAAAAGCTCCAAAGCTCCCAAGATATGTTATAGAAGCATGTTTACGTGTACTTGGAGGAGGAGAGTGGGAGTTTATCAAATACAGTTAGATGAGACACCATCATGAGTGTGGCGGGATCCGCCGTGTCCCCTTCCCCGAAGGTGGGTGCATCTGAATCCGGAATCTGTGCATATGTTAATTTTACATGGGAAAAGGGATTTTGCAGATGTGA
This sequence comes from Lynx canadensis, assembly GCF_007474595.2. Lineage (NCBI taxonomy): Eukaryota > Metazoa > Chordata > Mammalia > Carnivora > Felidae > Lynx > Lynx canadensis. The sequence goes on from NC_044316.2 coordinate 47,381,955, forward strand.
TTAAGGATCCTGAGACAGAGGGACAAACCTGGGTTATCTGGGTGGGCCCCACGTAATCACAATGGTCCTTAGGAGAGGGAGGCTATGGGGTTGGGGTCATAAAAGACAGAAATGGTAAGTAAAGACACTATGCCATGGACTGTAGCCACGTAGAGACTGGAAAAAGGCAAGGCAACAGGACTACCCCCCTACCCCCACCCCAGAGCTTCTGGAGGGAGCTTAGCCTTGCCAACAACTTGACTTTGACCCTGTGAGACTGATTCTAGACTTCTGGCCCCCAGAGCCTTAAGATAATAAATTTGTATTGTTTTAATCCACTAACTGCAGGGCTATTCTTTGTAGCAGCAACAGGAAACTAATACAATGAAGAACGTTAGAAAAAAAAAAAAAAAGGACAACAAACATCAATTGTTTGGAGCGGTTCGTCTCTGTGGGAGGCTGTCATCCCCGGGGATATCAGGTGGCTGAGGTGTTACTGAACACAGGAAGCTATTTGTTTGATCGCAGAGACTGGGTCTTAATGGAGATGAAGTTCAAACCACCTTTCTTCCTAAAAACACTGCCATTCCCGGTCACCACACTCTTGTAGGAGCTGGTGGGTGTTAAATGAAGCAGGCACAGAAGGTGTCAGAATAAACACTGCATCAGGAAGTTGTATTTTTACTGTATGATCTTCCCCATTCTTTGTGTTTGAAAAATATGACACTTCAAGCTCATGTGATGCCTGGAGATCGTGATGCATGAATTCTTTGGTGGGGGGAGGGGAAACCCCACTAAGTTATGTATCAAGATAATACGTCACCTTTGTGGTTGGGAATTTAAGTTTCTGAGTAAATGCTCTAAGTCTATGTCTCCACACTGTCTGGGCATGTAACAAACAAACAAGCTCTTAACAAAGGGAAAAAAATTTAGCTTCCCTTTTGGAATCCTGGCTACCACCGAGGGTCTGTTGGGTGCAGAACACCGTATTTGGCATTTCTGTCCTCAGAGCGATTCTACAGGTGTAGAATCTCTAACTTGCTGCTGTGGAAACAGGGCTGCAGAGAGCTTAAGTGACTTGCCTGAGTTCCCACAGCCTGCAGAGAAGAGAGTCAGGACTGAAGCACACACTGGGCTGATTCCTACGCGCGTGTCTTTTTCAAGATACCTACTGCCTCTAAGATACCTACTGCCTCTAAGATAAACATTTGGGGCAACAGGTTAAATAAATGCCACACAAGCTGCCAACAGCTAGCGCAAGAGCTCTGCTAGAGGGAAGGATGACCTGACTTTGTTACTTTCTGTCATGCTGCCGCTCAGCTGGGAAGAAACTGTTGCAGCCACAGGGCTGTGTGTGGGGACAGAAAGTTGGCTACACAGTGACCCAGGGTTACAGCCCACCCAGTCGCTGGCGTGTAGGAAGATTCACAACAGGAAGAAGAGTACTCAGTACGTATCGTGACAAAGATGAAGCAACGTGGCCACTGTTGCAAACACACATCTTGGAACCACTGCCTTTACGACCGCGCGGAAATGTTCACGATCAATTCCAGGGTGTCATTTAGAGAACCAGTCACTTGGATTTTACCAAAAAGCCATCATCGGAACCACCTTCTGACCCAGTTTTCCCAGGCAGAACATTTTTATGAGCCAGATCCCCCCTTCTCTGCCCAACAGTGTAGCTTAAATTGTTTTGACCATGACCGTGTAAGAAATCTATTTCATTTACCACACAACACGGCTCCACGAAACGAGACATATCCTTACCATGTGGCGAGCTCTCGTACTTGTTTTCTAATTTGCTCTAGTTCAGTTTAGTCCATTTTGTGCTCACTGACCTAGTGATTCACTAATGATTCTCTGCCCCGGCGAGGCTGTTGATTGTAGTTGCTATTTGAAAGGTCTGATCTAGAAAACAAGGGGAATCGGGGTCCCTACCTCTGGAGCAATGTAATCTGGAGTCCCACAGAAGGTCCTGGTTGTGACTCCATCCATCATGTGCTCTTTGCACATCCCGAAGTCAGCAATCTTGATATGCCCTTCTGAGTCCAGCATGACATTGTCTAACTTCAGATCCCTGCAAGGAAGCAGGACAGCATCAGCGTCCTTCCCATGACACTACGTGGTTTGCTCTGGAGCCACTGAGACGGAAGGACATCTGACTAGCTACCATCTCAATGGCATATAACTATATGGGTCCCAGGAGAGCTGGGACAAGGAAATAACTCTTTCTTTTTCTTTTTTTAATCTCCAGAGAGAGCTTAACATAGCGCCTAGGACACAGTAGGTAGTTAATAAATGCACATCGAATCAATGACTGAATGGTTGGACTAGTGATCCCCGACCTCGGCTGAGCATGATTCTAACTTAGCAGATCTGGGCAGATCTCAGTCAGATGATTTACTCATATCCCACAGGAGGGGTGCCTGGTGCACAGCCAGGTTTGCAAAATCACAGGTTTAGAACAACCTCATTGGGTCACACAAGTGTCCCTTCCAAGTGTCTACTGTATGTCTTTTACTCTTCAATTAACACCAGAATTCTTTCTTTGGCATCAGACTCTCACTGTAGAATACAACCTAAAGGATTTAATTCAATGGTTTTCTTTCCCCTGCCTCTCCCTAGCTCCCCATGTTCCTCTCCTGCCGAGCATCTATAACAGAAATTCGTTTTCCATTGCTCCCTGACCTCCATTCCAAAAAAAGGCAGAGGAAGGAGCTGCCAGGGGAGAGGAAAAAGCACGTTTTCTTGTGGGAAACAGAAGCGAGACAGAAAATCTTTTGACATCCGGAAATCAGAAAGTGGCTCTGATTTGCCAGGAGGCTGCCGACAAAGGTGGGTCCCAGCAGGTCTCTGTTACCTCAATGGGTAGCAATTCCATGTCTTAAGTTCCCACCACAGAATTACGCACACACAGAGGTGCAGGGGTCCGTCGCAGTGCTGCGGGCAGGGATTCAGCACGCACCTGTAAATGATTCCTCTTTTATGAAGAAAGAACAATCCAATGGAGATCTCTGCCGCATAAAATCTGCAGAAGGAAATGCTGGTCAGGCCTCTGGCTTGCTCTTTGGATTCCTGAATGTTTCGTACCCTTCTAGTTCAGGCATCAAAGAGATACTAGAATGTTAGAAGATCCCGGGACACTCAGAGATCAGCATGGCCCTACCCATGACTAACTCTTTGCCCTTCCCTCTGCCGTTTCACCACTCCAACCTCCCGAGGCATTTTACAGCTACTAAGTCAATGAGACAGGTTTATTACCTGTCTGGAAACCAACACTTCTTGTCTGAGGTGGGTGGACAGGTAATTTACTGCTTAAACGAAATTTCGAATACAATCTTTTAAAGAGTGGCTGCTGGACTATTTTGTGTCAGGACTCGGGTAGAGTGGAGAAAACTGCCATTTTCCTATTTGTGGACAGTGCCTAGTGAGGCACCCTGTAGCTGGTGAACTCACCACCCCCCCCCATCCTCGCCCCAAGTGCTGAGATAAATGGGACACGCACCATGATTCATACTCGAGTTTACCCTTTTAAATAATTCATAATAAACTCAGAGTAAATGCTGAAAGAGGTTTTAAAATTTGCAGAGTGTTTAGGAATCTTTGAAGTCTGAGAAGCCAAAAGACTGTGCCTGTGCAAACATCACACCCAGGAGGCTTAATATAAGCAGAGAGCAACCTCTCTAATGATAAGGACCAAACTCTTACTGGGGATGGGGGTGGGGGGCACCCCTAAGGTCCGGCAGGAGAAGGACGGGATGGGGGGAGGGAAATGAGATGGGATTCCGGGCGACTTTTACATATCTTTCATGCTTTCCTGTATTTTGAAAATAAACACTTTCCAGGAACACAAATACAACGTTAAGGCCACCGAACGAGATGTCTTAATGTTACCTTGCAACCTAAGGTTTGCTATTCTGCTACTTGCTCTTTCCAGCTCTGTGTTATCAAGCTTTACTTTACAATCTGAGCATTTTAATGCTTTATAAGTACCAGAATGAGAGAGGAGATAAAGACAGGCATTTCTGAAAACTGAAAAGCAAAAAATAAAACCAGAAACAAAAAGAATCCCCCTTTGCATTAAAAAAAAAATTTTTTTTAAACATTTATTTATTATTGAGAGACAGACACAAAGCATGAGCAGGGGAGGGGCAGAGAGAGGGGGAGACACAGAATCCGAAACAGGCTCCAGGCTCTGAGCTGTCAGCACAGAGCCCGACACGGGGCTTGAACTCACAAACTGTGAGATCATAGCCGAAGTTGGTCACTTAACCGACTGAGCCACCCAGGCACTCCTCCCTTTGCATTTTTTTAAGCTTGTTACCACAGAATTCCCTCTTCTACCTTTAGTTCATCTTCCCTGAGACAGATCAACCAACCCGCAGAGGCCACTCTACAGACTTAGCTTTTAGACTGAACATGGGCCAGAATCCCATTAACATTTGCTAACTTAATTAATCAGGGCACGTGCCCACTATGCATCCTCGCTGAGGGAAATGAAAGAGCTGTTTGTATAGATTTGCTTCTGCTGAGTGTCCTGTGACCTCCTGGCCCCTGAAAAATGGTTTGATCTTTCAGGTATCAAAGTCCCTGCCTAGACGGGCAATTCTCTGTCTTCCCCGGAGCCCGTGTCTCTCCCCCACGCTGCTGACTCCTGCGGCCCCGATGAAACCCTCCAAGCTGAGCTCCCGGTTCTCCCCCAGATCCTCTCCTCCTTGGCGGCTGCTCCCTCCCAAACCGAAGATGAGGTATCACCCGAAGAGGTTTCTCTCTTATTCCTCCAGACTGTTTCTCAAAGACCCTTACCCCTCTTTGGATCCAAGGTCAAGACCGAATTAAAGCTCCGTTGTCTCTCCTCTACACAGATTTTCACCAACCCCCTTGCACCGGCCCCTACGCTCCCTCCCTCCTTCCTTCCTTCCACTCTTGGTCAGCGGGGCTCTGTGAAAACTTAGCCTCGGGGTATCAAGCCCCACTGAGCCCCCCAACAGCCTTCGGTGGTCCTCAGCCAGGTGCTCCACCGGACTCATCATCAGGAGCTCCTCCCCGCCCCCCCCCCGGCCCCCCCCCGACCCAATCTCAAACCGTCTTCTGCCCCGCTGGCTTGGGCAAGAACATTCCCTGAAGATGTTCTTTCCTCACTCTCCTCTTTATCAGGGCTTGCATGCTATCTGTGCTGCTTCTAAAGTGACGGCTACACATGACAATGGTCCAGAGACTTCTTCTACTCCATGTCAGGTGGTGAGCTCCCCGAGGGCAGAGAAAGCCTTTCACATCCCAGTGCCTGATGCATTGTGGGTGTGCAAGGGGCTGACTCGATCAGTGAGGGTGGAACTGGGGGACGGGGGGAGGATACACCGGCATCTCCAATTCACCGGAAGTAGAATAAACCTCTCCTTTGGAAGCACATAGATGGACCCAGCCAAGAAGTCTGCCCCCTGGGAGGTTCCAGTGCTCAACTCCAAAGTGGCAAAGCCCCATCTTCCACATTTGAACTGTCTAAATTAAGGGACTTAAAAAAAAAAATACTCACACTGCTTGTGGTTCCTTAAATTTTCCTACTTGCTGGATGTGGTACATGAGGTCCCCACCGTTGACATATTCCATGACAAAGTACAGTCGATCCTGAAGACCAAGGTTCAACACGTGAGTAGGGCTTGGCCACGGGCCGAGAGGCTTCCTTCACTCTTTCCAGACTCTGCTTGGCTTTCGCATTAGTTAACAAACTGTGGGCCATGCTGGCAGAGCTGATCAGTGGAGCCGAGCCCTTCGAGATTTTTCTTCCCCGATAAAAAATACGTAATGAACCCTAGTGCACGAGGGCCTTGGGAAGTATAAAGTCATTATGTAACTCTGAAATAATGGCCCTCTGTCAACATGTCTGCCCCCTTCTGGTTCCGTATGCTCCCTGTTACAGTAATGGCCTCACACGCTCTTCCCCTTTCTCCTGCACACATACTGCACGTTTAACGGATGCTGTGAAGAATCCTCATGGGCCGATTATTGACTTTTAACTAGTGTTTCTGGTTTGCAGCGTCTGGGGGGCAAGCCACAGTGATGCAGTCATAGGTCTCACTGGATGCTTCTGGAAACAAATCTCATGAGCTGGGTTGGGCTCCTAAATTATAAATGTTCAATACTGTGAGGGAGGGAACTGTAACCGGAGAGGCTAACCAAATGTTCTTTTGCATCCATAACAGGCCCAAACATTGTTTCTTATTTTCTGTCACTGGCGTGCTGAGTGTCGGCCCCGCGGAGGGCGGACATCACAGAACTCTGTGTATTTATGAGGACATTGTAGCGAGGCAGATGGGGAAGCCGGGGTTGAACGGCACAGCACACCCAGGTGAAAGCCAACCTCGGCTCGCTTCTAGACATCATCGCCATTTCACGGAGGTTATGAAACATTCAAGTGTTGCACAGGGAGGGACAAAATGATGAAGCGGCTGCTGACAGCCGGGAAACAGCTCCAGAAGCTTCTATCTCTAGCTTTCCTGTTAGGAATTTCAACTCCATCTTTATTTCTATGTTTTGTTTCTTTCCAGAGCTTAAACAGTGTTACCAGTGTCCCGACCAGGGGGACGGGACCTGGGCCGGGGTTCGGAGACATGGACCCCTCTCTGGCACATCGCTCTTCCCTCCCTGGCCAAGGGATTTTAAGGAGAAACGTTAAGACGGTAAGTCATTTTCTGGCCAGAAGGAAGTTGAAAATAATTAAACTCCTAACAGTAATAATTATAGCCACTTATTATTGAGTCATATCTTAGCAAGGGCAGCCATCGAGGAGTAGAAAGCCTGTCTTTGGTGCCACAAAAAAAGTTTATATTTCTTGCAGGGCACTGGCAAGCTCCATGCCAGGAGCTTGGCTGATCAGTGTTTTGGAACTTGTTTTGTCCTCTTTTTAGTTTTCCTGTAAGACAGGGCTGGGCAAACTTTCTGTAAAGGGCTAGAGACAGTAAATACTTCGGGCTCTGTGTGGGTCTTGGAACTATTCTACTCTGCCTTCATAGCCTGAGAGCCACCGTGGATGATAAGGACACGAAGGAATGTGGCTGTGTTCCAAGAAAACAATTCATGGCCACTGAAATGTGAATTTCATCTAATTTACGCATGTCACAAAATATCATTCCTTGTGGGTTTCTTTCCTCTCTAACCTTTCTTAGAGCTCATGGGCTGTCCAAAACAGACCAGATGGCCAACCCTGCTGTGTGCAGGAAATAAGAATACACCCTTTCAGGAGATCAAGTTTCCTAATGTTCCGAGGCTATGCTTGGCAACTGATCAGTAGCCTTAAAAAGCTGGGACCGTGAGTTAGTTTATTGGTTTTGTATCCTTAGGTCCTAGCACAGTGCCTGGGATAACAAAAACCTTTCATGCAAATGTCTGCTGAATTCAACAGCATTAATGCCGCGCCTCTCAGTAGGGCACATCCCAGAGAGGGGACACCCCAAAGCTACCGGTGGTGCAACAATGGGAGGTTGTTCCCAGCTTATGCCCTTCTTCAGCCTTCTCCACTGGAGTAAGGTTGATTCAGACGCTTAGAACACTCCGGTTCAGGGGTCACCCTTGGTAGCACATGCCGTATGTTGTGCTACAGGTACACTCTCCCAGGGTCCTTACCACCGTCTGGAAGCACGAGTGTAGCTGTGTCAGGAACGGGGGCTTGTCAAGCAAGGCCAGGACTCGCTTCTCCACCATGGTGCACTCCACGTCGTCATCCTGAATCACCACGTCCTTCTTCAGGATTTTGATGGCATACAGTTCTTCTGTCCCCTTCCTGTCAGCGAGCATCACCTGGGAGCAGACGGAAGGCAACCTGAAAACTCTGACCCTATGTCTGGTACTGGGGGTAGGGGAGGAACCTGGTCAGGTGACCACTCAGACTGTTCTAGTTTGTGCAAGTTTATAAATGTGTGATATAAACACATTCATAAAGTTCCATTTTGTGTGTGAATTTTGAGATACTGCATGTCAGTGTAGATTAAATTCCTCCAGCCCTGTGTAATTTAGAAACTGTTGGGATTTGCACCCTGTGTAGGCTACGGCCCCATGATGGCGCTATTGTGGCTGCTAAAAGGAACATACACGGCCCTCAGCATTAGTCTTGAAGGGTGCACACTTTTCAGGAGCATCCTTTGTACAAAAATGGGACTGACCTTTATAAGCTTCTCACGAGTCAGGAGCCAAGACAGAAAAAGGCAGGATGGAAATCGCTTCCTGGATCTACCATGAGATTTGGGGCCAGAGAAGCCAAATGTGGTCATATAGGTTGATCACCGAAGAAACCCAGTTCAGCATCTCCTAATGATTACATTCACTTACTACAAATCCACTTTTCATTTTTAGTTGTGAAAATTAATCATTCAGCTAACATTTTGGAGCACCTGCTTTGTTCTCAACCCTGAAATGGTAACATACAGTGAACCCTCTGTAGCTTTTTTTTTTTTTAAGTTTATTTATTTATTTTTAAAGGGAGGGGAGAGGCAGAGAGAGAGAGAGAGAGAGAGAGAGAGAGAGAGGGGAGCAGAGAGAATCCCAGGCAGGTTCCGCACTGTCACTGCAGAGCCTGATGCAGGGCTTGTACTCATGAACCATTAGATCTCAACCTGAGCTGAAGTTGGATGTTTACCCGACTGAGTCACCTAGGCGCTCCCTCTCTGTAGCATTTTGGATACATTTGTTTTTAAAGACATTAAGCAGGGGTGGGGGTGGGCGGGGGACATCTAAGAAACTCGTACAGATACCAGGGAAATCTCGAGCGCTGTTCTGGAAACCTCAGGGGGCCCAGGATGAATCCCAGCATTCTCTGCAAAAGCCTCCCCCGCCCCGCCCCCCACCCCAGACAACTGCCCTCTCACCTTTCCAAAACTCCCCTTCCCCAGCACCATGAGGAAATTGAAGTCTGTGAGTTTCACTCTGTCAAGGTTGTTGGAAGGTTGTCTCCTGTCTTCTGAAGGAGTGATGACTTTGTTACCAGCAGGGCCGAGCTTCGCTTTCTAAACAACAAGCACACACACACACACACACAGGTGAAAACAATGGGTCACTGTTTTTCCCCCCAGGAAAAAGAATGCATTTAAGGAAGCTTGATGTGAGGTGGGAGGTGGGATGGGGGCAAGAAAAGAAATCACAGGGTGATGAAATACCCATTCAAAATTCAGTGGCTATATACTTACCCTAAGGGCAACGTTTTCAAAGAAAAAAAAAAAAAAAAAAAAAAAAAAAAAAAAAATTGCCCTTCCCTATTAAGAGACCACTCTTTACATAGATTACCCAAGAATCAAGTTGTGCGATTTTGCTGATCTTTGTTCTAGGGTGTAAAAGTCAACCTCTGGGGGACAAGTGCTTCACAATGGCTGAAGTAATAAAAGAAAGAAACTGTGCTCTGACACTTTTCTTATTTGTAGATTTTCCAATTTAAGATTCATCTGCATAAAGGCAACTTGTACTCAAGGAAAAAAGGAGGGTAGAGTCCCCTGGAGAGAAACCTCTTAACCGGCAAGCTGTGGGGATGATTTATTGCTACTTTAAAAGGCACAGTAAGAAGAACACAGGGTGTGTGTGTGTAAGTCAAAAGGAAAAGAAACGGTGATATGCTTGAGAACCTGGTTTCACACAAAACACACAGCACCCTTTGAACCTGAACGACCCTTGGCCAGTGACCTGGCAGTTACCAGAAGGAGTTTCTGTAAGCTAGACTCCTGCTACCCAAAGGTGCTGGAGAGACCTCACCCTCGTTACTCTGCCTAAGAGTTAGAGGCTCAGGTCAAAGGTGGAGGAGAGACAGAGGGCTCAGTAGAAAAGGACAGGCTCATGGGAATCACACGGGAAGGTCTCCACAGTCAGCAAAGAAGCCTGTGGAGAATCTCCCGACAGACTCTGCGTGTGGAACACCTGCCTGATGGTGAGAGAACCAGTCTCTGAACATGTCAGCTGCTGAAAAGGCTGGGGTCCTGCGGTTTGGCCGAACAGCCAAAGCCACAGCCCTGAGCCCAAGGGCAAAGACTGTCATTCTGCCTACATTCTTAAGGGTAAGGTGCACTGCCCCCCCCCCCCCCCCCCCCCCCCCCCAGCCCCAGGGCAGCAGACCTATGTGCAGGTGCCAGGACATCACTCAGGTGACTACAAGAAGGTGCAGGACACCTGCAGGCATTCTGGGTTTTACTGTGTGACCAAAACACCGTCAGCATCAGTTCTGAGCTCTTGGAGGAGGGGAAGACAGGGGATCTGACACGTTTTCTTTAGCAGCAGAGAAGGCTCTCCGGGAACCACCCATATTCCCTCTTAGAGCAACAGCATCCCTTCATCCCACACTTACTGAGTACCTCGCATCAGGCCCTGTGGAAGAGGCTGTGCGTTAGTGGAATGAGCCCCAGCCGTCTCTGGGCCCCCAGGCCTCAACACAGTGCTTGGCACAGGGCGTGCAACTCTACACTCTGGCTGAATGAGGAAATGAAGCGTGAATGTATCCATCAGATACTGTCAGGGGATGCTTTTCCTTGATAAAAATAACACGTATGTATAGGGATCAAACCTCATGGCTTGAGTGTATATGCTTGGATGGGTTGAGCACACCTGCTGAAGCGGAGACATTAAGACACGGGGTGGGGGGGGGGGGAAGATGGTCCTAATTTTTTTGCTACCAGGCTGAAAGTATTTAATACAGCTGTACTACATACACCTCTATGCGGCCGTGCCTGGTGGGAAACGCATGTGAACCTGGGGGCTGGTGGATACACTGACACTCTTTAAAGACAAAACCTGATCTGCAGTGATACATAAATTGGCCTCCACTTTGACAGAGGATGGAAGGAATTTTTAGACAGACCTGTGAGAAAGAGCCCGGATGTAGCCGCTAGGGTTACATCAGGAGCCCCCTTCAACTGCAGGACCAGCCCTGTCCTTTGGAAGCTGGGGCGCAAGGGTGGTTCTAGGGGTCCCAAACAGACCAGTTCGACCACTCGCCGCTGACAAAATCCAAAGGCAGACAGATGAGTTGGAGGTGCAACAAGCAAGGAATTTATTGCAGTGAGGCCAGCACCAGGAAGACAGCGGACTAGCGTCCCAAAGGCTGTCTCCGAAGTGCTGAAAACACTTCCAGGTTTGTGTAAGGAGAATGTGGGACAAAGGCCGGTGGGTACACACAGGTGGGCAGTGAAGGCCAAGTTGATCACTGTCTTGGGGTCAATCGCGCGGGGTCTTGCTGGCTCAGGGCAGTCCTGATTGCTTGAGAGAGGGCAGTTTCGGTCCCCATCACGGGATGCTTTGCCCGCAGGGCCTGAGTTAAGAGAGAAGCTGGAAAGAAGAACTTAGTCAATTAGAAAGTACCGACTGAGGTCAACAGGGAGGTAGCTGATGTCCTCTTTCACTCCTAACATCTGCCCCAGGAACGATTCCAAAGTTGGTAAGCTCTGTGGTGTGTGTCGAAGTTCGAAATGAACAATTGGGAAGTTTGAGAAGAGAATACCAACTCAGCTACTCTATTCTGTTCTGACTTATAAAAAAGAAAAGTTATCAGGAAGAGGCACAAAGAGATTAATTTTATTCTGTCATTTTATTCGTGATAAACTGTGAAAAGATCCCCATACAATAGACTCAAGTCTCTGAGGTGCTTGAAACCATTGAAGGACGTCTTCACCCAGGTGAGGCTGTGGTTGAGCTGGTGCTGCCTGGGGGCCACCCGGCTTCCACCTGAAGCGTGGGGGGGTTCTAACCAGAGGTTCCAGACTCAGGCGATTTCCTAGAGCCCCTGCTCCTTCCTCCTTTGATGCTTCAGCACCACGGACAGTGGTGACTTCCAGAACAGACACTAGGCTTTTGACACACTGCCCTCCCTGGGGGCCATAACCGAGCAAAGACCTTGAGTTTTGTCCTATGGCCTTAGTCCAGTTATAGGGACAAGATTTTCCCCAAGGGGATGTAAATGCGATAAAAGCGTTTCTGCATCCGAGTACTTCTCAACCCAACTGCAAGGGGATCTTAGACCCTGCTCTGAAGTCAATCTGTGAGGTCTGGGGGACGCAGACGGCATCTCCTGCTGCCAGGAGGTGAGGCCGGATGGAGGAAGGACCCCAGTTTCTTGCCCTGCCAGGGCAGATTCCATTCTCGTGTCTCTCTAGCCAGAAGCAGAGCTGGGTGCCACGTGGCTGGTGGAGCAGGGGGCTGGTTTGGAAGGAGACGGGACAGGCTCTGCCACACCGACTGCGTTCACCATGAGAGGGCTGGCTAGAAAGTGGCCTGACCCAGAGGGCGACATGGATTTCTCCCCAGCTCACGGCGGCCCTGAGATAGAAGCTGCCAACCAGAGTAACGTGTCTTCCACATTTCCCCTTCGGAACAGGCTTCTGGAGTCATTTCCACACGGCCCCCTGCACGCCCGGCTGCCGGATGGCATGGAGCCGTCTCCAATATGGACCTTTCAAAGCCAGCCCTTCTAAGGCAGGCAGGCAATTCCACAAGATCAAAAGCTCAGTGGTCTGGGCCTGACTTTGGCAAGCCCCTCTCTCAGCCTCGGTCTAATCGACAGCACAGCTGGAGGAGGCAGCCGGTGGTGACCCTGGTAGCTGCACAGCTGCAGGCTGGTGGGGAGGCCAGAGGGCAGGGAAGGCAGAGGATCCCCAGGAGGGTGGGCTACACAGCCTCAACCTCCAGTCCACTCTCAGGCAGCCTCTGCCTCCAGATGTCCATCCTTCGCCACTCCCCACCCCCTCATGCTGTGGGAGTGCAGTCTGCCTGCCCCGGACTGTCCTGCAATGTCCCCCACCCCTTCCCAGGCTGACATCTGCCCTCCTGCAAGGCCTCCGCGTGCTTGTCCTCTCTTCAAGGCCTCCCGCTATTTTCCCTCACAGTGCCCTGCTCTCAACAGCTCGTATGGCAACGTGTAAATACTTATAGGGTATTCGTTTAACGCCCCTCCCAGTAACACTTTACAGCTAACTTATCAGCGGGTCATGCCAAATCTACCTGCAGATTCTGTCCAGAATCTGGCATCTTCTCAGGGTCTCCTTCACCGCCTCTCTTTTGAGGGGGGCCTCACTTTTCGTATCCCCACTTTAGTGACCTCCCTTTCTGGACATTCCCTGGAGGGATCCTGTCCTGCTTCCCTGGCTTCCCATCTCATGGGACAGAAAGAGGCCAAGTTGTCACAGTGGATGAGGAGGAGACGCTTGGCTGTCAGCTCTCTGCCCTCGCTCCCATGGCTACCTTGGCTGCTCTGTTCCAACCACACTGGCCTCCAGTCTTTGGCCGCCCTTCCCATAGGGGCCTTGCTATCTTGTTCATCCACAGAATCCAGCTCAAGTATCACCTCTCCATCTTTTTGATGCCTCCTCCCCTCCTGGGATTTCCAACCTATGTCAGACTTTGTCTATGACTGGCCCACCTCCCCGGAGCTTTTGGCTCTGCACCCCTGCGTGCATCTGAGGCTCCTGTTTGGGCCACGCCTGCAGAACAAGCTGGACGTTCCCATGTTGGTGCCCCAGGAGGTCGTGGCCTCCTTAGGTCGTCTCCCTAGCACTCCAGTGGGACTGCGCTCCAGTGTGTCTACTGAGGTACCACCTGGATAACTAACATACCCTTGGCTGGACTTTCTCTCTTCCCTGGGTCACATCCCTACTTCCCTCCCTGCCCCCTAGGACTCTTGGAATCCCTTCCCAAATGGGCTCCTTGCCCTCAAAACTCTGTGGCAGAGTTGACTTCTGAGGAACCTAAAGAAACACATGTACCTTTTTGGAGGATTTACTGGTCTTTCTCACTAGACTGTGAGGTCCTGGAAGGCAGGGGGTCATCTTATTCATCTTTGTATCTTTAGGGCCAAGCACCGCACTGGGCACATAACTGCACATTCACTGAATATCTCATTCATTCATTCATTCATTCATTCATTCATTCAAAGACATACGTCTTCACTAAGCCCCACAAACAGAATTTGAAGAGGCCAAACCACGAACGGTATGGCCAGCCAGACGCCAAACGCGAATGCAGAAAAGCAGCTGTTCCCAAGTATGTCATTTCAGAGAGTTGCCCCTGGACACCGTGCACCGTGCATTTGGATGTTCACATATGGAACTTCTTCCCTCAAGCAACCACTGGTCATTCTGGGACAGCCTCAGACAGGGGCTATGAGGGCACCCCTGCCTTTAGGGAGCTCAGCCACACAGTGACCCTCCCCAGGAGCCACGCTAGGCAAGTTAGCTGGGCCAGCCGGCTGAAACCATGCCCTTGGAGGCTTCTCTGAGGGGACACTCCTCTAATGGAAGCTCTGTCTGCACTAGACCTAGCTGGAACCTGCCTGAAGACCACCAATGAGCCTCGGGGCGGTTTCTCTCTTTGAGCTTTTGAATGGGTCGTCTGGCAACCGGGCTCCGAGCAGGAGGAAGAGATCTGCCCTTCTCAGCTTGCGTATTGTTGACACAACACCGGTTGTCATGAACGTAATTCAGGCTTCACCAGGAGTGCAAAGAAAACCAATATATGTCTAGGGATAAAGCTGAAGCCAACAGCCTAACCGTAGAGATCTCAGCAAACCCGAGGAGGCCTCAGAATAAGCATGCCGACATCCTTCACTCAGCAACGCAAGCATGCCCTGTGCGGCCAGACGCCCCGCTGGGGTACGCGAGCAAACAGGAATTCGCACCCGGAGATGAGAAGCAGAGTGTCTCCTGAATACTGGAATCCAGAGGAGAGAGGAGGGCATCCACTGGGGCTGGATACTGAAAGCACATACGAGGCCACTGGTCATGTTCCTTGCTGATAAATCCCAAATCTTGACTTCTCTCTCAGGACACATTTTGATTCGGCTCATGGGTCCTTGTGTGTGAATTTAGCGCATTCCACCATTTATTCCACAAATATCTGTGTGTCCGTCATGCCCCACACATGGGGTCAGATGCTGGGGAAACCAGATCGATACGAAGTAGCCTCTCCTCTGAAGGACATGCAGTGCAAAGGCACCGTGGTCTGTGCCCTGTAATTCAGGGTGTGGTTTGTGGATCAGCTATGCTGGCACAACCAGAAGGCTTGGCAGAAATGCAGATTCCTGGGCCCCACTCCAGGCCTACTGAATCAGAACATGCATTTTGAACAAGACCGTCCTGTGATTCCTGATTCCTGTTTCAGATGTGCTAGTCTAAGATCATTGGAATGCTCCTCCAAGTTCAAAGTCCCCTCAGGGTCCCTGTGACCCTTTCCACCTTCCACAATCTTCAATTACCATACAAAATCAATGGCAAATTCTGGGAAGAGCCCCAGACTCCGACTGCAAAGAGTTGAGATCAAGTGTCGGCTTTATTCACTTTTGCTGTGTGACTCTGGGCAGACTGTACTGCCTATCAGACTGCTCATCTGTAATACAGCCGCACCAAGACCCCTGTATACCTGAGCTACACTGGAGGCGCAACGAAGAATCCTTTGCAAAAGCCCCCAGCGCAGAGCTCCACACCACAACCTTCTTTCCTTTGCCCCAGGGAAGGAGACGCGGCCCTTCGCCCAGCCTCCTGGCCTGCACCTGCTCCCTGACTACGGACTGAAGGCCTCTGTGAACAGCTGTGGGTCACCTGGGTCAGGGATCTGCCTGACTCATGGTCCCGAAACACCATGACCTATGGATATGTGTCAAGGCCGCAGATAGGTTCTGCAGGGGCTCAGGACCTGTGGGCAGGCTGCAGCAGGTCCCTTGGACTTCCACGCTCCCGTGCCCTCCTGGTGGGGTAGGAGAGGAACTGGGTCTCAGCTCCAGCTACTCCCCGATTTCTGGAGCATCTTCTGGAACACCCCCAGGGGCTAGGACCATGCAGGAAAGGACCGTGACTTAGTACATGACACAGAATGTTTTAAAGGGGAAGTAAGACCGGAAATGATGACACATGGTGTCTGTAAAGAGAATACAGGGACTTCAACTACTGAAGCTTTAGCATGCTCTTTTTAAAATTAGACTAAAACGCAGCATGGTTTATTGGTTATGATTAAGCAATGCAGAATCCAGGACTGTAGGTTCCTTAGCACATCAGCAGGTCAAGTCCAGGCTCATGCTGCTATGTGGACCGCCAGGTGTGAGAACGGGCGACGTGCTCTCCCCCATGGGAACATTTCTTAGTAACTGACACGCACCTCATTTTACCCCAAGGGCACATTCCCCAAAAGTCCTAGCAGTCTGCAACCATTGAAGGGGTTCACCAATTTAAAGGACTCCTAGGCGAGTTTCTGTAAAGCACATCAAACAGGGAGAATCTGAGTCCCACAAATGAATATTCTTGCAGGGTGGGGTCAATGTGTGTGTGTGTGTGTGTGTGTGTGTGTGTGTGTGTGTGTGTGTGTTAAATACCTGTGCCTGAGGAGCGGCTGTGTGTGTTGTCAGAAGCTCTACACATGTAGATTGTTATTGGTGGGGGTGGGGAGGAGTTTCAAGTGAAAACTGAGAGGTGGATATGGGCAAACTATGGCACCGGGAGTTCATGAAGGATTGGACTGTGGTAGATGTTAGCTCTCTACTATCACGTTGGGCCATTTGCCGCCGCTGAGATGTGATGATCTGACCTACAGTGATGCCAATTCCAAACGCTTTAACACAAGACCATAGATGGTCTGCAATTTGTGAATTTTGTATAATGATTATACACTAGCTTCGGTGTGTGGGAAGACAGACAGAACATTAAGACATGGAAAAGTGTAGAGTCCTACATTGCCAACCCCCAATACAACAGCACCCTGGCTAGCAATTCTTCTAGGGGCGCTATCTTATCCTCAGTAGGAATCCAAGCCCAAAGGTTCTTCTGTAGTAAGGAAGCAGAGAGGAAACCGTAATTCCAAGTCCACTGTGTAATCATGGAGCCTTTGAGTAACCCTCCAAAGTCTACTTGTAATGCTTTCCGTTTTGTTTTAAATGTGCCCACTTGTACCGATCTTGTGAACGTGTCTTCAATAATATTGTATCTCTTAGCATAACAGGAAGCATGGTTTTGATGACTGTCTTTATCAAAGATGTTTGCAAAGCACAGAGAGAGGAATCTGACAACAGCAGGTTCTACTTCTAAGGTTCCAGGGGCAGACAGTCCAACAATGACCAACTGTAGGAGCAAATGCCGAATGGGGATTTCTTCTACTTATTTATTTATTTTTGTTTACAACAAAAATGTCCTGTGTTCAGGGCTTATCTGAACAATTCTGACAATCTAAGACTGATGGTGTTTTGGTGTTGCTCCATAAACACAAGTATCTGTGCCCAGCATCTTAGCCCTAGGATAACATATTCACCTGCACCCAGTGCCGTGTTTGTTAGATTGAGCGGTTTCGGGAGAAGAAAAACACAAAGGAACTGAAGGCATTTCGATGATCCCATGAACGGAATACGGCCGGTGTGTTTCTAACAAGCCATGAGTCATGACATCTACTCTATAATCGGGCAACAGGCTAAAGATGATGTGCTACAGTCTCCTGGGTAACACAGTTGGAGTAAATAAAATGCTTGCTCTTCTCTGGCTAAATGGTCTTTCATCTTCTGGAACATGCCAAGCATGCTTACCACCCGAGGGCCTTTGTACTTTCTGCTCTGTCAGGTGATGCTTTACAGCTGAGGCTTCGACACAGCCCCCCACCCTCTCCTTCCTGTGGCGTGGATTCCCTCACGGTCCTCTCACTACCTAGCATGTGTTTCTTCTCCCTCCACTGGAAGGGACCTTATCTGTTCTGCTCACTGATGGATCCCCAGGGCCTGAGAGAGCGCCGGGCACGGTGCTCCTCAAATACCTTTACAATAAGTGGAACGGACGTGGACCCTGCGGGAGATGGTGACTTTGAACACAATATTTTTTAAGAGGCAGAGTTACTGCTTTTTAAATAATTTCTATGACAATGCTGCTTCTTGTTAGAATAGTAGCACTGGTTCATTTTAGAACATTTCACAGGCACGGGTACGTGAAAACAAAAAAAGACACCTTAAAATAGCCATAGTTTTACCGCCCAGAGATCATCACTGTTAACATTTTGGTATGCATTCTTCTAGTTCTCTTCACGTTTTCTTCTTTTGACGTCTACGGAATTACATCGCTGGCAACCCGCTTTACGCCTTCGTGTGCTGTAAACGTCTTACCTAATAAGTACTCGTCCACCACATGGTTTTACTGACTGCGTAATACTCCACTCTCTGGCTCCACCTCAGTGTCCTTAGCTCTTCCCCTATTGCTGGACAGCTATGTTGTTTCCAATTTTCAGTTTTCAGTAACACCCAGAGGAACAACTTTATGGTCCAAATCTCTATGCACGAAGTCCAAATAGTCCAAATCTCTCTCCAGGCTCCCTAGGATAGATTCCTGACGTGGGATGGCCGGGTCAAGAGGTACATTGCAAAAGCTGATGCCCAATGCCACACATTTGAACCTGACCATGAAGTGTCAGAGAGAATGGAAGTAAACCCAGAGAGTCAAGGCAACCCGATTCCTGAAGACAGGGTCTTGGTTTCTTTTAGGACGTGTGTCTAATTTTGTGGTTGAAATACCTATTTGTCCTTTTTTTTTTTTGTTTTTTTTTGTCCCCCCCCTACCCCCCCCACCGCCTTCAGATTCGGTAAGCCAGCCTGAAACTACAATCTGGAGGCCCGGGGTCAGGCGATTCCTTCTGTACAGGTATGTCAACACCTGCCGACCGGAGTTTCCTCCTGGAGTCGGGGTCACAGGTGAACAGCAAATCACAGGTGTGCGCCATTCATTCTTCTGCCGGCAGCTGCGGGGAGTTCCTCAGAACCAGAGACCGTCAGCCGCAGAAGTGTCCTTGGGAAGGTCTGATCTGCCTTTGGTGCAGGTAAAGGCACTGGGGTCTAGAGAGTGAACGCCACTACCCGTGGCCACTGAGCCGAGCCGTGGTGGTACTGGAGGAAGATGTCAAGCCTTCCTCTATACTGGTCCTTGGAACAGGACCCTATGCCACCTGGCAGAGAACCACCCCCCTGTGCTAAGAGTTGCCTCATCTGGGATGCAATGTTTTACCAACGGCACAAGGGTGACAGAGCGCTCAGCATTTGGAAGGAAGTTGGAGATAAGCTAACCTGAGACACCCATGTTACGGACTGCGGACGAGGCACCTGGGGCCTGGTGGGCTAAGTGATGTGTCTAAATCAGTTCTCCTCCCTGAGCTCTGATCTCTGAATTCGGTGGTCACCCTCCTATATCAAGGGTAGGCAAATGTCTTCCGTAAAGGGACGGATAATGAGGATCTTCGGCTTTGCCAGTCAACTATTCTAACAACCCGATTCTGCCATTGTAGCGTGAAAGCTACACGGATGGATGAATGAGCGAGGCTGTGTTCCAATGAAATCTCATTTACAGGAACAGGCAGCAGCCGGAATCTGGGCTGTTTGGGCTGTAGTTTGCCAACCTTTGCCCTATATCCCCGTACTGAGATTCAAACAGAAAGTCTGTATCTCCTTGCTAGCCCGTCGGAATGGCAACAATTAAGAACCTCAAATGCACCTGAATGATTCACTCTTCCACGATGCCTGATGTGCTCACCGGGACAGGAACAAGTTGTTTTGCTGCCAAACGACGTGGTGAGTGAAGTACTTATTCGGTAGAGTAGAAATTTAGGGGAAACCACATTAAGTCCTTTTCTTAAGAAGAAACATTTCTATGGACACATCGACTTAGGCTGCTGCCAGTGCTGAAATGAATTCACAGGAAGCCAGCAGGCCTGTTGTCATGGCAACCGAGCCTAGCATAAGGAGGAATGTGGGGCCCGTGACTTATTAGCACTCTGCCCAAGGTGGGGAAACACAGAGCACTTGGTTCTTCTTGGTGGACTGAATATCACACGCCCCTAGCGTCTTGCTGTGTCGTTTCCTCTTCCGCCAACCTAGTGTTCCCCCATTTCCCAGATCAGTCTGCTAACTGCTGAGGCTGACTGCTGCACGGTTATCAGGCTGGAGTATCACCGCGTGTCTCACCCGATACACAGATGCTGGGAAGGTTGCTGCCCTTAGTCCTCCCCAGGCGCTAAGATTCCAGACTTCAGGGAGGGTCCCAGGACCAAAAACTTCCCCTAAATTTTACCCTTTGCAAAAAAAGATGGTCTGTCACCAGGGGGTGATGGCAGACATTTGTCTGATGCCTCTGGGAAGGCATGATGGGAGTGGATGTGGCCGTGGCACGGTACCGATAGAGCATTTTCAGCACCTGGTACTTCTTAGAAACCTGTAATCCTTCTCCTGCCAGGAATGTTCCCCTTTGGGGTTAATACTGCACTGGCTTTATGAGTCAGCTCTGGCGGGGTCAGGAGCCACGTGAACTCCTGGAAGCTATCAAAGTAAATGGTTTTCCGGACTGTCAGCAAGGCTGCTTAGAAGTGGGGACTTCTCTGCTGCTAAGAAAGTGGGGTGGAGAGGAATGGGCTGGGGCTCACACAGGTCAGAACAGACCCCAGGAGTCACTCAGACCCAGAGAAAGCCTGGACTCCTGGCTTTCCTGGCACCTTATCATTCCATAAAACCGAGGAACAACGGGGGACCTAAAGTGCTGATGCATCTTCACATCCATCCAAGAGTAAAGAGATACAGTCACAAGTTCCTAACTCAGGTGTGCAACTTTTCCTGGAGTCTTTTATTTGCAAGTCTTGACTGCCCTCTTGTGGTGTTGCTTTTCTGGAGCGACTGCGTTTCGACTGGGATCTCTTAGTAGAAATAGGCCTAAGGTTCCCTGGTCTGGCCTACAGAGGTAAAACTCCTAAGAATGCTCAAATGAGACACCGATCGTATCTTCCCAGTTAGACCTTTGTAGGAGAGGACTCGAATCTCCAGCGTCAGAGCTGGGCCTCTGCGAAAGGCCCGTGGTCTGTGCACCGATGCCAGAAGTGTGTTTTAGAGTCTGGGCATGCTTCATTTCTAGAAAATAACATGTCGACGGTTCTAGACCTAGGATTCTTGAATCTTCTCCTCTGAGCCCAGACTTTGCAAGAAGCAGGGAAAAGGAGGCAGGGAGGGCTGTGAGGGAACGGGGGAGTGGCCCCGGGGAGCCTCTGTGTTTCTCTTAAAGGTAGAAACACAGAACAATCCAGGAAATAATGAGAAATGATGATGGGCACAGGAGCACAGAATTCAATAAAAAAGCCCATTGGGGAAATTCAGTTGGAGCTAAATGATCAGAGAATAGCAGCTCCTGAAATCAACTGAAGAAATAAAACACCAAAAACCCACAACCAAGCCATAACTGGCAATAAAGTCCACCTCCCTAGGGAAAGTTCCAGACACTTCCCTCCACCGCTGTCCAGCTGCTGCCGTAGAGGGTGAGCAGGACTGGGCATCTAGCGAACGAGGCCCAACCCCACCTCCTCGTGGAAGTCAACACAAACAAAATGATCCTTTCCCCAATACTAGATATGTTTGCTCGCTCATTTTTTTTTTTTTTTATCACAAAATGTCTCTGACAGCAGTAAGCATTTTGAAAGTGGAGCCGACTGCAATTAAATTTAGCACAACGTTTCCGTGACCATTGATTTCACCCTATCTTCACTGAGAGTTTTAAGACTGCACCGGTTTTTAAAAACGAGGGACCTGATTATAGCTCAGTGGGACAGCTGCTTCCCAGGCTAGCCACAGCTGTGTTGTCTGGGCTGTTCTCTGGGCCCCCTGGGGACACTGGCTGACAGGGAAGCTTGGGGATGCAAAAGGTGAGGAGCCTGTCCACCAGATGTGGACTGCAATACCAGTTACGGCACTGTTGACTTCTCTGAGGCCTCGGTTTCTTCATCTGTAAAATGGACTGAACGTCCCCACCTCCTCCTGCGTGGGGAACCCTCGCTTCCTACAGTGAAAGGGGCATAATGAGAGTTCAGTAGCTGCTGCCAGGCCAGAAGAGAGATTCCTCCCATGCACAGCAAGCAGAGAGGGGCAGAGATGAAGGAAAGGACATACACGGGGAGGGGGATCCCCACTGCCCTAGGGGGACGTGGCCAAGCAGTCCACGCGTGTTTGCTCTAAGAGCTGGTCTGCAGGGCAGGAAGGGCCTTTGAGGAGGAGCTTTGGGGAGGGTGTGTGTGTGGCTCAGAACAGGGGGGTTGGGGGGGTGGGAAGGGGGGTGTTCCCTGCCTGGAAGTGGGTGGGGATCTTGAGTCCATAAGCTGGGGAGAGCTAGTAGAATTCAAATTCTTTCAGTTACTGTGATCCCACCGGTACCTACAGGCTGCTGGGGCCCAGGGAAATGTGGGCTACAAAAGGGACACCCCCAGTAAGAAATGAGACCATGGCTGCTTCTCCCGGCTCCAGCCGCCAGTTTCCGTGCAAATCTGGCTGCCCACCCACAGCCGCTGGGGACAGTGGTGGGTCCTGCCTGCCTGCTTCTTCCCGGCGTGTCCACACAGAAGAATGGTCCCCGGGGAGCCGGCGGTGGGCTGACTACTGACAAGTCTATTCTCAGAAAGAGCCACTAGGTGAAGATTAGTTCACGCACAAGCAAGCGATACCACCCTGTAAGCAGGTGTGAGCGATGACACCCCGTTTTCACTGCCTGCATCGGGGCACATTTCCAACAGGCAGGTGACGTTCTCTTTCTCGGATAGCACAATCTGTGCGTCTTGTCCTGAGACCCATAACAAAAGGCACAGGAAACAAGACGTGTGCGTGGATGTAAAGCACGTGGGGTAAGAGGCCCTGCCGACACCTCCCGACACCGCTCTTCAGTGAACTCAGGACGGTCTCACTCGGTTGCTGCGTGTGGGGGGCCGGGGGGGGTGCTGGCCTCTAGTGCACAGCCGGGTCTCCCCACCTGGGGCCCGTGGGTGGTTCAGAAAACACGACAAAGGGTTCGTTTTAGCTTGGTGATGGCTTCTCAGAAAACAGCCATGCTTCCTTCCGTCTGGGAAGACCTCTGGTTTGGAACACCTGGGGCTGGGAAGAGGGGGGATGCTTAGGGTAGCAGCAGTGGCAACGCCGTTCTCACCATTTTTTAGATTTCCTCATTCAGTCCTCCCAACAGTCCTAGGAGACTGGTGCTTTTATCATCCCCGTTTTAGAGATGGAGAAACTGAGGCAAGAGAGAGAAGCTAAGTGGCCCAAGGCGGCGGAGCTGGGATTTGAACCCCCAGGTAGCCCGGAGCTTAACCACTACACTGCTGCTTCCCTGCAGTGATACGGTGGGAGCCGTGCTGCCCAGCAGGTGGGGGCTGGGGATGGCAGTCCTTCTGAAGATGGGGACAGCCACTCACTGCGAAGGAGCCATGGTTTACCCGCCAGGAGGGAGATCCAGAGAAGTGAAGGCTTCCCCCTAATTGTCCTTCTTTGTCCTCTCCTTTCATTTCCCTTTCGGCCACATCTGAGTTTTGCACCAGCACCCGGCTTTTCCTGCACGTTGTGAAATACAGCCCCGTCATATGTATTCCTCCGTAGAACAACATAGTCTCCAAACTAATAACAAAGAGCATCACGTCACATAGGCAAGAGACACCTGGGTCACAGGAAGGACCTGACTCTGAGTCCCCAAGTGTGAATTCACTTCATCAGGGTAAGGTGTCCTTTGAAGTAACAGGTCATAAGATGACAGGTGATTTGTCTGTTTCTACGTAGGAACTATCTCCATGTCCTGGAATGATCAAGAGGTGTTGGCTCACTCTGAGGGTGTAGGCAGGAGGTTTTCACTCTGGGAGAGGAAATCACTGGGTGGCTCGGCGTGTTCAAGCATGGCCAACTTCTAAAGATGTTTCTCCAACGTGAACACACGGCATTGTGTGACAGCGTTTTAAACGTTTTAAAAGGCAAACAGGAGGGCAGCGACAAGAGCGACGAATCTTGGCAGATGCGAGCTTTCACACACGATAAGACTCATTAAACCTCAAAGAATATGTTTTTTGTCCCGATTTTCAATAACTCTGGGTCACTAATCTCTTATGGCCCCCCAGGGGACACATCTCTAGTGTCCAGATACAGGCTCTACAGAGAGAAACTTGAAAAACATGACTTATTAGAGGTTTTCTTTAGTACAGTGTTTTAAAAAGGAGTATTATATGTTGATTCTAGCTTAGGATCGGGTGTGGGATTTCTCCCTTGCGAATTTTTCACCCAAGCATTTGAATGTTTAGATTTTCCAGGTGGTTCCAATACGGATATGCTGGAACAGTCCAGAGTGGATTTCAATTATTAACAAAGGCAATACGTTGAAAACACAGCTGGTACCCGGCTCTAACCAGCTCCCCAAAAGAGAGTGGTGTTGTCAGAAATGATTACAGACAAGATTTCTGAAATCATTTACATGCAAGTTGCAAAGTTCCATTTGATAGTTTGGGGAGAGAATGGTTGATTAGGTCATGACCATGGAGTTGGAAAAAAAAAAGGAAAAAAATGAAAAAAAGAAACAAAATTATAGTGAGTAGTATTAAGCCAGGCATTCAGAACATCAGAAAAATCTGATGATTTCAGCCCATGATATATTACACTACATCTTCCATATATAAACACGCACATGTAGTGTAAGTACACCATATTGCTTGCATGCTTATGTAGATGTGGGTCTACAGAAAATTGCAAATGAGTCTTAACATGTGCTTGGAAATATATACTAACAGAAGGAAAAGGGAAATGTGCTGTCAATTTAAAGATGCACTCTTTCTGTTCATTTGATGCTTTTTAAATTTTACAGACGGGAATTTATCTTTAATCACGGAGAGGAGGTTTCAAGATTTCCTTGGTATAATCTTAAATGAACCTAATCTGAAGAGTGGGGAGGGCTCGTATACTCTCTGGGCGATGTGCGAGGAACGTTTTTCCTCACTGGAGGGCCGTGGCCATCGGGACGGGAGCATACGAGCTAGGACACAAGTAAGCATAAGGTTCAAGCCACCAGAACATACAGTGCATCCTTAAGAGTGGAGAGCATGGCTGGGGGCTCAGGCTTCGCAGCCACAAAAACCAGGGCGGATGTTTTTGTGGAAGGGAAGGTGGAAAAGGACCGAGTGGAGGGAGAACTACCTTCAAGAAGCGGACATAACATCCCTGTAAGAGACAGGAGAAGAAGAAAAACTGCTAGGTTAGTAGGGGAAACGCTACACACACAGGACAACAATTAGCACGAGAAAAATAAAGACTGAGTACAAGACGCCGTAGGCTCCACGTACAACGCACACAGAGCGCGTGGGGCAGAGACAGCCCAGGACGTGGCGTGAGGGTCCAGGACAGAAGGAGGAGAACCTTCAGGCGGGCACTGCTCTGGGTCCCTGGCAGCTGCGGGTTTGATTTGGCCCTTGGAGGGGTGGGAACTAACACCTTCTTGTCGTATGAGAGAATGGAAGGACTTAGGTCAGACCACATGGATCCAAGGCCCGTCTCTCTCCTCCTTGTGGCTTTTATGTGGCCAGGCATGACATCATGTCAGACGGCTCCACTACAGTCATGGACGCTTCTTCTGCTTTTGACTGATCCATATGATGGAGTAATGGGGTCTCTGGTTTGTCAAGTGTCTGAGGTAGCACACAGCTAGGGACCCAAGGATTTAACACAAGGGTCGCCGCTCTTCATTAAATCAGAGTCAAGCCAAACCCACTTACCATGAAAACTATCACTGATAGAACTAATTCCCCCCCCCCCCCCTTGATGATTCAGAAGACTGTTCGGTACCTTGAAGAGCCCAAGGTTAACTGGTGAAACAGGCTGGGCGGCTGGTTAACCATGTTCTGGTTGACCGAATGCCATTGGTAATGAGGTTTTGATACTTCTTTTCATCTTTCAATTTCTGTCTTTAGAAAAGCCCACCATGACTGGATAACTTTAGTTTCTCAAGTACTCATGTGAGAAAAGTAAACTGAAACCATTTTAACAGAAAACTTTATATGAGGAGTCATGAGATTAATCCTACAAATTCATACAGAGTGTGAGTCTGCTTCCGGGAGAAAATGTGAGAAAGAGGCTGGTTTTCTGAATCTCAATTCCACAGCCTGAAAGAGTCACCACATCCATGAACAGAGAGGCAATCAGAGACAGATGACACTTTGTGCCCAGAAGGCTTTGTCTACTAAAATAGGAAGCTGGTCAAATAGGACTTTTACACCTCTTCGGGCAGGTATGGATAGATTAGCTTCGGTTACATCTTATAATTACGGGCACTTTAAATCTGTAATCACATATCTATTTATAATTGTTCTCAAAATAGACCATTTTATTCCAATCCCAAAAGCTCTATTTTAGGCCAGAGATCTTAATCCACATCAAGATTAAAGGAAACTAACAATAGCAACAAAAACATCCTTATTGAAATGGTGGTGGTGTTTCCAAGAACCTTGGAGGGAATTTAATCGGGCATTTCTATCTCTCCTGTACCTTTCTGAAAGAGTTGCCTGATCTTTGCTTGAATACCTGGAGGTACAGAGGACTCCACATTGGCCGAGATGCCCTGAATAGTATGCCTTCAGAAGGGTCCTACCTCCAGATCCCATCTGTAATAGGTCACCTTCTGCAAGGAGACAAAAATCCCCCAGCAGATACACTTTGATCCTGTGACAGGCAGCCTCACAGTCTTCCAGCAACCACTAGGCAGTTGTTCTGAGACTCCACTGGACCTAGAGAGACCCCTAAGCCATTTCATGCTTGGAACATGACAAACGAACCCAAATCTTTCTTCGGGGGAAAAAAAAAGTCGAAGAAAGGCTTAAGAAGTGAATCAGCCGGACTCCCACAGACCCTCTCGCTCCACACATCCAGGACCACTCTGAGGGGACACATGCTGGATGCCTGGGTGTCGGATGGGTGATGAGGAAGCAAAACGCCTCTGGGCAAAGCGGAGACGGTGCCTGTCTGAGAGCTGCCTAAACGTCTACTCCCTGGTTGTCAATAACGGCCACGACAGCCACGCAGTTCATGGAGCTCCTGAGCCACGGCCCTGCCTCCATCAGCTCCCTAGACACAGGGGCTCAGACACCCTCCCCTGGGCTGTCAACAAAAGCCGAATGGCTCCTGACGTTTAGATTCTGAAGCATTTGCAAGCAGGGCTTGAGGCTCTCGCTCTGGAGACCTGAAGGTGACAAGTCTTACAGGTGACTCCAGCACAAGGAAACCTCAGATGGGTTTGAAAGGCTTGAGACTTATGTAAATGAGGGTAGGCTTTGGAAAGCTTGAGATGGAGTGGAGGGGAAGGGAGGGTCTTTTCAAGGGAAAGCCAGTTCCAAGGTGCGTGTGAGAGCAGGACATGTGCGTGAAGGGGGTGGGAGCGTGGTGTCACGGGGAGGGCGACGGAGAAGAGTCAGGGGCTCTGGGTCCTGCTAAAGACCAGCTCGGCGAAGTCCCTTCTGTGCTTTTGTTTTCTCATCAAAAAAGATAATTTTAAACACCTCTGCCACTTGTAATATTCTCTTACTGCATTACCAACGTTTTCTGTAAAGGACCAGGCAGCATGTGTTTTAGGCTTTGTAGACCCTTCAACGTCTACTGCAGGGCCACAGCTCTGGCCTTGCAGCATGAAAGCAGCCGCTGCCAACGAAGGAATGAACGTGGTTGTGTTAACAGACTCTGTGGACACTGAAATATGAATTCCACCTAGTTTTCAGGTGTTGCGAATCTTAAGCTTAAAAAGTCATTTAAAATATTAAAACCATGCATGGGCCAGACACCAGCAGGTGGGTGGGTGCGATGCCTGTCCCACTTAATTAGGATGCTGGGTGTAATGGAGTCTGGCCTCGTCACCTCCACAGCCAGTGGAGAACATAAGCTTGTTCACTCACTCATCAACAGGTCACATCCTCTCCAAATGGCATTTTTCAAATCTTAAAGGGGATAGGAACGACCTGGCGATCTTGTGAAAATCAGATTCTGACTCAGTTAAGAGTCCAGGATGGGACCTGAGCCTCTGCGCTTTTAACAAGCTCCCGGATGCCGCTGGTCCCCGTACCACACTTGGAGCCGTGGGGATCTGGGGAACACCAGAGTGGTCACCGCTTTCTTTTTCAGGATTACCCAGGGAGTTCAGAATCCTTGGGGACTGACCTCCCTAGGTCCCCAATTCTAATTCTTTGTAGGGCTTGTTCCTCGGGAAAAACAGCGAACAGCATTATGTATGGGGTCACGCTTATTCTAGGCTTTCCTCTTTTAAGGGGCCTTAACTTCTTCTTTGGTGCTTAGGCTAAAACCATAGGGACCCGGGTCAGTGCTTGGGGGCCCCACGTTAGTGCCCCGTGTCTGTGTTAGTGCCAAGAGACGCTGGCTCGATCTTCCTACCTTCCAGTTCCTGCCCTGCTATTCTCCTGTGGGTACCGGGGCCTGGTTTCACGTGGAGAGCTGCCTCTAACGTTTCGTATTAGGCTTGCCCTGTTTACTGAGCTAGCAACATCCATCCATAAGGCCAACCCCATAGCTACAAACACAAGGCTTTTTGGGTCATTTCAGGAATCCGTTAGGGTGGAACAGACAACTGGAATGTACAATCTTTTTCTGGTTTCCCAGCAAAGTCATTTCCGTAAGAGAAATTAAGCTGAAAGCATGCTGCCAATGCTATGATAGAAACGCATTCGCCCTCCCTTACAGACTAATCACAAATTCTCTGCAGTTGCTTTTGGAAGCTTTCTTGGAGTCTGCTAAGTTGAGCAGTAGCGTTAACCTCTGTTGACAATGATCTAATGAATGCGCGAAAATGATTTCCAACACTAAACCTTGCCTCATTTCAGTTTAAGGTTTGTTTCTAAGACAGAGCTGAACTACAAAGATTAAACTATCCTTCAACTGATGTGCATTTTATAGACTTTTCCCCCTTAACGTTGCACAGTTCAGAAATTAGTTAATTAAGCTATTTAAGGACCAAAATTAAAAAAAAAAAAGCAGAATCTATATTGGGGCACATAGATTTTCTGTTTTGTGTCCAAAAGGTCACTGGAAAGTACTCAGGTTTCCATAGTAACAGTAGCAGGCCCGATCAAATCAGCAAATAGCTACAATTTATCTGAGGGTCTCCAATGAACTATTTCCTTTTTTCTCATCCACAGAAGAACATCCTGAATTAGATAAAGTCTTCAAAGACAATGGAGGCTTTCGGAAAATCCAATTTCAGCAACAGTAAACAGGAAAATGCTTGCTTGCTCTATCCGCATATAACCTGGCAACGGAGACTCATCTGTGTTGATTTAAATACTTTCACAGTAAGCGGATCATATTAATTTGTTAATCAGTAACAGGGATAATCTCGAAATGTTTCTCCGGAATAAATAAAAGGAGATACAATGTGTGATCTTAGGGCAGTTTGTAGCGTCTTCAGGGGGATACTTCTTTCTAGTGGTTTCTGGACCTCTGTCACTAACCCCACTCTAATGGAGCATGCTTGTCAACTTTACATCGTCTGCTTCTGCTTTAGATCCTGATATGCTTCTGAATGGTCACAAAAACTGTGAAGGCACAGACATCAGCAAAGCCGCTGATAATCCCGCTTTAGATTCTGACCAATGGACACTTTGCAGAACCTATTCAAACAAATAAAACACTCCAAATAAAACATTTCAGCCTTGGAAAGTTGAGTGTCACCTTGTTTCCAAAATATGTTAAAATTAATGTGGCTCACAGGTTCAGAGCCCTTAGGTAATACTTTTAGTAAAGTCCAGGAGGTAAAGCATCTTTGTGACTAGAAGAGAGAGCCAGATTAGAACTCTGCTTACAGCTTTCCAACTGACCGGAGATTCTCCATAGATTTCGCTGACTTCTGGATCTACTATTAGAAACGTATATCATCAAATTACTCGGTAACTCAAATATCACCTCAGCTTTGTTACATCCTTCTCTCTACTAATTACTTGGCCATGCCAAACAAACAAACAAACAAACAAACAAACAAACCCCAAACCAAAAAACAGCAAACAAAACTTACCTGGGCCCAGCAACATGCCCTGCATCTTGAGAGAATCTACTTTTTTTTTTTTTTATTTTTTTTTTTTTCAATGTTTATTTATTTTTGGGACAGAGAGAGACAGAGCACGATCGGGGGAGGGGCAGAGAGAGGGAGACACAGAATCGGAAACAGGCTCCAGGCTCTGAGCTATCAGCCCAGAGCCTGACGCGGGGCTCGAACTCACGGACCGCGAGATCGTGACCTGGCTGAAGTCGGACGCTTAACCGACTGTGCCACCCAGGCGCCCCTAGAGAGAATCTACTTTTTGAAATGTGGTCCTTTTGGATAGTGATGACTTAGAAGCCCAGGAAAA
This sequence comes from Lynx canadensis, assembly GCF_007474595.2. NCBI lineage: Eukaryota > Metazoa > Chordata > Mammalia > Carnivora > Felidae > Lynx > Lynx canadensis. Next base: position 47,412,072 of record NC_044316.2, read on the forward strand.
ATACATTAGAAAGTCACTGGTTTTGCATTTTAGTCCCCACCCCATAACAAACTGTTCTTTATTGAGAGGAATGTTCTAGACTAGCCCTAACAGAAATACCAGGTGAGCTACATATGTAAATTTAAGTTTCCTAGTCACCTCCTCATTAAAAATTTAACCAACTAAAGCAACTAACCAACTAAACCAACTAATTTCAATAATATGTTTAATACTGATATATAAAAGTATATAATAAAATAGCAGATTTGTTAATTATATAGTTGACCCAATATACCCAAGATATTATTTCAGCATACAATCAATATATTGCTTATTATTGAGGTATTTTATACTCTTTTCTTTTTCCAGAGTCCTTGAAATCCAATGTGTACTTCATACACAGAGCACATCTCACCTCAGACTGGCCATATTTTCAGTGCTCGATGGGCACATATGGCCAGTGGCTGCTGAATTAATCAGCACGGCCCTAGAGGATTTTCAAGGTATGGGAAAATGCAGCTATTTACTCCTTGAGATTTAAGATTCTGTGATTGTTATTTTTAAATTTCTAAAAAATGTTTATTTATTTTGAGAGAGAGAGAGAGAGAGAGAGAGAGAGAGAAAGCGTGAGCAAGGGGAGGGGCAGACTGAGGGGGAGAGAGAATCTCAAGCAGGCTCCACATGGTCAGCACACAGCCCGGCCCCATGAACCGCGAGATCATGACCTGAGCTGAGATCAAGAGCCGGACGCTTAACTGACTGAGCCACCCAGGCGCCCCGGGGTTATGTGATTATCTAGCTGACGATGCGTTCAAACTGGCAGAGATGAAAAAGCTTGGTTCCTATGGGCTGGCCTGATTCCATGGGCAGAAGAACGTCTCGTGTTCCTTGACCACCTGAAGATAAAGGCTGTACAGATGAAGAGTGAGGTGACGGTCTGTAATTGGGGAGAATGAGAGTTATTCTAAGGGTGGCAATGTGAGGTCCTGGGCAGAGCACAGAGGATGCACGGACAGGGGTCAGGCCGAGGGTGGCATTGGCCAAGCTGCCAATCAGGGAAGCATTCAAGTTCAAACAACCCTGAAATGCTGCCTGTGAGCCACGCCCATGGGAAACTGAGCCAAAGCAGCGACGGGCTGGGAAGCCTGCGGCTGAGGGTATCACGAGAGAACTGGAGCTAAGTTTCAGGCTCTAGAAAGCAGCGAATGTGGGGACAATCAATCTACTGGTTCTCAGGAATGACTCCTTGACAAAACTTCTCAAATGCTCTTGCCTCTCTGTAGCACCTCTTTGCACATACAAGTATAGTGTCAGAGTTTGTAAGTTTTCATAAATGTGAGTAAAAAAAACAAACCTGAGTCTCTTTTATATAATCAGCCATAACGAACACAAAAAAAGGAAAAAAAAAAAAGTCCTAGCTAACATTTATTGAGCGCTTACTATGTGCCCGGTACTAGGCTAAGCAACTTACACAAATGAGCTGAATGGATCGCCACAGCAATGCTATGCAGTAGGTACCATTACTGCCTCCATTTCACAGATTAAAGATCGGAGAATTCAAGCATCTTATTCAAGGTTACTGCTAGGAAGCAGTACAGTGAGGATGTGGAACCATGACTATTCCAAACTGTATCCTCTTTCTAGAACACCATGCTGAAACGCGGAGTAACTGGCCCAAGTTCATGCGACCGGGATGTAGACAAGCCAGGATTTGAACCCCAGCAGCCTAACTCCCGGGCTGAAACTCCCACCTCGGTGCAGGACCCCCTCTCAAAGGCAAGTGGTCTTAGGGCTCAGCACAGAAACTGCCTGGAGCTTAGCGGTCACTCTCTGGGCTCACCGCCGATGTCATCTCTGTCCCCATCAGCATCCCACCTGCTGCTCCCAGGAAGGGACAGGATGGCAGCTGGTAGTCAAGACCTCGCCCCAAGAGCCACTGCCGTACTTCACACTTGGTCATGAATTTCTTTTCAGAGAACCCTGCGAGCGTTTCTCTAGGGAGAGCGCACCCGCATTTCAGGCGACACGGCAAGTTCAATACATTCGGCTTGTCCTCTTGAATCCTGACACTCTAGAGGGCTATCTGTGCTGGATCATTCGCCAGCTCTCTAATGGGACACTGCTTTCCATTATTTTCTGACAACAGAAATCCTCCACGGCAGACAAAGCCCAAAGTGCATTGCTTCTTAACCATCTTAATTCTGCTATGAATGTGTCTGTTTTGCTTTTTAACTTTCGTTTTTTCCTATTAGATTTGAACTTTCCCTGGAGTTCCTACTCCAGCAGTGGATGGCAAGTATGGAACGAGGTGCTTCGAGCTTCTCATCTTGTTCTACTGTAATTATCTGGAACAAAATGGTGAGAACAGCGAAATGCCTCGACAATCGGGCCAGGGGGTGCAGTCTCCTTTAAGGAAAGCTGCTGGACTTTTTTTTTTTACAGCAGAAATCTGCAATAACTGTAAACACGATGTGGGAGAGACAAGTGACCCCACTGGTAAAAATGAGTTCAAGTCCATCTGTAGTGGCAAGTCCTCAAAATACAAATTAGAGGTAGTAGCTGTGGTCCTGGAGCAAAATGGAAGTCGGCTTTTATTTTGTTAAATACTGAACTATGAAATGGGAAGAAGCAGGGAGTGGTTTCCATCTCCTGAGCCTGTGCTCAGGTGCTGTTGGCCCGGCGGTGGGGGGGGCCGGGTCCAGGGCTCGGGCCATCAGCCTTACTGCTTCATTTCTCTATGAGGAGCCAAGACTAGGGAAGAAGGTCTTGGTTAGAAAGAAACTGCCCCAAGGGCGAGGGGCCAAGCCTTGGCGGGAAGGCTCTGCATCAGAGATGGGGATGTGGGGCGGGGATAAGACCCGGGGCCACAGGCGGCTGGCTTCAGAGGAAGGGCCGGAGAGTGGTTGCACAGCACACGTCTCCTTTTCTCCTCCCCCAAACGTTCTCCCTGGTTCTTGATTCTAGGACAACCCCAACGCTGGAGGCAGATGTGGCCCAAAGGGCTCAGGAGAAGAGTCAACAAGACTAATAAACACAGCACAAAAATGCTCAAGCTCACTAATGACCACGGAGACGGACCGAGGACAAGAAAGTCCCCTGGAAAGGTTTTAAAATGAAAAGATGTGGCCAGAAGTTACTCTCCTTCCAGGTGGGAAGCTGAATGCCGCGCAGAACTCCCTAGGCATTGGCTCAAGAGGAGAATGATTCAAAGCCCAGATTTTGTAAAAGATCAAAACAGCAACGTGACAGCGACAGAAACGTTGGACTTTGCATGCGAACGCAATCACTAATAAGCCAACTGTGCCATTTCTGTCTTTATCTGGATGAACAGTTAGCTGCTGCTGTGCTTAGGATGAAGCCCGGGTTCCGACGAGGGGTGGTTCGTGTCAAACATCTTTCAAATGTGCCCTTTTGAGTCTTAGCTCAGGGCCCGATACCAAATTATCGTACTGAGAAATGTCAGTGCACACAGACCCCTCAGCGTCAGACTCCACCTACTCCCCCGACAACTCCCCTGAAACCCCGTTTCGTCCACAGATCACCTGACCTATAGTTACACAAAGTTCCCAATTTACACACACATCGTGTTCTGGAAATCCATCGAAATGTAAATGAAGACGTTATTTTCCCCATAGAATTGACGTTATAAATGGTGGTAAAGTTCTCAATATGTCCCTACTTCATAATATGGCTGGAGCACAGGACACAGACCTTGCCAACCATTTAGAACACAATTTCAATATCAAAATTAATTTTTTTTTTTTTAGGGACGCTCCAGAAGTTAAAAAAAAAAAAAAAAAAAAAGCACCCTCCCTAACCTGCTTTCTGCAATGACACATGTCGAGGGATGATGATAAAACACTTGTATAAAAAGTATGCTTTTAGGACGTTTCTAATGACAACCTAATTTGATGTTTAAAACAATACAAGTACTATTATTATAATAAAATTAGTATAATTTATCATAAAATTAGTATAATAAAATTAGTATAATTAGTATAATATTAGTATAATAAAATACTATTATTATTCTCATTTACACTGAAGGGCACACCCTTCAGGGAAGTCACATGGTTAATAACTGGCAGAACCAGGATTTGATTCTAACACAGAGTCCAGGGGTTAGTAAACTATGGCTCATGGACCAGATCTGGTCTGTCACCTGTTTTTACAAAGAGTGTTTTTTTTTTTTTTTAATTTTTTTTTTTCAACGTTTATTTATTTTTGGGACAGAGAGAGACAGAGCATGAACGGGGGAGGGGCAGAGAGAGAGGGAGACACAGAATCGGAAACAGGCTCCAGGCTCTGAGCCATCAGCCCAGAGCCCGACGCGGGGCTCGAACTCACGGACCGCGAGATCGTGACCTGGCTGAAGTCGGACGCTTAACCGACTGCGCCACCCAGGCGCCCCACAAAGAGTGTTTTAATAGAACACAACCATGTCCTTTGGTGACATCCTTTCTGTGGCTGCTTTCGTGGCACAAAGGCAGAGTACAGTGCTTGAGACAGAGACCCTGAGGCCCGCAAAGCCTAAAATATTTACAGTGACCCTTTGCAGGAAGTCTGCTGAGCGAGGGCTAAGCCAGCCTCTGGACCACCTGTAAGGGAAGGCAGACCCTCTCTCCAACGCTGGCCTTGAGCCTCATCGCAGGGAGTGGGGACCCAGAAGCGGGAGGAAGGAACCATAATCCTGGATCCGCTCTATAGTGAGAGGAGGTCCTGGAGAACCACTGAGCAGCACAGGGGGTTCTAATATGCTTATTTCTCTATAAGCTCCCTGCTTCATTCCCAAAACCTGACACAGGGCCCAAAGGTACGGAGATAAGCCCCACAGACAGGAGGCACTGTTTGTTCTACTCATTGCTGGAAACTTATTATTGAACAAATGAACAGATATATAACTTGTGTTTGTGAATCAGGAACTATGTGTACTTTATTTGAAGACAAACATAGATCAGCTTAAAGACCCACAGATATACTTTCCATAAACACTGGGGCCAAGGTTCTGGCTTGTTTTGACTTTCGGGCAGATAAAGTGCTTGAGGGGGACAATGTGTTACAGAATCAGGTCATTTCCAACCATCTTGGGATTTCTTTGGCTCCTAAAAGCTTTCCCCACTGATCATTCTGTTTGCCAGAATTCTAGAATCAGCGATACATTAAAAACATTTCCCCCCACGTTATTGGATAAATACTAATGCGGTGGTAGAACTGTAAATGCTCATTTGTTTGCGTTTTTCCTCCATCAGATTGGATGGCTTTTGGTTTTTGGAAGAGGATTTGAAAACCACACGTAGTTAACTCTTTCCAGAAAACAGAGCTGGTCATGGAAAGAATCACCCTGCGGACTAGACGGTACACAATGCCACCGAGTCCTGCCGATTCCTGAAAGGATTAGTCATCATGCTGTCTTTTCCCCAGTCATGATTCACCACTGAACTTCAAATTAAACATTTCAGCTGAATCATACTGTTACCAGAGGGTGGCAAAGTATCTCGGATCTCTGAAAGAGCGGGTGGAGGAGAAAAGGATTCAGATGCTGGAAAGCCAGTCAGGATGGCAAGTACGTGGAGAGACACGTACAAAGAAAGGGAGTCTGCAGACGCCAGGAAGCAGTCATACCATGGCTGGGGGTGGAGAGGGAGGAAGTGGGGTGGGCATTAGAGGAAGTTCCCCAAATTGCACTTGGTGCAGGTGGCACCCCGCTTGGGAATGCTGGCTGTCACCTAGAACTGCTCAAATGTGGACACGGCCCTTCTGCCTTGGCACGCGGCTTCCCAACAGCTGGATCCGGGGGAAATAATGCCAGTTTCACACTGACAGACCTCAACAGAACACCGTTACACGATAACTCCTGTCTGAAATCAGATCTGGATATTGTTTTTAAAATACAACACAACAGTTGGTTGAGGGTCCGACTTCAGTTGAGGTCATGATCTCGCGGTTCGTGAGTTCGAGCCCCGCGTCGGGCTCTGCGCTGACGGCTCGGAGCCTGGAGCCTGCTTCGGATCCTGTGTCTCCCTCTCTCTCTGCCCCTCCCCCCTGGCTCATGCTCTGTCTCTCTTCTCTCTCAAAAACAAATATAATATTTTGTTATAATTATATAATTTTATATAATTTTATAAACTATAAGTATCTTAAAAATACAACACAACAGTTGTCATAAAATTCTCAGCATCTTCTTGACACCGCTATTGAGTGGCTTTACTGCCTGGTCGCCTGCAACTCTCAGTAAAACGAGCTCATGCAGTTCCAGTTAAGTCTAAGGAAGCTGAGAGATGTTTAAAGAAGAAGCCAGAACGCAGCTCACGTGGGTGCTCTGGGCACAGAAGTCTGTAAGCTGGACGGCAGAGGCTCTGGCCCTCTGTTGCACTTGGCCTTGGGCTCGCAGAACTCCGGTGCAAAGTGCACTGCCGGGAGGGAGAAGACTGACCGGCATGACACATGTGGCCTCTAACCGGCTTCTAGAGAGAAATGCAATTCTGGCCTCGAGCCCTCACACCCGGCCCCTTGTGATTTTTGAGTTTGGAACTCTGACCTTTATAAAAAGCTACACTCACTGCCCAGAAAAACAGGAAGGTTACTCGCCAGGAAGCCAAGGAAATGAAGCATAAAAAGTGGGTCAATATTTCTCCGTCAGTAAAGCCAAGTCTTGGGTATTTCCAAGAGAGACGCCATCATGATGCCTCAGTACTGTTCTGCCCTCAACTGCATCCTACACCAGCAGATCCTGACCTGTTGATTGCTGATGATCTACACCTATAGCTTGAACGTCAGCAAGGCTCCGTTCAGCTTTTCGGCTCTTTCCCTGCCTGAGACGTAGGAGTAGTGCCTGCACTCGGCGGCCCAGAAGTCTCTGGAAGGATTCAGCCCTCACAGAGGCGGTGTGATGCTGGGGATGGGGCTCCTGTCCTCGGCTCGGGGGAGGGGAGGGGCGGAGTGAAGGTGGGAGTAGTTGATGCAGCAAGTGAAGGAAAAAATAAATAGAAAAACAGCTATGCCTGGCATAGATGCTGGAAGCTACCCCAAGCCTTACCCATCTCTGCACTTGAATGCCTCTAAGTATTACAAGGTCCCTTCGCAAAGAACTTCATTATAAATAAACATAAACATATGTTATAAATTAATTATATATTATACTTATAAATAAAAATAAATACATATATGTGTGTGTATATATATATGTCCCCCTATATTTTTTAGGAGCAGGATTACAAGCTGATTTCCACTGGCTGAATTTTACCTGTGTTTACACCAATAGATGTGTGTTTGACCTACACCAAGCTGAGTTTTAATGAGCTGCCAATATTAAAAGAAGTCAGAAGATGTCGTATCAAACCATCTGGACTCTTGGCTTCTCTTGAAGAACCAGAAAGTCTGGTGGCCAGAAGGTCCCTCATTTGTGTGTGGCAGCAGTCAACGGGTGCTGAGTAACAGCGGCTACCTTTAGACCCAGTCCACACCCTACTGTCTGTCACCAGTCCTGAGGCCTGCTGTCCCTTGCCATGGACTGCTGTTTCTTGCCGTTGACTTATACCATGTAGGACTCCCTCATCCTTCTGAGGGCATCCGGGCTCAGCCCTGACCTTAAGCATTTGCCATCAGCATCCACTTCAACCAAGTACCAGCGTGATAGAAGCACTCTGAACATTTTTATGTCCCTAGGAATTCATTCTACCTCCATATGACCTACGTGTTTCTTTAGTGCAAACTTTTACTTGAGAGAAGGGAACGACGGAGGGAGGAAAAGAAAACCATCTGCACCTCATTAGTGTCAGTATTTTCAGTAACAGTTCAAGTATCTGTACACCTCTGTGTCTGTGTGTGTGTGTGTGTGTGTGTGTGTGTGTGTGTGTGTGTGTTTCTTCAGGGTACGGGAATTTCCGGGAATCCTAATTAGCCTGAAGAAGAGAAAGGTTCAAAAAGGAATGAACCAGTTACACAGACTGGTATGGTTACTGTACGAATGCCTCAAACAGCCAAAGTGCAGGTGATTAGAGGAAACAGAAAAGATTAAAAGCTGTGACCTGGAAAGTAAGGCAGGTGCTTAGAGAAAAGAACGTTCGTTAAGAGCGGAGGTGTCTGGAAAGTGAAGAGAAGTACAGACAGAGAGGAGAAGAGAAAGAGGGAAGTGAGGAGGAGAGGGAGAGCACAGCAGGACAGGGAGACGAGACAGATGAATCTGGGACGGAAGGCAAACACAGACCCTCGCTGGGAAGGAGACAACGAGCTGGCCTTTTCTAAAGGTCTGGAGCAAAAATGAAGGTGCTGGCTTCATAGCTTAATCACACCCAAACCACCGCCCGAGCTAATGCCAGAGTGTCCCCCTGCCATTTGGAGAAGCACAGTCCTTCTTTCCAGGAGAACACTGCATTTGGAACACTGCCTGTCTCCCCACGGATGTGCCAGCCAATTTCTTATGCAGAAATCACCCGTGCTTATTTCTGGGATAGTTCTGGTCTCTGTTCTCTAAAATGATAATCAGGCCTAGAATGTGAACACAGCTTGCCAAGGAAGGCGATTAGGCGGCATTTCTGTTCTTAAATATGGAAAAAGACGAACACTTAAGTTGCTTTTTGTCTTCCAGCGGTGTGACCACAAACCCTGGCCCTGCCTGAGGTCAAGCTTTCCAAAGGAGAGGCAGTTCCCGCCATTTCACTGATGTCCTCACCTCGAATTTCTGCCTCAGCTCCACGTTTCCTTCTTCATCTCCTTCTGGAATGGGTACGTTGTAGTACTCACCTTCTTCTTGGTTAAGCAACTTGTACCTTCGGGAGACACGGAGGGAAGGAGAGTTAGGAATGCCACATTTGGGCCGCTACGGATTCAGCAACATCTCTCCTTCCACCTCTAGACCGGCTGTTTCTGAAATGCATCCTGTGGGGAGACCACAGCCAGATAACCTCACAGTCAATGGTCAGTTCAGGCCAAAGCCAGTTTGCTGAATCTCTAAGGGCTCTCGCGTTTAGAGACTATTAACCTTTGGATGACACGGACATATACAACCTTGGGCATCCTTACCATCCACTGGCCGGTATCTTCATCAGCTCCGAGACTCCAAAGGAAAGGGATCCCATGAAATCGTTCCTTGTGGTTCGATCCCAGTCCCAGATTTCTACGGACAGCCTTCGGTCTTTGTCAGAAGGTTTCAATTTGCTACAAAAGAGCACACGTGCACACGCACAAGGTTATGTAGGCCGTCGCTTCCTGGGAGATGCCACGTGCTCATGATAGGAGTCTGACATTCAAACAACAATAGCATATTCAATTCTCTTCCTGTGGCTCCCCACTGCCAACAGAGTACCAGGCCATGGCAGTCAAAGCTCCGGACTAGCAGTTAGCAAACTAGGACCCACAGGCCAAATCTGGCCCACAGCTTGTTTTTGTAAATAAAGTTTTATTGGAAAACAGCCATGACAATTTGTGTATATATCGTCTATGAATGCTTTTGATTTGAGAACAGCAGAGTTGTGTGGTTGCAACAGAGACTGTATGACCCATGAAGTCTAAGATATGCACTATCCGGCCCTTTATAGACCAAAGCTCGTCAACCTCTGTTCTACACAAAAGAGCTCCCTTTGGGGTTGTCCACACATAAACCTCTTCCCGCATGTCCTAGTCTATAAGGTCTGTCACTTGCTTGTGCTCGGGTGCAGGCAGTGCTTTCTCTCAACCCTGACGGTTTTATGCCTCCTCCCGCTGCCTCCTTCCTTCTTTCTCCTTCTACCATCTCTGCCTCTGAAATCCTGGCACTCCTTTAAACCCCGTTTTAAACGTCACCTCCTCCAAGAAGTCTTCCCTGTTGAAAGGTGAGGATGATTTTTCCATTTCAGTGGTGACAGCATGTGACTCCTGTATTCCAGGTTTTAACAATTATTATTTAAATTCTCACCTTCCCCTAAACCTCCAAAAACTTAAGTCCATCAAGAGGTGGACACACTTTATACTTTTATACACTGTGTGTTTAACATGAAAGTATTTTTTGTACAGGGTAGGTTCTGATGCTATTTGGGGCCTGCATTACGTAACCCCCGGTAAACCAAATTACCATCCACCAAACAGCGGTGACAGCAGCGACCTCTTAGCAGTGGTCTGAGATAGTCTCAGTAATGGAGCCATGTTTAAAGGCATTTACAACAGGCCCGCCTCGTTACCTCTCACAGTGAGGTGGGCAGCTCTGTGATGTGTAGGGAGGGAATTCAATCAAGGGGGGAAGACAAAACTTACAACGTGAAGGACTCATTCCACTGGGGGTTCAGTGTGGAGCGGATGGTTTTGGTTTTCTGCTTGCTCTCGTTCTTGGGATCAGGAATGAGTTTCAGCTTCACGTAAGGATCTGAAAGCCCATTTGGATCCATAGGAATTAGATTTTTTGCATCTCGTACTGTGGAGAGAAAAGGAAAAAAAAAAAAAAAACATCAAATGTTATAAAAAGAGAACTGACCTGTATTGCCCAGTGTCCTGTGTCTGGACCAAGCTGAGTGACAGAGACCTCAAGATGGTGTTTAAAGGGAGAGGAGGAGAGGACCAAAAGCCTCTGATCCTCAATATGAGAAAAGCTTCCCGCTGTCATTGCTGCCAGAGATAATGGGCATCACGCAGGTCCCGCGGTCCTGCCCTCAGACTCCGTTATCAGCCTGGACCAACAGCACTCGTGACCCTTGCACACCTCCTATTAGAGACGCAGCAGCCTGGGTCCCTCCCCAAAGCCGCTGAAACAGAATCTGTGTTTAAACAAGACCCCCAGGTGCTATTTGCAGCCCTTCTCCGGAACCGGTGCGTGCCCTGCCCCCACACAACCAGCCAACCCAGTGCACGGCACTGCGTCACACTTGAGCTTCTAAAAGGGTTCACCTCTTTTCTTTGTAAAGGGCCAGCGATTTCCAACCTGGCTACACGTTGGAATCTCTTGGGAAGGGGTTCAAAAATTCCAGTGCTCACAACTAAGCCAGAAGCTCCGAGGGGTGTGGCCACGTTTTGAAAAGCTCCCCAGGTGATACTATTGTGCAGCAGCAGAAAGAGCTAGGGGCACATACAGCTGTGATACAGAACACGCCCCACACGTGTGCTCTGCCTTGTTATGTGACGTGCACAGCGTGTCCACAGACCAGCGGCACCTGGGACATCAGCTGTGTGCCCATCAGATGTGTGGAAACTGTCATTTGGGCCCCACCCCCAAATTCCCAATTCAGAATTCTCATTTTAACAAGACCCCCAGATGATTCCAATGCGCATCCTAGACCAAGAAGCACCCGAATGGGAATCCAAAATAATGAGGAGCAAAGGCCATTTCATCCACAGAGGGAGGCATGCTCAGAGATGCAGCTAGCAGGGGTTTATTACCTCTGGGAACGGGTGAAGCCACTGCATGTAAATGAGACAGGTCATTATCTATTGCTACGATAAGAAGGGACAAAAGCCTGAGCCTGCCTATCCCAAATGTCTTCCTTACCATCTTCCAAAGGCATCTTCCCCAGCATGGCTGAAACTTCCCATCATCAGGGTCCCTAATTAGCCAGACACCTTGAAGACACATGTAAACTGGGACTGGGCTCTGAAGCCCAGTGGCTCTCCCAGTGTGGCCCCTAGACCGTCAGCATCAGCATCACTGACTGAGTCAGGACTCTAGGGGCAGGTGCAGTGATCTGTGTTCACCAAGCTTCCCGATTCTGATGCATGGGAGTATTGGGGAAACACTGTTCTTGTCTAGTACTGATTATCAGTTTAGCTTGGCTATTAAAAGCAAGTCCTTAGAAGAATTTTAGAAGAAGGTGCTAGAGTTAACAGTGGGCAGATATAGAGCAGGGCATAGGGGATGCTAAAGATGCTGGGTCCCCGGACATTGCCCCAAGAGAAGTCACAGACTAGCATTGCCCATTACCAGCCTGGGGACACACTGAGTGCCCATGTCTGCTGGCCAATAGCCTTACATCCTCCTTGTCTGGAAGCCTTTGCACGGGCAGGTGACAAATAGGACCATTATTCAAATGGTCTGAGTGGGGGGAGTGGACTGGCTCAGATCAACTAGCCACAGAGAAGCCAGGCCTATGTTCCTCTATTCCTATATTCACTTATGCTTTCCAAGCATTTCCCCCTCATAAGATGATATCTAACTTTATCCACCTGGGGGTGGATAGAACATATAAGCAAGCAGGCTCATCAGATCTGCTTTCAAATCCTGCCTCCCTCATGGACTCCCAAGCACCGGAAAACAGAAGTTCCTGAGTCTCTGCTGCTTCACCTAGAAAAATGAAGAGGGGCTCACTCTCTGTGGTACGGGATTGGTGGGGGAAGTAAATGCAATGACGTATGTAAAGTGCTTTATACAGCTAGTGGCTTAGAAAATGGAGGCGGGGGGAAGGCACTAGGATGGGAGTGTTTACCATGCCTAGTCCCCAGTGCCCACAGTTTCAAAATCTTCAGTGGGGCAGAAGGTCTCCAGGGGATCTGGCTGCCTGAGATTTCCCTCAAGCTCATGCAGAAGGTCTTTCAGTGCATGGCAGAAGACCCAGTCTCCTAAAACAGCAACCCAAGGATCACAAAAGATGAAAAGTATGAGCATAAACATAGGGCTCTCCCATAAGGAATGGGAAGGGGCCAAAGGTCTCTCTCCAATTAAGCACTGGGATGAGAATCAGATACTTTTTAAAAGGCAGCTAAAGCCCCAGAACGTCTAACACTGAGGCTACATCTCAGCGCAACTAATGAGGAACCACAGAGGCTGCTAAGAGTGTTGCCAGTTACAGAATGATTACGGGCGCTGCTTTTTTCATCCTCAATTTCTAGTCCTGACAGCCAGCCCACACAACATCATTTAAGGTGGATCTCTTCTGAATGGTGATGAGTTACAGTCTTAATGGGATTTAAAGCTGTGGGCTTCCCACTGAGATCCTATGATTGAAGTGGAAAATAAAGAGAGTTATCAATTCCAAATGTCATCGAAGTAGACGCTGGGTCCAAATTTCAATTTCCCATTGCAGTGGAGAGTAGCCTGCCTGATGTGCGGCTGACTCACCACACACCAGGGCATCCGAGTCAGGACTGGGAGTAGATGACTTGGGGTCCCCATCAGCTCAGAATGTGGGCTCTGGGGACAGGCTGCCTGCCTGCCTTTGAATTCTGGCTCTGCCGCTTGGTGGCTGTATAACCCTGGGCAAGATATTTAAGGTCTCAGTGCCTCAGTTTCTTCATCTGGAGCATGGCAAACCGTTCCCCACCCCCCGGCCCCGGCCCTGGGAAAGATTACAGAAGTTCATACATGCAAAGTGCTCAGAACAGTGATAGGTGCACAGTAACAGCCCAATAATGATTATTATCATCATTGTTAATACACGTTGCTGGCAGAGAACACAACCCTAAAGCCTTAGATGTCCAGAAACTGGACTGACAACTTAAGAGGTGGCAAAGCAGATGCTGTGAAGGACAGTACGATGTGGAAATTTTCTGGTGCACCTGCAAGCGTGTGGTGCCAGTGAGGTCTTAGCCTGAGAAGCAGCGCTGGAGGGGGGGTCACCAACAGGAGTAGGTGTGGGCAAGTTAGGGAGGAGAAAAGAAGAGCCAAATGAGGGAGGCAGTGGATGTGAGGGGTGAGAGGCAGGAGAAGGAAGAAGACGCAATCAAGATGCGGGGTCAGAGGGTGGTGGGGACGCTGCCCTCTGCGCAGGTGTGGACGGTGGCTAGGTACACCAGGGTGGTGGTTCAACACCCCAGCTGTGATGTTTCTGCCATATACTTGATGCCCATACCCCCCGGAGTCCCACTTAACCGGTCCAGACTGAGGCCAGGCATTAGCATCTTAGAGGCTTCTCAGGAAGCCATTCAATGCACCTGGCAGTGGTTCTCAGAGCGTGGTCCCTTGACCCATGTCACTGGCATCTCTTGAGAACTCAGTACATTATTCACATTAAAAAGAAATCATAGGGGCGCCCGGGTGGCTCAGTCGGTTAAGTGTCTGACTTCAGCTCACGTCCTGAGCTCACGGTCTGTGAGTTTGAGCCCCACGTCAGGCTCTGTGCTGACAGCTCAGAGCCTGGAGCCTGCTTCAGATCCGGTGTCTTCCTCTCTCTCGCAAAAATAAATAAACATTAAAAAAATATAACAGAATAAAAATGAACAAAAAACAATACACTCACTTTTTAACACTCAGCATTTAAAAATGAAACGTATCACGATGGTAAATGGAAAACCAAGATTGTCTGCTATCGGGAGAAAGGAACCATAAAAATAAATAACAATGAACATCGAACAGAGTTCCTTACTTACAGCGGACACAGGTGCCCCCGAGGCCTGATGTTGGTGCTGAAGGGGAAATTAACGAGGGTTGAGCGTTAGGGATATTCCAGCCCTGGATGGAGCCCCACACCTTACAACCAAGAAGGAAGGGAAACCGGAAGAGGAATAACTTTCTCACCATGGTAACTGAAATCTTTCTTATATCAGCTCAGCACCTTCAGAAATCATCTCAAGTACGAGCCAAAGTCCTAGCCCGCCAGGGGCTCTGCCCCACGCGTGGGATGCGTGCCGTCAGAGGCACAAAGGAAGGGCAGCATTTCACAGCAGGTCCAAGAACAGACCCAGCTCAGGTCCCGTGGCTCATTTCTTGCCTCTCATCTTGCACAACATCCACACTGTTTTGACCGCAGGAAAAAAAAAAAAAAAGAAACACCTGCTACTGTGTAAACTACTGAGAATGAGGCTCTTTGGGGGTCAAGTGCTATCACGTCAATGCAAGTTCTGAGAGGTCACTGGTCTCTAGACACAGCGACACAGAAGCAACACATCCTTTACCCACTCATGGCTGCAGCACTAACCCAACTGGGCCCAGAGCCCCGTGGACGGCACGCGGTAGGAGCGCCCCCCCCCCGCCCCCGCCCAGTGTCTGTGGTTGTTCTGCAGCTTCTGTGAGAAGGACATGTCCACTCAAGAAATATGTCTGCGCCATGGTACTGGCCATTTCAGAACCATTATTTGTTCTCTAATTCCAGAACTTGAATAGAAATACAGAGTATGAGTTCTATTACCATCTTTCGGCTTGAGATGCTGGTTTTCATTTTTATTAAAGAATCTGCTGTCAAGCCCAGCATTAAGAAAAACCAGCCGTGGTGGCGGGGCGGGGGGTGGGGGGGCGCCTGGGTAGCTCCCAGTTGGCTAAGTGTCCAACTCTTGATTTTGGCTCCGGTCAAGATCTCATGGTTCGTGAGTTCGAGCCCTGCACTGGGCTCCACACTGGCCATGCAGAGCCTGCTTGGGATTCTCTCTCCCTCTCTCTCTGCCCCTCTTCCTGTCTCTCTCTCTCAAAATAAATAAACTTAAGAAAGAGAGAAAAACCAGCCTGGGTTAAGAGGTTATATAATTTCCTGATTATGTAAGGTATCATTTCTGGACAAAACCCATTCAAATAAGATTATGAAGACTGAAAAGCACCTCCACAGGCCTCAGAGATACGTGATCTAGATGGCTGGGCAAGTCCAGGACATGTGAGTTTTGAGTTAAGTGTTCGGGCATATGAGCCGGCTCGTCAAGAGCTCAGAGGCGGCCTTACCCAGACTGGGAATCTATATCAAAGGCACATTCTGGTAGCTGGAACAGCTAACACTTGGGAATGAAGCCAGGGGTTTGCCAAAGGCCTGCCTGATGCAGGGGATGTAGAGGTGGCCGCCATGCTTTCTCAGGGAGAGGCAAGCCATCCCCACAAACAATGGAAGTCAGGTGAGTGTCTAATGTGCATCTGAGGATATGTAATGACGGTCAGGCTCACTTCACTTGGAAAGAGGCTGCAGACAGCAGCTGACTTCTTCTCAAGGGGCCACTATAACACGGCATCTACCAGCGTGGGCAGCTGGGTTCGAATCTTTGCTCTACCTCTTTTTAGCTGTATGACTTCAGGCAACTTACCCCGCTCATCAGTTTGTTCATCTGTACGACGGGAACAATAGTGCCTATTTCATAGGGTCGTTGTGAAGATTAAGGGAGTTGATATTTGTAAAGCATTTAGAAGGCAATCTGGAACAAATGGAGTGTCACAGAAGCATTTGCCATCATTACTAATGATCACATTAATACGTGTTTGCTATCTTTATCATCATCGCGCAGGCCTCCTGTCTGGTCTAGGAGGCAGGGCTGCTTTCTCAGGGTAAAGAAATCTGGTACGTTAAAAGGACAGTTCATACAGTACTGGAATTTCCAGACCTCAGGGTTAGGCCAGGGTTCAACAGTCAGCTCCTAGTTGTTCTAAAATAGCTTGGGATTAAAAAAAAAAAAAAAATCAGTGCAATCTTTGATCCATTCAAAGAATGGTCCAGATGGTCTCTTGATCCGGGGAATGTATGTAGCATAAATTATCGAGTCTAATAACAACACCCGGAAGTCACCACCTAACATAAAGCTAGAGGGCCAACACCATGGAAGCTATCTGCTGTTTTCTCCCCACCTCCCCCCTGACTCCCTGTGGCTTTTCAACCTCACTCTGAGGCTGCCTTAGGGCACTCTGTCTAGGCACAGAGCTCACAAAGGCTCTGGAGGATTCATGCACAACATACGCTGAAAGCTTCATGGAGGACACAGCTATGACCCCTTTGCTCACAGACTGGACTTGTCTTCACTGACCCACAGTAATCCTGCTCAACAGAGTTCAAATCTGTATGGGAACGTTGTTCGGCGAGGCACAGAATAGTCAAGTGCCTCCAAATTCAAGGACAACGTGGCCCTTCAAATGGTATGTTTTGCTTTAGAAAATAATTCTCTATTTTTAGTGTCTTTTTCCCTCTCTCTGTGAGCATCCTTGCTCATGGCTTCTGTTTAAAAAGCCAACAGTAAGGACAAAGGCTCGAAACAAGGACTTGCTGCAAAAGTCAGGACTGTTCAGTGCGTGCTGACCTCGTGACCCTCCCCCTCCCCCTCCACCCTTGCTCCACGGCAAAAACAAGAATAAACAACATGTTATAATCCTACCCCACATCGTGCAAAAGCAAAAAATAAGTTTTCTGACGCTACAGAAAAACAAAACCATACAAACTCTTCTTTGTGTGAAGTTACCAACAGCAAAAGCAATGAGAATGCAAAAATGTTGGGGGTGGGGTGGGGTCGGGGGACAGGCAAGTGTGGAAAATGAATGACGCAGTGTAGTGTCTGTGGTCAAAAGAACCTGGTGTCATTGAACATCAGGCCATAAGAGTGATGGGAGCTTCCCAAATCCATGAGTGGTATCTTCCAGCAAACC
Source organism: Lynx canadensis (assembly GCF_007474595.2). Taxonomy (NCBI): domain Eukaryota; kingdom Metazoa; phylum Chordata; class Mammalia; order Carnivora; family Felidae; genus Lynx; species Lynx canadensis. The sequence continues at coordinate 47,429,269 of NC_044316.2, forward strand.
CAGAGAATTTTGATAATTATTACACAGCCATAGCACCTTCTTTCAAAGAAGTTTTAAGACCCAGAATTTCTTACAAAGATATGATCAAAGGTGAACAGAAGTTTAATGCCAGAGAGTCTCTCTTATAAGGACATAAGTGATCACATAGATTCCGAATCATCTCCCTATCTCAAGATTCTGCACACCCTTCACATCTGCAAACACTCTTTTTTCCCCCCCAAATAAGCTCATATTGATAGATTCCAGAGGTTAGGACCAGATACCTCTGCACGGTCACTATTCGGCCCAGCATGGGTATCATTCAGGAGTTCCCTTTTGCGGGGGGTGGGGGAGAGGGGCGGTGGGGTTGAAAACGATCTGGACTTAGGGGTGACGGCTGCACAACCTTGTTGAATATGCTGGCAACCACTAAATTGTACACTTTAAAAGGGTGAATTTTATGGTATACGAATTCTATTTCAACAAAAAGAAGGACAGATTTATGGCCACATTTCCAGCTGCCTTACTACACCTGCTCACCCAACCTTCACAGCTCTCCTGTGAAGTCACGACTCAGATGCCCATTTTCGAGAGGAGGGCACTGAGGACACCAGGATGTTAAGGAACTTGCTCGAGGTCGGTTATTTAGTAAGTGATGGAGTCAAGAGTGCAAAGGGGCCTTGAGTCTGGGGCTTGAGCGCTGCTCTCTATTCGGCCCCTGCATTCAGGTACAGGTGTTAGTGCAGAACAGGACAGCAAACTTCTATAAAGGAACAGATCCTAAATACTCTAGGCTTTGCAGGCCACAAAGCCCCCGTCACCACTGCTCAAGCCTGCTGGCATAGCGGAAAAGGAGCCACAGGTAATATGTAAACAAATGAACACACTGTGTTCCAATATAACTTCATTTAGAAAACACAGGCTGAGGGCCACATCCGCCCTCAAGCCATAGTTTACTGATCCCCGACACAGAACCGACACCTCTGCACCGTCTCAACCACACGCCGAAGGGAAAGCGACGTGGGAAAGAAGGTCTACTTCCTGGTAAAGACTCTGCTTCCTTCCCGTTCCTTCTGCCTTAACCTGAGCCTCTTGAACTCTGAATTTGTCCTAAAGCTTGAGAGGGGTCCCGGGCTGGAGTTGAGGAGGGGCTGTGTCTCCCACCAGGAACGACGTGGGTCATCGTTCTTGGTCATTGTCCCCTCCTGTCTCAGAACATCCGGAAGCCAACGTCTCTCAGGGGTACTTGCGCGTGCTTTCTTCTCCTCCAGGCGCACGGAGCTTCTCTGGTGGAGCAGTCTGCCGTCCTAGGCAAACCTGACTCGCCGCCTCCTTCCTGCAGCATCCGATCTGGCCGTGACCTGCTGCAAATGGCCAACCCTACCTTGTTCGTGCCCTTCAGCCTGTTCCACACCTCGGCTCCACCCGGGGACCAGGTGCAAGCGGCGAGCCCGATAAGGCATCGGTGGGGCCATGTTTTAACTATGCAACAGCTGCTGGGAAATTGGAATTAAAAAAAATTTTTTTTAATGTTTTTTTTGAGAGAGAGAGAGAGAGACAAAGTGTGAGTGGGGGAGGAGCAGAGTGAGAGGGAGACACAGAATCCAAAGCAGGGTCCAGGCTCTGAGGCGTCAGCACAGAGCCCGACGTGGGGCCCGAACCCACGAACCGTGAGATCATGACCTGAGCCGAAGTCGGATGCTTAACCGACTGAGCCACCCAGGCACCCTGGAAATTGGAATTTTAAAGGAATGTGTGCCCGGGAGCAGTGGGATGCCCAGAAGCCTATCTGTTAAAGGAGAGCTGGGCACGGGAGAGGCCCCTTGGCTTTATTAATCTAGCTGTAGCCAAGGGCTTGTCCTGATGACAGAGTTACTCTCCTGACAGCCTGGGTGCTCAGTTCAGGAGCATCTCAAGTAGCTGACAGGCTGGATCAGATAGAAAAAGGGGAAAAACCCTCACCCTACTAGCTCGGAACAACGCTGAAGTTCAGTCACATCACCAGGTTCTCGTGTTTCCTCTAGATTACGCTTTCCCGGTCACATTACTAGGAAGGACACCATGTTCTCAAGGTTTGTTTTCGCCTGGACTTGGGGCCTCTCCTGCCGATGTTGCAAGGGAGAAAACCGCGTCTGAGAAGCTGCCAGTTTCCTCACGTTGTTACAAGTCAGTTCGGCACCAGAAGCCAGAACGGCTTGGCACACGTTGATGGGAAACCGGTGGGGTGACAGATTGCTTCCGGAACAGGATTTACCGAACGCCCTTCCCACGAGATGTGTCGGGGGTGGCCAAGCTGTCTAGCAATAGGCAAGGTTCCGGGCTTAGGGGCTCTGAGTCGGAACCTCTCAAACCAGGCAGATCGACAGGCCCTGGCACAGGTGCAGCACGTCACAGGTGACAGAGGGCAAGTCAGAGCTGGCAAGGCCGTAGGCCATCAGGCTGGCACAGGAGGATCACCACAGAGGAAGGGCCCTGGGCAACTTCTGAGAGCAACAGCTCCCGAGTCACATTCCTGCTGCGCACGGGTTTTAACCGAGGGGCAGACAGGTCCACCCTAAAACTTGGGTTACAGATTCTTTATTCTCTTGAAGCCATAAGCCCCGTTAGGGCACTATCACGGTTTTTATGGCCGGCTTAGGGCAGCGATGCACTTGAGCTGAGGACTTTTTTGCTGCATGCCTTAAAAGCCCTGTTCCCTAAGGGTGGAGGGATCTCCCTCCTTTCTCCATGCCCTTCCAGAACTTGCATGCATGGGACAGGCGGCATGTCTCTTGGTGGATTCCCTGCTTTGGCTGGGGATGGAAGAGGTCCGGGGACCGGGGGAGGTCCTGGAAATGGGGAGTGAAAACTGGCCGAGAACTGCGGGACAGGAGGTGCTGGTAAGGTGGTCTGTCCGTGGCCATGGCTGCCGTGGCGAATTTTCTCCACTGGCATGAACGTGGGTGCCAGGACTGTGAACCGTTAAGCTCAGGCTGGCAAAAGGAAGTAACTTCCAACGGGCACCAATATGGACTGGATAGGACAGATGAGACCTGATCATGGTGGCGACCCCACATGTCACCACTGTGCATCAGACTGATTCTACAGAATCACTGAGCCAGAAGAAACAAAATGCCACATTATCCTCCCACAAACAAGACAGAACTGAGAGATTTTCAATCATCGCTTGAGTGACACCGTATTTTTGAGGCTTCCAAGTAGAGAAAAGATGCCAACAGCCTGTGTTCTCGATCACTTACTTTAATATTTCTGCACAAACTTTAGAGATGCTCCATAGTCTGGTCCATTCGCCTGGTGCCTGGTGCCATGACTCAGGAGCTGGCATCGGTTCTGACTGGCTATGTTATTTCACCATACCCGACCTACCACACCTAGTACGTACATAACCCAAAAGGCCCCTTCCACGCCGATGAGGCCAGTCTCCCCGCCATTAGTTAATTTAACGCCCTACAGCCTAGCATAGCACCTGGTACATGCTCGGTGACTGTTGGCTCAATGTGTGACTCTCCATGCCACCCCTGTCCTGTGCTTCTGGGGCCATGCTGCCCCATCCCGGGCCACCTGGAGCACACACTGCCATCTATCCCGGTTCTACTCGTCCCTGTCTTGGCACAAGACTCCTCTTCTCTGATCTCCCACTCTATGGCTGCCTCAGGCCACCAGAATCTCATCTCTACAGACCGACGGCAACTTGTGGGCAGGGGCCACGTCCTATCTTACTGGGTAACTCCCCCCCGGGTCAGCACAGCACAGGGCAAGGCAAAACCCATGAGTGCCCAATGGATTCTTGTTATTTGGCCGAAAAGCTAACACAGACAGGAAAGCGTGCACTTGTGTTTTGGTTGCAGTACAAAAAGCGTCCATTTGGAGGGACTCTCAGACAAGGAAAAACCTAGCAGGCCAAAAGAAGTCACACACTCAAAAAAAAAAAAAAATGTTAGATGCTTTGAAGAAAGCGTCATTGAATCCAAAAAGACTAGAGGGTATATAACATAGCTTCAACTTTCAGGGAAAAACACAGAAAAACATAGCACAGAGGGCCATTTACTCTTAGGGAAAAGGATCATGTAGAACTTCTCAAGGTTTCAGAAATAAAATGCAAAGGTGTCATCAACGACGGTGAATGACTTTGGACCGAGTAACCACGGATTGTGACCCTCTGAACAAAATGGAGTCTTGGAGTCGCTCAGTTTGGCCCATTTGTACTAGATTATGCTGTGTCCAGTCTGCCGACACCATCTGTGTTGAATCTTACAGAATTCAAATTTTGATCTCTTTCCTGTTAAGGAGATACGACCCATACTTTTTTTGTAATATTTGCTCCTGTATTGACAAAGACATAAAAAAATAAGACACACTCAAAATACACCTGCTTGGCATCCCTGTCCTTCTACATATAACCCACACATAAATCTGGATTCAGGGACATATGTAGTCTCACATTTTAGGACCTATTTATTTTATGTTCTGTTTCACTGATGAGACACCGTTGTGTGGTGATAAGGACGTAATTTCTGTCCCTGTTAATACAATGGCCATTGATACGCCAGAAAACATGAGTCAGCAACTCTTCAATCAAAGTGTCACTGGAATAAAACTTACAAAAGAGAATTTGGAGGATTAGGGTCTGAGATGAGAAAGTAACATTTTGGTCCTTGGGAAAAGATCATAAATATTTCACTATTTTTTCTCTTATAGTTAATGGACAATAAAAATTTCTGTTCAAGTTCTATAACCTTGATGTTCTGAAAGGAATGGAATATGGTTGCGAGGAACATAGTATTTTCCAGGTTATGGGAGGCTGAAATGGTTTTGCACAAACATAGGAAGATTTTAAGAAATATTTTTTTCCTCATGAAACTGATACACTCATTGTACACAAATTTTAAATATGTAAATATATGTATATATTTCTTAAAGTTCATTTATTTTGAGAGACAGAGCGAGCAGGGGAGGAGCAGAGAGGGATAGAGGGAATCCCAAGCAGGCTCCGTGCTGCCAGCACAGAGCCTGACATGATGCTTGATCCCACAAATGGTGAGATCATGACCCGAGCTGAGATCAAGAGTTGGACACTCAACCGACTGAGCCACCCAGGCACCCTTACATAAAAGTACAAAGAGGGAAATTTAAGTCACCTATACTTCTGCTATAAGAGAGAACCAATTTTGGCATATTAGTGTATTTACTGCCAGGCCCTTTATTCGGCATGTAGCTCCACTGAAATATTTATTTATTTAGTTTTTACAGAATTCACATCTATGAACCCAGTTTTAGATCCTGCCTTTATAACAAGGCATGCTCTGAAAACATTTTAAATGCCTAACATCCTGCTTTATGTCATAATTTCTTTAATCAGTTCCCTGTTTGGGGCTATCTGTGTAGTTTAAATTTTTTTTTTTTTTTTTAACGTTTTATTTATTTTTGAGACAGAGAGAGACAGAGCATGAACAGGGGAGGGGCAGAGAGAGAGGGAGACACAGAATCTGAAACAGGCTCCAGGCTCTGAGCTGTCAGCACAGAGCCCGACGCGGGGCTCAAACTCACAGACCGTGAGATCATGACCTGAGCCGAAGTCGGACGCTTAACCGACCAACCACCCAGGCGCCCCTATCTGTGTAGTTTAAAATTCACCTCTGTAAATAACATAGCAACTGATCTTCATGCACAAATATTCATCTGCATTTCTCATGTTTTTCCTCAGGACACATTCTTAGGAGTGAAATCAAAGAATACAAAATCATTCAAGACTCTCGACATGGATCACCAAATTACTCCCCCAAAAGTTCTACCAAAGTCTTGCCAAGGGTATGATGAGTAAAGTAAAAACAAAACAAAACAAAAAACAAAACAGAACAAAACAAAACAAAACACAAAAGAACCTCTCCAAAAAAGCAGCGTAATTCTGGCTTCGTTGATTGCGCTTCAGGTTGAAATTCTTGTTTGTTCACTCCCCATCTGGTTATTTTGGTCATTGCTATTTCTTTTTCTTTGACTCAACTCCTTGCTCAAGTTCCTACAGGGCGTCAAATTATTTTCTCACTGGGTCAGAAGAGCTCCTTAGACCTCAGTGAATGATAACAGCTCCTGTCCTATTTGCTGCAAACTGCATTTAGCTTTCATTCGCGATGTTTCTAAAAACACAAGGACTTGGGGCGCCTGGGTGGCGCAGTCGGTTAAGCATCCGACTTCAGCCAGGTCACGATCTCGCGGTCCGGGAGTTCGAGCCCCGCGTCGGGCTCTGGGCTGATGGCTCAGAGCCTGGAGCCTGTTTCCGATTCTGTGTCTCCCTCTCTCTCTGCCCCTCCCCCGTTCATGCTCTGTCTCTCTCTGTCCCAAAAATAAATAAACGTTGAAAAAAAAAATTTAAAAACACAAGGACTTAAGTTTTTAGACAGTTAACTCTGTCAAACATTTCCCTTTTTATTTCTCCTATTTCTTTTATGTTCAGGAAATCCTTACCCTGACATTAGCTAAATACTCACTTACGTTTTCCTTTATTATTTTTTGGGTGTGTGCAATTTTTAAATTCATTTGAAATTCATTTTGGTGTGCAGTGTGAGGCGAGATCGAATTTATTTTTTCTTCCAAATGTTTAGACATTTGTGGAATCAGGCTCATCTTCTCTGCTGGGTCGATTGGCTGTGGTTTGTTTATATTAGGCCACTGACTGCATCCTACAGGACTTTGTTAATTCTTTCCACAAGCCTATGCTTTACGTTGTTCCAGATTTGCCCCATGTTTTGAAAGAAAGCCTTTCCACCCGGGTGGGTAGGGCAATTCCATTTCAACTGCTTGTTGCCCTTCATCTAGTAAAGCTCTGTCTGTTGTGTACTCTTAGGTTTGCGAATCATTCTGCTCTAGGTTGATGCGGTTCAGGACGTGCCACCCCAGAAGAGGACACTTCGGCATACTGAATATTTAAAAAAAATTCTTTTTTTTTTTTTTTTTTTAACGTTTATTCAGTTTTTGAGACAGAGAGAGACAGAGCACGAGTGAGGGAGACACAGAATCCGAAGCAGGCACCAGGTTCTGAGCTGTCAGTGCAGAGCCCAACGCGGGGCTCCAGCTCACAATCCGTTGAGATCACGACCAGAGCCAACATCAAGAGTCAGATGCTTAACTGACTGAGCTACCCAGGTGTCCCAAGTATGTTCAACTGATTTTAAAGTTTACGACTTGTCCTCATGTATCAGGACTACCCCATTTCGGAACTTTGAAGTTTACTTCGCCTCGTAGTCCTGTTTGGCTTGCCTTTAAGTGGCTTTCAAGAAAGGCACATGGGGGATGCATGGTCTGAGCCCTTACATATCTGACAACAGGCTGTGTAAATGGCAATTTGGCCGGGTGAGAAATTCTGGCACAACCAACTTTGTTTCTCCGAGCTCTGTAAGTGATGCTTCCTTTCCTCCTCAAATTAAGTCCTGTGTACAATGAGAAGTCTGATCCCAACTTGGTTTTTGTTTCCTTCTCTGTAACCTATATATCCTGGAGGGAAGGCATTTGTTTGCTTCGTGACTAAGAATGTTCTAGAATGGATGAATCGCTAAATTCTACACCTGAACTAATAGTACGCAGTATGTTCACTAACTGGAATTTAAATAAAAACTTACAAAAAAAAAAAGAATGTTCTGGAATGTTTCTAGCTGTAGACTTCCCTCCATTACTTTTGCTGGGATAGAGTTCATTCTGTTTAGTTGGAATGCTCCATATATTTGTACCTATCGTATGGAATTATCGCTTCCTGTGTCCATTTTTTGTTCTTTCATCCTTGGGACGAACACAATGATTCTCAAGTCGTCTCCTGTTCTGAGTCTTCCATTTGGTATTATCCTCTCTTTACCATCATTTTGTCCTTTTGCCTGCATTCTGAAAGAGCTCCTCAGGATTCTTCCGGAGCACTCATCTGATTTTCTACAGGGCCACCCTGGTTCTTTACTAGTCCATCATGATTTTAATCATGTTCCTGCAATTTAAGCCCGTTTGCAGGCATTTCTTACTTGCCCACCTGACTTCATCTTGTCTGCCTCCTTGTATATCCTGATGTCATTAAAAACAAACAAACAAAAAAAAACAAAAAACAAAGTCTCATCCTCTTTACGTTTCAACCTTTTTGCTGAAAGGGCTTCCTGTTTCCTGGAGATGCTGTATTCTCGCATTCTACGCAAGTTTATACAGAGCTTTCGCAAATGATGTTTTGTAGTCCTTGCCCCCTCAGCATTCATCTTTAAATATGTTCTCCACAATACTCCCTTTCCTTTATTCCTCAATATATATTTTAAATGGGTTATGTATTACGTGTATGTTTTCCTTCTTTATTCATTTGCAAAGCGAGTAAAGCTATATCCGGAGGGATACATGAGGGAAGCTATATCCAGACTTGGTGTTTGCCAAAGGACACTATGTTTAGATTCCCCATTGGCTCTGTCCACTGTCTACTTGGATACTTGTGAGTTCTCTTCCCTCAAAACTAGCCTGGCACTCAGGGCGCCTGGGTGGCTCAGTCAGCTGAACGTCCAACTTCAGCTCAGGTCACGATCTCACGGTTTGAGAGTTTGAGCCCCGCATCGGGCTCTCTGCTGTCAGCAGAGTCCACTTTGGATCCTCAGTCCTCCTCTCTCTGCCCCTTACCCCACTCACACACTCTCACAAAAATCAATGAAACATTACAAAACAAACAAACAAACAACTAGCCTGGCACTCCAACGGATGCGCTGGACCTAGGTGAGGTCACATCCCTGTCACAGTGCAGGACAATCACACACACGCTGAGTCAATGGCGTCCGTTTGACGGACATTCAGGTTCTTCCTACCCCCACATGCGTCCACACGTGTGTGCTTCACACACGGGGCTCACGACCCTCAGGGACATAATCCACCAAGATCAGTCCTTTCCTATGGCCAATCCTTTTTTCTTTCGGAAGTTATGCTGTGTGGGATGATAAGAGAGAACAGGATTTGGGCTCCCTGAAATCAAAGGGCTGCCTGCCAGGTTTTTTTTTTTTTTTTTTTTTTTTGGCTGCTGAAGGCCCTGTTTCTCTGAGCAAAGGGGAGACATAAAGAATCTTCCTGCTTTTCTTCAGGAGCACAGGGCTTTGCTGTGTGTCATACATCAAGGATGGCCAGACCATGGATACATTTGTTGTTGTTGTTGTTTTTAATGCAGCCCCACGAGGCTAATAGTCAGGAGAAACTCCTCTAAGACTGAAGCAGTTTGTCGGTCTCAGCTATGGGTTTCTGGCTTTTGCTAGGTCTTTCTTTTTTTTTTTTTTTTAATTTTTTTTTTTCAATGTTTATTTATTTTTGGGACAGAGAGAGACAGAGCATGAACGGGGGAGGGGCAGAGTGAGAGGGAGACACAGAATCGGAAACAGGCTCCAGGCTCCGAGCCATCAGCCCGGAGCCTGACGCGGGGCTCGAACTCACGGACCGCGAGATCGTGACCTGGCTGAAGTCGGACGCTTAACCGACTGCGCCACCCAGGCGCCCCTGCTAGGTCTTTCTAACATTTCAGAGGGACACAAGAGAAACCGTGTTTCAGCTGGGTGCCTTAATTCGATGTAGAGATGTACTCATTCCTTAGGTGGATCTTTGAATTCCACTGTTCCTAGAAAGCCCGGTGAACAGGAAGAGGAGGAAATTCCTCTCGGTTTGAATCTAAGCTGCCGACCATTGTTTCTCCTGGCAAACACTTCACTCCTGCTTCCATGCTGCCACCTTGTCACTCTGTGGGTGGCTTTTCAATGTGCTGGCACACTGGGGTCTGTCCTTTACAGGCCAAGGCTACGTCTGATCAACTCCATTCTCCATCATCTCGTCGGCCATTTCACCTCCAGCTTTAATGTTACGAAAATTTCAGACGCTCCAGACAGAACCTGAAGGCAGAGGTCAGGGGGAAGCACAGGGCAAGGAGGAGGGTCCGTCTCCAGCCTGCTCAGCTCACCGCTCACTTTCTTGGGCGGTCTGTAGGGGAGCATGCCATCTGTCTGGAAAGCAATGGGGTCGGCTGGCCTAGGAAGTCTCTAAGATTCCTTCCACTTGGAGCATCGCTGTCTGCAAACTGACATTCACAGCGCGCATTTACGCTCTGTTTTCAGGGTATCACCTATGTTCCAAGTTCTACGTTCCTACTCTGGATACTGATTAGGTTGTGAAAGGTCCTTCATCCTAGAAGTAACTCCTAACTTCGGAGGATCACAGGAGGCCTTGGAGAAGAGGATGGCTGTAGCTGCCCTCCCTCCCAGAACGCAGATACAAAATTCCGCATGTTAACTTTGGGGGTCTCCCTGACGCCCTGCAGCTGGCGTGGGGCTGATGGGGGGAGAGCCACAGATCAGAAGCTAAGCACTTGCTGTAAGGTAAACGCTGCTGCTCAACCACTTGGAGTTACTTCATACAGATCGTCTGAAAGACGGGGAATTCAGGTTTCGGGGCAGACGCTTCTGCAAAGAATTAAGATAAAGGGAAGCCACAGTGAAGTGATCCCCCCTCCCTCGGGGACAAAGAGTTGAGGGAAAGGAGTCTTCTTTGGGGATGAACGAACTCCAGGCTCCATCAATACTGGATTGCAGCAGAGCTTGGCAAAATCGGCCCCAGGAGATAGAGGGATCCTAGGCATGTAAGACCAGTCTGTGTCCAGCAGGACTGAATTCAAGTGAGAGAGCAGGGGCGTCGAGGCAGACATCTGAGTGTCTGTGAGACTGGCCCAGGGAGAAGCTTCTGGGTGCTTCCCTTCAAGGACTTTTGGCCCCAGAAGCACAGCTGCCTCTATCTCGGGATAAATGTGAAATCTTAGCCTGATGCCCTCAAACGTCTATCTAATTCCATCATAATTCCATGTTCACGTGGCAGAGTTCTGAGTCCCCTGAGGTCTGTTTACAGGGAAGGAAGGCATTAATTACCCCAGCGGATTTCTGCTATTTGTGGTCTATGGGACAGTGCTATACAGGGTAATCAATAAAATGGGTTCATTATGACTCGCTTTCTTGGGTATCTTGACTACACAGGCTGCTCTGATCAAGCAAGCAGACACAGGGTTGGCTTTATTTCTCTCTGTAAAATGATGGCGTCTGAGAGGACTACGTTGGATTTGTTCTCTAGGTGCCTGGCTGCCTCTGAACGGTAACAAGAGTGAATCTCGGGGCTCAAAAAACGGAAGGGCCAGAGTTATTAGCTGTTATTACCTGCCTTGAGATGCTACCACATTTCCACATGACCGTCTGCTTTATGTAATCGGGTGCTCTGGTTTTAATAACTTACTCCCAACACATTCCAAACATACAGACATTTTTTTTTTTTTTTGGTTTTAGTTTTAAGTAAACCTAACCTACTATAAAACTAGCACTTGAAATACCCAGAGCTGCAGCTCTCCAATGTTACTGCGTCTAAGAATCACCTCGGGAGAACTCATTAACCACAGAGGTTTGCAGTTTCCACTGTTGGAGAAGTGGGTTCAGGATGTCTGAGGTGGGAGAGTCATCTGCATACGGAACAGAACCCTGCTTTGAGAAACGTGGCACGGAGATGTGTTTACAGACCCACTGGACTGACGTTAATCAGTCACAGAGGGTAGTCGGCCCACCGAGAGCCCCGCCTCCCCACCTGCCATTCCTACACTCAGCCCCAATCCAAGCACTGCTCCTTCTCTCGGGGCCTCTCCGATCTGCAGGGTGTGGAGGGCAGGCTCTGAATCAACACTCACGCGAGCGATCCATCAACTGCCACCAAGAACATTTCGGTCATGTTTTCAAGGAAACTCCCAGGACACAGAACAGAAACGTTCTTCCGGGACTCAAGTTCTAGCTCTGCCTCATCACCGGGCAGATCCCCGAAACCCCCTGAGCCTCCATTTCTTCATCTGTAGGCTGGAGAGAAGAGTCTCACTCAATAGGAACTATAATACTAAACGTGATTATGCAAGTAAAACCACCAGCACGGTGTCTGGCACAAAATAAGTAGCAACTTTTAACTACTCTTATCATCAGGGCGCCTGGGTGGCTCAGTTGGTTAAGCGTCCAACTTCAGCTCAGGTCGCAATCTTACGGTTGGTGAGTTCGAGCCCCACGTCTGTGCTGACAGGAGAGAGCCCGCTTCGGATCCTCTGCTCCCCCCCCCCCCCCCAGCTCATTCTCTGTCTCTCTCTCTCCAAATAAACTTAAAAAAACAAAACAAAACTATTCTTGTCATCAGTGTCATCCAGGAAAAAACCAGCCATCCCACGGACACTGAGACTTACTAAGTGCCAGGCACCCTTGTAAGTGGGGGGATTCTGCCGAGTAAACAAGTAAAACAAAAAAACAAGTGAACGTAAGGGTCCTGGGTGCATGGGAGCAACACTGCAGGGGGAGAGAACTTTCCATCCGCAGAGGGAGCATATAAAACTGGGATGGATCTGACCTTGGGAAGGCTGCTCCTGGGCTCACGGCCGGACTGCAAGCCCCAGGGCACAAGACTTTCCGGTTCTGGGTCTCACTGACAGAGCTTTTGTCCATACTAACCTTCAGACACCCGTCAAACCTGGAGACTCTGGGCATCAGCCCCCCACCTCCCCGCCACCCCGCTCCCAATCCAGGGCATCAAAGCGCTCCAAAGACAAGGAGTGATGACAAATGCAGTTTGCTAAGAGGAGAAAGGGGAAGGGGAGGGGCAGGGGAAGGTGTCATTACTCAGTTCTCTCCTAAATGGTTCCTTTTGTATTTCTGGCGGCATAATCATCATCTCCCCCCTGCCCGCCCCAGCTGATAGGATGTTTTCCTCAGAGGAGTGAGAGGATCCCAGAGACGATACCAGAGATGCAGAGGGGAAGAACTCGAACTGGGTTCGGCTGACCTGTCTCTACAAATTCGTTGCTTTCTATCAAGGCTGGTTAAGCTTGAGTAACTGGGGAGGGGAGCGGAAGGTACTTCCTGCCTCTCCCCCCTTCCGCCCCCTCAGTCTGATTACTTCCCCTCCATCCGTGCTTAAAATAGACGGAGCTGAACTGAAAATAACCGAGGAGATTAAATTAAATTAAATCAGGCCTGGCTCTAAGGCAGCTGCTAATAAAATCATAAGCGTTCACATCGGTGTGGCAAAGACGAACATGCTTATTGGGTCTTTATTTTTACCCCCCGAAGTCGCTGAATCTCCCAGAGACAAAGCCAAACGAGATCAGCCTTCTGTGCCCTTTATACAAGGGACTAGGTGCAGACACCTGTGAGGCTGGTGACGGGCAGGAAATCTGTTCTCGTGAGAAGCCCGACGGAGCCCCATCTTTCGGTGGACTCTGCCGGGCCTCCCTGCCAGGAACGTGCCGGCTGCGTGGGAGGCCGGGGTAGCCAGTAACAGCCCACACGTGAGGGCCGTACTTCCTCCAAAGGGACAAAGTGTCCCACCCCAGGCCTCTCTCCCAACCCCCTCAGGACCGAAGACTCTCCCATACATTCTTGGGTCACCAAAAAAGGGGTCTGCGCTGATCCCGAGGGATGCACTTACCAGGAGCCACGGGGGTGGGGTGGGGGTTCGTGTCAACAAGAGACCACAATTAGCCTTTGTCTCTAGAACACCACAGTTTTTGGAGAGAGGGCCAGAGTAACAATAAACCGCGTTCCCAACCTCTCTGTTACACCATTGCCATCTTTAATCTGAAAATGCCAAGCTGCAGATAAACACTAATTAAACTTGTGATGTCAGGGCTAAGGGCTTTTTACCTGGAAAAGCCTCTTACCACTTCAACCGCAGTTAAAAAAAAAAAAAAAATCTAGAAGTTCTCATTACCTTTGGGATCTGACTAGGCCCATCGGTCAAGAGGGGTGCCCGCCCCAAGGTGACCACGTGCATCAAACCTAGCACATGAACTGAATTAATTCTAAAAAGATTGGGGGCTGAAGATCTTGGGTGTAGGACTTTTAATAACCAGGCTGCTCGCAGAACCACAGCCAAGGTGCCAAGGCAGTCACTGAATCGAAAACCAGCCAAGTGGAGAGGGGAAACAGGAAACGTCCCAGTACTATAGGGACCACAAGTCAAAGACTATCCACAGGATGAAGATTCCGTTCCTCGGGAGGCCTCAAGAGGTGGGCATTTGAGATCTAAGTGCTTTAGGGAGGACAGAATGGAGTGGGGGACCTGCTGTTCCCAGCATAATCACCACCGTTTACAAACCAAGCAGGAGACAACATCAATTCCCCAACCGAGGGAGAGACTAATGGTGATGATTCACAGATAAAATGTACCTTGCTTTGTCTTTCCCTTGCTGAATGGAAGCCAGGTCACCTGACTCTTTTTTCCCCCCGGAGAGAGGCTAAGAAGCCGAGAGGCATTGTTAGCATGTTGCCAACTGGTCCATTCTCGCAGTTGGAAATGCTCAGGAAAGCAAGGTCACCTGGGGGTGACAGGCCGAGAGTCTCCAGGACCAAGTAAGCCACGCAGCCTGTAGACAAAGCTGCCCAGGGGGAGGGTCATTTCGGGCCACACCGTTCACAAGCCAGGCTGGAGGGCTTTGTCCAGTTCCCAGGCCCTAATCAAACGTCTCCACCTTCCTGGCACCCGTTCTACCTTCTAACTGTGGCCCCCTTCAAAGAACGCCACTTCCTGGGGGTAAAGCCACCACTAAATCTCTTCTACATCAACACCATTTATGCTTGAGACCTGGTGTGCTGTTTTACAGCTTCTAAATGAGAGGGGTGATTAATGTGCTGGGTGGCTGGACTGGACAAATAGAGCCAAATCCATTTTTCCTTTATCCCTGGCTGTTTCTGGAAACCGGCCAGGGCAGGGATAGGTTTTGTTCAAAAGGGACTGATGAGTCATATCCAACTTTTGTACAGAAGCTTAGACACGGCCGCTGCTCTTCAGTAACTTCACGGATGTGCAACATGGTTGAAGGAAAAGGGCACCAAATTGAAAGGCAGGAGCCTGGCTCCGGTTCCTGCTCCCAAAGCAACCTTCTGCACCGCCCCGCCTGCCAGCTCCCGGCCATACTGTGTCACTTATCATCTTGTCTGCTTAGCACCACTTCCTGCTCCTGCGACATGCCCTTCCCTCACCTTGCCCGCCCTCTTCTAAGACTCTGTGCGTCAGCCAGTGTCAAGGGGTCCAGAGCTGGCACATGACCCACAGTGAGCCGATGAATCCCTTCCCTGGGAGTCTGGATCGTGAAGCAGTTAGAGGCAAAACTGGAGAACCGTCCAGGGCCATGCTTTCTGCAATGTGGGGAGAGCCCAACGTGCTATGAAAGGACAAATGACAGCAGTTCGTGTATGGACGATGGGATACAGAAAGCCAGCTCCTGTTTCTCGTTGCTTCCAGGGTCCCACAGCATTCCCACCGTAGCAGATTTCTTTTGATAATTTCTTCTCCGTGAGTGGGCTGAAGTTTGGTTTTGTCCCTTACACGTCCAGACACCCTACATCTAGCAGTCATGTTCCCTCTCTGAGTCGTGTGTGTGTGCGTGCATGTGTGTGTGTTTCCACATCTAGACCAAAGAGGTTGGGCCATATCAGTGGTTCTCAAACTGTTCCGCAGTCTCCTTGTGGGTCAAGGAGGAGGAGGGATGTGGGGGCTCCAACCTCTCCCCTTTAACCAGAGGAGCTCTGTTTAATGGGAATCTCTCTCCAAATAAGACTGCTCTGAAAGGCATCTGCTGTTCAAACTTGTCCGAAAGTCACCACACCCAATGCTTCTCAAGCCTCATCCAGTTAGAGACTTGCTGGGGCCCCTGGTTCTGTCAGTTCCTCAAGAGGGGCCATGCTGACCGGCCCCAGCAATTAGCTCTCTCTCTGGTATGTGTGTGATGCTCCCGAGGTAAAATGCGAGAGCCACAGGGAACCTCAGAGTGCATGCAGTTTAAGTGCCTTCATATGAATTTGCAGAGGAGGAAGGGGAAACCTAGGGGGGTAAAGATGAGAGTGAGGCACACGGCAGGTTAGAATCTTGAGGGCTGATATTCTCAGCTTAACACGCACACGTTCTATTCACGGAGCTCTTTCAATTCTCAAGGTGCAGATTCCAGGGTGTTCCTAGGTCATGCTTGGTAGGCACGGTAAAGGAAGACAAACGAAAGCTGGGGGTAGGTCTTCCTGGGTGTGGCTGGAATCCTGTGGTTATAGTTGACGTCATGAACAAGTCCCTAAAGAGTTATGGGGTCAGTAAATGACACAGCAGATTCCTTGAACTGTATCAGCTTAAATGTGGCTGGAACACAACTCTTCATAGAGCAACAATCCCTAATGCTTACTGAACATTAGTTAGTGGCAGAGCTGGGAGTCAATCCCAATTGACCTGACCATAAAACCAATAGCACAGTTTCTTCTAAAACCAGATCACTTTTATTATCTTAGAGACCCCCTGTATTCTTTCTTCATGCAGCGTTGGTCATTTAACGCGTGCTGAGGTTTTGTTTTTCGGTTTTTGTTTTTGTTTTTTTTTAATATAATGGCATCCTTCAAGAAGCTCAAAGTTTTAAGGATGACGGAGTCTCTGCTCTCTTGTGGGGCTGGGGTAGGGGGACTGAAATGGGCCTCAGGGTCATCCAGAGTAGCTGGGAATTAGTACCATCTAGGAGGCTGCACTGTGCTGGTTGAAACGTGTGACGCACTCACTTTCCTTTCTGGTCTTCTTGGCGGATGTTTCCCCACGAGAGTTCTGTGGGTACCCACCCAGGCAGCCCACAAAAGGAGGGTGGCAATACACAGAGAAACACGTCCTGCCCACCCTCCGTTCCAGCAGTGGTTGGCTACAGGCAGAGTGTCTTAAAGGGAGAGAGATGTCAGCATGGTGTTTTCCAGAACAAGAGTCCTCCTCCCTCAACCTCCCCACTGGGTGTTCCACGAAACAGGCATTTCTTTTGATTACATGCCTGCCTCCAGTGGGTCTAAGCTGGTGAAGCGACACTTTCTTTAACGTAACTTTCCCCAAATTCAGCACCCCCACCTCGAACACTTTTACAGGAAGTGCGCCTTGCATCTGTTCTTGCTTCATTATTCTAGGAAAAAATGCTTGACTTAGTTTTAAAAGGGGCTCTGACTGTCTTTAATTAACCACAAAACCTGCATTAATTGCCAAGGAAAATGGGTGGTAAAGTACAATCACTGTTCTCCCCAGGAAAGAGTGTCTCCCGCGGGGGACACTCTGGTGCAAAGCTTCTGCAGGTGGCCGTTCCCTACCTTATTCAAATGGGCATATTTTAGAAGAGCCCCGGGAGCGAACTCAACTCCTATTTTCTCAAGAAATCTGCACTCTTTCCAAGTGGAAATGCCTAGAAGCGGAGACGAACATAGTCTGATGTTTCTCTGCACCATTTCAGTGCTAATAACCAGAGCACGTGTACACGTATTAGCTGGAGGCTCCTTTCAAGATGTTTGGAAAAGAATGTTCGTGGGGTGTCAGAACAGCTTAGTGCTGGAAGGGACCAAAAGACAGCATCTGCCGCTTCTGGCTTTTTAGTGGACCACTCTCATCCACCTGTGAGGATGAAATGAATCGAGGCAGGAGAAATCTCTGCATTTCTTTTGAGACATTTCTATTGGTGAACCACAGGTCTCCCAAACACTGAATGTTCAAGTTTTCCAACCTTGTGGTGGGGGCATGGGGAAACCAAAAGGGGCATTTATCCGCTATTTGTTTTCTCTTCCGTCCCAATCCCCTTAACATCTCCTCTCCCCATCAAAGAGTTAAAAAAAAGTTTCAATCATGTGATCAAAAAGACATCATTTGCAAGCCTCTAAGAGATTCCTCACTTGTCTGATGCATTTACTTTCTAGAAGAAGATCAAGTTCCTTGCAATAATTTCATGGCAATTAATCTTGTGCTTAAATGATAATCCTATAATTAGAAGCAATTAAAATCCTGCACAAGAATGACCCACTCAGTCAATGTCAACGTCCCTGTATGCTAATGGCATAATCTTGAAAAAGGCCCCAGAAATGTTTCTTTCTTTCTTTCTTTTTTTCCCTCCCCTTCCCAGGAATGCAGGCATTCAAAGCCCATCTTCAAGAGTGCTCCTTCATGGCAGGAACTACTGAAGTCAAAGTGGATGATGACTGAGGTCCCTGCAAAGAATCCAGGGGCTTAAGATCATCCTAAGCAGGAAGAACAGAAACTGTGGCACTTTGAGCTTGGATACCAGGGTATTTTAAGACAGAGGCACACGCTGCATTAAGGAAATGACATGGCATTTTGCCCTTTGCCCCAGTCTTGCCGCCTCCCACGGACATCCAGTGACTAAGCAGCTACCGTGGAAAGCTATGTCTGAACTGCTGCACAGAGAACCATGCAGGAATGACAACACGTAGGAGGGCAGGCAGCTAGTTAGCACACGCCTGACATTTAGCTCTGCCACGGATAGGCCAGGATGAGGTACCACAGTCAGGATGTAAATAAGGACATGTTCCTTTTGAGAGGATGAACCTCTTTCTTGGCTGAGAAGTGTTTCTCTAAAGGATCCCGGAAGTCACGTGGCTTCCAGAATTACGTAAAATAGGATCATTAAGAAAATTTTTTTTAAGTTTATTTATTTTGAGAGCGCGCACACATGAGTGGGAGAGGGGCAGAGACAGAGGGAAAGAGAGAGAGAATCCCAAGCAGGCTTTGTGCTGCCAGCGCAGAGCCCAAGGCGGGGCTCGAACTCATGAAACTGCGAGACCGTGACCTGAGCCGAAACCAAGAGTCGCACACTTAAGCAATGGAGCCACCCAGGTGCGCCTAAAATAGAATCATTTTTACTTGACCAGACCTAGGGTCAAAATGCGAAGAGCTGCTTGGATCTGGGATGTAAACAGCACAGTATAAAAACCAAGTGAGTTTTTTACTCTGTGCCTCCTGGATACTTCCATCAACATCATCTGCTCAACAAACACATTAGGCACAGTTCAAGGCACTAGGCCGGATATAAGAGGTAAGACAACCTCCTTGTCCTTGAAGGGCCAACGGTCTGGTGGAGAGAGATTAACATGCAAATAAATGTAAGTGAAATCACATTATAAATGTTATAAAGGGCCTGGGGGAAAAGTGGTCAATTTTAGGCAAGGTAGGAAATGTTAGGAGGGGCTTCATAAAGGTATCCGGAGCGGAGTGTGAAAAAGATGTTCCTGAGAGAGTGGGGGACATGGCATACGCAAAGGTGAGGAGGAGGGAAACAGTCTGTCCCCCTGGGAAAACAGCACACAGCTTTCTTGACCATCGGAACAGTGTGTCAAAGGGGGGGTGGTTCGGGGCGGGGGAACACAAGGGATAAGACTGGGGAGGCAGGCAAGGTATGGGCTGATGAGGGGGTGACACATACATATGACATGTGATGTTGAGGAATAGCCAGTCGAGGAAGGAGACAGAGTAGATAAACCCCTTGAAAACATGCCAGGCATCACCTGGAAACATACGCATTTGAATGCGGCAATGTGCAAGTGCTTTTCCGGGGTAAGTATACTACTTTGTGTTTTTAGCTTAGACGCAGTTCTGATTTTCTTTGGCAAAGGATGTGCCGGGATGTCAAGCACCAGCAAGCTCAAGGCAGGTGACCGCTCGAGATGGGTTCCTCCAAGACTATGGGAATGTGAGAGCGGGGAAGGCTCTACAACGGGAAAGAACCAGAGCCCGTCAGAAAAAGCCAGCGATGGCAGGGTGAGAAAGGACACGGGCAGGTCACATGTCTGGCCGAACACATCCTGAGGGGGGATTTGTTTCCCTCCTTCTTTGCCCATTTTAATTCCTTTTTTCCCCAGCCAGATTCCTTGCTGCCATTTTTATTTCCAGCCATCATCTAAGCCTTGGGAGACGGAGGCTGGGGGGCAATGACGACCGACCCTCACTCACGATGGTGCCAACGGCGCTGTAGGAATTACAGGGGCCGCAGGACTGTCACAGAGTAGTCTCACCTGTTAGTTAACTGCAGGGCGGAAATGTGAAGTTGCAAACACTTCAGCAACAGTGTGGGTCGCGTCTGCGCCGAAGGGAAGGGGTCGTGAGCTGGTACGTAATTTCTCAGCAGAGCCAGGGGTCGGCTGCGTGAGAGTATGGGAGGCTGGTGCCCGGGGCCTGGGGTGGAGTCTCCTCCACTCTGCAGCTGCGTGACCTTGGGCAGACCCCGGGGAGCTCTTTCAGCCTGTCTCCCCAGTTACAAAATAATGATAACGACGGCACTTTTCTCGAAGGGTTGTGGTGAATTCATATACAAAAAGGCTTCCAATCAAGACCCGGTACATGGAAAGTACTTATCGATGTTGCCTTCTCTTCCCACAGGACCTAAGTGCTCAAGAAATACTGGTAGTTTCTCTGTTTTGCTCCAAGGTCCCCTTTTCCACATCTGCTACTTGTGTTTTGACCGGCAAGTCCACCAGCATTCCCATCGGGAGCTCTGATGTTGGCTCACCTGGGGGCTTCCTGCCAGCTATGAGTGATCTCTACAGACAGCAACAAGTTCCACCTTATCATTGCCCAGGGTTCTGGGAGTTTGGTTTAAATAATTTCAAACCAACTGCGAAGTCAAAAGAACAGTACCACAAACACCTGTATGCCATTCATCTAACTTCACTATTTATCAACATTTTGCCACACACGCTTTCTGTGTGTGCGTGCACGTGCCTACCTGTATTTTCAGTCTTTTGGTTTTTTTGTTTTTCCCGAACCATTTGTAGGTTAAGTGGCAGACATCAAGAAAAGTCACCCCAATAGGACTTCAATAATGCCCTCCAAAATCTCATCACCATTATCGTCCACAAATTTCACACTGATAAAAACATCTAAAATACTGTCCAGATTCACATTCTCCCCAAACTGTCACCCCAAGTCCTATTTATAGCTATTTGTTTTAGATCCAGGACCCAATCAAGACTTACAGATTATACTTGGTTGCCATGTTTCCAGGTTCCTTTACTCAAGAACCATCCCATTGACGGTTTTCGTTTCTCTAGACTCAGGCACTTTGAAAAGTCCAGATTGGTTAACAAGTAGAATGTCCTAATATCTGGATTCATTTGCTTCATACCCCCCATGATTAGATTCAGGTTATCAGGTTTTGGCAAAGATACTTGATAGGCCATACTGTGTATCTTCTGTTACATCACCCTAGGAGGCACATCCTTTCAGTTGGCTGTGGGTGGGGGAGGCGGAGCTTGATCACCTGGTTAAGGAAGCATGTATCAAGTGGAGAACAGAACTCACTGGAAAACATTAAATCCAAGCGACAGCATTTTGACTATTTACCCTTAGTGGGCTATCATTTAAGGATTTTTAAGAACTGCAATAATATCTCGTGTTTATCCTTTTTTTAAAGTTTGTTTATTCTGAGAGAGAAGGAGAGTGAGCACGCATGAATGGGGAAGGGACAGAGAGGGGGGAGAGAGAGAATCCTAAGCAGGCTCTGCACTGGCAGTGCAGAACCCGATTTGGGGCTCAAACTCATGAAACGTGAGATCATGACCTGAGCCGAAAACCAAGAGTTGGACGCTTAACCGACCGATCCGCCCAGGTGCCCCAAGAAATGCAATAGAATCTTGAATTTTATGGAGCTGGATTGTTCTTAGAGTCACCAGTAACTGTATGAATTCTGAAATTCTGCTGCATATCATGTGGGGAAGAGCAAAGGATAAACTTATTGATGTCATCAGGAACCAGGGATCAGGAGGTGGAAGAGAAAGAACTGGAGAAAGGTAAGGAAGAACCCGGGACAATCAGAACCAGAAGCACTAGTGTGGAGTCATTAAAAGAAAAAAAAAAAAAGATTCTGACCTCTGTCTACTGCAAGGACTGAGAAGCCGTAACACCCCAGGAGCAAGGAGCACCCCAGCACCTAGACACCTAGACTTCGGATTCTTATTTCCCAGTTAAAAAAAGAAAAAAGTACCCAGGGTTACTCAGAAACATTAAGTACAATGGGAACTCTCCTGTTCCAGAAAGAAAGGAAGTGTTAACAAAAAGAAAAAAACAAAAAAAAAAAAACGAAAAAATAAACCGTGGTGGGTCATGTCAAAAGGTGAAGGGGGCTCTCACTGGCCAGATTTTGAATAATTTGAACAGAAAAAAATTGACAGTCAAAAAGAACTTGTGGGCTCAAACTGCCACTTAAAAAAATGTGTGTGTGGGGGGGGGGCGGTAAATGAAAAGCTTTTCTTCCAGACAAATGCCAGCAAATGATCATAGAAGGAACTGCAGAATTAGAGAGTCACCACTGTGTAACCATGAATGTGATAACTGGTTACGGCCCCTCCGTGGATGCTACGACCCCTGGATGGAAGACTGCTGGTCTCCAAATAGGACACCCAGACTCCTTGTTAATTATAAACAGAAAAAGGTGCCTCTGTAGTGGAGGGGTCGAGGAAAATACCCAAGCTAGATGATCAATGGAGTCTCACCAGTAACGGACAATGTGGATATACCCGAGGGTAAGCCGTTTCTTGCTGACCTCTCTCTATCCCAAACCCCAGGCCAGCTCCATCGGCCGCATTACCTATCGCAGCCAAGATTTTATTTCGTAGAAATTACCTCTGAGTAATAGCTTCTCCTTTAAGCAAGCAGCTCAGGCCAACTCCTCCTTCCTGGCAGCCTCACACTGATTATTTTATTCCACAAGCCCATCCGCCATTGGGGGAAAGATCCCTACAAAGCTTTCAGGAACCAGTGGACCACCTGCTCTGCCCCCTTTCTCGGCATTGACAAAGAAAGTCGAGGGTCACTGTGAACCTCAGGGTGAGGTCCGGAGTTCAGGCTTGGAGACTGATGCTCTGTCCTTGTTGAAAACCTAGCCACTTGCAACTTAAAATCCTTCTGTTTCAAAAAGACATATTTAACCCAGAGCCCATACTCCATGGCCCCTGAGAACTGTGCAGTCTGTAAACCTGAGGACTATAGCCCTGATCCCCTGAAAATGGAAAGAAGTTTCCTTCCAGCTCTCCCCACCTGACACTCAAAATTTGCCAAATCCTGGACTGTGTCGAACCTCCTGAACACGCTATGTCCTTCCACAGCTCTGCACCTGTATCTGAAATGCCTTCCTATCTTCACGGTCACCTGCTACATAAAGCTGTCTGCAGCTTTCACAGGGCAGGTGAGGTGTCGCTCACCCAAGCTCTGACCACCCATGAAGGCATCTGGCACACTACCGGTCATTCTTCATTTTTTTTTTTTTTTTAAATGACTTAATTCCACCTGCCCCCTCCCCTTCAAAGATCACACATTCCACGATAAAAGACACGTCTTAATTATCTTTGCTTCCTTGGTGCCTTGAGAGAGCCTGACACATGTTCAGTAGACGTATTAACAAATGGATGAATCAAAGAATGATTATGACACAAAACTGAATCTCATTGCCTTGACTCTGCAGCCTATGTGCTAACAAGACAGAAAAATACACGGAGGGAATATAATTTAAGAACAATACTTGGGGTGCCTGGGTGGCTCAGTTGGTTGTTTTCGATTTTGGCTCAGGTCATGATCTCACAGTTCGTGGGTTCGAGCCCCGCATCAGGCTCTGTGCTGACAGCTCAGAGCCTGGAGCCTGCTTTGGATTCTGGGTCTCCCTCTCTTTCTACCCCTCCCCCTGTTCGTTCTCCATCCTTCTCTCTCAATAAATGAATAAACATTAAAAAAAAAAAAAGTTAAAAAAAACAACAACAATATCATGACCACGAGTTTCGACTGCTGGGGTGGTGAGGCATGGGCACCAAAATGCACACAGCCTCAGAAGGCAGAGAAGGATGTGACCTTTCTGCTTCAGGGAGCCCCAGATCCTGCCCCAGGCCCTCCCCTCCCCCACAGAACTCAGTGGAGAACTTCGATCTCCACGCCAAATTAACCACCCAGAGTATCTGAGAAAATGAGATTCTTCTGCAGAATAATCTATTTGTGGGAGACATGTGTTCTTGGAGAAGCTGTAAAGCATATGATCTTTTTTCCATTTACTTACAACATTAAATTGAAAATTTGTTCCCACAAGGGAATTTTTTTTTTTTACCATTCCTCCAAAAGCCAAATAAAAGAGCGCACAAGAATGTAGAAAACCTATTAAAACCGCATATTGAAAGAAATAAAAATGACACAGTTCAGATAACATCAGCGCCACTGCCCAAAGGCAAAAAAATAAAAATACACCACTAACGCGGAGCCCTTTCCCATGAATACTGTACCAAGCTAGAAAGGAAACTCATCTCTGGTTTCAAAAGGCAGATTTCTGTCCCAAAGCAGGAGTCTGTTGGGAGTTTCTATTTTAATTTGGGAATTAGTTTCAATTTGAGCGATTCTGCACAGGTAACAATGGAGATGAGCGAATCTAACCATTAACACAGCTGCTCAGGGTTTAAAAGCGTTTTCCAAGATAGCACTCGCATTGGGACATAAGCTCCACTCGTGATGGTTCACTGTGTATA
The DNA here is from genome assembly GCF_007474595.2 of Lynx canadensis. Lineage (NCBI taxonomy): Eukaryota > Metazoa > Chordata > Mammalia > Carnivora > Felidae > Lynx > Lynx canadensis. Next base: position 47,453,583 of record NC_044316.2, read on the forward strand.
CCGGGTTCTTCCAAGTGTCTGCGGTTCTCAGTCTCCTCCATGGCGTATCATTTAGCACCCACGTAATCAAGCATTTAATTTTACATGCGCTTGGACTGTCTATTAATTCCTTTTAAAGTTACTTTCTTTCTCCCCTGGCTTTAAGTCTCACATTTGGACCTTCTGCACCTTCACAGAGCCTGTGGAGTGAAGATGGGCTTGCTATTTATTCAAAAGGAGCCCCTTTAATAGGAAGAGAATTGGGAGGTTCGCAGCCTCGGGGCTGAAAGCCCCCCGGGGCGTCGGACTTGGACTGGAGCTCTACCGCCATCACTTTCCATTTTGTTACGATTTCTTCCCTTCTCTCGGCTCACTCGCACGACTCGAAAGCAAGGATAATCATAGCAATTTGTGGCACTGTTTGAGGGGTCACTGGAACAAGGAAGAGAAAGCACTCAGCACAAAGAAAGGTCCAGTCTTATAAACACTGAGTATAGAGTACGTGCTCAATAAATGGTAGCTACTGTTATTTAAAATGCGTTAAGACAAACTTGTGCCTGAAACTACTAGGTTAGGAGGTTGGGCAGGTAATGCAGCGGGGGTGGGGGGGGGTGGGAGGATCACCAGTAGGTTCTGCTCCAAAGGGGCTTCACGCTGTAGTTCTTGTAGTCTTTTCCCACGGGAATAAGAGACATCAGAAGTCTTCTCTTTGGCTCTTTTTAAAGCAATTTCTAGTGACTAACTACAGCTACACAGGCACCTGTTTTCTAGAAGTTTATCAGGTATTATTTGAAAACATGTCTACTGGGGTGTCTGGGTGGCTCAGTCAGTTAAGCCTCTGACTGCAGCTCGGGTCATGATCTCACGGTTCGTGGGTTCGGGCCCCGCGTCGGGCACTGTGCTGACAGTGTGGAGCCTGAAGCCTGCTTCAGATTCTGTGTCTCCCTCTCTCTCTGTTCCTCCCCTGCTCATGCTCTCTCAAAAATAAATATCCAAAAAATAATAAAAATAAAAACGTGTCTACTTTGATGCTTCAACTATGGTCACAGAAGAACGTTAATATGGCAGAAGGGGACTGGGTGAAGGGAACCCTGTACTACTTCTGGAATTTTTATTTTCTTTGCATTTGGACGGTAAGCTCTACTTATGTTTTTTTTGTGTTCTCATTACATTAAGGTTAACTCTGATTCTGAAAATCTCAAATTACTCCAAATTAAAAGTTCTGGGCAAATGATTATTACTTAGTTCCTTGAGTTTGGGGCTTTTCTTACTTAGGATTAGGTTTCCTTGCCATAAATGATAACCATATTTAAAAAAAATAGATTTGCTATGAATTATGTGTCCCCCCAGAATTCATATGTTGAATCCTTAACCCCTAAGGTGATGGGAACCCCTAACTGCTTGAATATGGGGCCGTGGGGAAATAAAGAAGTCATGACAGCAGGGACCTCACGATGGGATTGGTGCTCTTATAAGAAGACACACCAAAGAGCTTACTTCCTCTCTCTTTCTGCTCCCAAGTGATGACATAGCTAGACAATCATCTACAAACCAAAATAAGAACCCTCACCAAGAACCTTGATCTTGGACTTCCCGGCTTCCAGAGCCGTGCTAAAGAAATGTTTGTTGTTTAAGCCACCTAGTCTATAGTATTTATTATAGCAGCCAGAATTAAGACGAGGTTCCAATTCTTACTGACACTATCGTTGAAATCTCTCTACTTCTAGCGATTAAACACTTAACTACTAAATTTACCACCTACTTGACTTGGCATGAGTCACTTAATTTTTTTGTACCTTCATCTATAAAGTACGGGTAACAAAGTAAACTTCCACACAGGTTTGTAGAATTTAACTATGGCAGGTGCTTAGAAAATGGCCCTTTGGCATTGATGGGCTCAGCTGGTTGAGCGTCTGACTCCTGACTTTAGCTCAGGTCATGATCCCAGGGTCATAGGATTGAGCTCTGCTTTGGGCTCTGTGCTGAGTGTGGAGCCTGCTTGAGATTCATTCTCTCTCTCTCTCTCTCTCTCTCTCTCTCTCTCTTTCCCTCTGCCCCTCTCTACCACTTTCTCTCTCTCAAATTAAAAAAAAAAAAAGGAAGTACCTCCTTTGTGGGCACCACTCACGTTAGCTGCTGTTGCCATTATTATGAAGCCATTGGTGGATTCACATTCCTACAGCTAGATCTAGGCAAAACATTTTAGACCAATTCTCAAGAGACTTGACTTAGCTTGTTGCCGTAAGCTACGCTCGTCGGCTTTCCTGCGTGAAAAGTGTAACTCGATGAAGGGTGTTGTCTCCTAAGATGATCTTACGGTTGTGAATCAGGTTCAACTGTAGGCAATGGTGGGGCAGTTAGTGTGGGAGCCCTAGGACCACACTCCTTGCTGACCCTGCAGGATGGGACCTGACCTTTCTCTTCTGTACCACGTGCCACACTAGCCAGGCATCTGTGCCCCTCGGTGCAGTTTTACACGTGCAAGCCTCTCAAGGCTCGGAGTAGACTGTGGAAAACCCGGGCGGCACCACACGGTTGCCTCTTTTATGCCAGGAGAAGGCATGGGGCAGGTGCAGCGTGCAGGGTGCTTTGCTGTATTCGGAAACAGGATGAATGAGAGCTGAACACTTAAAAACCCTGCCCAGCATCCCGGTCTCACAGTGGGCTGTGCACCTCACAATTAGGCTCCGACTGTTCACCTGCGAGGTCTATTATATTGCCAACAGCAGTAGCTTTATAAAGCGAAGGAAAAACACTGAAATGTTTAGCCAATAGGCAGTCTACATTATGCTTCTGAATCCCTTACCACGCACTGCTTTATGGTCATTTTCTCCCAAACTGCACACTCCCTGCTCCCAGCACATGACTTCGACGAGGCAAGAGCCTCAGCAGAAAAGAGAGCAAGGGTAAAGGTGTGACGGTACCGACATTCTCATGGCCCCCAAGGAGCCTCACTTCCTCCGGGCAGACAGCACTGGTGCCCTCAAGGCCAGAGGGGCGCTGGCCGCCAGCCTAGAGGGCAGAGCGGACCCCACCAGCAGCGCCAGTCCAATCAAACGGAAACGGAGGTGAGAGCCGCGGCCCCAGAGGCGAGGGTGCAAAGCAATGGTCTGAGAAAACGAAGGAACGTCCCTAAAACCAAAAGGTCAAAAGAGACTGTGTGCCCATGACAAGGATGTGATTCATAAATCGGTCTTGACCCTTAGCGACGTTTGGTTTCTTTCACAAGGTGACCCCAGTGGCGAAGTGTGTTGACCCTTTCTTAGCAGCACCTCAACATCTTTTGATTTTTCTCTAAAGTCTTACCTGAGGGGGCAGCACTGGGTAGAGAGGTGGATTATTTTTCAAACTAAGAAATACGTGAGGATGTTTTCAGCAGTGAGCTTCCTCTGGAACTCCTCCTCTCCCCACCCCCCACCCCCTTCAAGGGACCCTGCCAGTCCTTCTTCTACAGTACCTTCCGTTATTTACAAATAAATAACAATACGGTCTTTCCATTTGTTTGATAGCTTAAACTTCCTAAATACAAATGGAAACGTAATACCTTCGCTATTCAAATGAAAACGAACACCCCTGGGAGAGAAAAGAGAGGGTATGGTAGCACATGAGGGAACCCCAAGGACACAGAAACAAGGCAGAAGGCTGACGATGGACCGTAAAACCATAAATCGACATGGAGTGGACCACAGAAAAGATCGGCCAAGTGTCTGAGGACACATGATGAGTCCCGGGCCAACAAGTCTCTAGGACGACTTGCTTCAGCGTGTGGAGATACCCAGAGTGGGTCTGGTGGGAAACCAAAGGAAAGGCCATGCTTTGGCACAGCCCACACAGACACAGCCCCGGGGAGGGAATGTTCGGGGCCGTGGGCGGGGAATCCTGGTCCCCCGACTGCACTGTTTACAGGCGGCACCCTTGGTGCCACAAGGAGAAGCAGGGGGTCTGGAGTCAAAATGGCACAGTTCCACCCTGGCTCCTCACCTGCTCTGTGACATTCCCCATTTCTCATCTCTCTCTGCCTCGGTTTCCTCTTCTGGGAAATGAGGCCACTGTGCGGGTGGTTGAGAGGACTAAATCAATGATCTATGGTGAAGTTCTTAGCCCCTGATGCAGAGGAAGCGTAACTCGATAACGTGATGGCTGTTTCCTGTTGGTGTCCTCATGAGGGTGGGCTGATTGGGTCACCACAGCCCGAGGCCATTACACATCTGGATCATCCACCCATCTCCCCCCACCCTGGTGCACTCCCACCGACGGCATTTTGTTTAATTGGCTTCCCTGTCCCCCTGTCACCGGGGGACGGTACACGGGCCGTGCCGTCAGAGCACCTCCGTCTCCACGGCAGTTCTGACTCTAAGGCGCTGGAGCAGCTGGGAAGTCGGCACACAGTGTGGTCTCTGGGGAGGCATGTTCATGGGAAATCGGTGGCTCGGAGTCTGACCAGCTCCGAGGCGGTGACGGACCCTCTTGACCTTGACCCCAACGCCCTCGGAGAAGCTGCGCATGCTCACACCTCCACAAGCATGCCTTACCTGTGACATGGAGCTTTTCATCGGTGACCTCAGCCTTCAGGTATATCCGGCCCCTCTTCTCTGTGTGGTCCATCCCACAGAGGCTGGGGACATTGATCACACACTGCTTGTGCACGTTCATATCACAGGCTGTGAATCAAGAAAGCAAAGGGTAAGGCTGGACATATGGGCTCAAACCATCACCTCCTCAGTGTTTTGCTGTATGAGCACAAGTGAAAATGAGCTACCCTCTAACTTGATACTTTGCTATAATGTTTTTGGTGACACCAAGAACTGTTAGCAGATGTCCCTTACCACACAGGCTCCGTGTGACAATATCCTTAAAATACCCGTGCCATATTTGTCCAGTCTTAACTGAAGCAAAATACCCCTGCCTGCTCGTCTGTGGATGCTTCAAATATTTAACACTGTACAGAATGCACACAGGTAAATGCATACAAAGCACAGACTACTTAGTATTTCATGCACGCAGAGGCAAATTATATGCACATTTTAAACAGAGGATATTCTTTGCCAAATAATTTCTTATGCCTTTCTGAGCTGACCACTCAGCAAGAATATGAGTCCGTGGGGCGAGTACAAGGAAGTTCGGAAAATTTCTTGCCTTAGTTAACTCTGTATCTCTGAGAAGGCTTCAGTACGTTGCATTCTTTTTTTTTTTTTTTTTTTTTTTTAAAGAACTTGTATTTGAGATTTTAAACCTGTCTTCAAATATTTAAATATTATTCTAAGTAAAACAAATACACGCCTGGCATGCTGAGCCATTCCTTACCAGCTGACATTACGTGGGTGAGATAGGGAGGAATAAAAAGATCAGTCTTAGTGCCGTGAACCAAAGAAACTCTGGAGAGAATCCTGTGTGCTGAATGCAAACATGAGTGCCTGTGTAGGTGTTCCAGCTCTATTGTCCTTGTCCCTTCAGGCTGCCAAGAGGAGCGATGGCCACTGGACTCCTCACACGCCCCCAATGGGATGCTACGAGGCTCTTCCGTAGCATTCAAGGTGGAGCCTTCGTGTTCGTTTCATTTTGAGTGTTTAACATCGTGAGGTAAATTGCAAAAAGCATCGCAAATAACATAGATTTGCTATAATTCAAGGCGGAAAGGAGGATAATGGTCACAAATGAGGAAAGGCCAATTAGCCGATTCACAAACGTGAATTCTGTTTAGGTTTCTATTTCTGAAGCTAACCATTCAGAATCAAGCACCTTGAGGCAGCCAACATAAACGCTCCTGAAAAGGTGTGCTATCCATCGGACTTGTATTAACCACATCCGGTCTGTAAGTGCTTGGGCAGAATTGTAACTTGGAAGAAATAAAGGCCAGCCTCTCTGCAAAGGACAGGCACAACAGGGACACAAAAGTGCCCTGGGTGGTATCCCTGTCTTGACTCCCCCATTAGTAGCTTTGAGATCTTGGAAAACTCAAGTGCTCTCTCTGATCCCATTTCCTACTCTGCAAACCAAGTGGCTGCTCTGGACAGTGGTTGCTAAGGTCGTTCCCCTACCAAGCAGAATTGCACACAGTATTGTAACCCTACGACGTGCGAAGCACAGAAAGAGATACCTTCTCTGTGGAAGTTAAGGGAGGTGTTGGGGTCCTGGCACCCGTGAGCTTCTTGGCTTCCCTTGAGGAAGGAGCACAGGCCCCAGAAGCCATACGACTCCAAGGAAAAGAGCTGACCACACAACAAAACCAAACAAAAGCACTGGCCTAGTTCAGCGGCTTTCAAAATTTTTTAGTAGCGGGACCCATTTTTCCAACAAAATCTTAAGCAGAATCCCAACATATAAACCGGATGAGTGTTCCTTCATTAGTATAAGCCTAGTTAACAAATTCAAATTTATACCATTTATTCGGTATACAGACATTCGTGGATAACCTATAGAGCCCCCTGATCCAAACAGAACCGTGAAACCAGCGGTCTAGGTTCAGCCCTGACAGGGCACTTACTTCTGTGCTTTGTTAAAGTTGTCCCGCAGCCCCAAATCCAGACTCAGAACAGAAGCATATATAGAGATGGTAAATGTCGTTGAACATACAACCTGGTTGGCTCTTCGGTTAAGTGGATTCGGCAGCAGAAACTTGGCTGCACGCTCAGCCCCGTGAGTAAAGCTGGCAGAACACGGTCTCCACCATCATCTCCAACTTGTCAAGCTTGAGTGTGTAACACACTGAATGAAGCGTTCGCTCTTGTCCCAAGTTTTAAAATACTTAGGAGTGTATTTACAAATGCACTTAGAATTCACATTCGCAGAATCCCTGAAAAACCATGTCTTTGGAATCCCAGGGTTTCTCAAAACACAGAAAACCACTGGTCTGGATCATCACAAAGGTTTTGTTTGGGCTATTAAATCTGACAGCTCTCTAAGGTAAAGAACCCCCATGTGCTGAGAAACCATCCATCTGTTCTATAATGTTCATTTAACCTTGATTTGTATATACACCGCCTTCGTTCCATGCAGGACACACAAAGCTTTTGGCCATAATAGCAACATTTAATGAATGGCAATATATTGATGTTTCCCCAACACTCTCCTGTCTACCAGAAAAACAGGTTCGGTAATTACCTTTTTGTGTCCTAAAAGTAGAAACCATTATTGAAACAGATAAACGGCCTGGAGAATCTCATAAGAACGATCAAAACAAAGAGTTTCCATAGTTGTTTTCCTTCTACCTGGTGCTTGATGACAATACATGCAGGACAAAAAAGGAGAATGCAGGGGGGCTGATGCCTTGTCCATGGTCTTCGTGATTGCATCTCTAACCGGACTGACAGAAACTTGATCTGTCCATGAACGTGCAGGGTGAGCAAACTTAAGATGTCTGGTTTTTATTTTCATTGTAGTTTCAGTTTTAAGGAGAGCCTACTGGATTTTTCCACAGTCCACCCACTAATTAGAGACACAGGAAGATAATGACTAGGGTTGCTTAGCTTATCGTGAAGCCTAACCAAATGTGGAATCTGGAGGTGGGGGAGTCTACCTTCAACACATGGCATTTGCTTTGGGGTTTGAGTAGCCTGCATTTTACAGTGATGGAAGATTTCCACCACAAAAAACTGTGACAGTACTAACTTCATTTATAAATCGGGTGTTCTTTTTGTGTGTGTGTGTGGGGGGGGGGTTCACAATCAGGCAAGTAAGTAGTTTAATAAATCAGTACACTGACAGTGGAGCGATCCTATGCTTTTCTGGTGTGGTATGTATTTGAACGGGTTCTTTTTATTTATTCAAAAAATCTTTTTAAATGTTTATTTTTGAGAGAGAGAGCGAGCGAGCATGAGCCGGGGAGAGGCAGAGAGGGAGGAAGACACAGAATCCAAAGCAGGCTCCAGGCTCCCAGCCGTCAGCACAGAGCCCGACACGGGGCTCGAACTCATGAATGGTGAGATCATGACCTGAGCTGAAGTCGGACACTTAACCGACTGAGCCACCGAGGTGCCCCCGAATAGGGTCTTTTTATTGATGAGTTCGTGTTGAAAAGTTACTAAACCCAAAGTGCTCTGCAAACCCTGCAGGTACACGGCAGAGCCTCACCTGATCTAGTGGAAAAGAAAACTTACTTACTGTCACATTTCATCCCTTGATGGATAAGTCCATACAGCAATGACCCACAGTGATCACAGAAGGTGGGGCTTCCATAAGTGTGGATTTTAAACTTGTGCTTGCTCCTGGGGTCCTGGTGGGGAGAAGAAGCGCATTGTTCAGTCCAGTCACGAAAGAAACACATTTTTGGACTAAGCCAAGTTCAGGCCCTGCCTCTTCCCCTCCCCACGTCGAGGTTCAATAGAACCAGACTGCGCACCATTCTCTGGGATAATTGCACGGCTGGTGGTGACTTTGCCACATTGAGTTTTTATAAGCTGCCCACTTTGAGCCATATAAGAAATACCCATGTTTCCTTTCTTTATGGGGGTGTAATTTCCACACACCAGGGTTTTCACCAATGTTACCACCTCAGGACCTAGAATCATAATAGTGCTGGAGGGCAAGCACAGTGTTTTAGATGCCATGGTATTTATTGCTGGGTCTCTCGCGCCTAGCACAGGCTGCAGCACAAGGCAGATACGAAATCAGGGTGTATTTGTGAAGCTGAACGGAGTGATCCTGGATCTGCTTAATGGAGTATGGGTGATCTCCTTTTGGGCGAGTTTTCTAGAAGTACGATATTAAGACCAGATATGCACCCAAACCAACAGAGACATCTTCCTGCTTCTGCACTATTTCCCGTAACATTATATGCATTTGCACAGGGAAGCTCCAAGGTAATCAGGTGAAAATTGGAAATGCACTGAAAGTATACTCCCCATGGCCCCCTGCTGCCATCTCATTACTTTCCCTAGCATAACATACAAATTACTGAAGGTACAAAACAGCTTTCTCTCAAATAGCCTTTCTGTTCCTCAATCTATAGACAGATCGCAGATAAGGAACTAAACGTTATATACAGCCTAGCAGAGTAAGTAAAGAGCATGGACCCTGCAGTCAGATGGCTTGGGTTCAGTTCCAGGGTGACTACCTCCGAGAAGCGGGACCTCAGACAAATATCATTTCCTCCACAACTGCAAACTGGGAAATTAACAGTACCTATCTTACAGAGCTGTCACGAAGACAAGTCAGTCTTGTTAAATGCTTGGGTGGGTCTATCTAGGTAGATTAGCCCCTCTGCTTCTTGGACCTCCATTACTAATATGCAAACATAGAGGGTTGAGCAGAAAGACTTTCATGTCCTACTTGAAATATTAAAAAAAAATTTCAGGGGCACCTGGCTGGCTCAGTCGGTTGAGCATCTGACTTCGGCTCAGATCATGATCTCACGGTTTGTGAGTTTAAGCCCCGCATCAGGCTCTGTGCTGACCGTGCTCTGGATTCTGTGTCTCCCTCTCTCTCTGCCCCTCCCCTGCTCTCTCTCAAAAATAAACAAACATTAAAAAAAAAAAAAATCATACTCAAGTCTGTTTATCAGGGCACTTCCTTGTTAAATTCCTCCTCCTGAATCATTTTTGGTGGCCCAATCAGCTGTAACTACAGAGCTGCCATTGACTGAACTAAGAGAAGACAAAAGAGGAACAAGGTTTTGGGGATGGGCATGAGGTCAACAGCTCCACTGCAGGCAAGGTAAGCTTGACTTATCCCGTTAGTCTAGTGCTGTGTATACACGAAAGAAAGATACTCTTGGCTTTTGACTTTCTAAAAGCCTAGATGCTGGTGGTGACTTGAGGGAATTCCAAAGGTGATTTTGATTCTATAAGATGACTTATCTTTTGGTTGACTTTAGAGTCTAAAATCTAGGCCACATATGCCAATGAATTACACAGCCGACCCTTGAACAAGGCGGGGGGGAGGAGGGAGTTGGGGGATCGACACCCACTCCCCCGCAGTTGAAAATCCATGTATAACTTTGACTCCTCCCAAACTTAACTACTAATAGCCTACAGTTGACTGGAAGCCTTACCAGGAACATAAAATAGTCGATTAACACATATTTTGTACGCTATAGGTCATATATACTGTAGTCTTGTAATGAAACTAGAGGAAAATAAATCTTAAGAAAAACAGAAGAGAAAGTAATACAAAATCCACGTATATGTGGATTCATGCAGTTCAAATCTATGTTGTTCAAGCGTCAACCATAATTACTTTTTAAAGTCATAAAACTTAAAATTCTAGAATATTTCAATCATGCAGAATCTTATAAAGAATATTACACTAAACATGCAAGCACCAGACTTGATACATGTTAACATTTCATTTTTCACCGTATTATTATCTTCAGTCTGCAGAGGCATTAGTGACCTTCAAAGTCACGTGGCCAGGGAAGGGCTCAGATAGGATCTGACCAACGTTTGCATCTTTAACACTGATTCCCATCCAAGAGCTTTGAAAAAATCCATCCAGGATCTTAACATATTTTCAAACAAAGTTTTATATTTTCAACACATTTTTTAAAACGAGCCTACTACCTGTTTTGTAAATAAAGTTTTATTAGAACACAGCCATGCTCACTCATTTATATATTTTCTGTGGCTACCATGGCCGAGTTAAGTAGTTGTGACAGAGCCCACAAAGCCTAAAACATGGCTACAAAGCCTAAAATATTAGCTATCTGGCCCTTACAAAACAAAACAAAACAAAACAAAACAAAACAAAACAAAACAAAACAAAACAAAACAAAACAAAACAAAAAACTTTGCCTGCCTCTGCTTCAGATCATGGTTTTCAAAATATGGTCTCTACAAGGCACCAGCATCACCTGGAACTTGTCAGAAATTAAGCCCTTCTCCATACTGAATGAATCAGAAACTCTCTATGTGAGGCCTCAAGGTTCATGGTTCAACAAATCCTTCAGGTGATCCTAATGTTGGCAGGCACATAAAGACTGAGGGCCTTTAGAAGGTCATTTCGTAAAGATCTAGTAAGTGCCTAATAGGTGCTAGGTACAGGTGTGTGCAGATGATTAGCAATATTGAGGTAGGTCATTAGTTTACTTTCTATATGTCTCTTAGGGTGTGAAAGATCAATGCCATCCTTGGGAGATTATTTTCCTTAACAAGTAGTAGCTGTGAATATGGTCTCAAGTATGGGCTTAGCCTTCCTCCGTTAGAGCATCCCACCATTTCTCCAATCTCCCAGATGTTAGGCAGAACGTCAAGGGCACAGAACAATGTCAGGATCAATTAAAAGTTCTCATGTTGACAGTAAAGGTTACGTCCCACCACGTGGAGGGCAAACAGGGTGCTAGAGGAAAGGAATCAGGCAGTTCTCCCTGCAGAAGGAAGGCATCAACAGCAGGCACTAAATAAGGCACGGCAGCTCACGCACAGCCCTCTGGAGCCTGGGTGTGTCAGGCAGCTCCAGGGCGGCTGTCCTGCCAGTCGGTTGTCACTCAGATCTCTGTTGATGTGGCACACAGGCAACTTGCTTCACTTTTCAGGAAAATCTAAGTCCTACTCATCTGGTCCCCAAATGGCATCTTTAGGCTCTAACCGTTTGGAGGTGTAGGAAGAGAGGAAACCATCACTTCCACCTTCTGTAGAAGAGTGGAGGATGACCAAGTCTTGGAAGTCCTCACACTCCAAAATCATGAGTGGCCAAAGATCAGGTCTACGATAACGACAGTAATAACTGTCAACCTGTTCGTTGATCATCAAGTGCATGCAAGTGCTTTACAATGACCAAGACCTCTCCTACAAAAAGGGCATTTACCAGGATTCTGGAGACCTGTGTTCTGACTTGAGTTCTGATACAAATTCCAACCTTGGACAAGCCATGTCACGCATTTATAAAGCAGAAATAAAGCCAGTCTGCCTATGTCGTAGTCTGGGGGTGGGGCTTATCTTAGGGAACATGAGTGAGGGCTTTGCAACCTGAAAATCCCTAGACAAATACAAGATTATTACAGTTATACTATCCTTAGAAGGAAACTCCAAGATGCCCAAGGTTTTCCAGCAATAGTGGACGTGGGCCAGAATGGGAAGAGAGCAAGAGGAAAGCTGATCAACTTTGGGGCTCACAGGTGGTTGGGACGGAAGCCAAGTTGGCAAGAAGGCAGGCGACTTCCTCTGGGGTCCTGGGTTCCTGTCCTCTGCCCCAGACCGGCCTTCCCAGGCAAGTGACCCGTGCCGGGTGGTAAACCGTGAAACCACCCGCCAACCCAACCCCACTGTGTACTGCTTTGCCCGTAAGGACAGTTCATCTCTCCCTCCACGGAAATGGAATGCAGGAGCACGGACACTCATTTCCAGTTGAATTAATCTCACCTCCTCTGACAAAAGAAAGCACACTGTTAGCTAAAGAGCCATGACTTATGATGATTTACAGAGAACAGCTGTCCTAAAAAGCTCTCAGGTTCTTTCTGTTCCTATCCATGGCTGCTAGCTAGTGGTGTGCCTGACTTCTTTGGGCTCTGATTTCCTCATCGGGAATCTGAAGGGATTGGGTCAGCACTTTGGAGTTGGTATTTCATGGGGCCCTACAGGTGTCAGGAGACGCCCCCGGGCTGCTGAGGGTCGGGCAAGGGAGGCCACCGCTAAAATAAAAGTTAACTAGGTTGGACGATCTCTTTGATTCGGTCTTGTTTTTAGAAAGAAAAACTATTAATTTTTATTTTGAAACCATTTAAGACTCACAGCAGTCTGTAAAAATAGTACAGGTTGTTCCCATATACGCTTCGCCCAGCTTTCCCCAGTGATAACATCGTATATAACCACAATATGTTAGGAAAACCAGGCTTGGGACGCTGCTAAGTGGCATTAACTATAGACTTCAGGGTTTCACCAGATCTTACATGCATAATTCCCATGCATGTATTTTTTTTAATGTTTATTTTTGAGAGAGAGAGAGCGAGCGAGCGAGCATGAGTGGGGGAGGGGCGGAGAGAGAGGGAGACACAGAATCTGAAGCAGGCTCCAGGCTCTGAGCTGTCAGCACGGAGCCTGACACAGGGCTCAAATTCACAAACCAAGAGATCATGACCTGAGCCAAAGTCAGATGCTTAACCGACTGAGCCACCCAGGTGCCCCTCCAATATGTGTATTTTTATTGTACAGCTTATGAACCAAATACACCATGTACTGAATGGGGAATACAGTACTATTTGCTGGGTAAATACCACGAATTCAAGTAGACCACCAGCAAAGGAGCGTATATTGCTATCCACCAAATACATAACCCACCGGGTCTCGTGACAGGGTGGTGGGAGGGGGAGTTGAAAGATTTATTGGAAAACCAGAATCAGAATGCTTTTCTCAAAGCAAAGAAACCATGTGCTATTTCCAAACCTTTCTGACCAGCTTTTCAAAGCAAAAGGATTTCAGGGTGGAGGATAACGGGGGCCCCCCCAAGTGACGGTGGCAGCGGGGGGTGGTCGTGGGCCTTGAAACGTAAGTTGTGGGCTTCTGGGGGTGCATGTAACCCAGGCTTGTCTCGTGTTGTTTTCGCTGCTCCCTCCTGGCCTAACCTAACCATCTCAGGCCCAAACACCAAAAATGGCAAATCACTAAGCTGCTTCCTCCTTCCGGGAATTTTCCTCTTTCCACTGGCCTTCCAGAACGTGTGATTTCAGTCTTTAATATGCCACTTACATATTCTGCTGCTTATGGGGTTATTACTTTACCTCCTCTTTCATTTTTTTCCTCATTGTATCACACACACAAGCACATCCCAGACCTACATGCAGAGGACAGGATGAAGTCCGAGAGGCCCTCAAGCTCAATGTTGAATTTGCAGCTGGATCAGAACCAGGGCAAGAATTTTTAGTATTATACCCAAGCTCCCTGGAGACCCCAGCAAAAAGGGAAAAGAAACAGAGGCCTCTAGGACTGCAAAGCCACCTGGATACAGTCACCTGTCTTATTTTCCTCTAAAACCATTTGTCTCACGCATGCTGAGCCTTCAGTGAATGTGTACTAAGGTCTTCACAAAAGCTTATTTTTACCACTATGCACCTGAGGATTGGAGATAAAGGTATCCTACATATTACTTATGGTTGAGTCTGACCTTAGACACCCCCCTGCCCCCAACAGACACACAAATGGCGGGTATACTCCAGGCCTTCACTATTACAAAGTTAGTAAAATTTCCCCCACTTAATGCAATACATATAATCTTACTTTTTACTTCTCTAGACACTGGCAGCCTCTCATTAAGTGGAGTATGAAACCTACTGTCACATGTCAGAAGCCTGACATTATGTTATAATGAAAGGGGGAGCCATTAAGCTCTGTTTCTGTTGTAGACGCAGTTAGAGGGAGAAAAAAGAAGTTTCTGACTAAACCAATTTTCATAGGCACAAATGAAGTCTAACCCACAAATCTAAATCTAGACCTCTTAGAAAAAAGTAACAAATGAAAATTTCAAGTTCTACTGAAAGCATCTGTGGTCTGTTTCTCACATCTTAGTTTTTATAATACAGCAACTTAAAACTTAATTAGCTTTCCTTGGAGACATTGTTCCACATTTCTACCAGGACTTGTCAGTCTTTTGTCAAAATCACCACCACCATTATGCAATGGGCTGAAAATAAACCCATGGGTCTATGCTGCACAAAATTTTGATACTGATGAGGCCTTAAGTGTCCTGGATGCCTTCTTGTTGTGTTGGCTATAACCATCTAGAAGGTGTGCTCAAGGGAAGTTGTTTTTTTTTTTTAATGTTTACTTGAGAGAGCGAGTGAGCGAGCAGGGGAGGTCTTGGGGGCAGGGGGAGGGGGCTGGAGGGGAATCCCAAGCAGGCTCTGCGTTGTCAGGGCAGAGCCCAATGCAGAGTTGGAACCCACGAACATGAGATCATGACCAGAGCTGAAACCAGGAGTTGGATGCTTAACCAACTAAGCCACCCAGGCACCCCTCAAGGTACGCTTTAAGCGGTGGCCTTCAAGGCTGGAGTCCTCCAATGTGTAATGTGAAACCTCCAGAGGGGCTAAAGCTCCCTATACACCCATTGGCAGGCAATCAATGATGCTTTTTGATGTTTACAGTTGAACAGCCATCATTTCAAATGCCCTTTTAATTTGCCGAGTAAAATAATGGCAGCCTTTTGGCCGGAGGTCAGCCTGCCTTGGATTTTCCAGCAGTATTTGAAGGTCTCTGAAATGCCCCACAGGTTTCTCACAGAGCACCAAAATGGCTGTCACTGAGGGCCAGAGTTCAGACTTTAAGAGTCTCTTGAAAAGACTGTTTTTAACTGAGAGAAGCCTGTGGGGTGGCTTCCTTAAGCGCCCCAAGCAGTGTGCCTCCTGCAAGCTGCTCCTTCTAAATACCAAGGAAAATTCCCCATGTTCACCATCTGATGTGTTCTCATGAATCATACTGTAAGCCAAGCCTGGGTCTAAATGTCACCCACATGCTGACTATACAAGCAACACCAAGAACACTGCTCCAAGGGTGAATCTGGCGTCATTTCTGTGATCTTAAATTTCTTGGGAAATTTTTTTAATAACATTCAAAATTCCTATTTTTGTTGTTGTTGTTGTTGTTGTTGTTGTTGTTGTTGTTACCATGAGAATATAACCAAAACCAGATCATACGATCAGGGTGACTTTATGTAACTTGAATATCACCATAATTATTACACTGGACACCATGTACTGAGCAAGGCTCCCAAATCCCTTCTCAGGCTGCAGAATCGGCCTGGTCCCCTGGATATTTGGGTGCACGGCATGCCTCAGGCCTCGGATTACACGGGCTTGCTTGAATGGTGCCTGTCGTAAGGAAGAACCAAGGAACTTGCATTTCTGTTGACAGTTCACTTTTTAACTTAACATAGCCCTATTTTATTCTGATGAATAACACACATCTTTACAGGTGAACTAACTTGTCCAACCGGGTTCTGCTAGTAGAGGAATTCTTATGGGTCCTTTGCCCAGTTGTACAAGATGCTGTAACCATTAAATACAAAGCAGCCAACTCTTAAAAAAAATTCTACATAAATCTCTACCAGCAAGACAATGGCTAAATAAACCAAAACATATTTATACTATGGAATACTACGTAGCAGTTAAATCAAATGAGCTAGGTCTTTCTGTAACCATAACATGGACAGGTCTCTAAGATATACTGTCTAATGAAAAGAGTACAACCGCAGAATGGAACATAAAAAAATGACATTCAGGTAGAAAAACAGAGTGAAAGACAACCCCCCCAGATATAGAACAATAATACAGCTATATATATATATATATATATGCGCCTCTGGGAAAGTGTAGTGACAGAATAGATTTAGAAATGACAGGGAGAGGAGACTACACCTATCTGAAAAGATTTAAGTTAAAAAGAATGAATTCACACACTGCCTCTGTAATCCAAATTACCTTGAATCCCAGCTGAATATATATGGTTATATTTCAAATGGATCATGAGATGCCATTAGAGGGAGAGCCTGCACGTGTCAAAGGAACTGGGGCACAACTGCTCGACCTGGTGATAAACGAACGGTGTCTATAGCTTTTCCAGCAATCTGCTAAGAAGGTGCCTATATGAGCTCACTCTGCAGATATTTGGAACCAGTAGCCATCAATGAGAAGGAAATCTTTTTTTTTTTTTTAATGTTTATTTATTTTTGAGAGACAGAGACAGAGTGTGAGTGGGGGAGGGGCAGAGAGAGACAGAGACAGAGACACAGACAGACAGACAGAATCTGAAGAGGCTCCAGGCTCTGAGCTGTCAGCACAGAGCCCGATGCGGGGCTCGAACTCACAAGCCGTGAGATCATGACCTGAGCCGAAGTCAGATGCTTAACCGTCTGAGTCTCCCAGGTGCCCCGAGAAGGAAATCTTAATTAAAAGCTATAATATAACCACCATCTCCCTGCCTGTAATCAAACTTATATGCTTCCATCATCTTAGGACAAAAACTTGACATATATTGATGTCCTGTCACTTACAGCTTTCAAATTACAAAAGAATCTTTGACGGTTTAGTATGAAATTCTGGTATTAAAATGTTTAAAATGTGCAAATATCCAAGTCACAAAGCCTAATGTTATTCATTTAAAAGTATGGGATCTCCTCTTCATTTCACCCCAAAAATCATTTACTGGACACTTAACTATGTGCCAGGCAACATGTATATGGTGGTAAAGACTTCAGGTGTGGCTCAGGTCAAGTCTCACTTGGGAGAAGCAGAGTTACGTTTTATTAGCAAATCACTCCTAATTTTCAGTGGCTCAACACAGTAAACATTTATTTTTTTATTCTTTCTCCTGGGACCCAAGCTGAGAGAGCAGCCCTCATCTGGGATATTGCCAGTCTCATGGCAAAGGACAATGTCAGAACCACTCAACGGCTCTTAAATCTCTGACTTGGAAATGATGCCATCATTTCCGCTCACATTTCATCAGCCAAAGCAAGACACACGGCCAAGCTGGGAATCAGCAGGGCAAGCGTATATAATCCTCTCTGTGAAGGGACAGAAAACATTTTGAGTAGTAATATAATCCACAAAGACACAGAGAAAGCTCACACCCTACTGCCATTTTATAATATTTGAGGAAGGACAAAAGAATGGATTAAGAACTTCAAATTTTGAAAGCTTGTAGGTTTTAAGGTCAACTGAAGATAGTTTTAAGTTGGGGGTTATCAGAGACCATCTACCTTTTAGAGGTTATGTTAGCTTAGCAGCAAAGAACACCCCCATCTCAGTGGCTTATCACAACATACACTTACTTCCCTCTCATGTTATAAGTCAGGGCTACAGAGTAGAAGCACCTGTCTGCTCATTCTAGGACCAAGGGATGAAGGCTCAAGCATTGTCTGGAATACACCATTACCAGGTAAAGAAAACCAAGAGGTAGAATTGAACAGTGAAATCTGTTAATGCTATTTAAAAACAGTAATATTTTTTTCCTGTTTTAAGTTTTTATTTTGAAATAGCTTAAACTCACAAGTGGTAAAAATAGTGCAGAGAGTTCCTGTGTATTCCTCAACCAGTCTCCCCCCACGCCCGCTGCCTGTGATAATAGCTTACAAAGCCAGAGTAGATGATCAAAATCCAGAAATACAGATATGGGCACAAGATTGTACAGATTTCACCAGTTTTTATGTGCACTCATTGAGTGTGTGCATATAATCACATGAAATTTTATCACATTTACAGTCGTGATAAGAAAAGCTCCAGGGCACCTGGGTGGTTAAGTGTCCGACTCTTGATCTCAGCTCAGGTCATGATCTCACGGGTTTGTGGGTTCGAGCCCCGCACTGGGCTCTGTACTGACAGCACACAGCCTTCTTGTGATTCTGTCTCTCCCTCTCTCTTCCCCTTCCCCACTTGCACTCTCTCTCTCTCAAAATAACTAAACTTAAAAAAAAAAAGCTCCATCACCACAAAGAAGCCTCCTTCTACCATCCCTTTAGGGTCACAAGCTACCTCCCCCCATCCCTAACCTCTGGCAAACACTGATCTGTTCTCTATTAGACGACTTTTTATAACACTTTTTAAAGCACCACATAATGTTTGTACTAATTAAAGATTTGGTTAGCTCCAGTGCCGTCGTTTGAAAGGAAAATAAAATAGGAATATAAGAGGCATCTTAATTATGTGAACCCTTGCCAGCCCTGAACAAAGTTATTTGTTTTCTGGAAAAAAAAAAAAAATTCATGGCCAAGTTTATATGATGATCTGAGAACAAATCAGAGATAAATGGAAACATATTTATTCAAGAGTCTCCAAGATCCTATCATCTTTGTTTAATTTAGTAAAGACAGAATTGGGTTGTTGGTCATGTGAGGAACCCTGTGTGACATTCTAAGATGGCATGGGACAAAATCTGAAGCCTAGTATTTCAGAGTAGGGAGATGCTTCATCTTTGTCATGGACTGGAAAAAGTATAACATACGTTTGCAAGAAGGCTGATTTTCATGGCTCCCTATAATGCTGGAAAATTCTCCAGCAGCTGGTATTCATTCAATGATTAAACACAACAGAGGAGACAGATGAATATATCCTGTTCTCCCTCCTGACTGCAAAGTCCAGAAGGGGCAGGATTCCTTCTTTCCTGAGGTAACTCTGATTCCTTCTCCAGATGGCTCATTACTAATATTACTCCTCCTAGCTCTTAGGAGATATTTACTTCCTGATGTCCAACGATCTTTTCGGTCATGACTGCATTTTTTTTTAATGTTTATTTTGAGAGCGAGCGAGCATGAGCAGGGGAGGGGCAGAGAGAGAGGGATTCTCCCAGGTGCTCTGTCAGTGCAGAGCCCAATGTGGGGCTCGATCCCATGAATCGTGAGACCATGACTTGAGCTGAGATCAAGAGTTGGACTCTTAACTGACTGAGCCACCTAGGCACCCCCTTTTTTTAAAAAAAAATTTTTTTAACGTTTATTCATTCTTCTGAGAGACAGAGCATGAGTGGGAAAGGGGCAGAGAGAGGGAGGCACAGAATCCGAAGCAGGCTCTAGGCTCCGAGCACTCAGCACAGAGCCCGACACAGGACTCAAACTCACGAACTGTGAGATCATGACCTGAGCCGATGTCAGATGCTCAACTGACTGAGCCACCCAGGCGCCCCCCCCCCCTTTTTTTTAAAGTACAGCTTATGGTAAAATATCTTAGTCACTTGTTATTTTTTAATTATTTACTCACATGTTCATTTATGTAGATAAAATCATACTCATTATATCAAAATTAGAAAATATAGTTAACTAAAAAGGAAATTACCTATATATTAATATTTTGGTATGTTTCATTCAAGAAAGATGAGTATGTTTTCTTAGAAATCATACTAAATAGACTGGTGGTCTAGGGTGTTATTTTTCAACAGCTCATTCTGAACATCTTTCCATGTCCTTAAATACAAAGCAGTATCACATTTTACTGTGTGTTTCGTCACATGGAGGCACCATAATTGACTGACCCAATCTTCAAGTCCTGGACATTTAGTAACTACTGAACAACACTACCATAGGTGTCTGTGAACACAGGCCGAGCAAGTGTCTTAGCTCCTCAGAATAAACGTCCGAAGTAGGAACCTTGGGTCAAAGGGATGAAAACAAAATATTAAATGTAAAAGCTACCTACCCTTTATAAGCCAAGAGTATGATTTTGCTTAAAGTCAGTCTGGTTGGGCTCGATGGCTGCTGAGCCTTCTGGCTGTACTTACAAGTAACCAGAGTTTTCTCTCTTGGCTAAAAAAGGTTCCTTTACTTCTTGGTTTTCCCTTGATTTTTGTCAGGAGCAGGCATTTGTCCTTGAGTTAGGATTTTCCTCTGGTTACTCCCCGACTGTCGAGAGACTCCCCGAAAACGGTGGCTACATATTCCACCTCCCTCTCCAAATGAGGCAGCTCTCTTCTCAAGGATGTACTGTTCTTTATGCTGAGATCTTTTCATTCTTCAGTTCTTGTTTTTGATAGTAAATCTCAAACCATTTGTCACTTAAGGGCGACTGATCTAAAGCCATAAAGTGGCAGAAGATCTTACAAATTAAAAAAAAAAAAAAAAAGAATCTCTGGCTCTACTCTGCTACACAGTCTCTGTGTATTTAGTTTTTCATCGGTGCACCGGGTCTCGTTTCGTAGCAAAGACCCTTCCACCTCGGCCCTCACTCCCAGAAGGCACGGCCACCGGGACAGCCGTGTGGTCCTTTAGCACCCGCCTCTGCACTTGCCCCTTTGTGTCCAAGCATCTCTGCATTTGGTTGCCGTGTGCTGATGGTTGCAGAGTATGCACATCTCAAACAGATGTGTTTCTTTCTACTTTTTTTTTTTTTAAACAATGGGAGGTAACACTAATGCACTTTCTTCCAACTGTGACTTTAAATGCATCCCAGGCAATGAATGCCTCCCAGAACGCTGCCTGAAGAGTGATGGCAAAAACAGTACTTGTTCAGACCTCCCCCACGACTGCATCAGAGACCTCCAATCCTACATCTTAGACTGCCCGCACCACGTATGCAGCTCTGAGGAAAATCTGAAGCCTGCCTTTCCCATGGCAGAAACCTGTAATACACATAGGAATTTTGCTTTTCTGGTTTTTGTTAAGTAAAACAAATACCGAGCAAAGCTATCACCAAGAACATGCTAATATTTGTCCTGGCCAAGAGTGGTGTTACAATTAAGGGTGAAATTCAGTGCTGTTTGCTGTACAGATCTTTTCAGTCTCAGTGCCCGCTTCTCCCCATCTGCAAAGGAGGCTAGGAAAAGGTGTCTGGAAGGAGGGGGTGGGGAAAGAGAGGGATGTGGCATTTAAATGTGCTTGAGCGAACATCTCTAAACTGATGTTCCTTATATCTGAAGAGACAGAAATACTGTGAAGGCTAGTATTCTTAAAAAAATTTTTTTTTGTTTCTCCTGTTAACTGGCTTAACCTGAGGGGGAAAAAAAATCAACATTTAAAGGAAAAGGGGAAGCATTACAAAACCAAATGGTAGCAAGTGGTCCCCTGTAACCAACCTGAATGCAGCCCTAGACCCTTGTTGCTACACCCATATGCAGATGACTCAGAAACAGATTTCCAGTTTACCTGCTTATCCTTTCTTTCTAATAGGATGCTGTGGTGGGCGGATGAGGTCAGACCACATTAGGTCTCAAAGGACGTGCATTATTTCCCCTTATCTTGTCATATGGCCATGGAGGGTCAAAGGAGGACAGTTCTCAGTTTAAAGATGAAGAAACTGAAGCTCGGGGTTTAAGCAAGATCTGTGGCTAGCAAGCAGTAAAATCAGGATTTCAATCCAGGCCTCTGACTCCATTGATGGGTCTGACTCTGTCTTAGATGCCGAACCAAAGGCAGACGCAGTAAAATACCGAGCATGAAGTCTCCTGGCACCAAAATGAGTTTGATACTTGGTGTAGATGCCCAAATGGACATAAAGCGGAACACTATTATCCCGCGAGGACAGGAAAAAAATGGCAAAACAAACATATCCTGAAACAAAACGTATCAGGAGATGGAAATAAATGAAAACAGTATTTTCCACCCTTAATATCTTTAGATTCCCATTTCTATGATCCAAACATGTCCCGGCTGGAGCAGAAAGCCGGATACCCTTTAATTCCACTAGAGGGGAATATAATGACATCAAGGGCTGCAAGAACTTTAGGGACAGTCACCGCTGGAGGCTCGCACTTACCGCGCAGCTCTGATGAATTTGTGCTTCAGAGCCTGCACAGTCCCCTCCTTCGCAACCATCCCCTCCAAAAAAGGGAAATCAGGCTGAAATCTTATTCAGCCTCTATGATAACGTGCAATTCAAACATTCTGTTCTTTCTGGAAAGTGATTTTTCTATTCTTCTTTATCGAGCCTGCAACATTTGACAGACAAACCGATGTAATTTCACGAAGAATCTAATTGGTATGTGTAAGTGCATATGTTCTGCAGCAGTAGAAAGTCTGACAGGGAGGGGAGTCTGAGACATGAAACACCACGGGAGACTGTCTCACGATCCACAGAGAGATGAAAGATCTGCTCATCGGGCAAACGAGGGGTCGGTCCAGCTCAGCGCCGTCCAGGAGAACCTTCTCTGTCGATGGAAATGCCTCATTCCTGCCCTGACCAAGCTAGTGACCACTAGCTACCCAGAGAGCGCTCCAAATGCGTTGACTCCTACTGAGGAGCTGAATTTTTAAATTTTTCATTTACCTGTAACTCATTTAAATGTAAACAGCCGCAGGTGGCTGGTGGTTACAGTGTTGGACGACACAGATTTAGAACCATCTTCCAGACACACCCTGTCTGCTCAAGTCAATGCTCCTTTCTTCCTACTCCACATCCGAAGTCCCACGATGGCGGGTTCATACTGGGAGGGGGCTTCGGATGCTTTGCAGATAACTGGACAGGCTGGACTGTTCATCAGTGGCTGGGCAGCTCTCCCGACCTGGCCTTCCACATGAACCCCGCTTTGCTGCCCTAAGCCAGGACTTAACAGCCACGTGTCCAGTCCCCTGATGGCTTCCAGCCCCACCCCACCAGTCCAGCCTGACCACGTTACTTTTCACCACTTGCTGCCTGGTACACACCATCCCCGGCTCAAAAACCGCCAGGGGCTCCCCACTGCCTTGGCCCAAGCCATAATCCAACTGCACAGCCTTTCTCCCCATAGGACTCCCTATCAGCTGCCCACCCCACAAGCTCGCCCTGGTGTCTGCTCAAGGGCCTCCCCACCCCCTACCGGGAACAGCTCTGTCCCCTACCCTGCCTGCTCTCGGCATGGCTTGTACACATGCCTCAAGGCCCATCTGTAGGCTGCCTCCTCCCTGAGGCCTCCTCTGACTGCCTCTGCTACAGTTTCCTTCTTTTGCTTCACAACCTGCTCCCACCCTACCATTTTCTAGAAGTTTATAAAAATCTTTATTATTTATCTGCTCTCGGTATACATCCTTTACTTCTCCCATCTCGGGGCCTTTTCACTTGCTGTCCCTGGGCCTGGAACCAGGCACCTCAGCTCTTTACACGGATGCCTCTCTGGTCATTCAGGGCTCAGCTCTGCCTCCCTCATCTCCCTTCCTGCCCAGAGAGGTTTTTCTTGATTCTCCACCCAAAGGAGCCTTCCAGACAGTTATGATGAGCACTGAGTAATGTACATAATTATTGAATCACTGGATCATACACCTGAAACTAACAGATTTTTTAATTTTTTTTAATGTTTACTTTTGAGAGAGAGGGAGGAGAGAGGCAGAGAGAGGGAGGGAGACACAGAATCCGAAGCAGGCTCCAAGCTGTCAGCACAGAGCCCAACGCAGGGCTCGAACTCACAAACTGTGAGATCATGACCTGAGCTGAAGCTGAATGCTTAACTGACTGAGCCAGCCAGGCACTCCTACCCATTTAGGAAAACCCTAGAACTTTTTTGTTGATTTCACTTCTGGATTTTACTGCTGAGTAATAACTCTGGTTTTGTGGCATAAAGAGGGAGCGGAGCTATTCAACTTCTCTTACCAAAGAAATGAGGCACGGCAAGTCTTTTTCACCAGGACAGGACGGGGAAGAGAAACTGTTTGAACTGTCCTTCAGGAAATGGGAAGGGAAGGCTGGTCTGCAAAGGAGCTCACGGTTCTAGTCTTGGCATTAAACTTTCTCACAAATCAATAGGTTCTTGGGAGAGGTCAGTGCCCTCTAGTTTACTGAGCTAATCGCCTGACAAGGGTTCCTATCGTGTTTCATTTTCTGGGGAAAAAGAACTACCATAAATCAAGTCTTATTACAACGCACCTTAAAATTACTTGGCTTTACTGTTATTTTGTCCTTGAGCTGTGACTACAAGAAGAGAATCACTTCTTGGGGTGGGGGTGGGGTGGATCTGCTCTGCTGGGCTAAACTTCTGGTTATAAACGTATTTGTTTGCCACTGGCTTTCCTCTGTTACTGCTAATCTCATTTCTCAGATTACAGATGGAGATGGCCACTGTCTGCATGCTATTAACTATGAACTCAGTATCCATGAGAAGTCCCCAGGCAGGATGTAGATAGAGTAGGATTGTTATTCAGGGTACTTTTAAAGACGCTTTTCTTAACGCAGACTCCGAATTTAGTTGCAAATCCCTGCTAAGGTTTAACACAGCAAACACACAGAAGGATCAGGAGGTATTTTAACACAACCAAACAGTGTCTCCAGTGAGACTTTCCTGATGACATCTAGAACCCAGATGTACCTAGAAGTACTAGTTCTTAACCCTTGCCATCCTTGGAAATTTCTGGGACATTTCCTAAGAAAACACATCAACAGAAACACCACACCGGCCACAGGCATCTGTCCTTCTAAAAAGTGCATCCATCAATGAAGCTTACATGCTTCATGTTTTCCCTTAACTTTCACCCTAAAACCCACAGCTTCTGTAAAGAAATGTGGTTCTGATGAAGATGTGAAGAGATTTCTATTTTGTAAATGAAGCAAAAGGTCCCCCTGCGTGAACACCAAGTGGGATATCACAGGTGATAAAATGGAATTGATTATACAAGGCTTTCCAATAGTAAATTTAGAGCAAAGTAGGTATTTAGACATATAGGAGGAAAACGGGGCTTGTAGGACCTAGGAGGTGCTCAATGGACAGAAAGCCTCAATGGATAGAATCATGATTTTGATGAACTTAAAGTAAAAATACTTACAGACACACGTGAACTGCGAAATCATCAAAAAAATGCCATTTCGTTTCATGCAACTCAAACACTCAGCCATTCTTTTGGGTTGGCCCTGGTAGGTCTCTGTAGGCTAGACCCTCAAGATTTCACTGACTAGAAGAGCTCAATCCAAAATTTCGGGAAGAGAAGGGAGACTCCTTACTTGACTAACACCAAAATCAACCTGAATCTTCTCCATAGAACTTGTGGCTCCTCTCTAGTCAGGCTATCAGGAGTTAATATGTACTAGAAGCAGACACATATGCCAGAACTAAGTCTTTGAAAAAGCTTAGTTGAACTTGTGCTGATAAATGGATACAGATTTATATTTCCTTCCTTGCCAGAGGACAACTTCATCATGGAATTTCAGAGCAGAATCATTTTCAGATGCTCCATGATAAAATGTATTTCAAGCCTCAAGGGTTATTTTGTTAGCTGCAAGATAGATCTCTTTACCCTTACAAAACATGCAGAGAATAACTGAGAGAGGCGTTCAGGAGAAATTGTGGCTTCCCAGGTACAGTAAATGTTTACATTTCCTTTTCTTAAAAATTTTTTTTAAATTCATT
The DNA here is from genome assembly GCF_007474595.2 of Lynx canadensis. NCBI lineage: Eukaryota > Metazoa > Chordata > Mammalia > Carnivora > Felidae > Lynx > Lynx canadensis. Next base: position 47,479,217 of record NC_044316.2, read on the forward strand.
TTTAATATAATTTATTATCAAATTGGCTAAAAATATTTATTTTGAGAACATGCACACATGTGCAAGTGGGGCAGGGACAAAGAGAGAGAGGGAGAGGGAGAATCCCAAGCAGGCTTTGTGCTCTCAGTGCACAGCCCGTAAAATGTCTACACTTCCTATGGAGAGCTGACAGTGAGGTATCTGGACAGGACACAAGCCATTCATAATATCAGTGTGCTGTTGAAAACGTGCTCACTTTGACTTCTTAGAATCACTCGGCTTCCAGGTTCCTGACCAAAACCCATTCCTCTTTTTTCCCCCTTAGAGATTTCTGGGCTTTGTTGGAAAGACAACACATCCAGCTGACAAAGGACGTGTTGCAGCTTCTCTTGCAGCTACAGAAGTTAGCCATGCACCATAACTCCAGCCAATCCGATGCAAACACAAGTCAGCTGGCCACTTCCGGGAAAGCTGTGTTCTCCTGTTCTGGTTCCCTCCTCTTTCACATCTTCCTAGCTCGAGAAGGATGAGCCGTTTACGGCCAGAGACCATCCCATTCCCTCTTTGGAGATGGAGACTTTTGGGCAACTCTCTTAAAAAGGGAGCTGGATTCTTCATAATCTCAGGAAAGCAGGCCACCAGGAGTGGCCAAGGCTTTTACGCACTTCATCAGGATTTCACAGGGCTAGAAAGGAGGGGAGAGCATTGCTTCTATTTTCTCTTGTTGCCGTTTGCTTGCCAGGGTGACCCAGCCCGTCGAGACCGCATGTCTCTCAGAAAGCTGTGCGATCTGTTCTGTATGGGACACGTGTTTAGGGATCTGTGTTCTCAACGACCCCACTGTGGCCTTTTGAAGGCAACATGGGACACTGTGGCTGATCTGATTGTTTTTTTCTTAGGTACTCCAGAAAGTCTGTTTTCTTAGATGTTTTGGGTTGTTCCTAAGTAACAACCGCCCACATCTCAGTGTAGCCCCCTCCATGACTTTATACCCTTATAATGGGATGAGGAAAGCAGGAAGTGTAAAACAAAACAAAACAAAACAAAACAGCTTCTGGACATTCTACAGGCAGCTTTCCTTCCCTCCCCTTTGGAAGTTTAAAAGGGACTACAACAAACTTCTTAAAACATCTGCTTAATGAGGTTTTGCCTTGAGACAGCGGGTTGGGGAGAGAGAGGATAGTCTGAACACAGCTGAGCTTTGCCAAACCCCGTGGCTGTGACAAACATGCACAGCCTTGCCGTCCCTCAAAGCCTTTTTTATTTCACGGATGAAGATAATGATATTCATTTGAGGGGCATATTATGCCCTTCTGTTGCATATACAAACCAGCTTTAATGGATATTTTTAAAAATTTCCCACGGGGAAAATAGGCCATGTAGAAGTGCCAGGCATTCAACTGTCACTTCCTCCCAGGGAAAAAAAAGAAAAAAAAATCAACAGTCCCACTTAGATGGAGCCAGCTATTGCTTTCACTGTTAAAAAAGCTCTTAATGTTTCTGCCTACACATTTGGCTTTAGGGCTTCCTCAAACCTATAACCACCTGCCAGAGTCCTAGACTAATTTAGAATAGTTTATACAGATGACAGGAAAGAGGGTAAAAAAGAGACTCCAATTTGTTTCCTTTTGCAACCGGCTCGGACTTCCATAATCCAGTATTTAATGGGACTTCATTGCAGCCACGTCAACAGAGAATCCCTACTTGTGCCATTTTGCAGAGTTATTTCCCGACCTTTGGTCCTTCGACTGGCTTAGAACACCACCAAAACCTGCCGAGGCTGTAAGATCTTTCAGTCTGTGAGCTTGAACTTTCTCAGCTCCTGAGGGAAGGATAATGTGATATTTGGGGCTAATCAGGTTGAATGGGACCACTTTTATGCCTATGGGCTCTCCTTCCTTACCTACTTGCCAGGGAGAGTCTAGGGATTCTAGAAATTAATAAAAGAAATCAATGGATGAATAAATAAATGGATGGATAGATAAAATGGAGGGAGGGAGGGAGGAAAAATTACATGAGAAAGTGTGACCCACCACTCTGTAGTTATAACTCCTTAGATATTCAGCAAAGTCTATGCCCCCAGCCTAGCCTATGTTCCTACAGAATGCAGACATATAGTACGTTCCCTGGAATAGGACATTCCTGAGTCAGACTCTTATTAAAATGCATGAGTAAAGTCTCAAATTCTGTAATCCCTTGTTTCTTGATGTCTGCTACTTATTTTTGAAAACCAGAGTTTTTTAATGCCAGAATGTTCTCAAAATTGTACCTAGAATGAAAGATTTTAAAATCACGATTAAAAAAAAAGCAATGTCCTAGTTGGTTCAGAGTCCGACTCTTAATCTCACGGTACATGGGACTGAGCCCTGTGCTGGGCTCCATACTGGATTTTATCCTGCTTGGGATTCTTTCTCTCTGTCTTTCTGCCCTTCCCCTGCATGCCTGCTCTCTCTTAAAATAAATGAATGTTAAAAAAAAAAAAAAGTCTTAATAGGTCCAGAAATAATCCATTTGTTTTGTAAATGAAATACTCATAATATGCACGCGTACAGTGCAGAGGAACAGTAACGAATACACATACACACCTAGGGAAGAAAATAACGAATGAGAACGGATGAAGGAATGGATGAATGACCAAGCTTACTGGAGGTGACCACAACATCTCCAGACAAGCCTTGTTCAACAGCGTATGAAAGAATAAAGTCACCCTTGACCCGAAAATTCACGTAGCATTTCTTCTGATCCTACTCGAATAGGTGACCACGCTGGGTCAACTCAATATACGACACAATAGATTTCTGGCACCAGAAAGCCCTTAAGACGTTAGCCTATGTCCTCTTGCCCCGATACAATTTCAGTATCGTTTCAAAACAATGAGTGTGTACTTCTCATTATAAATAACTTCCCACCATATTAAACGGTCCTAAAGGTGCTTTATTTCCAAAAGTACTTTATGTGCTTTCCAACAACTTGACAAAGGCAGGCCTGGTGGTCATCGGGTGGTTGAATGGCATGTTGGCCCAACTCCAACATGGTTTTTAAGATGTGAGGGGAAATGCTGTGCCCATCTGTGGCCACACTTGGGAAGCTGTCTGGTGGTTTCTCCCATATTTGGATTTGGGTTTTGGTAGCTGGAGGTAGCTTTGCCTAGGCCAGCAGCTCCCTGCCAGTTCATGCATAATTCACCCAAGTGGATGAAACAGGCCCATTAGGGACAGACCCTGGCCGGTTTTTCCCTGGTTCATCATCAAATTTGTTCTCTGTTTTGATCTCAAATCCTCCCCTTTGATACCGACGAAGCTGGCATAAGTTGGATAACGACAGGCGATATCTGGTGGCAGATGGACTGGGGCCCACCTGAACAACAAAGTTAGGCTTTCAACCCAGCCAGTGAGCTGGAGGGAGGGGGGCGGGGGAGCGGACGTCCAAGAATGAGATCACAAACATCAAGAAAACAGCCCACACTTAGTTAGGCTGAAAGATATGAAACGGACCAGATATTCCATGTTTAAAACCCAGTCCGTCATCCTGTTCCCATCAGGCCCTGAGATGAAACGGCTCCTGAACATCTGTGTCCTTTGATCTTGGGCTCTTCACATTTTTCATTAGGAAGAGACTGGAATGACATGTTGCAATGCCTTCTCTGTCACTTTTCCAGAGGCTGTCGTTTATAAATGTTCTGTGTTAATCAGAATTATAAATGAGGAACTTTTTTTAATATTGTAAGCTACTCACAGGCCTGTGTCCTGCTCTTATTCAACCTGCACCCCCCCCCCCCCCCCCGCACAAGCCACAGGAAATCTAGAACTCCTGCCTCCCATCCAGAAGCTGACCATGGCCCCACCCTTTAAACCCTAAGAGCTTCCCGTAGCCTTGTGAGAACTTCTTCTCAGCCCCCCAGCCCCCTCTTCTGCCTCACCTTTCAACCCTTCTGCCCTTTTTCTTCCAGTTGGATCCCTCTGGAACATAAGCGTATGGCACTTAGCACAGGTACAACTAGTTAAGTGTGTGATGATGGCTCAGGACAAATCTCATTAAAGTGTAGATTCCGCCCAGTGGTTTCCACCATCTTGGCAATGGGCTCCCGAAGCTGGGGACGGTGGTGCCCAAGTATCGCTGCATAAACCACACAGGTGGATGGAACCCGCCATTGGGCCTTCGTCACTTTCGTAGCTTCAAGGCCTGGCACAGCGCCAGAGGCACAGCAGACACGTAGAAGGCACCCATGGAACGAACTGAATAAATAAATGAGCAAATCAATCTCAGTGCTGCAAAGGCTCTTTATCGCAGCACCTCACTCATTTTACATTTGAGCGAAGATGTGCTGAAAGATATTCAGCTATCTGGCACTGGGGCAAACTAGAATCCAAGTCTCATGGTTGAAAATACAGTGCTTTTTCTACCGTCATTACTGCGGCAGGGATGGGGAGATGAGGATGCATACAGACGCTTAAACGTGCTAAATTCCACCTCATGTGTGGATTTCTACCTATTTTTATTTCATTGTTCCTAGAATTAAAATTCATGGACAATGAGCAAATAATGATTTGCTAGGTCCCAGGCAGACTTTTGAACCGGGCCCTCAGGAAGGGCTGTGAATTACAAAAAGGTCTATTTTTCTTGCCGTCTGAAGCCAGGATTCCCAACAGTGGTGAAGGTCTTACTGCCTAAGACCTCACCAGGCAAAATGGCTGACCAAACATGGGGCAATTTTTCGTACTTCTGGATCTATAAGTACAACACTCAACGTCCTAACGCATTGCTCAGGGACCCTGGAGCTCCACTTCCTGTCCCAGTGTGCATGGATGGGCCAGCATGACACGAGGGGAAGGGGTGCTCCTGAAACCCTGGACAGGCACAGGATCACGATGCCTGGTGGGGTGATCTTCTCCCTGTGCTGTGATGTTCTGTTTCAGTACAGTTTGTGGATTTGCTTTAAACTCAAAGCAGCTCTAACAAAGCCTTGCTTCCTCCTCGTGGAAGACATTCAGGCCTAGAAGGACCAAATGGTACGGTGGGAGACGGTAAAATTGGGGAAGTAAATAAAACATTTTCTCTCAGGCTTAGAGTACAGACAGTTCCCTACTTGTGGATGGGTTGTTGTAACAGTCTTTTCCAAGGCTTTTTTTTTTTTTTTTTTTTAATTTACATCCAAGTTAGTTAGCATCTAGGGCAACAATGACTTCAGGAGATTCCTTAGTGCGCCCCTTACCCATTTAGCCCATCCCCCCTTCCACAACCCCTCCAGCAACCCTCAGTTTGTTCTCCATTTTTATGAGTCTCTTCTGTTTTGTCCCCCTCCCTATGTTTATATTTTTGTTTCCTTTCCCTTACGTTCATCTTAAAGTCCTCAGATGAGTGAAGTCATATGATTTTTGTCTTTCTCTAATTTCACTTAGCATAATACCCTCCAGTTCCATCCACATAGTTGCAGATGGCAAGATTTCATTCTTTTTGATTGCCAAGTAATACTCCATTGTGTATATATACCACACCTTCTTTATCCTTTCATCCGTCGATGGACATTTGGGCTCTTTCCATACTTAGGCTATTGTTGATAGTGCTGCTATAAACATGGGGGTGCATGTGTCTCTTTGAAACAGCACATCTGTACCCCGTGGATAAATGCCTAGTAGTGCAATTGCTGGGTCGCAGGGTAGTTCTATTTTTAGTCTTTTGAGGAACCTCCATACTGTTTTCCAGAGTGGCTGCACCAGCTTGCACTCCCATCCAAGGCTGTTCTAAATGGGGATGTTTTTACCCCAGAAACAGAGCTACATCTGTGGTTCACCTTCCAGATTGGACCTTTAATCCCAAAGTGTTTATCTTCAGAGCCCTTCTAAATACGATCCTAGTACAGTAGAGAATCCCATTACCTACTCCAACATCTACTCACTCTTAAAAGAAAACCCATTTTGGGGAGCACACTGGGATCCATAGTGAAAGAAAACATTTCTCTAGCAGCTAAGTGTGGCCAGGTGACAAATGAGATGTAAGTGTAAGGATTTCTGGAAAAGCTGCATGAAAGGAGGTCATTTAGCTGGGAGAGGTGCCCTTTTTGCCTTTCTGTGGCACGCAACACAATCATGAAGGCTGGAGCTTCAGCAGCCCTTTTGGGGCAGAGGGGGTTGTGCATGGAAGCTCATGGGCTCAGACGATGTGGCAGAGACAAAGCCTTGTTTCTGAGCACTAGGGAGCTGTTCCATGAATCTTGGCCTACCGCCCTCCAAACTCCTTTCACATGAGAGAGAAGCCAATGCTCTTATTGCTATCATTTGAGATTTTTCTATTGTATACAGCTGTGTGCAATTCTTAACTGACAAGCCCATGGATGACAAGGTCTTGATGCAAAATTGTGAGGTCTGCAATACATCTACCCCTAAACCCTCCCTGGCAGGAATGACAAAAAGAATACGCACACTTGTCTGAAAGAGCCAGAAAAAAGTAGGGTAATAGGAACTGACATTTGTGGAACACTACATATTTGACAGCCATAGTAATTTCTAGCCACCACAACATTGTATAAAGTAACTATGAATAATCTACCCCCCCACCTTTACAGATGAGGAAACTGAGGTTCAAGTAGCTTACAAATCTGTTCAGCCGTGAAGTGTCTGAGTAAGAGTTACATGTTTGGCATGAGACAGACATAAATACAGTAACAGGTAGGAAGTGGTAACATTTTAAAGAACTTACCAACAAATTTAGTAAATAGCAATTACATGGGAAAACAAAAAAAAAAAAAAAAAAAAAAAAAAAGCTAACTTAATAGAATTAACAGAAGTATTAGATGTAAAGATGCCTACCACACGGCAGATACTCCAAAACATCAGCTCCCATCTGGGTTTTTATTTTTATTAAGATGTTTTTAATGTTTATTTACTTTTGAGAGAGAGAGACAGAGTGTGAGCAGGGGAGGGGCAGAGAGAGGGGGAGACACAGAATCTGAAACAGGCTCCAGGCTCTGAGATGTCAGCACAGAGCCCGATGCGGGGCTCGAGCTCACAGACAGCGACATCATGACCTGAGCCCAAGTCAGACGCTTAAACAACTGAGCCACCCAGGCGCCCCCCATCCCTTCTGGATTTTTAAAAACCCCTTCCTGAAACACACAGTCACCTCCCAAACTTCCGGGATGTATTTTGTTAGATTATTTTTGTCTGGGAGGGGACATCCGTGGAAACCTATAATCATTTAATTTAAAAAGTTGTATGTAGGGGCGCCTGGGTGGCGCAGTCGATTAAGCGTCCGGCTTCAGCCAGGTCACGATCTCGCGGACCGTGAGTTCGAGCCCCGCGTCAGGCTCTGGGCTGATGGCTCGGAGCCTGGAGCCTGTTTCCGATTCTGTGTCTCCCTCTCTCTCTGCCCCTCCCCCGTTCATGCTCTGTCTCTCTCTGTCCCAAAAATAAATAAAAAAAAAAAAAAAAAAAAAAGTTGAAAAAAGTTGTATGTACCTGAAAAATGTAGTGGCTAGATTTATGAATGGGGTTAAGAGCATGCACACACCCTTACTCCCCAAATTCATGACCTCAGAAGGATACCCCATTCAGAAATAGGGTCTTTGCATATGCAGTTAAATTAAGGTGAGGCCCCACTGAATCAGAATGTGCCCTAAATCCAATGACTGGTGTCCTTATAAGAAGGGGAGAGAACATACAGAGATACAAATGAGAAAAAGGCCACACGAAGACAAAAGCAGAGAGAGATTACAATGATGGAGTCACAAGGATCGCCAAGAATCGCCAGGGAAAAACCATGAAAGGATTGTTCTCTAGAGCCTTCAGAGGGAGCAGGGCTACCAACTCCTTGATTTTGAACTTCCAGCCTCAGGACCATGAGGGAACACATTTCTGCTGTTGTACGTTACTGGTTTGTGGCAATGTGCTATGGCATCCCAAAGAAACTAGTATAGCCCGGAAATATTTGAAGTATCAAACAGCACTGACCAGTGAAAGTATTTATTATACTGAGATCCATTTCTGTGTATCTGAAAAACAACTCTGCAGGTTACTATGCATTCGACCTCCTATTGTATTTTGTTCTTCATAAGCACTGCTGTGCTATCCTGGACTCAACTCCTGGGAGCCTGCACCAGGTTCTAGGATTCTGGCTGAGAACTGTAATTAGTGGTCGACGCTGTGCTTCATCTGTTGATGGTGTACTGGTTACACAGGCGGGAAGAGTCAGCGGTCGTGTGTCAGATGCGCTAATCAACAGCGGCTAATGAGATTTGGGGATGAGATTTGACTTTTTCTTGGAAACATAAGCAACCCTTGTACGCGATTACAACTTGCATGTATTTGCCTGATTGTAAACGTCATGTTCTATTCTTCTGAAATTAACACAATCGAGTTTAGTATACTTATGTTCAGAATATCAAATGAATAAACATGACTTTATACATACCCCATAGTTTTACAAGTCTGTGATGGAGAAACCCAATTATGATAATTTAAAGACAGAAACGATAATTTCCTTCAACTGTCGGCAAGAAAAAAAGGTTTCCTTCCCCTGGAAAAATTCACAATACCGCAAATGAGATACTTATCTCTTGAGTTTCCATACAACTTAGCTAAAGACAAAAAACCTCTAACGGAAATAATCTCAAATGCACATAAGGATTTCAAATTTATGTAACATGAAAGATTCCACAAATATCAAAATGTTCTCCATGTAAAACAGTTATCTCCACTAACTTAGTGTTCCCCTCTGTAGGCCTAGCATCTACCCTAGCAGGCTATAAAAGGATTCCTGATTCTATATATGAGCTATATTTAATATATTTACATTATCAAGGTCAGATTTCTCCAATGACCAGAATGATCCCCTAAAAGCAGTTTACACAGAACCATAGCAGAAGCCAATCAATGTGTTTATAATCTCTTCGGTGTTTAAGATAGTAGTTTGTTGTTTTTTTTTTTGTCTGTTTGTTTTGTTTTGCATTCAGTTTTCTACTAATACAATGAGACAGGCTTAAAAGAAAACAAGTACTCTTACAATCCCAACAATGAAAAGATAAACAACCCAAGTATAAAATGGGCCAAAGGTGTGAATAGATAGTTCTCTATGATGACACAGAATGGCCGATGAACACACAAAAAGACGTTCAACATCGTTCGCAGCTAGGGCAATGAAAATCAAAACCACAAGGAAATGCCACCTGATGCCCATCGGGATAATCAGAATCAAGAACTCTACCACAGTAAGTGTGGGCACGGATGTGGAGTAGTTGGAGCACTCATATGCTGCGGGTAGGACTAGAAAACGGAGCAGCCGCTTTAGAAAATGGGTCAGCAGTGCCTCAAAATGCTAAACATAAAGTTACCATAAGACCCAGCAACCCACTCGCAGGAAGCTCTTCAAGAAAACTGAAAGCGGGTGTCCACACAAAACCTGTACGTGTTCCCAGCAGCATCAGTTACAAAAAAGTGGACACAACCCGGATGTCCATCAGCCCATGAATAGATAAACAAAGTGTGGTATATCCATACAATGGCAGATTGTTTGGCCATTGTCAGGGAGCAAGGTCCCCTTCGAGGGTCCTTCTAGCAGGGCTGAAAACTGACATGATATAGAGTAACAGAGAATATCAAATTTAATAGGGATATACATAAGGAATCCACAAAGACATGGAAATTCCAGAGAGAGGCAAAATGAGGTCTAGATGTCCCTAAGGAGGCCGGGGTCTGGGATTTCTGAAGAGAGGACTGCACTTCACAGGGTGATAAGAAGAGATGTTTGGTAATTAGATGTTTGCCCTGCCAAACAGATGGGTCACTCAGATAAAACTTTTTTCTGCTAATAACCCTTCTTCTGGGAAAAACCCTCATTTAGATTCTTCTATGGAGTTGAGGGAGGACGTATGTTTGTCTGGAGCCCACAGGGTTGGTTTGTATAACTCTGTGAATATACTGAAAACCACAAAACTGTAAAATTTCAGGGGGTGAAATTTAGGTCATGGGAGTATCTCAGTAAATTCATAAGAATAGGGACAACTGTTATTTTTTAAATAAACATTCGCAACAAAAACATAAAGCAGTATTTATTTTCACTCACAATTAAAAATCCTTGTCAAGGGGCGACTGGGTGGCACAGTCGGTTAAGCGTCTGACTTCAGCCAGGTCACGATCTCGCGGTCCGTGAGTTCGAGCCCCGCGTCAGGCTCTGGGCTGATGGCTCAGAGCCTGGAGCCTGTTTCCAATTCTGTGTCTCCCTCTCTCTCTGCCCCTCCCCCGTTCATGCTCTGTCTCTCTCTGTCCCAAAAATAAATAAACGTTGGAAAAAAAAAAAATCCTTGTCAAAGCAAAAAACAAAAATCAAGGTGGCCCTTAAGAGAATTCCTTTCAACTCAATTATGTGGGGTTCCCTGTTCCCCCTCCCCCTCCCCCTCCCTTCCCTGCATCTCTTGGGGCTTCTGGTCAGGTCATTCAGACAGCTGGACACATTTTTAATTCAGCTGGCCGACTGCTTAAGGAAATCAGTAAGATGTTTCCACGGGACAAGTCAACTATTTTGTTGGCCAGACTGGAGGATCCGACCCGTGACTGGCCACAAGCACAGTCCCGCCATCTTCATTTTCCAATCTCTGGCACGTCTTTCCCATCTCCACTCCGCATCTGGCTGCGCAGTTTATCAGACGTTGCTTACTACAGGTAATACACCACTGTGCGGCACCTGTAATCACTCTTTCCAGGGTCACTGGACTTACACGGTCTATCACTGGACGTGGCGGCAAAGAGGAAGCACCACAGTGCTTGAAAAGCCAGTGATTATCCTGCAGCCCAATGGGATGATTTCAGGGCATCTTGAAGAGAAAAAACTGAACAAATCTTGCAACATTCCCGTGTGTGTGTGTGTGTGTGTGTGTGTGTGTGTGTGTGTGTGTGTAACTAGTTGAGTCATACATGTCAAGTTTCTTAATGCTCTTTTAAATTCCAAGAAGATCAGTAAAAATGATTAAAACAGCAACGTGGAGTTGAACAGCTCAGGCCAGTGAGGCAGAAACCGGAGTGTTAGACGCCACAAATGACTTGTGTGGCCCCGGCAGGTCCTCATCCCTTAGGTGGGAGGAGTGGATCATCTTTTCATGATGGAAGAATAGAACAATGAATCCTGAGTACCCATTTCCAGCTTAAACAATGATCTATTGGCCTGTCTCCTACCACTGAGAATACCCCTATACTCTTTCCTCTTCCTTCCAACCCCCCTGCAGAGCTTTTCAAGGACACAGATTCCTGGGCCACACTCCACGGGCTTTGGACTGATCAGGTCTATAATGGGACCTGAGAATTCTTGTTTTTCTTGAAGACTCAAGTTTGGAACCCAATGACCTGGAGAGCCCTTGAAATTTCTCTCTAGCAACAAAAATTCTACCAGCTTAAGATGTCCAAAGCAACGAATGCCATAGGTCGAGTTTATGAAACAGTAAAAATATATTTTATGTGCAGCATATACACTTTATAGCGCATTAAACCTGTGACGAAGAAGCTGATACTACTTGTTTCAATTTGAGCACAGACCCAGACCCTCAAGAAAGAATAATCTTCAGTGCAGAGTGCGGAGAAACCCCTAGTGTCCCAGAATTCATAACTGTGAGATACAGAGCATTCTAACTACTTGCTTGGAATCAGAGGGACGTTCACCACCACCAAAGTGAGAATTAGGTACGTGGGAAATATTACACGACACCCAAACTTCAAAATTAAACCAACTGATGTGCTTCCGTGTATTCTGAGATCAGCTGACAGGAATCCGTGTCAACATATGGACAACAGTGACAAGTTAACCACGGAAACTCCAACATATCGACCACGCAGAAGGTGCCTAGCTGGTAAGCACTTTTCTGGCAATTTTATCTTGAAGATCATTTCCTAGGACCATCTTAGCTTTCAAATTAATCTAACTTTCTGCCAGTGTCTTGTCCAGAAGACATCATCCAGATCTTTATAGGTAACTGCATTCCAAAACCAAATTTTGAGCCTCCCAATTATAATACAAAAAGCCTTAGTAAGGGACTTCATGCTGCATCCTTGCTCTGAGATCACCAAAATTCTCAAATCCTACAAATGGAAGGGACTTCGGGAAGCATGCAGCTACTCAGCTTGATAACGAATCTTTTCATTTAAAGATACTGCTTTTAATTTCTTTTAATGTGTGTGTATGTGCAATCAAAATGACAATGTCCGCTGAGTTAAATATAAATCGAGAAAAGTGAGACTGCTTGATTCTGTGGGCATCCCAAGCAGCCCCTGTACTTTAATTCAGACTTCATGTACCCACGAAAAACTGGGCTACATGTGAGCAGCTAGCTGGAGGCGGAACCTAAAATAGCAGCTCAAGCTTTGTATCCATCCACTTAGGAAACACCCTGAGCTGGCTGAGGAACCAGCTGTTGCTACAAGAAAAATTAACTTTTATAGCTGGATAGATATTCCTTAGGATCAACACCAACACATACAAGAGGAGAAAAATGACATGGTGTTTTCTAATCTGGACCTCGACAATTACCCTAAAATTTTAAAGTGTGTTTATCTTTAGACCAGATTCAGATTTTTATGCATTTTTTTTATTTTTTTTTTCTTTTCAACGTTTTTTTTTTTATTTATTTTTGGGACAGAGAGAGACAGAGCATGAACGCGGGAGGGGCAGAGAGAGAGGGAGACACAGAATCGGAAACAGGCTCCAGGCTCTGAGCCATCAGCCCAGAGCCCGACGCGGGGCTCGAACTCACGGACCGCGAGATCGTGACCTGGCTCATGTCGGACGCTTAACCGACTGCGCCACCCAGGCGCCCCTATTTTTATGCATTTTTAACAGAAGGTTTGGTATAGGCAATCCATGCTTCCCTCCCCAAAAAGGCTAAGTTTTTTTTTTTTTTTCTTCAATGTTTATTTCTGAGAGACATGAGAGAGTGTGAGTGGGGGAGGGGAAGAGAGAGAGACACAGAATCTGAAGCAGGCTCCAGGCTCTGAGCTGTCAGCACAGAGCCCGACGCAGGGCTCAAACCCATGAACTGTGAGATCTTGGCCTGAGCTGAAGTCAGATGCTTCACCAACTGAGCCACCCAGGCGCCCCAAGGATAAGTTTTTAAAAGGTAAATTCATAGCTTGCCCGCAACAAAGTCTCCACTTCACTGATTATGTATCTGAATTTTTTCCAAAAAACTATGCAAACTGGAAGAGGATCATTTAACCCTAGAGTGGTTTGGCAAAAGTACAATTAATTCATGGTGTCTTAAGCACATTTTTCTCATTAAGATAATACTGCCTAATTAATATTTCAATTTGAAAGCCAGTCAAGTAAGCCTGCATCATTTGGGTTTTATTGATTGAAATAATAAGCATAAAATTAAATACTCTAGGGAAGAGTACTCTTAAAAATAAAGTCTATTTATAAAAATGTTTTAAATTTTAAAAGTAACTGCATCACAAAATAAGAAAATGAAGAAAACATCCCAGAATCTCATCACTACAAGTCAATCACTGGACCATTCTAATGTATTTCCTTTCGGTAATTTTAAACAAGTCTCTTTTTGTAAAGTTATACTTAGAACAACTATAACTTTAAAATCGTAATTTTACATTAGGTAAATTTAGTTATACTGCCATGACTTTAGAATAATTTTCAAATGAATGGACAAATGAGTCATAATCTGCATCATGATTATTAGTGAAAGTTATCACATTGGACATATTCATGTATACAACTTCCATATTTTTGTATTCTTTTCTTAGAAGGGACTAAGAGAATAGCCACAAATATTTTAGAGCTCTTGATAGATATAGCCAGACAGCTTTCCAACAGGAGTACCAACCTACAACGCAAACTGAAACACAGAAAAATATTTGATATGCTCTTTACCAGCATATTTATTAGGTGTTTTCCCAAAAAAATTTTTTTGTGAATATGTGAGAAGTGATATTTCATTTTTATAACTTTAATATCTTTGCCAGAGTGCTAGAATAATTTCTATTTGTTAATTGTGAGTTCTTTTTTGGAACTATTTTGCCAATTTATCTACTGGAGACCTTATAAATTTGTATGAGCTCTGTAACAGACTTCCTTAATTCTATTATCTCCTGTTTTGTTTTGGGTTTACATTTGTTAAAATTAAGAAAGGGGAACCTCACTAAAACAGAATCAGGAGGTTCAGCACAGGAAGTGCTCAGGCTCCACTGCTCAACTGCAGACCCAATAGGAAGAGACGACCTTGCAAGGTGGATACTACTTCACTATCCCAGCAGCTGAGAAGAAAGGCTTTCCCCTTGACCCAGCAACAGCCCAGCCAATGAGAGACCGTCACAGTGAGCTGTGGCCAATGAGAAGCCACCATACTTCCAACTCCCGCTTTAACAGACTTTTGTTTGTAACAGGCTTCCCAATGTCCCCCTTTCCCCTGCGAATGAGCCAGTCCTCTCCTTTGTTGCCTGGACTTGCCTATGGTTTGGCCAGAGCTTGCTTGTCTCAGACTGCAATTTTCTGCTATTCCTGAACAAACCCATCTTTTGCTGGTAAAATAACTGGCAGTTTTACTTTTAAGGTAACTTTATTATATTTGACCCAAAAAACACCTCTCAAGTTTATTTTCGTGCATGGTTTGAGAGGAGTCTTAAAAATATACTACCCCAAATTACTGACAACTTTATTCTAAAGTATCATTCATGGAGTAACCTTTCATTTCACATGGATGATTATAAATTGTTAAGTATATTGATAAACAGCAGTTTAAAAAATTCAATTCAGCAGCACACCCCACCCCCAACTAAGGTGAATGCATGCTTGGAAAAATGCAGGTGACATAGAAGAGACCAAAACGTTATCACTATTCGTTTATCTTACACACTGATGACTACACATACATATTTACGTTTGTGTGTACGTATGCACACATAAAGTGACATGTTGATATCTCACTGTGGTTTTGATTATTAATTCTACCATGAGACATTTGGTGTTTTCCCACCAAAAGGGAAGCCATGGTCTGAGAGGAAAGACACCAAGCTGAGGAGTCCTACAGGGTCTCCTGTCCCCACTGATGAGCTGACAGACCGCAGCTGGGGGGGGGGGGGGGTTCCAAACCACTGGGCCACAGTTCCTCAGCTGTAAAATGGTGACAATAATGCCTTTCTCACAGTGTTAAGTTCCTAGGACAGTGCTTAGAATCTAATAAGTGGTTGTAGGCATCTAATAAGTGGTTGTTGCCATACCTTGGCCCTTATACTTGGAATAAAACAATGCGGAATCTGGTGCCCTCTGTTAATACAAGGTCTAGTTTGCAAACCCTGTGTGTACATGATCCCAGGAACATGTGATAAATACTCTAATGAGCTACGAACAAGGAACCTCAGGAGCGCGGGAGAAAAGATCTAGCGAGGGAGGCAGTAACAGCTTCACAGAATAGTCAACCCAGACAAAACGGCACTTAACCGTCCTCTTTCAACAATCTCCGTGCTTCTGCCAAAACAACTCAGCATGCCATTCTAGGCAACAGGATGTGTCTTGGTGGCTAAAAGTTTATAAAATCCTGAAAGTTAAACAAGAATTGTAGTTATTTCACATTACTTTTCAAGTTTTACATGTGAAGCCTACCCCAGATAGTAACTCCCTCGGAGAACACAGATCAATCTGGACTCTGAAGCGGGTGGGGGATTTGGCTAAATCAAGTCATACTCAAAAGCAAGACTTCTTTTTTCAGAAGCAGATGCCAGTGGCACAGCTCAAGAGAAACCTAATTAGTAGGGTGTGAGGGGACCTGCACTTTGTCATCAGCATATGCTACTGAAGCAAAGGGGGCGAGCCCTGCCTTTGCTCAGCAGCCGGGCGGAGAGTGCCATCCGGGATCCGGGTCCGCCTGGCAAAGGGACAGGAGACCATCTCGCTGCCGCAAGCAGCTCATCCCGTTGCCTTCCCCTCACACATGAAACCAACACGTGGTAAAACCACACACGGGGTCCTGCCTTCAAAAACCAGGTTTTCTTTGAGAAAGCAACTCCCACCAGATTTAGTACTCTAGGATTTGCCTATGGGTTCAGGAAATGCTCTATCATGCCAGGAAGCCTTGTTGTCTCCTGGGCCATCTTCTTCCCAAAGATGTCACCAAGACTTGCCTGAGGTAGGTTTTTATTTGGAGCTAATAACCGTTTTATTTTCCTTTTAACGAACTCTGTTAAACCTTGTTTGCAGAGATGGTTTAGGACAGCAAGGTTCTGTTCTGGTGGATGTCAGGGAAGAGAGGCAGGCAGCTGAAGGAGGACATGGATGGAGAGGAAGGTCTCAGCAAGACCAGGAGTAAGATGGAAACTCTAGTTGTGGATGGATTAAAGATAAAATATGGTCTGTAGACACAATGGAATATCACACAGCCTTAAAAAAGGAAGTGCAGACACAATACAGATGAACTTTGAGGAAATACTAAGTGAAAAAACTAGTCACAAAGGGACAAATATTGTATCAGTCCACTTACGTGAGGTCCCTTGAGGAGACAAGTTCAGAGACAGAGTTGAAGGTGGTTGTCAGGGGCTGAGGGTGGGGCGATGGGGAGTTAGTGTTTAATGGGGACAGTGTTTCAGTTTGGGAAGATGAAAATATCTAGACACAGATGGTAATATTACTTACACAACAATGTGATTGTACTTAATGCCACAGAACCGTAGCCTAAAAATGGTTAGTTAACACGGTAAATTATATATTATGCATATGGTACCACAATTAAAAAAAAAAAAGTAGACCTCCAACTTGGGACTACCCAAGCCCACTGCAGAGGCATCTTAAACACCATGTTCATTTTAAGAAGATCCAAAGAGGACTCTATTTAAATGCA
Organism: Lynx canadensis; assembly: GCF_007474595.2. NCBI lineage: Eukaryota > Metazoa > Chordata > Mammalia > Carnivora > Felidae > Lynx > Lynx canadensis. The sequence continues at coordinate 47,496,015 of NC_044316.2, forward strand.
TGCACGCTTGTGTATAAAACAGCCTAGACTTACTGCAGGTGGGAATGCAAACTGGTGCAGCCACCCTGGAAAACAGCATGGAGGTTCCTCAGAAAATGAAAAATAGAACTACCCTACCACCCAGCAATTGCACTACTAGGTATTTATCCAAAGGATACAAAAATGCTGATTCATAGGGGCACATGCACCCCAATGTTTAGAGCAGTGCTATCGACAATAGCCAAAGCGTGGAAAGAGCCCAAATGTCCATCCACAGATGAACAGATAAAGATGTGGTATGTACGTATGTATGCACACACATACGCACAATGGAGTATTACTTGGCATCAAAAAGAATGAAATCTTACCATCTGCAACAATGTGGATGGAACTAGATTGTATTATGCTAAGTGAAATCAGTCAGAGAAAGACAAATATGATTTCACTCATGGGGAATTTAAGAAGCTTAACAGGTGAACACAGAGGAAGGGAAGGAAAAATAAGACAAAAAGAGAGGGAGACGAACCGTAAGAGACTCTTAAATACAGAGAACTGAGGGTTGCTGGAGGGGTTGTGGGTGGGGGGATGGGCTAAACGGGGGATGGCACGAAGGAGGGCATTCAGGATGAGCACTGGGTGTCACAAGTGATGAGTCACTAAAATTCTACTCCTGACATCATCATTACGCTAAATGTTAACGAACTTGGGTTTAAATAAAAGATAAAGTAAAATAAAACAGCTTAGACCTAAAATTTACTTCCCAACTACTAAGGGAAGCACAAATGAGATTTGCAAGGTTACTATCATTCCTTGTCCTAAATAAAAAAAAAAAAAAACAAGTCACGTGAGGCCTTTGGGACAGTTGTGTTCTCTTGTTCCTTGTCCTCAGGGAGGATGTGCTCGGGAAAGGACCAAAGGCCGGAATTCAAAGGACGCACAGCAGAGCCGCACAAAGCAGCTGGCCCTGGCCTTCCATTTGCCCCGTCACAGAAAACACTTTCTGGAGACAGTCTCCAGTTGGTACTCAAGAATCCCAGAGTGGGAGGGAGGCCTCCGGATGGTAGCATAAGAGCCAGATTCAGAACCAGAATCTCTCAGGTCCACCCTTCAAACCCAGCACTCCCCGACCCCTGCTTCATGTTCAAACCCAGTGACTTTTTCTCATCCTACAGCAGCTAAGCCACACCACCCCTCGTAACAAAACAAAAACAAACAAAAGGAATTGTTTTAACTTTAATCTCTCTTCAATTTCCTACAAAGATCCTGAACGTCTGACACAAAGGACAACCTTTGTCTTTCTATCAGGCACCTAGGAAGACACCCATTACCCTAGAAAGGATGGGAACGTGTGGGGGCGGGCTTAATGTGACTGGGCACCAAGTGGGGCCTGCTTCCGAGCAGCGAAGGCAGGAGGGCAAAGGAAAAACACATCCAATTGAACCTTGCACGCCCAAATTACAGTTCTGACTTCTCCTGCCCTGCTCTCACTTGCTTTTTTTATCTTGTTTTTATGGGGCTTAAAGAAGCCACAACAAACAGCAAAGGTACAAAGTGGAAAATACGCCAGAGGGTGCCCATGAAGAAATAAACGAACACTTATCAGGCGCTGGGAGATGGGAGAGGGGCTGCACCCACCAAACTAATTACAGAGTCTAAGAAAGAAAAGCACACGCAAAGGAAGCATCCGTGACGACGTACGAGCCGGCTGGTTCACAGGCAGCTAGCTGTGCAAACGGGGTTGCCCGTGACCGTGGGCAGACCCGAGCCCATATCTGCGGGACAAGCCAGCTCGCTTTGTGCCACTTCTGATACTCCAGCTGTGAAGCATGGGCTTGGTGCATTTCCAAGGCTCTCGGTGGTGTCTCTGGTCAACAAAACAGGGGGCTTGGTGCTTGGCGGTAACGGATTTAAACTCCTCTTTTAATGCACACTTACCCTTACAGTGTAGTGAGCTGAACTGCGTTGCTCAAAAAAATATGCCTAAGTTCTAACCCCTGGTACCTGTGAATGTGACCTTATTTGGAAACAGGGTCTTTGCAGATGCAGTTAAGTTAGGCTCTTGAGATGAAATCTTCTAGAATTTAGGGTGGGCCCTGACCCTGAAACCCAATGACTGATGATCTCACGAGGAGAGGGAGATTTGAGGGGCACACAGGGAAGAGCCCCCCCTACAGACAGAGGCAGAGAAGAGAGTGATCCATGTTAACAATCCAGGGATGCCAGCGAGCACCAGAAGCAGCGAGGGGCTGACAGCCTGGAAGAAACCTCGCTGACAGCTGGGTTTTGGAGTTGTGGCCTCCAGAACTGGGAGAGAATACATTTCTATGGTTTTTCAGCCACCAAGTAGTGCTAATTTGTCATGGCAGTCCCAGGAAACGAATACAGATGTTCCTTCCCTCCGTAAGAGACTTAAAAAGGTTTCTATCTTGGTCCTTAATCTAGGAAGGTGGATGACTGAACCACCTGCGGTTCTGGGGCCCCACTTGAACAATGCAATTTTGTAGCAGCATAGAAGATGTCTGAGGCTCCCTGCAGCAGAGAGGAGCAGAGTTCCAGTGTAATTTGTAGCTTAATTATCTTCCCCTGGAACCAGGAGAGGGTCTTTTTGGATTTGGGGAACTTAACTGTAGACGTGCCAAGGGAAAAAAATGCCGAAGTTGTAAACATAGTCTCCTGTGATTCTCCTTGAACGCATTAGGCAATTACATGCTAACAAACAGAACCGTTCTGGAAGCTCCTGGGTTCGCCCTTCATTACAGTTACTCAGACCACTGTCCTGAAGAAAACGGATTCCAGAAATTTCTTACCAAACTAAAAATAAGGCAGCCATCTGGGAGCGTAATCTACGGCTTTGTTTGCTCTGTGGCGCATCATCTAGCAGGAGCGGAGTGTGTTGGTAAATAGAAATCCAGAACCTGCAGTCATTAGAGCATTCCGCCCGGCCAGCACGTGCCAGGACAAGCGGTCACTGCTCACGCCGGGTGACATCATCAGGTCTGGGCTCTCTCTTCAAACTGTGTCCTTGGAGCTCCCTGTGAAATACTCCAACAGGAGAAGAGGGCAAGGACTGACCATCCTCCCACCCGGACGACCTTTGGGGCTAATAACCGACATGGGACAAGCAGACTCCCTCTCACACCAGCCATGCCTTCCCGGGCACCTGCCTTCCAAGGAGTGGGGACGTCTGGGAAGGCAGAGTGAGGAGTGGCACAATTCGCGCAGCAGGAATTTCCTCCTCCAGGTTTGTTAGAGAGCAAAACGACAGGAAATCAAAAACCTCTTCGTACCGGTGACCAAGATGGCAATACGCCCTCCCCCACTAGCCACTCCTTTCCTCTTTCGGTGATAGAAGGCTCTTCCTACCCCATCCCTACCCCACCCTCGAGTTTCAGCCTGGCGTCCGGGCTGCTTGGCTGGGACCACATCTGCCAGCCTCTCTTTAGGTCAGTGTCGCCGCTCCGGGGTTTGTGCCCGCAGGTTGTGAACATGAGTGCTGTTTGACAGACTGCCGGGCCTTGACCTCAAGCCCCTGAGCTTCAGAGCTCCCCCTCCCCCGATGCCAGCTCCAACAATGCAAATAAGGAAAGCACCCTGGAAAACGAACAGAGTGCCAAGATGAAAGAATGCCGGGTCCCCGGACAAAGCAGCAGAGAGCCCCGATTTCCAGACCGCCACAGAAGAGGAAAAATAGGCTTGTACCCTTTGCCACTGTAAGTTGGGCTCTTGTTTATGGCAGCTGGGCCTTCACTCCCACTAATCCTCAGGATCGGGCACGGAAGCACTAAATAAATGCTTCTTGATGGAATGAAGTGGTGTTCTTTGGTGGCGAACATTCAGGAAACAAATCGTTTGCTTCTGTACAAGGACTGAAGTTAAATAGCTCTACGAAGCAGCAACCTTGAAGGCTCAAAGGAAACTTCAGGAGGACCCCACTCCAGTCTCGCCGGAGTATGATTCCCTGTGCGACTCTTGAGTAAGTCATTTTTATCTCCTTTTTTATGTGGACGAGATCTGTGACTCCTCAGAGGCACAAGAGGAAAAGAACAAAGGAGGAAGTTTTTCATGAAATTATGTAATGCAATCTTTGGAAACATACTGTGAGCTCGTGTCCTTTCTCCCGCCCTCCCCCTCCTTTATGTTCCTTTGCGGGGGGGGGGGGGGGGGGAAAGGGCTTTCTTTGATAAAATGGTGGTTTGGTTAAAGCTTCTCATTTTTTTCTGTAGCAGCAAACCAGCCCTTTCTTCAAGTCTTAGTTCAGAAAAAAAAAAAAAAAAAAATCCTCATGGCCCATAATTAAATCCCCAGAACAGGGCGCTTTTACTAGGAAGGAGCTATTTAGGAAGTTCTAGAATGATGAATGAAAAGTCAATCTTAAAACTAGAATTTGATTTGAGGTTGCCCCTGCTGGGGGGATGCTTTTCTCTGCTCCAACAGTTTCCTCACAGGGGTCAACAGGCTGCAAAGAACAGTCACAAGAGCAACAAAGCTTCCACGTATCAAGCATTTACCACCACCACGACCCGGGTTAAGCACTTGACAGGCTTTATTCCGTTTGGTTCTCAGAAGGATACGATGATCATCCTGATTTTATGGATGCAGAAAATTAAAGCACAAGGAGATCAAGTCACAGAGCTGGGATTTGAACCCTGACTGTGTGAGAGCAGAGCCGGGACCGAGGATGATTCTAAGCCCCCACTGCAGGTTCCGGTGGCTGTCCGCACCTCCCCTCGGTGGGGGCCTGGGGGTGGGTGGGGAGGGATCATGCCACAACCAGCATCCTATTCAGTGTTTTCTGGGAGCTCACCTGACATGATGCCCTTGTGTGCACCCGAGGACATTAGCAATACTGTTTGTACATTTAGTGACTTGAATTTCACATCTGTGAGGCAGAGAGGGCTGGTGTCGTCATTATCCCTGACGGATGAGGGACACAGAACTGGAGGTCACGTGACTCACCCTGAACACAGGTGAGGCTGTACTTCTGGTCAACGTAAGCGATTTATATCTTTCAGATAGAAAGCTAACGTGTGACAAGGGTTGCCGCGTGTTATCATCCTCCAGGCCAATTTCGGTCTCCCTCAACTGGAGATTGCCCTCCTTCCTCCTAGGGACAGCTTCCTCACAGCCTAAGCCTGCCACCTCTCTGTTCGACTGCTCCGCACAGCCACCCAGATGATGGCCCCAGACACCTGGGTCTGAGATCATCTCAATATCTCCATGTTCCCAACCCACAGAAAGTGCACGACATGTGACAGGGGCTCAACAAGTGTCCCAGGAATGAGTGACCCAGATGACTATAGCCCTCCCCCATCACACTGAACAACCTGGGCTATGTATCAAAGTCCTAGAAGGGAGTGTGGCTTTAATTCAGGAATCCTGGGTCTTAGATCTTCTTTTCACAAGATATTTCTAAGTACCTATTTTCACTTTAAGGACCCCTCTTGCAGATTTAAAAAAAAAAAAAAAAAGGAAAGCATAAGCATATTCAATATTAAGGAATCCTTTATAATCTTCAAGCTACAAGGAAAAACTATGCAGCCATTAAAGTTGACACCGTAGAACCATATCCATCAGCCTAGAGACTTCCAATAACGTTAAGTGAAACGAGTACAACCTACAAGAAGTCCTTTATGACACTTTTGTCGTTACACAACTCTCACACGGTCATATATGTGTTAGAAAAACTCGAGCAGGATGTAAGTCAAAGTATTAGTTTTTCTTCATGGCAAGGGTAGAATTAGGCTTTTTGGCAGGGTTTGTAAATGAACGAGGATTGCTTCTGTATTGAGAAAGACACGTCTCCACTTTGGAAGGAGGGCAACTAATCAGCTACGTGCTGGTGGGTGTTGGCAGGCTACCCTAAAGCTTCCAGAAGCCATAGGAACTTACAGCTCTAGGTACTGAAAGTGGCCAGGCTCATGTACACCCGTGACCTGAGTGACAGCATCAGCAATTCATCACCAAGGTCCCAAAACAAGCGAGCATGGAGAACCGCCAAGAACAAAGGCATTTTCCTCAAGGCAGTACTTTGAAAAGGCAAATGTAAAATAAACACCAAGAAAACAATACATATGTGAAAGCCTTGTCCTGAGGACACCTCCATAAACGGGAAGAACAGCACTCCATGCCCATAGCCCGCCTCAAATCAGCCTCAGAAGCAGAATCAAGAGACCCTTCCACCAACGCTTCCCTGCAAGGCTGAAGTGCTTTTCCCCATTTCTTCCTGGTCTTTCACTAAAATGGTCTGGTGAAAATGTCACAGACCCGGAGAAGATACTTGCAAACCCATCAACAAAAAATGAACATCCAGAATACGTAAGGGATTTCTACCAACCTGTGAGGAAAGAACCACGTCTCCCCCTACATTGCCAAAGGAAGCAGAGAAAAAAAAAAAAAAAATACACCAAGGATGTACAACTAGAAGGAGCAGCGTGACGGCCAGTGAACACGTGAAAAGAGGCTTAGCGTCCCCAGCAAGTACGGAGAGGCAAAGGCCTCTTTCACACCTGTCGGGCTGAAAACTTTTGGCTGGTCAGATAAAGGCGTCCACTGGCTGGGATGTGAGGAAACAGAACCCTCCGATACAGCCGGTGGAATGTAGACTGGTTCAGGCACTTGGGAAAGCAAGTTGGCAAACCTCGTCAAGACGTGCCCTCCTAGTGACCAGCACGTCCTCTTGCAAGTGTGCCCTGGGCCTGTAGATATCGTCACCCGAGAGCAAGGAGAGCTGAAGAAGGTGTATGCAGCAGGTCTGCTCAAAACAGCGCGATGTACAAGCGACCTGTCATCCAGGAGGGGAATGCACACGTGATTGTCACCACAGAACAAGCAAACGAACCGGATCCACACGAATCAATGGATAAATCTCCAATCCATAACGATAGAGGAAAAAGAAAGCAAGTTACAAAGGAATTTATATTGCATAATCTATGTAACACTTAAAACACACAAAATGATGCCAGACGATTAGGCAAAGAGTTATATACATGTTGAAAAAGAGCACTTCAGGATGTGGTTATCCTGGTGGGGGGAGGAAAGGAACAGGGATGAAGGACAGGAAAAGGAAATAAAATTTGACACAAGTAAACGTTATTAGAAAGACACTTCCATAGGTCTGCGGGCACATGGAAAGGACGGCGGCCTCGGTAACGCCAGGAACTATATCGTCACGTTCAGCTTCCGTGACTCCAGCTCAAGGTTTTGTTCACTTTCTATTCCAGGAAGATGGAAGTCTCTAGGTTTCTGAACAGATAGGAGCTCCTGGCCAGGCCCTGAGGCCATACGCAATGGCAACATATGAGCAACATGGCGGCACTAAGGTAAAAACGTCCCTTCACTGTTAACTCTGCCTCACATATCCTTTCGGTCTCCATATCCTCAACTGTGAACTGCATCAATCTAAGGTTCCAATGGCCCTCAGGCCCACACCTGCAGAGGGGGGACCAGGTCTCCTTTATATGTCCTGACCAAGCCTGGCATGCATGAATACGGACACTCAATCAACATTAACTGGTAACAGATGACGATCACAAGGAAAATCTACACAGCAGAACACTGAGTCATCCAGGGAGTGGGCTGCTGAAGGAATGTAGTATAAGTCCCTTTGAGGTGAAAGCAGGATTTTGTTATTTGGCATCAACAGAGGAACTATCTTCCATCAAGGATCAAATCTTGGGGGGGGGGGGAGGGCAAAGAAAGGTAGGAATGGCTTTATTTTTTTTTCTTTTTTAATGTTATTTGAGAGAGAGAGCTGAGGAGGGGAAGAGACAAAACCCCAAGCAGGCTCCACACTGTCAGCGCAGAGCTCAATGTGGGGGGCTCGAACTCACTAACTGTGAGATCATGACCTGAGCCAAGATCAAGAGTTGGATGCTTAACCAACTGAGCCACCCAGGCATCCTGGAATGACCTCTTTTAAACTAGCTCCTAAGGGACCAGGTACTTACTGGCCTAAGGTAAAAAAGGTGAAGACCTTTCTTCTGACAAAAGCACTATTGCTGTCCTTTCTGTCTCCTGCAGTGATCACGGACCACTAGACTCTCATCATGCCAGTTAAAAATATGAGTGAGGGGGGAAAGATGCTAATTCTATTACCTCAACACCTGGAATACATTTTTTTCTTACATCAGAAGTATTTTTTGAGGTCCTACTAAGTACTGAAGGATGTACAAAGCTAGGTAAGGGCCAAGTGGGTAGCCATTTTCACTACATACATTGGGGTGGGTTTCAGTTAGGCCCATTTGTGATCTCCAGTGGCCTCCTACAGACCTGTTCTCTGGCTGGCTCAGATCAACAGGGTTATGGTGCCACAGCAACCACAGCAGTGACAACCACAAATACGTGGCCAGGGACTGCCCAAACCCTTCATATTCATTCACTCAATCCTGTCAACACGCTGCGTTGACAGAGAAAGTTCTACTCCATTCCCCCATTCGTCCGGATTCACCCAACAGATGTTAGTTGTCAAAGAGAATGCATCTGAGAGCAAGAAAGTGAATGTTAAGGTCAGTGGGTGACTGATTCCAGACTCAAAGACGTTTACGAAGGTCCTCCTATAAAACGTGCATCACGCTGGCTGCCTTTGCATATTCTCCCAGATACTCCCTGGGACCCAGTGAGGTAGGCAGCAACACCTCCACTTTACAGAAGAGAACGGCCAAGGCTGGAAGACATTTAATAACACCTTCAAGGCCACAGGTAAATGAGTGGGAAGCTGGCTTCCAAACTTAAGCTGCCAGCCCCCTACTCTACAGCTTACTTACTTCCATTCCAGACTGTCAATGTTCTAGGGAAGAGGGGAGGGTGTCACTGGGTGGAAAGCCCTGCTCAGTGGTCAGTTAAAACATCTGTGAAGCCAACTACAGTGGGTCCACTAGTGGCCCCAGAAAGAGAAGTCAAGTCCTAACCTCCGGAACTTGGGAAGATGACCTTCTTTAGAAATAAGGTCTTCATGGATGTAATTAAGGATCTTGCAATCTCTTTAGGTGGGCCCTAAATCCAATGACTGGTGTTCTTAGAAGAGGGAAAGGGGCACCTGGGTGGCTCAGTCAGTTAAGCATCTGAGTTTGGCTCAGGTCATGATCTCATGGTCTCTAAGTTCGAGCCCCACATCAGGCTCTGTGCTGACAGCTCGGAGCCTGGAGCCTGCTTCAGATTCTGTGTCTCCTCTATCTCTTTGCCCCTCCCCCACTTGCACTCTGTCTCTCACTCTCAAAAAAAGAAACAAAACGTTGGCACAAAAACTGATACTCAGATCAATGGAACAGAGAACCCAGAAATGGACCCACAAACGTATGGCCAACTAACCTTTGACAAAGCAGGAAAGACTATGCAATGGAATAAAGACAGTCTCTTCAGCAAATGGTGTTGGGAAAACCAAACAGTGACATGTAGAAAAATGAACTTGGACCACTTTCTTATGTCATACACAAAAATAAACTCAAATTGGATGAAAGACTTAAACGTAAGACAGGAAGCCATCAAAATTCTCGAGGAGAAAGCAGGCAAAAACCTCTGAGACCTTGACCATAGCAACTTCTTACTCAATAGGTCTCTGGAGGCAAGGGAAACAAAAGCAAATGAACTACTGGGACCTCATCAAAATAAAAAGCTTCTGCACAGAGAAGGAAATCTATAAAGAACTTATCAAACTCAACACCCAAAACACAAATAATCCAGTGAGGAAGAAATGGGCAAAAGACATGGACAGACACTTCTCCAAAGAAGACAGCCAGATAGCCAACCGACACATGAAAAAATGCTCAACATCACTCATCATCAGGGACATACAAATCAAAACCACAATGAGATACCGCCTCACCCCTGTCAGAATGGCTAACATTAACAACTCAGGCAACAACAGATGTTGGTGAGGATGCAGGGAAAGAGGATCTCTTTTGCACTGCTGGTGGGAATGCAAACTGGCACAGCCACTCTGGAAAACAGTATGGAGGTTCCTCAAAAAGTTAAAAATAGAACTACCCTACGACCCAGCCATTCCACTACTAGGTCTTTATCCAAGGGATACAGGTGTGCTGTTTTGAAGAGGCACATGTACCCCCATGTTTATAGCAGCACTGTCAACAATAGCCAAAGTATGGAAAGAGCCCAAGTGTCCATCAATGGATGAATGAATAAAGAAGATGTGGTGTATAAACACAATGGAGTATTACTCGGTGATCAAAAAGAATGAAATCTTGCCATCTGCAACTACGTGGATGGAACTGGAAGGTATTATGCTAAGTGAAGGCAGAGAAAAACAAATACCATGTGACTTCACTCATGAGGACTTTAAGATACAAAACAGATGAACATAGGGAAGGGAAGCAAAAATAATATAAAAACAGGGAGAGGAACAAAACATTACAGACTCTTAAATATAGACAACAGAGGGTTACTGGACAGGTTGTGGGAGGGGGGATGGGCTAAATGGGTAAGGGGTATTAAGGAATCTACTCCTGAAATCATTGTTGCACTATAGGCTAATTAACTTGGATGTAAATTAAAAAATAAAAATAAATAAACATTAAAATTAAAGAGGAGGAGGAGAGACACACGGGGAGAGGCCATGGGGAGGTAGAGCCTGGAGTCAGGCTTCCACAGACCAGAAACACTCAGAGCTGGAAGAGGTGAGGAAGAACCCTCCCCGTTACAGCCTCTGGACAGAGCATGGCTCTGACACCCTGATTTTGGACTTTCTGTCCTCCAGAACGGAGAGAGAATAAACTTTCATTTTTTTAAGCCACCCTGTTTGTGGCAATTTGTGACAGGAGTCCTAGGAAGCTGTCCTCAACCTCTGGCTCACAGATTTGCTAGAAGCCAAGCCAGAAGGACACAGGGGCAGGAACAATGCAGAGCAGAGGTAGGACAAGGGACAGGGGATTCTGGTCCAAAGGTGACAGGTTTTCCTTTCAGCCCATCTGATAGGTTTCGGCTTTAACTCAAGCCAAAACCAACCAGAGAAACGGGCAGCAACACGCTTAGAATACGGCCTCTGAGAATATCCTTACCTACCTAAGGCTTTAGGCTGATGGGTCTTAATTTTATGACACACACCTCTGCAATCTTAGAATCGCAATGAAGGTAATTTATTTTGGAGAAAGACTATAATAGCTTTGGGCTTTTCCCCCTGCCTTTTTAAAAGGCAAACCCATCTTAAAAAAAAACAAAAAAACTCCTCACCCATAATCCTACTACCATAACAGATTTCTCATTTTCAGAAATTACCTCTCAATTAAAATAATTTTTCTTCACTCCTTAAGGCAAAGTGATTATATCCGTATCCGTATAAATGGGAGGGGTTTTTGGTGGGGGGGGGGGGGGGGGCTCATTTAACTAAACACTGACCCAGGAATTATTTGATTCCCATCAAAGATATGTAAGACCAGGGGCGCCTGGGTGGCACAGTCGGTTAAGCGTCCGACTTCAGCCAGGTCACGATCTTGCCGTCCGTGAGTTCGAGCCCCGCGTCAGGCTCTGGGGCTGATGGCTCAGAGCCTGGAGCCTGTTTCCGATTCTGTGTCTCCCTCTCTCTCTGCCCCTCCCCCATTCATGCTCTGTCTCTCTCTGTCCCAAAAATAAATAAAAACATTGAAAAAAAAAAAAAAGATATGTAAGACCAGCACTGCAATTCTTTAAATATGCTTCCTCCAAAGAAACTAACCATTAACTGAGACTCCCTCCAGGATGTTAAAGGCTCCTAGGATTAAATTCATTTTGCACAGCCATTCTTAGGCCTTGCCTTCCAGTATGTTTTTGAATTTCCAAACAGAAAAAGACCAGTTCAGGAGGAGATATCTAGAGCTGTTAGTCAACAAAGAGACAGAACACCATCAAATCATAAAGCAATACCCCATGAGATATTATTTTTTCCCTAGAAAATGTCATTTTATATGTGGCTTCTCCGATCTTGCGGTCGCCTATCCAGGAGCCTTGACTATCTTTACCAGGCATCAGAACCAAGCCGTGATGTATTCACGGAATGAAAACCAAAAGTCATAGCAAATATTCAGTGCTTACTCTGTGCCTGGACTGAAAAGTCTCAACACTATTCACTCAATCTTCATACCAGCATGAGGTGCTAGATGCTATTCTCCTACTCTTTACAGACAAGAAAACACGGACAGACTAGTTGAGTGACAACATCCCAAGACACACATCCTCTAAATGGTAAGCCAGAATCCCACCAGGCTATCTGGTCTGGTTGTTGGCTTTGCTCTTGACCCTATGTTACATTAAGCTCACTTTCTTACGAGCTCAACTGGGGATCTAACACAGTTTCTCTCCTCCACTTTAGATAATTTTAAGGCTGCTAACAGCAGGCAGATCTGATGGAGGAAGGTAAACCAGGTGAAGTTATAGTTCACATCTTGTGGCCACTAGCGGAATAGAAAATCAAAAAATTTAGACAAGCTAACAAAACTAGAGGTAAGAGAGAGTTCGAATGTGGAAGCAGAGTATTCCTTTTAGCCACGAACACCTAGAGCCATTTCTGTAGGAGGCGGAGAAAGAGCAAAGATCACGTAGTTGGCAAACATTAGGCACGGTACACAGAAAACGTCTATGGGTAGGACATCATCAAGGATGACATCCAAAATATTTAACACCTTGTACAGCCTGGGCACTGGAACTGTGATCAGTCAGACTGGATCCTTCTACCCATGGCTACAGCATGGCCACCCTTGTGTGAGCAGCTGACTATCTCCCCCATTCCAAGGAAGATGAAACCGATCCAGAGAAGTAACTCATCTAAAGAGACATGGCAAGAGAACAGGGCCAGCGATTCTATATCATGGCGACCACGTTTACTGAGAAAACGTCATCAGCTCACTCTGAGAATATAAAGAAGTTTGAAATTTTTAGAGAGCTTCCCCCACAAATATGGTTAAAGTAAAAAAAAAAAAAAAAGGAATAGCGTCTTGTAAGTGAATATCACATGAACTTCACGTCAGGGTCCATAAATCAGGTTTTTTGGAGCAGAGCCACACTCATTTCTGCATGTCTTGTCTGTGGCTGCTTCTGCATCACGATGGTGGAGCTGGGTGGCTTCCATAGAGACCACATGGGCAGCAAAGCTGAAAATATTTACTATCTGGCCCTTTGTAGGAAAAGTTTACCAGTTGCTGATGCCAGAAAATTTATTTAGGATAATTTCTTTCTCAAGTGATTAAAAAGAAGGCAGTAATGTACTCACAATTTACAAGTAATAGTCATTATAACCACTAAACTGTATAAATTCTAAAGGGTGGCTTTGTGCCAAGTGGGTCTGATCCTTGATGGACGGACTTTCTCTGATGAGACGGCCTTTCTACTCATCTGATTTTTATTTCTAGGTACACGGGATAAATTGAAGATTAGGGAAACATTTTTTTTTGAAGTCCCAAATTTCATCTTAGTTGTACACCCTCCTACGCACTGTAGGACTCCACCTAACGTCAAAAACAGGCAAAACCGATCCAGGTCATCAGAGGCGAGGATAGCCTTTGCCTTCATGGGGAGGGCAGTGACCAGAGGGACACGCGGGGAATGCAGCGTGCCGTCGCGTCGTTTTTGGAGCTGGGAGGTTACGTGGATGCGTTCAGTTGGTGAAAATCTACCTTGCTGCATGCTAATGAGATGGTACATTTTACGACGTATGTTTTAGTATCAGTAAAAGTTGGTGTTAAAAGATGGGTGGTTTCTCTAATACTTGGTTACATGGAAGCCAACGTGTTCGTTCTCAGATCTCAGAGATGCTTAGAACACTTGGGACTCCGAACCTGAACACTGCTCTGTGATCTCGTGTTGAACAACACAGGCTCCAAAGCCCATGAGGGAAGCCGGGAGGGTCAGCCTGTTTCCATCCCAGCTGGCCCCCTAACGCCAACTCCTGCTGGCTTCCGAGCACTTCGAAGTCCCCGGGTCCTGGAGAGCTGAGCAGGAATGCGGTAGCACCAGTAGGCAGTGCGTGGATTGGCCTGCCATCAAGGAACTTTTGACTCCTTAAGAATGTGAAGTTGGAGGAGTGATTCTGGCCACTCATGCTATTAAGGGAATGGAAATTTTAGCTTTAATAACAGACCATCGGTACCCCACGAGGAATTTATTTAGGGCTATTAAAGAAAAAAAGTTATTCAGGACACTCGTCAAAGAACAGCAAGGCAGATTTTGTTCGGGAACACTACCGCAGCAGAAACTACCGTGAGGGGTTCTTCCATAGGGGACAGAGGTGGGCTCAACTCTGGAGGCAACAAGGAAAAGTGTAAAGTTACTGCCAAGGAGCAGGGTGGGGACCAGTGGCTGGAAAATTACTAACAGGAAGCATCAGGGGCGAGGGAGGATTTGGGAAGTCAGGCCAGGGCAATCAGACAGCCCCTGGGGGACGATGGCGGGTAGAGTTCCATCACATATGGAAAATGATCAGATATCGAGGGTGGGAGTTCTGGGTGAACTGACCTATTGGCAAGACTGTTGCCACAACTGGACGGAAAATGCAGAGACAGACATACAAACCCAAAAGTCAGGGCTAGCTGAGAAGAGCGTTCAGAAGAGAAAACTCTTGAGTTTGGTCAAGGAGAACCTTTGTCAAAGCCACAGCAACTTAGAGCACGAAGGCTGCATCAGAGGTTTTTAGATGAACTTGAACCACAAAATTACTAAGACACCTGACTTTTTAGCTTTGTGAATTCATCTCGCCTCTATTCTCTAGCGCACTTGTTGAAGGCCTGCTGTGTGGGGAAACTCACTGGGAGGATCGTGAACTCCAACAAGGCGAAGGGACAGTCCACATAACACCAGTGACACCAGCACGAGACTTTGAAGGGCAGGTAGGAAAGCCCGTGAAGGAAGAAGGGACATCCGACCACACCCGTGTCTTTTTCCCCTAAACTAGCAAGCGAGAGTGTGCATTCCTCCTCCTTCCCTCCCCTTGACTCCTCTTCCGTCAAGGGCCTTCACAAGTAGACCGACCACTGAGAAACGCAAATGAGATAACGTCACTCACTAAACTGTTGACAGAGCTTCCAGAGCCTGTCTCTGGTCTGGCCCCACCTCACGGGCCGAAGCTGTAGGTGCAAAGGGCTCTTTTCAAAGCCCCAAATGGGACCAAGCAAGATAACACGGGATTACAGCATGGGCTTGGGACCCAGACTAACCAGGGTCAAATGCCATCATCCCGTGAGCCCCTCTGTGCCTCAGTTTTCACATCTACAAAGTAGGGATGACAAAAGCACCCAGCATGCAGAATTTTAGAAGGACGCAGTGAGTCAACACAGGCCAAGTCCTTAAGCCAGTGCCCGGCACACAGCAAACCACAGCAACGTGTCCTGGAAACATCTTCCCTCAGGCTCCCACACCTGTTTCCCACCTGATTTCAGCCTAAATGTCACACCATTGACTCCTGGTCTGCCCCTCTCTGGTCACCCTCATGGCTCCTGTCACCATATTCACTCACTTAATGATCGTCGCAGTGACTTGATGTCTGTCTTCCCCACTAGTCCGCAGGTTTCATGAGGAGCAAGGCCACTCTGTCTACCCTGTGCTGCACCCCCAGCACCACTGTGGATGCTTTACTTAGGTGCTCATCACAGAACGTGTGCACGAACACGTTCTGGGTCAGAGCAGCAGCCCGTGTCACTGTGGAGGCACCGCAGCTGACGCCAGAAATGCAAGTAGCCCCTTGTGGGGGAGACGGAGGGGAGAAGCGACGCACAGGGCTGGGGAGGGCATCTACGGTGGGTTCATAAAGGCTGGCCAGGGGGGCCATGGGAAGACCTGAAACAGAAATGTGGGTATCGGGGGTGTGATTCCCAGCACAGAGGGAGCCGGGGCAAGACTGGAGACAGGTGGCCAGTTGGGGCATTACCACGGCAGCCACAGATTTAGAGGAGGACATGTGCCACCATGCTGGGTTCTGATCCGAAACGATGAAGAAGGGTGGGGACTCAGTGACTTATGGATGGAGCTACTTCTCTAGAATGTCACCGACTTTCTTCCTTTATATTTATTCCTCTAAGGGGTGGGGTGTACAAACCAAACCAACCCCAGATGGCTTTGTGGCTTTATATAGGTTTTCTTGTTGACCAGGTGCCTGGATGGTTTGCTGAGCTCACCTCGTCCAGAATGTGCCCTTGCTGGGCTGTCACTTTAAGGACAGAAACTGAAGGGCTTCCCTGTGATGAGATTCTCTGCCACCTCACCCTCTTCCAAAGACCTGAAACCCGCTGAGCTGGAGGGTTTCTGAAAGACAAAGGCACGTGGACAAGACCTGTGGGAGCCTCGGCCGGCCTGCGGGGCTCTACCCGGGACAGATGGAGAGTCTCTCAATGGTGCTGAGCTGGGGGGGGGTGAGGGGTGCCCCAACTCTGGGACAGAATGATGAGCAACTATCAAAGGAAGACCATGAACGTCGTTTTATTTTTGTGTTTTAACTCAGACTCTCCTCTCCTCACAGATGAGAAGAAAATCAGCTGGAGTCTGGCACTTGGAAGGTAGCAGAGGGGAGCTGGATGGAGAAGGGTTAGGAGAAGGGTTGAGTGGGTGGAGGCAGCATCAGACATGTAACCTGCACTCCAGAAGGTTCTGCTACGTCCTGGGCTGGGAAAGGGTCCTTGGGTAGCTCTTGGTGGGGGGGAGAGGGTGTGTGTGTGGAGGCAGGCGGTGAGGATCGGAAGTGAAGCACACGGAAGGGAAAACAATGACTCACAAGGCAACAGGGGAACAGGCTAGGAGCAGCTCTCCCCACTCCTGTCAACCCCCACCTTCACCGCAGTGTCATCTGCTCTAAGGACAAACGTGACAGGGACTTACAGTTAAGACACTATTGTAGGCTCATTCTTCACAACCTGTGCTTGTGTGTATACACACACACACACACACACACACACACACACACACGCAGAAATCTGAAAAGACGTAGTCCCCTCTCCACCTCCCCCCAGTCCTGCAAAGCAGGCATCTCCACGAGCCAGGAATGGAGCAGAAAGCCAAAGCCAAAGCCAAAGCCATGACCGAAGCTGAAGCTGTGGGCCGGCTGAGCTCTAGGTCTGAAGCAGCCAAGGGGATGGGCAGGTGCAGCTCCTGCAACAGAAGACACTTGACGTGGCCGGGCAAGGAATGGGGAGCAGGTCCGGCTGCAACAGGGCTAGGGCCGAGACCCCCGGTAACCAGAGGACTCCCCTGCCCAGGCCACAGGCCACGTCCCAGAAGGTCCTTGACCTCAGAGTCGTTATCTGCTTTTACTCTGCTCTGGAGAGGAAGCTTCTATGTCTCAGCCCGGAACCAAGAGCCCGGAACCCAGCACGAAGGCCCTGATGACTGGAGCAAGGGACATGAAATCATATGCCAAAGTGAAGAGCCACGGGCTTCTGCACTTTAAAAGGCACTTATTTCAAATTATAGACTGGTCCAGAATCCAAGTTCTTCCTTTTTTTTTTTTTTTATTTTTTATTTAAAAAAAAAAATTTTTTTTTAACATTTTTATTTGTTTTTGAGACAGAGAGAGACAGAGCATGAACGGGGGAGGGGCAGAGAGAGAGGGAGACACAGAATCGGAAGCAGGCTCCAGGCTCCGAGCCATCAGCCCAGAGCCTGACGCGGGGCTTGAACTCACGGACCGCGAGATCGTGACCTGAGCCGAAGTCAGGCAGACGCTCAACCGACTGAGCCACCCAGGCGCTCCTCTTCCTTCTTCTTAATGAGATCTACCATAGGGGCTTAAGTCTCTCTCACACTTAAAATTCATTTCCTGAGGTCAGAATCCAAGCTTTTTCATGCTTTGTCAATCCCCATGGAAGCTGGTGTTACAACTGTAAAATAGATTTCTTAGTTCATCTTCCTATGGTACATCCTTTGTACAGGTACAACAGTGCACATCAAATCTGGTATCCTAACGTTTAACACTGTGGGTAACGGATTTTCTGTGCCATGACAGTCTTCTTAACCAACATTCACCACCTCTAATTTCTTTTGCCTTTCCTCTGGTTACTGGATGATCACGTGTCTCAACTTTTATGTATGAATATCAACACTAACACAGAGCTCTGTTTATCCAGACACTGTCCTGAGTGTTACTTTATTTAACACAACACGAGGTGATAATAGGCAAAGTTTTCCAAGTGTTTTCTATGTGCCAGACAGGGTTCTAAATGCTCTCTGTATTAAAGTTTCATTTTGATCCTCACAAAACCCTGCTGAGGCCAGACCATTGCCACCCCCATTCAAAGACGCGGAAACTGAGGTTTAGAGGTTAAGTAACTTGTCCAAGGCACAGAGCTGGGAGACGGGTATTTGGATTCAAGTACAAATGGGCCGCACAGTATACCTCTGTTCCGCTGACATGAGCACTTCAACACAAACAGCTTTCTAAATATGGATTCATTCTTCAGGGAACATAAAAGGGAAACTGCCAGGTCGAGGTTATACAGCAGTCCCCCTTATCCCTGGGGGACACATTCCAAGATTCCCAGCGGATGCATGAAACCACGGTAGTTCCAAATTCTATACTGTTTTCTCCTATACACACATACCAATGATAAAGTTTCATTTATAAATGACGCACAGTAGCGGCACCTGCGTGGCTCAGTCGGTTGGGCATCTGACTTCAGCTCAGGTCACGATCTCGCGATTCGTGAGTGTGAGCCCCATATCGGGCTCGCTATTGTCAGCACGGAGCCCACTTGAGACCCTCTGTCGCTCTCTGCCCCTCCCCTGCTTACCCTTTCAAAAACATTAGGGGCGCCTGAGTGCCTCAGTTAAGCATGGGACTTCAGCTTAGGCCATCATCTCAGTTTGTGGGTTCGATCCCCGTGTGGGGCTCTGTGCTGACAGCTCAGAGCCTTAGGGCCTGCCTCAGATTCTCTATCTCCCTCTCTCTGCCTCTCCCCTGCTCACGCTCTCTCAAAAATGAATGTTTAAAAAAACAAAAAAATTTTAAAAAGGCACAGTAGGATTAACATAGTAAAATGGAACAATTTTAACGATATACTGTCATAAAAATTATGGGTGTGTGGTCGCAGTCTCAAAATCTCGTTCTGTACTCGCCCTTACGTTGATAGGAGGTAAAATGCCAACGTGAGCAGATGAAATGAGGTGAATGATGGAGGCCTTGTGACAGAATACGTTAGGAGAAAGATCATCTGCTTCCGGACCGTGGTTGATAGCGAGTAACTAAAGCCACGGAAGGTAAAACCACGGACAGACAGGAAGGGCTATGAACAATAAAGTTTATCGATACATACTGCCAAATTCATTTGCAAAAAGGCCGTATCAACTTACAGACCACAGACAAGTTACAAGACTGCCATTTTAATTTAACCTCCCTTACCAAACCCTGGGTGTTGTGGTTTCATTAATTCAGTAAGTAGGATCTTGTTTGACACGGTTTTATTACCCTTGAGGACATTTTTCTAGATGCTTATTTACGAATGATATTTCTTTTGAGAAGGTGGAGTTTTTTATGAGCAAGGTGTATATTCTGGTGGGTGGAGATGGCCCTTCAAAAAGAAAACCAATACCTAAGGAGGCCAGATGTAGCTCGCTAAAGACAGCAGCAAAGCATAAAAGGTCAAAGAATAATGTCATGTTTTGTTATAACTGCTTGTCAATATTTTAACGATTTATCTCTTAAATTTGGGGTGATTTATTTATTCCTTCACACTTTCGGATATTGTTAGAATTTTCTGCAATGAGTGGAAACAGAAAAATGGAGGGGAGGGGAGGGGAGGGGAGTGGGGAAGTGGCTGCAGTTAGTGCTTTTTATTTTCTGTACTCATAGGATCACCTAAAAGCGTCCTTGATTTTAGTGGAGTAAGAACCGATCAAGACTTCTTAGATGTGTATTACAATCTCAGAGATTGATAATGTGAGGGCATTTCAGAAGTGAGGACTTACCTGCTGATGGCCGGGCTCTTATAACAATGGGCAACTGTCGAAGTCACCTTGAAAGAAGAGTTGCTGTTTTTGTGCATTTTTTTGCTTCCTAACAATTTTTCTATTTCCCACGGTTATCCTATTGGCTCAACCCAGGGACCAAATGTTTCTACATAAAATGTCCTAAGATTCATAAAAAAGTTCCTCTATAGAGATAATGCAGCTCTTTCAAACTCCTACAAACAAACATGTACTTTTTAAACTCCTGGGTCAGCAGCTCTCAATCTTTTTAGGAGTGTTGAAGATGGGGATGTTACACTTTGGGTCTGAAAGGAGGTCTCACCAAACACTGTAGAACCGAACTACCGATTGCTGTATTTTTCACTGAAAATTACAGGGGACAGATATTCATCCCTCATACATTACTAAAGTGGTGTGAAAAAAATTATGTAACTTTTTAATATTGTAGTCAAAAAAGCTCAGAGGAAAGATTCAGCGGTTAAGGAGTTAAACATGGGCAATTTGATGAACAAGCACATCTGGAAAGCTGGCTCATCCTGGATGTTTTGTTAGTTATTGATGGTATTTTTCACAGCATCTCCAAGTATTCATTTTGGAAGCTGTAGAAATTCAATTTAAGGTTAATCTATCAGCATCGAGAAGTACCAGGAACCTAACTTACTTTGTTGAGGATCTCAGCGTCACAGAGCACAGCCAATGAATTCTTTTTCGATCAATGCGCTGAACAGACAGCACCCCAGTTATGGGGGGAGGTGTTGAAACAGAATACCATCATAACACGATCACACGTACAGAATGTTCCCTACACCCTAACATGGAATAATAGTGACCCAGCTGTTCACGGTGTCCAATCATCTTTCAAATCTGAGTAGTCAAATGTATTGACCCTCCCTACTCCCTGCTTCAAACAGTGACCTTCTTTGTATCTGTCCTACATATTGAGGTGCAGTGAAAGGTTTTATTTGTAGAAATATACATCTGTCGGGGGCCTGGGTGGCTTAGTCGGTTAAGAGTCCGACTTCAGCTCAGGTCATGATCTCAGGGTTCATGGGTTCGAGTCCCACACTGGGTTCTGTGCTGACAGCTCAGAGCCTGGAGCCTGCTTCAGATTCTGTGTCTCCCTCTCTCTAGCCCTCCCCAATTCATGCTGTCTTTCAAAAATAAACATTAAAAAAAATGTACATCTGTCACTAAACAAAAGTTTTAAAACCAGTAGCTCAGATCAACAGTCCATTTTCTTTTTTTTAATTTTTTTTAAAAATTTTTTTCAACGTTTATTTATTTTTGGGACAGAGAGAGACAGAGCATGAACGGGGGAGGGGCAGAGAGAGAGGGAGACACAGAATCGGAAACAGGCTCCAGGCTCTGAGCCATCAGCCCAGAGCCTGACGCGGGGCTCGAACTCAGGGACCGCGAGATCGTGACCTGGCTGAAGTCGGACGCTTAACCGACTGCGCCACCCAGGCGCCCCAACAGTCCATTTTCTGAGAAGAACAATTCCCAAAGAATTCACTTGGGAAGGTTGTTCAAATAAACTGAAGTTGATTAAAATACAGGTTTGTTTTTCCTCCTCACATATATTTCCTCTGACCCACTCATTCAATGAAAAGTTCCAAATTAGTTTTTTCTTCCATCAAGGAGAAAATTCCAAATACCAGTGACAATAGTTAAAATGATTAAGCAGTCTTTTCCAACTGAAGAAAATCATCAACAAAAAGGCAACCTATAGGTAGGGAGAAGATATTTGCAAATCATACATCTCATAAGGGGTTAATATACAAATTATATAAAGAACTTCTACAACTTAATATCAAAAAAACAAACACCCCAATTAAAAAAAATGGACAATGTGGGACAGCTCAGTCAGTGGAGGATCTGACTTCCAATCAGGTCATGATTTCACAATTTGTGAGGTTGAGCCCCACATCAAGATCGCTGCTGTCAGCATGGAGCCCGCTTTGGATCCTCTGTCCCCGTCTCTGCCCTTCCTCTGCTCACTCTCTCTCAAAAATAAGTAAACATTAGAAATTTTTTCAAAAATGGGCAATGGACTTGAATAGACATTTTTCCCAAGAAGACACACAGATGGCCAACAGGCACATGAAGAGATGCTCAACATTGTTAGCCCGGAAAATGCAAATCAAAACTACAGTGAGGTATCACCCTCATACCTGTTAGACTATCATTCAAAAAGACAAAAATAACAAGTGTTGGCAAAGGTGTGGAGAAAAGGGAACTCGCATACATTGTTGGTGATAATGGAGATTGATGTGGCCATTACTATGGAAAACAGCATGGAAGTACCTCAAAAAATTAAAAAAATTGAACTACCATTCAGTTCTCTAATTCCACTTCTGGGTATACACCCGAAGAAAACCAAACACCAATTCAAAGAGATATATGCACACCTATGTTCACTGCATCACTATTTACAAGACCCAAGATATGAAGCAACCCAAATGTCTGTCTACAGATGAATCAATAAAGATGCAGTATACGTACATGGGCACGCACACACACACAGAGTATTACTCAGCCTTAAACAAGAATAAACTCTTGCAGTGTGCAACAACATGGATGGACCTAGAGGGCATTATGCTAAGTGAAATAAGTCAGAGAAATACAAATACCATATAATCCACATAATTTCACTTGTAAGTGGAATGTAACAAACACAAACAGAAACAGACTCCTAGAAACAAAAACACCGAAGATAGGTAAGGGTTGTGGGGTAGCCAGAATATAGGTGAAGGGGATTAAGAGAGAGAAAACTTCAGTTATAAAATAAGTCATGGGAATGTACAGCTTGGGAATACAGTCAATAAAAGTAAAAACTCTGTATGGTGACAGCTAACGGGACTTATCACAGGATCATTTCCTGATGTAGAAGAATAACAAATCACTAGGACATAGACCTGAAATAGGATATTGTATGTCAAACTAAATTAAAAAATGAGCCGTGTCAGACTCATTTTTAACTTGGAATATTATTGAACAGGCAAATAAGTAAGTTTCAACATATCTGTACATACAGACAAAAATTACTTTGGAAATACAGGTAAAAGACCAATCATTTCCTGAACCAGCTCCTTGCTGGTATATTCAACCATCCCACGTGGTTGAGTAATAACCTGACAACAGAGAGATCAGTACATGCAATTCTGCAACCTAATAGGATTTAGGAGTAAAATAACTCTACACGTTGAGATTTCTTCCAAATTCCTCCATCATATTGACTTTTTAAAAACTGTGCTTTGGTTTTCACACTGTGCATGCCTACAGACATTCACTAAGAAATGTAAGAAGCAGGGGTACCTGGGTGGCTCAGTCAAATGTCCAACTTCCACTCAGGCCATGATCTCGCAGTTTGTGGGTTCGAGCCCCACACTGGGCTCGGCACTGACAGAGCAGAGCCTGCTTGGGATTCTCTCTCTGCCCCTCCCTGAATTGTGTTCCCCTCCCCTCTCTAAATAAGCTTAAAAAAATTTAAGAAGCATATGCAAACATGCCTAGAACCTCACTGGAAGGTATGATTTGTGCAAGCAGATCACTCTGTCATCACAACTTGCCCATTGTTCTTACGGTTATTTGTACCTTCAAAGCAATCCTAGAGATGAGGGTAGGTATACGTAGTTGTGGTGCTAAGTGGTGGGGGATGCCAAAGAGAATGACCGGATGCTTTGTTCCAGGTCTCGACGAGAAGTTGAACCTAGAACCTAGGGCTTCTGGCTTCCAGCCCAGAGTACATCCCACCGGGTTATGCTGTCAATCTGCTAATGAAAACTTCATTCCCAGAATTCAGGTTGAAAAGGGTATAGCTCTTTAAATACTCCGCTCCAGACAAGCACAGTTAGATCAGGACGTTACACACAAGTTTAATAGGAAAACTGCCAAAACTAGCAACGAGTGGCAGGGAAGCCCGAAAAGAGAGCTAAAGCAGAGTCTTTCACACCACGAGCAAGTGATTTAGCAATATCACAATCTCACTTTCTACTTACTGGCATCCTTCCTCCGCTTACCAATGCTTCTGAGGCACCAGGCAGACACTATCACCCAACGCCACGCTAGCCTGGGTGTTTGAAAACATGTCTGAAATAAACTTGTTATCACGTGTAACGATTTCTTAACATATCCTTATCAGAGCGCACAGACGGATGCCTTAGGACCTGTACCCCTCAGCCCCGCCATGTGTCCACCACCCCATCAATAGTCACAATGGAATGAGAACCTGAGAAGCTCCCGCGTGCTTCCTCCACATCACCATCTTCTCCAACAGGGTCGTGGTTACCTCGATGCCTAGCACCGCTGGTTACGTTTTGCTCCTTACTGAACTTTATGCGCACGGAATTGTCAAACTATAACTTGAACCTCTATCCTGTAGCTCAGCGTTCTATCTCAGAGACTCACGTTTTTGTTACATAGCATTCCACTGTAGGATTACACCAAAAATTCCATTCTACCTGTGAGGGACATATGGGCTGTTTTCAGGTTAAGGCAATTATGCACATGGCTATGAACACTTTGTATGGGACTTTTGGTACACCTAGGAACATACTTCTTTTGGGTAGGTTGCCTAGGAATGGAACTATCCTATCTAGAGGAGGTTATGTTCAGTTTTCATCAATATTGATGATTTTCCAAAGCGGTGGCAACCACATATAACCTCACCAGAAGGTCCCTCTCAGCTCTCAGAACTGTGGGGTTGTATTTTATTCTTCACAAGTGGTAGCGGGATCCCACTACGATCTGTTTGCATTCCCCTGACGACCAGGGAGGCGGAGTCCTTTTTCACATGTTTACGGTCTACCCTGTCGTGAAAGGTACAGATCTACCACCTGTGTTCCTACTGGAGGATCTTCTTATCGCTCTGTAGGAACTGTGATTCTGGACCCAAGCCTTTTACCAGCTCTAAGTATAGCAGACCTCTTTCCCCTGTTCCCAGCTTACTTTTCATTTTTCAATGTCTTAACACATTCCCTTAATTCTATTGTAGTCTAATATATTAATCTTCATGGTGCTTTATGTCCTGTTTAAACCTCACTCCGTTAGTTTTCTTAGAACCTTTACTGTTTTACAATTACAATTAGATCTAGGCATTCAGAATTGGCTTTTATGTTAAGGGCGGGACTTGGTTGATTTTTTTTTTTTTTAATATGGACATCCTATTGGCCCAACCTCATTTACTGACCATCCTTTCTCCTGCTCCTTAGCAGCTGAAGGCATGGCTTTTCACATGTTGTATACATGTTGTATGCTTTTCACATGTTGTATACAGGAAAAAATGGCCAAAGACCTCAAGCTTTCAGTCTTGCATTAACCTAAATTATCCTTGCATAATTCCTGGAGGAAAAGGGAGGCTTAAGTCCAAAGATGAAAGGCTTTGTTCCCCATGTCAACACTTCATCAAGTCATACAAAGTTGTTCTTCTTCTGGACTGGTCAGCTTTAGACAACAGAACACGGAGGAAATGATTTTTAAATCGTCTCAAAATAAAATTATCATGTCATTTTATACCACAAAGAACTCCTCAGGTACTTCTCCAAACCCATTTGTCAAATTTTGCTTTGAAAACATCCATACTTCATTAACTCCACGTCAGCTACCCTAAAGAGCTGTCCCGGGAAGCAGTGGTTGGCTGACAGGGGTTAAGACAATCGGGTTTTGGCAGCGGAGGTCTCCTTAGTCTGATATCCCGACATAAAGTGTGCATTTCTGAGGGGGTCCTCAGACCCCCGTTTCTGGGACCATGGGGTTCCCGCTCACCTGTAGCACCCGACAACATCTAGAACGAGGTGAAGAACCTAGTGGGGAAATTGCAAGCCTCTACACAAACGGAGACTCTTGTTCTGTTTTTTTAATGTAGCCTGATACGTTAATCTTTTCCTTTGATATTTTGTGCTTTTTATGTTCCGGCAAGAACTTTCCCCAGGAAACAAGTACAAACGATGGTCTCCTGCAATGTCCCTCCTCTTTTTCCCCCATCTACCAGCTCGCTAAGATTTGGCTCCCATCACAGTCATGGCATGAACTCAGATTTCTGGACTTCTTCCCATCTGATTTTCATTTCTAAGATATATTTTCAAATACTTCTTCGATGAACATCAATGAAGTTTTCCAAAACACAGTGCCTTGGCATCAAAGAGGACCCGCTTTTTATTCCCATGAAACCTCGAGGTAACAGAAGACAGAGCAGGGAGAAGAAATGCGATTCTAGATTGAGAAGAGGTAGAGTAGAAAATGGTGGATGGTTGGTCAAAAAAAACAAAAAACAAAAAACAAAAACCTACAAACTACTGGGTCACCTGGGTGGCTTGGCTGGATGTCCAGCTTCCACTCAGGTCATGATCTCATGGTTTGTGGGTTCAAGCCTAAGATCAGGCTCTGTGCTGACAGCATGGAGCCTGCTTGGGATTCTCTCCCTCTCTACCCCTCCCCACTCGCTTGCTCTCTCTCAAAATAAACTTTAAAAAAAAATTTAAAAAAAAAAACAAAAAACAACCAACCAGCAACTATGAACTACATGCCCATTTCTCTTCCCAGAGAATTCTGGCAATAACTTCAGTGGTTGGCTGGAGAAGGCATTACCTCAGAGACAGACCTGCATGGAACCTACAAGGATGTTTAGCCTGCTTGGGGACTGACACCCTGTTTAACATCCACAATTTGATAACAATCCACCAGCAGGAATCAGCCTCACTCACCATACACAGCCAGGTGGACTTCTCTGGAATGTTCTGGAAATTGTCTAGTGAAACTGCATAACGTACTGCCCAGCCTGGCTTCTTATCCAGTTACCTCAGAACCCCCTTTCCTATTTGCTCAATATTGCAAGTAAATACTTAGAGAAATTAGTCGCTTATATTTACACTGAATTTTGCACACTGAGCTACAGAAATGATCACAGGAAGTTCACTGTATCACACAGGCAGCCTCCTTCCCCCCTTGGTATCTACTTGTCACAGCAGAAACGTTTGCCTCTTCCACATTTTATATGTCAAGCACAGGCTGTACTCTTCACTTGCCATGGAAAGTGGTTAATTTCCACCTAGGCTTTAAATACGTCAAATTTTTTCCTTTCCAAATTACAAAACATCCTTTCAATTAAGCCTCTTCTCCCAAATACATCCTCTCTGGTCAAATTCTGGCTATCTGATGCTTGTTGCCCAGCTGTGTGCCTTGAATACTATTCCCTTTGTGCTTATTTGGTTACATCTGTAATGGGGATAATAGAACCTTTGAAGGTAGTTAGTTGTTCCATTTCAAGCATTGCTCAAGATTTTGGAAATACAGTATTTTTCTTAATGTTAGTTATTATTACATATGCTGGAATATCGGAGAAAACCAACTGGTAGACCAAGACGACTCACAGGACCCAGAAAAATGCCAGGGGACTCACTGGTGAGGGATAAAATGGACCATTTGAGTGGCTTTCCTATTTGTCCTCATCCTGCTGTGTTCCTTCAAGCTCTCCTCCCCATGCTGCCCCCACACTGATCTCACTAACTGCTCTTCTCCTGGCCCGGCTTTCAGCAAGAACAAAGTACTGTGGTTGCCGTGATGGCAAAAACAGTCAAGAGCTCACCATTTCTCAGGGCGGGACCCTTCTGGATTTAGGTGGGGAAGGCTGACAGATAAACCTCTGTTGTTCTACTTACAATTTTTTTTATCACAATAAAATACGTCACACACTTTACCATTTTAACCATTTTCAAACATAGAATTTGGTGGTGTTCAGTCCATTTATGCCACTGGGCCTCCACCACCACCACCATCCATCTCCACTTTTTCATCTTCCCAAAATGACACTCTACATATTCAACACTAACTCCTCATTCCCCACTCCCACCCCCCCACCCTAGTCCATGGTAACCCCTGTTCTATGTTCTGTCTCTATGAACTTGATCATTCTAGGTACCTCATGCAAGTGGAATCATACAACACATTTGTCTTTTTGCGACTGGCTTTTGCACTTAGCATAATGCCTTTAAAGTTCACCCATGTTAATAGCACGTGTCGAAATTTCCTTTCTTTTTAAGGCTAAGTGACATTCCTCTGTACGAATATACCACATTCTGTTCATCAACTCGTGTGTTGATGGACACAGGTTACGCCCACCTTTTGGCTACTGTGACTGAGGCCACTATGTACATGGGGGTATAAACAGGAGACCCTGCTTTCATTTTCTGGGTAATGTACCCAGAAATAGAATCCTGGGTCATACACCTTGCTTCTAAGAAAGGCATTATCCCTGGGCGTGGAAGTGACACACAACAATACCAAGTCTAAAGGATTCGTTCTCTCCGGTTCTCTAGAAAACATTCTCAGTGGCAGGAGTAAAGCTAGCTCCACGTCCAGGGTACAGTGCGGCTTCCCTCTGCCTGTTCACTTGTGATAGATTTCAAAGCAGCATCGAGCTGTACTCCAGCTGAGTTTCACACACTGACAAGGAAGTTGGATTTCTTCATTAAAATAGGCTAATGAATTCTGTACTCAAGATTTTAAACTCTAGCTCCGTTGGTAAACACAGGCTCTTTCATTATTCTTGACTGAATTAAGAGGCATGTGAAAATGATCATTTCTGCACATCTACCCCGTGCTCACTTTATCAGATTAATCTCATCAGTCTACTTTAACAGACTTCAGGATCCTTTAAAATGGTATGTTTTGAGGAAAACAGTAGCTCTTGCTCTCCACAGGCCCACCTTCTCAGGCAGTTGTCTGGTTAGTACCACAAACCCCAGCACGATTTGGCCGCATCAGTGTTTAGATGGGAAAACCTCCGGGGAGACCTGAGAGACAGGGGTAGAGCACAGAGGAAGACAGCCGACCATCTCCCCGGACCTATGGCTGACTTCAGGAAGGCCCCCAGACTCCTTGGAGAGCCCCCAGTTGTCAGGCCTGAGGCCCTCTCCCCGGCTTGCCCAAAATTACCTCAGGTGCTTTGAAAACCTCCAAGGGTGCCAACCCAGGCCAAGTGGAAGAAAAAGGTCAGAGGTGAGGCTGACCATATTAAATTCTTCACATGAATGGAATGTACAGCCAGAATGCTGGGAGCCAACAGACTTTGAGTGGGGTTACGCAACCTACAGACCGTCTTGCACATTATCTCCTTTGATCCTCTTTGCCAATGCAGTGTGGTCAGATGGGCTCATGCTATTACTATTTTACAGCTAAGGAAACTAAGACTCAGAGATCAGGGGACTTGCCTAGAGCCCTACAGCTGGCTCAGGGCCAACAAGTCTGAGCCCAGTGTCCTTCCCACTACACTGTGCTGCTTCACAAGCATGATAGGACAACTCCCCGGCAAAAGCCAGAACCAACCCCCCCCCCCCCAAAGAATACACAGATGATGGGCTTGAAACGCAGATGCTACCCTTATTTTTCACAGAACTGGCTTCAATTTCGGTTCACGTTTTACATTTTAGATGGCACTCTTGTTTGCGCATCTTCTGGATTTCCTCTGGGCCCAGCCGAGGCCCTCCCGGACAATTTCTTCCTATTCTCTAGGTTTCTGAGTTAACTGTCAACACAACTCTCCTCAGCATTAGAAATGCAGCTGCAAGTCTCTGGAGGGAGAACTGACCTTGGCCAAGTGCACCCACCTTCCTCAAGCTCTCCAGTCTGCAAAGGACTGATCTGCCTTTTATGTGGGAGCGCACATCCTCATTTGTGAGGAAGAGCCGACATCCTAAATTAAACCTTCGGCTCCAAATATGAACCAGGAAGCATTCAGCTGCGAGCTGCCTCCCCACCATTCTTCATCTATATGCTCTGAGCCTCTGCGGGCCATCTTTCAGCTCAGCGCTTATTAAGAGAGAAGAGGAAAGTGACACTTAAACACACTATAAATAGTGAATCCACAATCTATCTGCCCCGGTGGCCAAGACTCATTAGATCTGAAACAGTCTGCCTTCTCACGCGAGAGACTGGAGCCCAATTACCACGGTTCACATACAAAAGAGACGGTATTGCTAACATTAAAATTCCACTTTGAAGCTGTTTACTTGAAACGGTCCTGGGGTTTTCACCGGCTTAAAGAAATTCTGAAGGAAGTTTTTGAAATTAGGCCCCAGAAGGATCTAAATGAAGACTTCCAAAAGTATCACTCAAAATTCTCAGTGAAAGAAAGCAAGTTCGCTTCAGCTGCCAGTTTCTCTCTGGCCCTGCCCCTAACTTGGCTGTGCATCTTCGGACAGATAACCCATAACCTCCCTGAGCCTCAATTTCCTAAACTCTAAGACGAAGGGGCTGGTGGGCTGCTGAGGCCCGCCTACTCAAACAGTCCGACTTAAGAACTCCTTTGCTCAAACCTTCCAGGGCAACAGCCATGATGGATCCAAATATGGGGGTCCCTGAGCTGTCCCCCTTGAGCCCAGAGAGAGGCCACGCTTGCTCAGATGTGAAGTTACAGCAAGGGAGAGATGCTTGAGCACCAAGTTCTGCAGGGACCGTCCATTTGCTTCTAGTGAGACAACTGCGGAAGGACGTGAATTACAAAGCACACCAGGCCCGAGGCATGCTGTTCAGAGCTGCAGGGCAGGATTCGCCCACGGCAAGCTGGTCCACGATGGAACCTTCTCACTGCCTGCACTTTCCAACACCACCCAGGGGAGGGCTTTACCATCTTCCACCCAACCACCTGCAGTTAGCTGCTGCTCTCCTCGCATTTTCTTTTGCCCGTTTTTTTCTTGTTTCTAGGCAGCAGCCAGGGTTATCTTTCTGACTATCTTGCTCCCACCCTAGAACCGCAGCAGCTCCCCTTTGCCGCAGGTGGAAGGGAACCCCCTCACCACGCCCAACGAGGCCTAGCACCTTCGGTCTCTGCCGGCCTCACCTGTGCTTTGTTCGTCCTTGCCCACAGAGCTCCAGGCCCATGGCCAGGCTCACCTCTACGTGGGATGCACCTTCCTCTGCTCCTACTTACATTGACTGGACACATCCCAGGAACCTCAGCTTAGGAGTGTGATCCTAGCAAAGTCATCCCCCACTTTCCAAAGAAAGCACTTCTCTGATTCCCTGTCAGTACAGCTATTTGAGCCTAGGTAGCGCCTAGCAAGACTTGCCGTAACACGTTTTTCTGCATACACCTTCATGGTCAGTCTTTCCACCTAGACCGTAAGCTCCAGGAGGGGAAAGGTCTATGTGAGCCTCAGTGCCTCACAATGCCTGGCATGTAGTCGCTGTTTAATATCTGGGGCATAAACCAACCACAGACCAAACCAACAATCGTTAGACTGGGCCTCAAACCTAGCAGTGCCCCCCGCTCCCCACCACATTTTATGAGAATTCCACGAGTGCACGTTCCCATGTTGGTGAGGGCTATCAAGTTCTTAAACCCATCAGAGTTTGGCAGCAGTGGGCTTTATTCAGAGACAAAGTTTTTATCACAGGTTCCCCAGATGCCAGCAAATCGGAGCCCCTGATGGCAGGCATCTGGGTCGCACAGGATTACCTTCTGCCTGTTTAGAACGTGCACCTGTGAGACGGGAGAGCAGGGTCCAAACTGTCAGCTCACAACACCTGCTCCTCATATGAACTCAACACACCGTTCTCTGCCTAACGTACCCTCACGGGCCTGCAGAGAATCTACCGTGGTGGGTCTCATCACTCATTCAGGAAGACAAAAATACCAGGGGGGAAAAAAAATTCAACAGTTTGAAAGTATGGCAAGGAAAACTACCGTGTCTGCTGAAACGATGTCTGTGAGCTTCACTACAGAGCTCCCTAAAAGAGGTACTGGGCCCCTGCTAAAATGGATCAGAAATCGCCGCTTCCCACACAAGACAGAAACCAAAGTTTGGTACCTATTACACGAGAGCTGTTACACCAATGGTTTTACTGAATATATGCATTTGAAAGCGCTAATGAGTCATCTTTTCCCCCCAAAGTTTTGAGGCTTGAATAATCCATTAGACTGTGTACATCATTTTGAGGGCTGGTTCCCACACCCATTCAAAGAGTAACTGTGGGATCATGAGTGATATGTCTAAGAAATGTCAAGCAGGAAATCTGCTATTGTAAGTAGAGTGCATGAATAAAATATATTACTAACAATTTTAGAATCGTAATTTGTATCAAGTTGTCTGCCTTTGTGCAACTTGCTTCACAGAGAGGAGTCTCTGAATAATTCATTATGTCCTTAACCGAGTCCCTTAAAAAAAAAAAATCAGACATTGTAGATAAGATTCTATCCCTTAAAATGATTCCTACCCATCCCATTCCCACCCAGTTGAAGAAATCCTCCCCCGCAGCACGGGGGGAAGGACATCGTCGGGTCTCTGTCACCGGAGACCATGGGTTTATGACTTTGGGAAACCAGCTGGTCAGCCACCATACTACTGGCAGGTTTGTTCCTACATTGCTCCAAACCAGCTTCTTCCCTGTCCCCCACTCCGGTTCTACGTGGTCCTTCCCTGGGGAGCATCAGAGCACATACCCTTTTTCACACCCAACAGTCTTTCCAGTGTCTAATGACAGACAGCTCTGAGGTCTGCACACGTTCTCTTCCTTTGGTTAAATATTTCCAGGTCTTTAGCTCCAGGAGTCAGGCCTTCAATAATGTCTTTAAATAATAAATTATGAGCTAAAATGGAATTGGATAGCTTTTGTCACCTAATGCCCAGGAAAAACAAAAGTCTCCTCTGAGCACAGGAATTAACTCATCGGTATATGGCTCCAGGTACAGATGCATATTTAATAGATGTTTTCTAGCGATAAAAAAAAAATCTTGCATTTTTAAAGTATCTTTCAGTGAAAGACCCAAATGTGTTTAAAATGGAAAGCTTCCAGGCAGTAAACAGAAACACGATGCCCAAAGGTGTTCTCATGAGCTGGCTCCTCAGTGCAAAAGAACCTTAGTCTCAGGGAGGGCTTACCCCAGCTGAGCTGAACTGCATGAATGCCTTCCTTCTCTCAGAACATTTTTCTTGAGAGCAAGTGGTAAAAAATTGAAAATTCATTTGGCAAAATAAACAAGGAGGATACGTATCTGATGATGGGAACTAAAAGTTCGTAGCATTCGTTGCCAAGGTATGACAGATGAAATACCTTGTGGATTCTGCTTGGATTCCACACATTTTTAATAACATCTTACATAACATCTGGAGGGGAAACCCTTCACCTAAGGACAGTCTAAAATTACTATGGAAACTAAGTTCGTCAACTGTGGTATTTCATCGTAGAAGTGCCAGTCATAATAGCTTTTTTTCTTTTAAACCCAAAGACTTTGTGTTCTTGTAACTCAAAAGTCTGGGTGGAGTAGTTCTCCAGTGTTCTCACGTGGTTCTAAAAGGAACAGTGAAGCTACAAGTCACCGTGTTGCCTAAAAATTTCTCCGATGAAGTTCACAAACTAGGATTCTTACAAGATAAACTTCTAAGGAGGGACATTTCCTAAGACACTTGCAAAGAGGACCTGCCATATTGGGTGGGGAAGCAGCCATCTTGCTTTTCTGTTCAAAGATGCCCAAATGACGGGGGGAATGAGACACAAGCACGTGCACGCGCACACACACGTCAAGGAAGAGCAAGCACTCCTCCAGTAAGATTCTGGCACATAGTGGAAAAGCATGATCTTGGCAGTGATGGATCTTTGGGTGGCGGTTTCCATATAGGAGACCCCATGTATGCTGCAGCCAGGAAGTCTGGCCATGCAAAGAGGGTGATAACACACTTTCTACAAGGCTATCTATCCTCTGTGTCTACCAATCCAGAAAGAGTAACAGCCGTTAAGCCCTTGGTACATTTAAAATACCATGCTGGCTCTTCAAACACCATTCCTGTATTCAAAGAATTCACAACTTACAGAAGTAGGAAACAACTGCAGAAACAACCGTATGATCTTTATTATGAGATGGTATTGGCACAGTAATTGTTCAGGGGCAACAGATCATCCCAACTGACTAGTCCATTCCTGTAGCAAAGAGAAACCTCCTCTGCGATAGAGTACACGGCTTGGATAATTAAAACATTTATGAGAATATTTCAAAAATCACAGTAGGTAAAGCCCAAGAGACATGGGGGAAGACAGGGTATCAGGTGGTGACAAATGACTCAACTAAACTTCCTTCATATCTACAGAATTATCTTACTTACCAGGAACACAAATGCTTTGATCCTACCACACCGAAGGACAA
Organism: Lynx canadensis; assembly: GCF_007474595.2. NCBI lineage: Eukaryota > Metazoa > Chordata > Mammalia > Carnivora > Felidae > Lynx > Lynx canadensis. Next base: position 47,529,994 of record NC_044316.2, read on the forward strand.
AAGAACCCTAATTTAAAAATCACTCATTTTTAGGACTTTTAGTTTTTCCTTAAGACATACCTGGGATCAGAGAACTTGATGGGCTTTTAAAATAGTTATTCACGTACTTTACATTGCAGGAGGCAGCTACATACGTGGCTCCTAGTGAATCCCCACCTCCTGGTTTCTACACCCTGTGTGGTCTCCTCTCCTAGAGTGTGTGTGGGCTGGGCTTACTGCCTTGCTTCTAATGAACAGAACACAGCAAAAGTGTTGGGCTGTCATCTCTGAAATTAGGGTAGACGACCGTGACTGCAATCTTGCTGGCATTTCTTGAGGTTACATGCTTCTAGGATGAAAGGAGGAAGCCCAGGAGTCAAGGAAGTGTGGACAGTTCGACACCCAGCCAACAACTAAGAGCTGTCTCAGCCCAACAGCCATGGGAAGCAATCCTGCCAACGATCACGTGAGCAAACTTGGAAGCACATCCTTGCCCAGTTCAAGCCCTGAGATAACTACTCTAAGGCCACTCCTGAATTACAGCCTAGGAGACCCCGAGTCACAGGCACCCAGCTAGGCGATGCCTGGATTCCCAGCCCGTAGAAACTGAAAGGTCAAAGGTGTTCTCGCTTTAGGTCACTAAGTCCTGGGGTGACTAGTTATGCAGCAAAAGATAACTAATACATTGTTGACTACGGATCTACAGTATTTGGCATTTTAAGAAAAATCTCATGGTCCAGGCTTTTGTAAAATAAATGTCAGAGTTTTTAGAATTCATCATACTGTACACTTAAAATCCATGTATTTTACCATGTGTAAATTATACTTCAGGAAAGATGAACACCTCTTCTGTTTCCTATACAAATCAGGATTTTCACAAAACAGCATTGCTTAAACTGATGCCTGCACCCGTATGACTTTCCTGAGGCTGTTGTAACACATTATCCCAAACCTGGTGACTTCGAGCAACAGAAATGTATTCTCTTATAGTTCTGGAGGCCCGAGTCTGAAATTGGTACTACTGGGCTCAAACCACATGGTCAGCACAGCTGTGCCCCCTCTGGAGGTTCCAGGAGGGAATCTGTTCCTTGCCTCTTCCAACTTCTGCATTCCTTGTGACCACACAAGAGACTGCTCCAATCTCTGCCTCTGGAACCACAGTCTTGCCTCCTCTGTGTGCGCACCATTCCTTTGCTGCTCTCATAAGGACACCTGTGATGGCATTTAGGGCCTACTTGTGTAATTCAGAAGACGCTCATCTCAAGATCCTTAACATCCAAGATCCCACAAGTTCTGGGGATCAGGATGTAGGTATGTTTTGGGGGGGCCATTTTTCAGTATACCGCAGCACCTATCTTAGCAAGGGTGACACAAACAAATGAGAAGACAACTGTGTGATCTTACCTTGGTGCCTGGTACATGATATATACTCAAATGCCATCCATTAGTATGTGTGTTGAACTTTGCTAACAGTAGATCACTCAAGGAGTGTACATCATTTTCTGGAGGGAAGGGCAGGAAACAGTCCTGCCCTACGGGCAAAGAGTATGAAGAGAAACAGCTTCATCTATACTGGCTGAATCATCCCTGTGAGGCTCAGCGGGAGTCTGCCCTTCATCTCAGTACATTTTTTGTTACGCATTTTCAAGACTAATAAGAAACGTAAGTAGCCGTAGTTTTTTTTGCTTTATAATACTCTTACACCAATAACTTCAAGGAGTCTCCTTGTACAAAAGCCAGCAACAAGTTCACTCAGGCTATAGACCCTCCATTATAGCCACAATTGGTTTGGTTTCTCTAATCAGAAAAGACGCCTTGGAATGTTCCCATGTTTGAATAATGATTTGGGATTTGTGGGCAGGCCTAAGGAAAAAAGAGCACAGCGACAGGTCTTGCTAAATTCCGAGTAGCCTCAATATGTCATTAATGTCTCTCAATGTCATTAGAGTTATCTAAAAGATGCTGGCATGATGTTTGTGTTAAGTGCTTTGATGTATCAGCATAAGATACCTTAATATGGTTTCTCTGCTTCTTAAAAATCAGGTGCTAATGTAAATATTTGAGTCGAACTGGTGGTATTAGGGGTTGGTAATTTCCAACATCAGTGTGGAAATCACATTTTTTATGTATCTGGAAAATACATTCAGGTCTTTCATTCCTTGAAACTATCAAAATGACTCTCCAGTGACTTTTTAACAAATTAACAATGAATGGGCAAAACTTAAGGTGGACAGAAGCAGTCACACCTGCCGAGCATAAATTTAGTTGTTTGCACATAATTTTCAGGAAGTAGTAGGGAAGCGTCAAACCAGCACTCAATTTCTAATTGTCAGGCTACATTTACTGAGAAGGGATTATGAGTCTGGTGCTGTCCTAGATGCTGAGACAGAGGACTCTTATAAAGTCTGTGCCCTCTTGGGAAGGGCGGCAAGAAACTGCAGCAGAAAGCAGCCGGCACTAGGATTGGCATGGCATCGTCCACAGAAGGCCACAGCTGGCTCCACTGGATGATTCAAAGTTGTAGGTTTTGAAAGGGAAATAGTTGCCTCACAGGTAGACAAGGTGGGCAGGAGAGTGTTCAAGACTCAGTGTGAGCAAAAGTACAGCGATGTGACACATCTGGTCACATTTGGAGAAAAATAGTAACTAAGTCAGAAATGAACGTCAGAGGAGTTACGTAGGGGCAAGATCACAGAATGCCATGGCAAACTGATGAAACCAGACTACTGAAGACATGGGACAAGAAATACTGGGCTTACCTTAGTAGCAATAAGAATATAGGAAGGACAGATACAGGAGAGATGCTACCGTATTTTTTGAATTGAGTCTTTAATTCCAGTACAGATAACATACAGTGTCATACTCGTTTCAGGTGTACAATATAGCGATTCAACGATTCTTATACATTACCCGGTGCTCATCATAAGTGTACTCTTAATCCCCAATCATCTATAGAATTTTAAGCACAGCACTTGACGCTTGAGCAGAAATGAGGGGGAAATAGAAACAAACTGTTATAAGGGGCTTACGCTATACATGTGATATATCATTGGAAGGTAGATGGACTGGTTAAAGATAGATATTATAAACCCCAAGAAACTGCTAATAAACAAAACCAACGAGGTATAGCTAAGGTTATGGGTTGAACTATATCCAAAAAAAAAGGAGCAGACCTCTATGTCTTAAACCCCAAGTACATGTGAATGTGACCTTACTTCAAATAGGGTCTTGAAAATATAACTGAGATGAAGACAAGCTGAATTAGGATGGGCCCTAGATCCAATGACTAGGGTCTATACAGGGAGAGGGGGATTTAGAGATACACACAAAGGGGGGGGGGTGGGGAATGACAATGTGAAGATAGAGGCAGTGACTGGAATGATGCAGATATAGGCCAAGGGAACGCCAAGGATTGCCAGCAACAATGACCCTGCCAATGTCTTAATTTTGGACTTTTAAGTCTGAGAACTGTGAGAAAATAAATTTGTTTCAAGACAGTCAGTTTCTGGTGGTTTACATGGCAGCCCTAGGAAACTACTATAGCTAACAAGGCAATCAGGAAGTAAAGTAACACACCATCATAGAAAGAGGACAGTGGTGATTAAATGTAAATTAGAACCCCATGAAAATTAATGTTACTCCCATTACATATAAATGGCATAAAGACTCCAATTAAAAAACAAAGATTGTCACATCAGATAAAAACAGAATACCAAACTATAGGCTATCTACATGAAACATACTCTGAATTTAAAAACAGGTTAATAGAAAATGACATATACCACGTTAACATTAATCACAAAATAGCTAGAGTGGCTGTATTATATTAACATCAAAGATTTCAGAGAAAAATTAACATCTAAATAGGTACTTTTCTGGGTATTTCATTTTTACATACCAAATCTTTTTTTTAAGCCAATGCGTGAACAAATATTTCTGAAATGTTTTTTAAGTACCTTGATCTCTTAGAAATCAATGTAATTGGGTATCTGCATCATCATCAGGACAACCCTGAGCCACTGGTTTTTGGTCCACACCAGTGTGACAGTGAGCAAGATATGGCTTTTGTTCCTACACTAAGTGGCCTAGAGCAGTCTTGTTTCCATATAATTTTTGGGCCCGCTGAAATGTAGTCCTGTTCTCAATGAGTCTACCATTTTCCCGCCCTCCCATTTTCTGCTTCTGATATTTAACACAGAAAACCAAAGAACAGGCTTGTTTGGGGCAATGGACTTTGGTTGCTGGCATTTTCTACGGTGTAGGGTACACAGGGTTCTGGATGGTGCTTACGATTGCTAACGTGATACTGTCTGGGTTGACTTCTGCGTCGTGCCACATCGCCTCATATTAATACTGGTAGACAAGCTGGAACTCACAGACTCTTTGGTCTCAAATAAAAGTTGATATCATCAAAAGCCTTGCCTCACAGTAAGCTCTACGTTTAATTATCTTATAGTTCACCATACAGGTAAGAAAATGAGTGGGGTTTTGGTGAGAAAAGCAAGAACTACATGTTGCTTAAGGAATGCTACGAAACCAAGAAACACGGGCATTCTTTTGAATGCTCAATTAGTACACCTGAACCGTTCTAAGGAAACTCCTCTCAAATTCGTGTTTTATATAAATATTTTCAGCTCTATTCATAGAAATCTGCCATCATAGAAAAGAAACAAGCAGATGACCATTTACGAGGCAAAGTTTATAACATGTCAGGTGCTAAATCAAGCATATTGTATTATTTTATTACTGATAAAAGTAGAAATTATAGAAGTGTGTAGCTCCAGAAATTGTGTGAGAACAGCATAATTCAACTTCAATGGATGAAATAATTGACTTTAGCTGTAACTCCAAGGTATTTTAGAACTATTACATTTCCCAACTAATTTATTTGAAAAGACCTCATTGACTCATCAATTTTCATCTTTAAAATGGTACCCCCATTCTGAGAAAATTACATGCACACACCAATAAAGTGACCTGAGAAACAATTTAACAAAAAAAAAAAAAAAAAAAAAAACCCAATTACCTTGTACTGTGTCATTTAATAGCATGATTGTATTTTCCAAGGGACACTAACACTGCTTAGTACAAAATGGCACACGCTTGCCAAGTCCCTCCAATGGGCTCCCACTTACCTCTGTAGCCCCCATTGTGCACCACAAGCCTCCTCCATGGAATCCTACTCAACTAGTAGCTTCTGAATAGTCCTCTCACTTTGTAACATGGTGCCTCTGCCCAGAATGTTCTACCCTGCCCCCTTGGCACCACAGTGTCCCCTCAATCCAAGTCTTATTGCACGATCTTTCCAGGTCCTTCATACCTGCTCTAAGAAACCTTCTTTGGACAGAAATAGTCCCTCCCTACCCACATCTTCAGGACACTACTACTCACATGGGACTTCTGTGCTCTGGCTAGAGTAGAGTGTGCCCATGGTTAACCAGTTGCCCACTTCGCATTCACACACAGGAAGCTTTTTAGACCAAGTACCACAACTGTTTGTCCACAGAAACTAGCATGAAGCTTCTGCATGCAGTGATGCTAATAAACGTGACCTGAGTTAATTAACCACAAACTGTATCATGGAAAACCCAGGCATAACCAACAGGAAAAGAAGAAGAACAGGTTCTATTTTTAACGCTGATACAGAACAAGTTTCTTATAACTCCTGTTGTAGTAATTTTAAGGCTAGGAAAAAATGTTTGGCTTAGTCCACCCTGTATAAACTCTGTAAACATTAACCAGTAAGTTTTAAAAGCCTGAAATGACTTTTTCCCCCCTGTGGCTTTCATACAGAACCATAATGATTGCAATATGAGCTCAGGGTCACTGTAAATGCCGGATACTAAACTCCCTCTATGGGCTTCCACATGGTGGCTTATAATCAGCCTCACAAAGAACAAATGTAGTCAAATTATCTATAAAAATCTTCTGTGGGACTCGAAAATGTTTCAGGGGCTCACACAAGCTTTGGGTTTTGATGTTCAATGGATAACGGAGAAGTAATACATCGATGGAAAATCTTAGACTCCAGGGTTTCAAACATAATTGTACGTTTTTACAGGGCATTTTCTGCAAACCCCAGAATAAGTACATAAGCATGATATAATGTGGCAATATTTTTACTTAATTTTCAACATAATTAGCTGCCTCCCTCTGTGGCTTTTGTATTCGGCAGACACAGAGTTGTACACGTTTCTCAAGTGCTGTGAGCTGTGGATCGGAAGTCAGCCCCACTTTGCACATGTTTAATTCCTAGTCTCCGAACTGCAGCTGTCACCTGGATTTGCCTGTTTGAAGAGTCGGACCGTCTCTTCCACATTCATGTCCAGAGGGTAAACTAGCTTTGAAGCCCAGTAAACTGCGCTTTTATCTGCTGCAGAAATTAAACCACAGAGGAAAAACACAAGAGGAGCTAAGCCTCCAAAATCTCTCAGTGTCCTTTGGCTCTGCAAAAGTTCAGTCCCTTTTAAGAACATGAGAGACAGGAACCCAAGCTGGGGGATGGGGTGGGAGGCAGCAGCAGAAGCACTTTCTAGAAGACCTTCTTACAAAATTCTCATCTGCGGCTAAGGCTTATCTCTGTAATGCAAAAACAGCATTTTCGGCAGGTGAAAAAAAATTTTTTAAAAAAAGGACCTTCACGGTCACATCTTTACTCGTCAAGATTTCTTACTGGAGCTGTTGCAAAGAATAAACCAGACTCAGAGTCTATTCCAGATCTTCGTCTCACCCTACAGCTCAGGCAGTCGCTGAACCAGCGCTCCGTCGCCAGAGGAGACACATGGGGGAAACGAACAAGAGTCACTTCCCACCTCTGCGGAGCGTCACTGAACACCTGCACGTGCCTCACCCTCTTGGGCTGATCCCCCGCGCGGGGGTGGGATGGGGCTGCAGAGACTGAAGCTCCAAGGGTTTGGGAGGGAAATGCACAAGGAAACCCAACCCAGTGAGCATCAGATCTAGCGATCAACCAGTATGCTAATAACAGCCGTTGACTACACTCTTGTCCCGTGCCATCACAGTCCATCTTCACAAAGGAGGGTGGTGGCCTTTCTTACAGCTGGGGACAACTACAGATGCAGAGAAAGAAAGGGGTCGGAAGAGGCAGAACCGGGGATTTGATGCAGGTCTAACAGACCCAATAGCCCACTCTCCATCTCGGACTCTGAACTGTCAGCAAAAGTCCAAATGCTCTGAGCGCAACCCTCCCCAGTAACCACTGTGGCCCTAGCAAAGCACTGGGGTGCGCAGGGCTGCAGGGCGCACTGCCTCCCGAGAGACCGCTGCAGATGCCGCTTCTAACCGCGGCCCCCGCACTGCAGCAGCTACCCAACTGACTGCTGTGTTATTTACGAGACAGTCCCTGCTCTCAGAAGACATCCGTCTTCAGATTATTCATTCCCCTCCACGAAGCGAAATCAGCACAGGCTGTCCTTCCCCTTCAAGCTCCGAGCCCCGTCCGGGCTCTGCAGTCAGCTGCCTCCCTCTCCGCCCCCTCACCGACAGGGCTCCTGACTCGGGCCGAGCGTGCTCTGTACTGAATGTTACCCTTTGTCTCAGAGGCCCTGGGCTGGCTGCGATGGCTGGAAAGCCTGAACAACAATGATGAATCAGAGTATTTATTTTTGAGGTTTTCTCCAAGCTGCCTCTTCATCAGCTCTTAAATAGCAGCATTCAAGCTGCCACAGACACTTCCAGAAGTTTTCTGGCCTGGCATTCCCGATGGGGGAAACTATGCGTTCCTGGCTTTGTAACACCCAGTCTAAAAGGAGAGGAACAAAACTAAGAAAAGACGGGTGGCCTACATGTTTAATTTGATTTTCAAAATCAATTTATTTTCAAATCCCCCAGGTTGCACGAACAATGGTGGATTCCTATTTCTAAGTGTGCTGACCTTTTCTAAAACTGTTTTATGCTTTTCACTCTTCTTTAATTGGAGCCACCTAAGACTACACGTTGCATTTACTCAATGCATCTGAGGGAGCTGTTGAATCCAGGACAAGTAAACTTAGGCCTTTGAATCCGAGTTCTAAGAATCCTCTACGGACACAACATGGTTTCTGATGTAAAAATCTCACATGAAAGTTGACCATTTTTCAGAGTGCAAGTTTAAACTCAATAATGAGATTATCAGGCTTGAAGAAACCCAAGAATAATCCACAAATTAGAAATCTGTTCTTGCTGCATTTGACTATTAACAAAACAAACATCGCCATCTAAAGCATTAATTTATACGCACATACACCACATCCAGCTTGCTGCTCTGGGGAGTGCAAGGACCAAGTCTAAAGTCCAGCTGCTGCTGTGGCTGTTCCCGGGATGAGGCCTCAAGTACAGGGCCCGAGAGAGAGGACACCTTTGGCAAAAAGGGTTGTTTTGTTCTCCTGACAACGGCCTTTCTCGGGTCCTTTGGGCACATCGCCTTGCCAAGTACTCTGCTAACTCATTTTCTAGCTAAACGTGGAATTGTTTTGCTATGGTACCCATTCTAACCCATGGCGGGTCATGCGAAAGTCCCAAATGCCACTGATGTCCATACTTAAAACCAGGACAGTATTACCAACAAGGGAGGAGACAGAAAACTGAACAGCTCCTACTATCTATTGGCCATTCTGCTAGATGTTTTAGGTGTGCTCATTATTTAATGCTCAGACCACCCCAGGGCATCGATCATTTCTCCCATTTGTGGAATAGGAAACTAAGGCTAGCGCGGATTAATTCAGAGATGCCCAGCTTTAAGGGACGGAGCTGGGATTCCAAAGCCATGTTCTTTACCCTGGTCACGTATTTCCAGCAGGGATCAGCTCTGGATCCTCGCTGTTCCCCAAAGAAAGTCTTGAGTCACATCAAGAAAAAGAAGAGACACCATGGAGAGGACCCTAGATATGAAGGCACTTTCTTACTCAATGGTAATATAAATATTTGAGAATTCACAAACGAGGAAGTAGAGAACACATCGATATCGTTCAGGGAAACTCCTGCGCTTTTCTACAACAAAGGTGACATGCAAAGATTAAACCTTAGGTCCTTCAGATTTGTATCTCACGACTCTCCCAGTGTGACCTTGACACCACATGGCATTTGATCACACACAAATTATCAATACAAAATCCTCCAAAGAATGCTATTTTTAAAAATATTTCAATGGGGCGCCTGGGTGTCGCAGTCGGTTGAGCGTCCGACTTCAGCCAGGTCACGATCTCGCGGTCCGTGAGTTCGAGCCCCGCGTCGGGCTCTGGGCTGATGGCTCGGAGCCTGGAGCCTGTTTCCGATTCTGTGTCTCCCTCTCTCTCTGCCCCTCCCCCGTTCATGCTCTGTCTCTGTCCCAAAAATAAATAAACATTGAAAAAAAAAATTTCAAGAGCAAGAGAGCAAGCATGCAAAAAGCAAGCAGAAGGGCGGGGGGGGGGGGGGGGGGGGGGGGGGGAGAGAATCCCAAGCAGGCTCCCAACGCTGTCAGCACAGAGCCCGACGCGGGAATCCATGTCATAAACTGAGATCACGACTTGAAACAATCAAGCACTGGACACCTAACAGGCAGATCCACCCAGGCACCCCAAACATTAATAATTTTTGAGTGGTGCCTCATATAGGCAATCTAAAGAACCTCAACTACAGAACCCATCAAATCACAATGACTAGGGTTTAATGATTTGTGACTCTTACTACACCTGCTAAATCCCATCCCTGGGGAAAGAGAGCCACAAAATTGAGAATCTGGTTCAAAACTTTTATTTTCTCAGTGATTATTACCTGTAGAATTATGCTGTGGCCCTAATTTTTTACTGTAAATTACAGTAAATAAAGGTGGACTTTGAGTGGGCTTTGGTGAATTACTTACTGCTCTTTAAAGAAAAAAAAAATGAGAATGTTGAAGCTTTCCACCGCTTCTGATTTTGAGTAGGCAAGACTTCTCAACATTTGGATGTGTTTTTAAATTATGATGAATAGAAACAGCTTCAGGAGCATGGTGGGGAAGGTGGAGTGTGCTTCCTGAGAGTATAGTTTAGAAAAAAAGAGTTGGAGGGGCGCCTGGGTGGCCCAGTTGGTTAAGTGGCTGACTCTTAACTTTGGCTCAGGTCATAATCCTAGGGTTGTGGGATCGAGCCCCATCAGGCTAAGCATGAAGCCTGCTTAAGATGCTCTCTCCCCCTCTGCCCCTCTCCTCTCCTCACAAGCTCTCAAAAAAAAAAAAAAAAAAAAAAAAAAAGCAAGAGAGTTGGAGGGGTGCCTGGGTGGCTCAGTCAGAAGAGCATATAACTCTTGATCCCAGCGTTGTGATTTCCAGCCCCATGCTGGGGTGTTGTGATTACTTAATTAAAAAAAAAAAAAAAAGTTGGGCCCAGAGAATGAATTCTTGAACCCCCTGAAGCAGATTCTGATGACTAGAATGCACTTCAGAAAGAAAGCCTAAGTTCAGGTGTTAGATACAGTGGAGGGATTTTAAGGTGGGCTTCTGGGAGGCCAGTCCAAGTCATTCAACTCTACCCAGCACCAACTGTAAGGAACAGCTCCAAATGATTTAACAATCTAATGCACACAGGAGGATGGAAAAACCCAACGGTGACTGAGCAACCATGTCTTCTCCCTGACTCTATCCCAGATATCCACAAGACTTCCACATGAGCCACTATGGCAAACTAATTTCTATCAAGGAAGAGCAGTAGTGTTCTAAGCATCCATAATCTTTGCAACAGCTCTACAGACAAAGGGTTTTAGGTGGCCCTGTATCCACATTCCTATTATCCACATTCTACAGGAGAGTGAGGCACAGAGTTTAAGTAAATCTCCCAAGATCAAAGAGCTAGAACGCAGCCGAAGAGGGATTTGAACTCACAGCCCAAACATGGATTATATGCTCTACTGCCTGGAGCATCCCCCTTCCTCAAGGAGTTGATGCTGAATGAACAAAATCTCAGAGAAGGTGCTTGGATATTCTACTCTTGTTCAATTCTCAATTTCTGAGCAGATGCTTTTTCGTTCTGGGTGCTCTCAGAGCTCTGGTTATTGCCTCTCCCTCCTGTAATTTCTGAACCTGTCACTGTTCATTTCTGATTTTGTGGCTACAGGAAGTGAAAGGGGAGGGGGTGAACAGGTTCAATTATCAGTCTACCTCTCAGGAGCTCTGTTCGCAGGTTCTGCCGGGTGGGAGGCTAAAACTATGAGCTCAAAGAATAGTCACCACTTCCAATTATGTACGGTTGCAATCCATTGTCTCCCCCCCCCCCCGGGGAAGCTTTTTGGGAGCTTCCACTCTTTTTGGATGCTGAGACACTTTGTTATAGGAGCTGAGCGGCTCTAAGTGTGGAGAATGAATTCTCTTGCTCACTACAACAAAATCCATTCTCACTTACCATAAAACCTTCAATCACAAAATCACAGAGAAAAAGAAAAGGGACCCAAGTTTGTCAAAGTCTCCCCAACAGGAAGTCGGCAGGCTAGAAAATTAACGTCCGGAATCGTTCTCAATAATCCAGGTCAGTGCTTAAGAATGTTCTGGGAAGCAAATTAGCTCACTTCTCATATATATTTTCCAGTGTGCTTTAGAAGTAGAATGAGGGGCGCCTGGGTGGCTCAGTCAGTTGAGCGTCCGACTTCAGCTCAGGTCATATCTCGCGGTCTTTGAGTTCGAGCCCCGCGTCGGGCTCTGTGCTGACAGCTCAGAGCCTGGAGCCTGCTTCGGATTCTGTGCCTCCCTCTCTATCTGTCCCTCCCCTGCTCATGCTCTGTCTCAAAAGTAAATAAAAACATTTAAAAAAATTTTTTAAAAAAAGAATGATACAGGGCCACCTAAAACCCAACTGCTCTCTTCTGAAAACTTTGAGGATTTGGAACAATAAACCTCAGTACAGCAGGTACTGTTGGGGCTACATCAGTTTATTTTGGTTTATTTTGTCTTGCTGTCAATTCCAATATCCAAGTCAACAGTATGGCTGTCTTCTCTCTCCATAGACACATATGTTAACATATTAAGTACATCTGCGTGGAAGTTATATAATTTTTTTGGTAACAGCTTTGAGACAATTTGTACACCATACAATTCACCCACTTAAAGTATACAATTCAGGGATTTTTACGTCTATTAAGTCGTACAAACATCACAATTTCATTTCAGAGTATTCTTATCCCCAAATCAAACTCCATATCCATTGGCAGTCATTACCTCTTCCCTCCTCCTGACCAGCACCCTTGGCAATCATTCCTGTACTTTCTGTCTATGGATTTGCCTACTTGGGACATTTCATATAAATGGGACCATACAACATGCAGTCTTCTGTGACTGACTTCCCTTGTAATGTTTTCAAGTTCATCCACGCTGCAGCATGAATCAGGACCTCATTCCATTTCACAGGTGAGCAAAGATTCAGGTGGTGAATTCAGATTATGAATTTATCATCTGTCAGGCAGAAGTTTACTCATTCCCAAAGATCATCCATATTCCTAGATTACAAACTTAGGGAAATAGCCCAAATCCTATTCTTCAACCCGTCTATAGCAGAGCATATGCTCAATATAATTTAACCTGAAAAGAATCTGCCAGAAACATTGGTTTTTAAGAAGTTCCAAGTTCTATGGATTCTGAGGCTCCCCACACTCTGAGGGGGCAGACACACAAGCCCTCCCAATTCTTCTCAACTCATTGCTGAGGTAATTAGAATTTGACTCAGCTCTTAATCTGTAAAATGAGGCAGAAAAAAAAAAAAGGCACTCTTGCCATAGTTCCAGGGAAACAGGAAGAAACAAGGCATCATGCCCATATCTGAAATCTACAGACCAGCAGCCACATTGTTCACCCAGTGACTTCCCACAAGTAAAAGGAGATTCCAACTGAGAGACTATCCCAACTCCCAATAAAAACAATGCAAGAAGATGGCATCTCAGATTCCTTCTCAACCTCAGAGAGTAGCTTATTTGCCTAAATATGGTTTCACTGATAGCAAAGCAAAACCTCCCTAAAGCCCTGGCAAAGGAAGTGTGCCTTTTCCAGAGAATTTCCAGGCAGTTTAAGGTGCATGGCTTCTGAGTGGCCCAAACTCCATCAGAACCCATTTGGTGGAATTTTTTTTTTCCCCCACACACAAGGTACTGGAGGTTTCTCTGCCTAGGTAAAGGGACATGGGGAGGGAACGAGACAAAGAAGTCCAGTGCCTACTGGGAGCTAAAATGCTGTGTGGGGCACTCGTGTGTTTGCCTTTTTCAGCCCCATGACAAACCTCTGAAGGTGCAGAACTTAAAAGTATTCTCAGCAACCCGTGGGGCTCTTAGAGCTGCTGGTTGTGGAGACATTGTGAACAGCAGCATCCCCTGCTCACAGCTCAGAGGAGTTGAACTGGTAGCCCAAGGTCACAGACCCAGGAAGTGGAGAAGCCACTTGAACCAGGCGTTCTGACTCTGAAATCAACCATGCAAAACACCGTTCTAACAACATTCCGGGTATTTTCATTTGCATTACCCTGTTCTTCCCAGAATGCATAATCTAAGTTGTAACCTCATAAGGCATTTCTTGTGGGTTCCCGTCCTCCCCAACCTTGTGCATTTCTCTGTGGCTCTTTTGTGAATGAGCTTCCCTTGATCAATAGAGGATCTAGCCAGATATCACAGGAAGGCTCTGGCCACCAGACAAGGCATTTGTGTTTTATAGACATCAGTTTCCTATCGGAGCATCTCAATTCCACAACTGCACAGTGTGGCTGGTTATCAGGGGCTGTGATCAGCAACAGGCTGAGGGGACCATAAACACCATGATTAAAAAAGTTAGGCAGGTGCAAGAATTTAAAAATAAGTATTTCTAAAAAGCAACGACTCAAAACCCAGAAATCATGAGTATGTAAATATCCAAAGGCAGAAGCCAGAGTCCCAGCAAAAAGTCAGCACCCCCAGGGGTGAAGACAGAAAGTAATAAATGCTGACCTCCTAATACATTCCAGGCACAGTGCTGTTTTTAGTAGGTCTTCACTTTCATTTTCAAGGTAGGCATTTTAGTACAAAAGACAATGAGTCAGGAAACTGGAGATCTGGCCTCAGTGACACAATTACCCAGCTGCACAGGTCCTTCTTTTAAGTGAGGGGGTTGAACTAGAAGATTCTGCAGCCCCACGATGCCCTGGGATCCTGTACCTCTTTCTTGTTGACAGAACAAGGAAAAAGACCATAAAGGAGCATCAAAGGGATGCTGAGAACTGAGGAGGGAGGGACAGGGCAGATAGGACCAGGCACCAACCACGGAGAAAAAGATCTCCCAAACTCAGTGGTTTGCAGAAGCCCCTAATGGCCACATTATATGCCTCCTGCTCTGGGGACAGCACTCACCCTGAAGAAGGTGGACCAGTACTGAACTGGCGAGGACACCTGCCAACAGATAGAGGCCTGTGGGTAGCAGGAGTGAGGGGATTTGGGTCCAGGATGGGGCAGGTGAAAGCAGCAGCCGACCCCTGCCTGTTTATGCGGTGTGAACCATCCCTCAGGACATCAATGAATATCTTTTTCTGCCATGTGTTGGGCTTGAGGTAAGAGCCTCTGGCCTGAAAGACACGGAGATCAACAGATGGCCTATTTATACTCAAGAATATTTTAGGAGGCCTCATCCTTGGTGAGCTTTCTCCATCTGGCAAAATACAAATGGCGCCTAAGAAGCAGTATAGATGCACAGTGAAGTGTGGCTCCAAGAGTGAATTTGTAGGTCAAGTCTGCAGATGTTCAAATCCTAGCTGTCAGTAAACCATAGGTGACTTGCTAAACCTCCATATGCCACAGTTTCTTTAAAAGATGTTAACAGTGCACTCTCAGAGTTTGGGGATGATTCAAGGCATGAATTCATACCAAGTACTGAGAATGGACAGTAGCCGGTACTTAATATGTACGTGATAAATGCTAAACTTCCATCATTTGTGATGAGGTTATTAAAAAAAAAAAAAAAAAAAAAAAGGACAGTAAAGCACTTGTTTCAACTCCGGTCTCACCAAAGTTTAAACATATTCAAATTGTAATCTTCTGGCTCGACAAAACCAGCATATGTCATTAGACAGCCTAAGTCCCAAGGGATCCTCCTTCATTTTGTTATAATAGTGATATGGGTACAGGTCCAATTATCATTAAGCTTAAACTCTATTTGTCCATTCCCCTCATGCTAGAGGTTTATTATTCAAACACATTTGGCCAGAAACTTTGGAAAGATCAACTTGTGACTTTCTCTACAAAGAATGTAAAACCCAAGACGACATCAGACATTTAGGGATAAAATGCACTGTTCATACTTCCCAAGAATCAACAGGTGACCATGGAATTCTGCTCATGCACCAGGGACTCTGATTATGCCACTGAGTAAGGAGAAATGCCCTGCTAGATCTCATTTGACAGGAAGATGCAAATACAAGTCTTTGACACAAAATCATGGTCAGCTCCCCAGGGAAGAAAAACAATCAAGGTCAATGTAACCAAAAGGAACCATTTTCAAGGGGTGGGAGAAGAAATCAGAAAATGTCAGGATCTTCATGCTGCCTCTCAAGGACAGAAAAACTTCGGCTGGAAGTTGAAAGCTGGACCTCTAACTTCTCAAGAAGCAAAGTGTTCAATACTCTGCCCTAACGAGAAGGATTGGCTTCCACCCCCACCAAGTCCAACAGATAGCCTTCAAACAACTTGTTTAAGTGCCAGAGAAAGCCGGCCTGTCTGGGCTTTCCCTTTCTGCACGGGCAGAAATAAGCCAGGGCAATCACAAACAGCTTTCGGAAGCCGACAAAGGCTTTTGGGTAGTAGGATTCTACCAGGCCGAGGTGGGAGGCAACGTGAAAAATGTCCTTTGGATCTTTCCTGCTTGTTTATGACTGACGCACAAGGTGTCTGATTAAAGCCTCAGGTGGGAAAAACTGATGGGCAAGACAGGTGTGTCATTCTAGAGGAAAGCGGCAGAAGGCTGACCCTTAAAACAATCCTGCTCTGCCCAGCTAACTTAAGAATTAGAAGCCAAGTGGCTAACGCACAGATGCCCAGCCTTGGATGAGATTTGTTTCAGGACACGCTGCCTAACAATTAGCATGAAGCCAGCCTTTGACAAGATAAAGGCACATCCTGTCTGAACTAAAGGCAAACATGGCAGAAGAACGTTCTTCCTCTTCGGCAAACCAAACGCAATTACATCAGTTAAAAGAAAGTGTTGAGGAAGAAAAGCAGGTCATTTCACGAAATAAAGAGAGAGCATGTCACTTTTCTGTATGTTTCTGAACATCCCTTTAAGTATCATTTGGGAAGGGGAGAGAGTACAGGGTTCAAAAGGCATGTCACAGAAAGCTCTTACGTTTAAAGTCTCTCATGACTTAAAATTCATTTTCAAACGGCTGAGGTGTCACTGACCGCCTAGGTTGCAACCGCATTCACGTATTTTCCAGCCGTGGATTTCCCTTCGCTGAAGGCAGGAAAGCAAATGTGTCTGTTTTGTGCTAAGAAAGCACCATTCCCCTCTGTGGTATGCTGTGTGTGCAAACCAATTCCACCCAGAGCAGCAGTTCAACTCTTGGGAATGAGCTGAAGCTCACAACTACACACAGATATGCAGAATGCAGTGGGGGAACCTGCCCACGGCCACAGCGATCGATGTGCAAGCGACAGCGGCCAGCAGTGGGCGAGAATCTGAGGCCAGGTCGGTCCTTACAGCATTATCCCAAGCAGAGAGGGAAGGGCCGTGGGAGTGTGATTAAATTAGAAGATGAACGGCTTAGGAGGGGAAAGAAGTCAATGGTACTGAAAAAGAAAATATGAGAATGGAGTCTGGTAAAAATCACCCAACAAAAAGCTACGGAGTGATCACGTGACTGTGTCAAAGCCCTCAGATGGCTCTGTAATTCCTCTTGTGCAAAGGTGGCTGAGAGACGGAAGGGACTCCAGTTGGAGCTGGGTGTTGAGTACAAGTGAGTCACTTGGGGAGGAAAAAACCCATGCGGAAGGCAAAGCCATCTGCAGTCTTCCCTCCTGGAAATTCACCCCGATCTGCGGAGAAGTGGAACACAGTGCTCCAAGCTAAATCATGCCGGAGCAAGCCCGAACAAGGTTCTGGAGCTGCTGTGCTCCGGGCGCTTGGACCCTGGGGCCCAGGAGTGAATGCAGCTCCCCTCCAGGGACATCAAATGGCACCACTGGAGAAACTGGCCCCAGACCATGAAGTCTCAGAGAGCTAAGCATTAGAGA
Organism: Lynx canadensis; assembly: GCF_007474595.2. Taxonomy (NCBI): domain Eukaryota; kingdom Metazoa; phylum Chordata; class Mammalia; order Carnivora; family Felidae; genus Lynx; species Lynx canadensis. Next base: position 47,547,154 of record NC_044316.2, read on the forward strand.
GAGCATTTTAAATGTTTTTTTTTTCACATTTATTTTTGAGAAGAGAGAAAGAACACCAGCAAGTGGAGAGGCAGAGAGAGAGGGAGACACAGAATGGGAAGCAGGTTCCAGGCTCTGATCTGTCAGCACTTAGCCTGACACTGGGCTTGAACTCACAGACCACGAGCTCATGATTTGAGCCGAAGTCGGATGCTTAACTGACTGAGCCTCCCAGGTGCCCCCAAAAAGAAAATTTTGAGAAGACAACCCACTTTGTCTGTACCCCGGCTGCTAAACAGGGCCTTGCAGACATCCACACCGTGTGCTGTCTGCTCATGTTGGGATCCAAGGGTGCCAAAGAGGTGGGCGTGAGAAGCAGCTACGGGGACAAGGAGGACAAGAGGCTGTTATAAGGTGGACTTTGAAAACAGGACCAGGTGGCTTCACCTGGAGCAGTCAACACCATAAAAGGCAGGACAGAGCCAGGGAGCCAACAGCTCAGCGGTCTGGCCTCCCCAAGCCAAGAAGGAAAACGGCTGGGCTAACACGGGGCTTCTCTCTCAACACCAGCTTCAAGTTGGGATCACCTGGGGAGCTCAGATCAAACACTGGGGCCACTGACTCCCCCCCCCACCCCACCGAGGCTGGATTTAAGTGACCTGGAGAAGGCTGGGACTCAGCTTTTTTAATAGCTCCTCACACGATGCCAAGGTGCAGGCAAGACTGAACAGCACTGGTCTAGGGTGTCCTGGGAAGAGGCTTCCAAGCTGCCAACCCCAGTGTTTGTCCAGGTCACCCCGTCTTTCAGCCAGTCTCCTACAGGACAGATGAAGCAGTCCGGCGTGGCTCCCACATAGAGGGTGTCCCTGGCCCGCTGAATCGCAGGCTTTCTTAGAGCCCCATACCTCAGCGTTTGCTGAGTGAACAGGAGACAGCAAGAGTCCCACTGGGGCAACAACGGTTACTGAAAAGATCCTAAATGTCAACGAAATCCAGGTAATCAAGCAGTTGGAAGTGTTGTCAGGAGAAGGCCCATGGGAGAGAGAGAGACGGACAGGGAGAGAGAGCTGGGGGGGGGGCGGTGCAGCTGGTTCCCCAGCTGTTTATTCCACAGCCAGGACCAAGCAGAAGCACAAAGATGATCTTTCTGGACCTCCACCATTTACCCCAATATTATCACCTCTGAAAAGCAGGGGAGGAATATTAGCATTTCAAGCTGTGTGGCAGCACAGGAATTGCAGCAGAAACCCGAAAAAGGAATTCATAGATTCTCTTGCCCAGTTTAGAGAATGCCTTGAATTGGGCCGAGGAGCCCTCCTCCCTTGGGCTCTGAGATGCAGGTGGTGGTTCTTTCCTCTCACCAAAGAGATACAGAACACTAGGCAGGCACCACCTCCCCCACTTTTCCACAACAGAGGGTGCTGGGAAAAGGTTCACCTTTATCCCACGAGCAAACACACTGAGGGGTGCAAAAGATTGCCAAGGTCCTGGCTCTGTTTTAGATCCAACCATCTCTAGAGCTGAAAAAAAATGTATTGATAGTATTTTCTTTCTGCCCAGGTGTTTTAAGTTAACCCATTTGGCAGGGGGGTGGGGGCTGCTGGATGACCTTGGTGATCGAACCTCACCATTCAGCATACTTTCTGCCTTCCACATCTGTCTCTCTCAGTAACAAGACTTTAAGTCACAGTCTTTGGCTTCGTTAAGCATATTCGTGGATTTGTCCCTCTTTCCATCTCAAATCAAAATATGGTCTCAATTGGAGTAAGCGTGCTCAGCTTGCATTTCCATTCAGAGTTCAAGATATTTGATGAAATTCAAGACCGTAAGGATCAGAATAAACGGATTCTGGACAGGACACACTATGCAGCAGTCATTTGAGGAAAGAGAACTTGGGGTAGGAGCCAAAATAACATCAGTGACTTTCCAAGAATGTTTAAGGGTTTCATTATATTGACAAAAACAAAGCCAAAAGAGTAGGATTCATAATTTGGTTCACAGGGACAGAAAGAGTTCTCTCTCCCCCTGACTCAGTTTTCCTTACTGCACGTTGCAGACCTGGGGAGAGAGAGAAGGAGCAAGACAAGAAAGAGCAAGGAAAAGCTTCTGGAGGGAGTCAGCTGAAATCTCAAGTCTATTTGATTAGCCTGCACACCATCAGGCAGGGTAGTCAGCAGCTTACTCGGAGGCTTAAGAAGACAGTTGGACTCTGATTTATCCAGCTAAGCCATGGACCACAAGGTTCAAGGCCTTCACATGAGGACTCACAAGAATTAGCCAGAATCCTAGAGGACGTCTACAAGGACATTTTCAAAGTGATCTTCATTTCTCTTGCTCTACATATGTAGAATTTGCCTTGGGACAAATAAAGTTTTCCAAATCTCATTCCTTCTGTGCAGAAAAACTGCTAAGTCTAGGACATGCTAGGATTCCACCCATGGGCCAGCTCCTCCCACAAGGAAGTGCTCCAGGGCTGGTGATCCCACTGGCAGGTGCACAGCCCTTATCACCTGCTCCATGAGGCAATTCACGGATGCTTTTTATCAACGAAGTAAACAGGCTCTGCAAGGACACAGGGCTCCGGAAAAGTAGAGGCAGGACTAGGAAATGACTCATTCAAGTCAAAATCACAGAGGGCCAGTTGCTGGGGAAAGCACACAGCCAGCCTTATTCACAACTGCTTCTACTAACTTGAAAATAGTTGGACGGAAAAACGCTGTTGTCACCTTACAGAACTTGACGCAAGTTGGAACACGTATATTCAATACTTGCACTCAAACTTTTGCAAAGACCTTAACTACAAAAATCCCAATAGTAATCAAAAATGACATTTCAGCTCAGAGAACGACCACTGAAAACCAGAGGCTTAGAAACAAGAAGAAAAAAATTGGCTTCCTCATTAAGGCTGGAGTCATCTGTCACTTTGACACAGCAAAACTCCAACCAGAGAATAATTCTGCTGTGTTTACATATCTTTTGATTTTGAGTTTCAAATCCTACCATTTTTCCTTTCTTCTAATATTTAAAAGTTACTTGCTACCTCTTAGTCTTAGCCACTCAACCAAAATAAACTCATCCACTCACTCAATATGTAAACTAAAATGAATTAAACGTTTACAACTTCCAAGTCTCATGTTGAAATATCTTCCCTTCCATTTGTATAAGCTGTATTAGTTTTTGACTGCTGCTGTAACAAAATACCATAGACTTAGTGGCAAGGCTAAAACCAAGGTGCTGACAGGGATGCATTCCTTCTGGAGGCTTCTGATTCCCTGCCTTTTCCAGCTTCTAGCAGCAACCTATATTCCTTGGCTCAAGGCCCATTCCTCTCTCTTCAAAGTGCAACACCTGCCTCCATTATCCTTTTCTGACTGCAATCCTCTTGCTTTCCTCTTCGAAGGACCTTGAAATGACACAGATACCACCAAGATAATACAAGATAACCTCTCCATCTCGAGATCCTTAATCACATTGGCAAAGCACCTTTTTTGCCATGAAAAGTAACATATTCCTAGGTTCTGGGTATCAAGACATTACTACATACATATACACACACATGCTTATTACATAGTTGCAACAGGGCACCTGCAGCCATTTCCTATTATGTTTCTTTTTATTTTGTTTTAATGTTTATTTTTGAGAGAGGGAGAGCCAGAGCATGAGCAGGGGAGAAGCAGAGAGAGAGGGAGACACAGAATCCAAAGCAAGCTCCCAGGCTCTGAACTCATGACAGCTCAGAGCTCGATGTGGGGCTTGAGCTCATGGACTGTGAGATCATGACCTGAGCCAAAGTTGGACACTTAACCGAGACACCCAGGCGCCCCAGTTTTGTATTACATTTATTATTGAACGCCATATTATAAACATTTTCCATGTTTCCACATACACATCCAGATTGTTTTCAAACTATATGAAGTCCCTCCTAGTTCAAACCATTGTAAATATATGGTAAGGGGGGGGGGTGGTATGTATAATGTAATGGATATTTTTTAAAATTTTCTCTGCAATAGTTTAACCAAAAAAAGTAATTTCATTAGTTAAAAAAGAAAAAAGGGGGAAAAACCCAGCAGGAAAATATGCTGACCAAGAGGCATGGGCCTCCCACCATAACTCTAAAAGCTGACAGAAGGACATTTGAGCAGACAAAGGTCTGCAAGCATTTCTCTTGGGAGCAGAGGTGAGCAGGTCTGCACTTCACCCCACACAAAGCACAATCAGACTGTCTTTCAGCAGAACAGAAACAATCACCCTATTGTCTAGCAGCATGAATGACCCACACAGCCACAAAGCATTAACAGTAAAGGCAAAAGTAGCAACCAGCTCCCTCCTTTGTATGTTCTATTGGCTGCAATTTGTTGACTTGTCAACTTGGGTTTAAGGATTACAGCTTGGGGGTGCAAATTGCATTGGCTTTCACTGCCAAAATCCAGGTGCCAGGATTACCTTACCTCGCGATTTTACCTATTTTAGAGAGAGACAGGAGAATACAAATGCACACTAGAAAAACCCTAAAAGGGGGATGGGGGTGGAGTAGAGAGGGGGGGATCACGACTGAATTTGCTTCACATCAACTACTCAGTCTCATAATATAAAACGGGGGTCAGCGAGCCTTTTCTGTAAAGTGCCAGTTACCATCTTCAGCTTCATGGGCCAATCTCTGTCACAACCACACACATTCAACTCCTGCTACGGGGCCCAGGCAGCCATATACAATGCATACTGGAGAACAGGCATGGCTGGGTTCCATTGAAACACTTACAAAAACAAGTGTTGGACAGGACGTGGCCCAATAAGCTGTAGTTTGCAACCCTTGGTATAGAAGGAAGACAGGTGTCCTCGCTCTATGCAGACCCAACTATACCCAACTCTGTCTACGCCTTCTCTAATTTACCTTTGTGCTGGTTTTTTAGGAAATCTTGGCTCTTAAGAGTCACTAAGATAAAGTGGCAGGTTTCATTCCTGGCCCCAGTGCTTTACCTTTACACAGGTTTCATTCCTGGCCCCTCCCTGTATCTGTGACCTTTTCACATGACTTTGGAATTTCTCCCATAAAGAGCAAGCCTATTTCCTGACCTCGACTTTGGGCTCAGCCATGTGACGTGTTTTGGCCAACAGAGTGAGGTAGAAATGCCCACGTGCCAGCTCTGAGCCGGGAATGAAGCACTTCCTGGCATTTCGGCTTCTCGTCCTGAGCTTCTGCCAGCCCTGGAAGGACATGCCCAGACCGGCCTTCCGGTCATAGGAGGGGGAGAATGAAGAGCAGAGATGAGCCCCCAGCCCCACAAGGAGAAAGCAAGGTGCCCAGGTTAAATCAGCCAAACCTTTTAAGACCTATAGGTTACGCCAATGATCATGCCGCTGTTGTTTTAAAGCCACCGACTTCAGGGGTGGCCAGGTGACCACAGCAAATTCATACCGGCAGTATATCGATCATAAAGCAAACTACCAGGGGAGCCTGGGTGGCTCAGTTGGTTGAGCGTCTGACTCTTGGTTTCAGCTCACGGTTTGTGAGTTCGAGCCCCTGCATTGGGCTCTGTGTTGATGGCACAGAGCCTGCTTGGGATTCTCTCTCGCTCTCTCTGCCCCTCCCTGATTACTCTCTTTCAAAACTAATTTTAAAAAAATTAGGCAAACTACCTATTTCAAACATACCCAATCATCTCCACAGAAATCACCTTCACAGAGAAACTGTCTCCCTTCCAGGGAACAATTTACTATTTTTTTTTCAGCTGTAGATTTACTTAAAATTTGCTTCACTAATTCTAACTTTATGACTAGTATATGTCCTCAGTATTTCCTTATAGTAACATGTAGCCGTTTTCATCTGATCAGAACAGGTATCCATATAGCAATAGAGAATTCTCCTTGCTATCCAAAAGCACAGCGTTCCTACAAAACCTTTCAGAAGAGAAAATGGCATAAAGTGGCTACCATTCATTTATACAGAAAATTCTTGGGAGTGTTTCCAGACCCCAAAAAATAACCTCTCGTAGACTTTTCTCATACCTTAGGACACATCCTGCTAACCAGTGCACAAATTAAATCAAGATAAAACACAGATGCCCACACACACAGTTCAAAGCTCTGGCAGTGTGATGCTGGGACACAGAGTCTCCCAGTCTAGTTGGGGCTGCTCTCACTGCCTCCCCAGGGACGAGCTACAACACCAACACTCAACACGAGGGTTTACTTTTTGCCTTGTGTACAAACGAATGCTCTCTTCGGATTTCTTTCAGTTAGTGCAAACACAGGCCCTAAATAACATGGGTCTTATTGCAAAAGCAAAGTAGCATCACATGAACTTTTGAAACCTACACACTTGTAGTTGACATATGCGATGTCCCAGATTTTTTTTTAATCACAGTAGTACGTTATTTTTAGACCACCTCCTACAACATATGGTTTATCATTATAGAAGCAAACTGGAACCATACTGACTTAATTATTTATAAGTATTAGCAAGGGTATTAGATAAAATGGTGTCTATAAAGCAATTATGCACGGGGAGTATTCTCAGACCTCCTCCTGAATTAAAAAAAAAAAAAAAAAAGACGGCTTTCGGCAGAAAGAAGGTTAAAGTATGAAGAGTGGCCGCACCATGTTCGCTTAACTCATTATGGAGACAGATGTCCGTTCTCCACTTTGGACTGAAGTTACTGAGTCACAGCTTTCATCAACATCTTCAGTGAAGAGACAAATCTTAGTTCAGCGAAAACGTATTTGTGCAAATTCTGGTCAGGTCATCTTAGACTTATGCCTTTCCAAGGACACCCCACGTGCCCTAGAAAACCTCAACCGTCCAACAATTGCCACATCACCCCTGCTTATGCTCATCTCTCCATAAAGCACATAGGGGTTGCCACCGAACTTCAGGTGACACTCTAGTCCAAAGGCTGGTCTCTAAGTCGATCATTTAAAACGTGCAAGGCATTTCTCAAATTCAACTTTCTGAAGTCTAGGTAATTAATGACAGAGGGAAAACAATGAATATCTATATTAATACACAAAATGTTTATAACTTTCAATTATTAGCAAAAAACATTTGCGCTGGTGTCGATGAGCACCTTGAGGTTTCAAGCCCGTGAAAACTCAACCAGCTGCATCCGTCTGGCAGCTGACTGGAGCTAGGTGGTCTAGAACAGCCTCATTCCCAGGCCTGGGGGATAGTTCTGGCTTGGGCTAGGAATCCTCAGCCACGAGGCTTATTCCTGGTTCACACTGCCTGTTATCCTCAAGGAGAGGAGTCAGGGTTTTGTCCTACGACAGAAGTTCCAGGCAAGCTGCAGAGCCCTGCAAGGAATGCACTGGCTCAGAACCTTCATGACCTCACTCATACTGCATTCTACGGGTCAAAGGATGTCCCAGGAGCCAGTCTAAACCCATAGGAGTAGAGAAATGGACTCCACTTCCTGACCAAAGTTGCAGCAAAGTCATTTATAAGGGAGCATGCAACAAGGATAGGAAGAGCTGTGGCCTTTTTGGCAATAATCACATCCACCCGGCAGTCCTATCTTCTATTGTTTCTATATAAAAGTGCACTGTAGTGGTCATGACTTAGTCTTCCTGCAGGGTCACATGGCAGACCCTGGAGGGTGAGGGGGAAGTGATCTTCGATAAAGGAAGACAGCCCTTGACACCTGTCAGATTACTTCTCACCTCGGGCAAGAGTAGGTACATTTCCAGGCTAATGGCACTGAAACACACACTCCATGAACACAGGGAGTTTTATTTAGTTCCCTGATGGATCCGTAGGACACAGAGGAGGGCCTGGCCCATAGCAGACACACACATCTGCGAAATAAGAGTAAACGCCTCCTACAGCATCCTAGGTTATCTGCAGTCAACTGCTTGACTACTTAGGGCAGAGCAATGATGTGCTGAGATGTTCTCCGACATTAGTCTTCCCAGGAGGACAGTCACGGCTTCTTGAGACTAGAAACTGCACAAAAGCATAATGAAGGAGAACTTCTATATAATTCCAACAGAACAAAAACGCTTTTATAAATGGAAATTTCTGTCTTTGTAAACTTTATGGGAATGTGAATCGTGAACAAATCAGCAAAACACAGCCTTTCACTTAACAATGGATGTTACACAGTACCAAGAATTGAAATTCAAAGATGCACAATCAATGCTTTGGAAAGGAAGTGCCGTCAACATTTCTGTTGAATGTTGGATGGTTAATGCTGCAGACAGAAGACCCCTGGCGGTTGTCTGCTCCCCTGCCCCCACAACGAGGAAGCGGAGACGTCGGGGTCGAGTGGCTCATCTGAGGTCACTTGGCCCGTTAGGACACAGAAGGGACAAGAATTCAGGACTTCAAACTGAGCTCTGAGCTCTTTCCACTACACACACCCAAGCTGACAGTTTTCTGCAGTATAAACAAGCTTTTGAATATAAGCAACTATAAATAGCAATTAGTCAGAGTCTTGTATTAGATGTGTTGACATCATCAGAAGGCAATTCTGTGACACAGCTCCTCTGACGCTCCCTCTGAAACGTCTCCAGGCGCAGGCTTCTTCACCTCCAACGGCTCCAGCCTGGACCCCACTCCCGTCCAGACTGCACCCCCCAACATCTCCCAGTAATCTGAGCTCCATTGCAGCGTCTCCCCTTCGAAGGTTCACCAAACAGTCCTGTGAATTTCCTTTTCCCATCTATCTAGATCACGGATTTATAAAGACAGGGGGCATGATTTTTCTAATTCTTTTTCACGTTCTCACTGTACTGAGCAGCCCCCGACATTTTAGTTAAGCACAATAATCATTCGATAAATATTAGCAATGTGACAGGCAATGAGCTAAGCATTTGACATGCCTGGTTTAACACATTCCCCAAACTCTAAGTAGTATTAGTCCTACGCCCACAGATGAAAATGCCGTGCTTTGGAGAGGTTAACTGACCTACGATCACACAGCTGGAGAAGTTGTTCGGTGACGAGCTTTACCCCTAGGATCATGTGCCTCTGAAGTCTGCGCGCATTCCTATCCTCCCCAACTAAGACCTGCCTGAATTCATAATGGGCCCAGGAAATGCATTTTGGAAAGTATCCCAGGTGATTCAGATGTGCAGCCAGGTTTGGAGGTCATTACCCCACCCTCTGCAATCCCCCAAGTTCACCCTTCCCGGCTTTCCCTCAGGTCACATGCACTGCACAGACTTGTTCTCTCTCCTACACTCAAGCCCCTCTACCAGAATCCTCCATAGCCATTTCTGGACACAGATGGAAACAGGGGGCATTAAGAAGTTATTCCAGGAGCAGTAACAGGATTCACGAGGAAGCAGCACTGAGAATCTATCAAGGAAGCCCTGGAGGCAAGCCCAGGAAGGGGTAGAGTTCAAGGCCCCATTAGGTTCACAATGGGCCTCACAATAAATAATGCTCTATGCTGTCTTCTCGGGACTTTTAAGGAGTCATCCATACACACTGTACATCAGCCTATGACCCAGCTACACAATTCCACACCATTTACCCCAAGTTCAGCGTGGACACTATGGTTCTCACTGCTATGCCTAGAACCCCGGCATCAAAAAACAGCCCCAAACATCCTTTGTTTGCTTTGAGCAGCTGGTCCCTTCTCCCCCTACGAAGGACCCCACGGGGCTCAGCACAGTCCCCTTTGAGGGAATTACTTGACTCCTTTGTAACAATACTGAGCACAAAACCAAGGTTTTCCAAGAGACCACAACGAGCACTTCTCATTAGCCCACCCAAGTTTCTCTTTGCTCAGGGGCTCTCTCTGCTTCTGTGACTGTCCCCTCCCCTCCCACCCCCCCAAGTCCTCTCCTTTTGGCTCTAACAGCCAGGAACTCCTTTCTGCCTACCATAGCTGAGAAAGACTCATACAGACATTACTAAAAAGCAGCAAACAGTAATGACAAGCAGCTACGTAGAAAGGGGGACTTGACAAAGTCCCAGAGCCAGCTTCGCGGGCTTCGCCCCAGGTCACAAACAGTCCTGTGCTGTCCCTCAGCCCTTCCCCAAGCACACTGCCTGTGTTCCTGGCTCCCAGCCAACCTGCACCTGGGGGATGCCCATCTCAGGACCTCAGCAGCCCCCTAAACTGGACATCTTACAGGATCGTCTGTGGTCCAGACCAAGACAAAGACCCCTGTTCCTGTCACGCACAAAGAGGGCCGAAATATTGCTGAGAGGAGAATGCGAGATTGACTAGTGGCCAAGGGGGCCAGGCGCTAAAGGCAGGGTTCTTTCCCAACTGTGTATTTCGGGTCACACACACAGCATGGTCTTCCCTCCTGCATGCAACTCCTTCCCCTGGGATCCTCCACAGCCATTGGTTACTTCAAAGGACATTCAGTATTTCGAAAACCGATCAAAAGTAGAAGCCAAATCTATTTCCTGAACCAGTGTGCTTGCCTTTGAGAGTAAAAGCAACCATTCTTCATCCTATTCTCTGTGTTGAGATGCATGGTAGAAATCTAAAATCAAGGGGAGTCCATTCTCTACAAGGACCTGAACTTGTCTCAGACTAGCCTTCTTTCCAACATTTTATCCTTCTAACTTAGGACTCCTCATGGAACACACACTGAGCCTGACTAGATTCATCACTGCATAACTGGACGTTTACTTTCAGTTGTCCTCATTATCCAAAGAAAAAGAAATCACAATTTTCCTTAGAAAAGAGTTGGACCTCATCTCATCATTTGTACCGCCCTCATGGGACCCTACGGACAGGGCTTAGCAGAAAAATCACTTGGGAATGAGGGAGAGCAAAGTTCTCCATGGTCATACACTACCACTATCCTTATAGAGGAGTTTACACCTGGAGGATGCCGAATGAAAACAGGCTTAAAAATTGCAAAAAACAACAAAAAAACCCCTGAGAGATCTGACTTCCATAGTCCTTGCAGTCTATGTACCTAGGACTATAACATACCATTCGGACTGTACTTGGGAGTCCTATGCCATCTAAAAACACGAGTTAGCAATTGCCAAATTCTTTCAAAGTCTGTGAAGACACTTGCTAGAGAAACTGCAGACTGCTGCAAAAAGCCTGTAAATGTCAAACATTTTTAGTACTTTTCTTTTTAAGGAGGCAATTTCCAAATCAAAATTAGTTGGAGCTACAATTTGGTTTGTATCGAGTGGGCAGGTCCCCAAAGAGTCCTGACGATGCCACATGATATCTGAGGCATCTCATAAATTTAGGGCCCTGGCCTAATATGCCAATGATGGCTTAAGACGTTTCAATCTTCGCAACTTTTTAAATATTCTCTAGCAGGTGTTTGAAGAGGACCCAAGAGAATTTCATTGTGTCTGAAATAGCAGTTGCAAGTGGTATTGGAATTATTCTCCTTTTCCTGTGAAGTCTGTGGGCACAATCTTCTGGGTTTTAGAAGCCCAGAAATCAACTACCACATAGGAATAAGAATGCAGGAGACTCGGGTTAGAAAAATGTGCGCTTAATGGTTTCTTCAGCCCAAGCAAAAAAAAAAAAATAATCATAAACCTGGATACCTGACATACAGGAGAAAAATGGCTGCTAACTGCACTCACTCTGATAAGCTGAATTTGGCCTGCGTTTTGACAGCAAAACACTCAGAGACTTTTTCCATTCAAAGTTGTATCTTGTTTTTTCAACAGCTTGGGAACCCAAAGCAGCCTGACTCCATACCCTTCCTTTAATAGTGGAGCAGTTAAGGTTTGAGTGGCCAGGAGTCTCCCACAGCAACAGGAACCGTCAGCAAAGGTAAACAAGGCCACCCCGGAAACACGTCCAAGGACAGCTGTTCTCAGGGTGCATCACCTGGAGGGCCTGGGAAACAGACTGTGGGGCCATCCCCAGAGCTGCCAATGCCACGCACCTGCAGCCCCAGAGGATTTGCTTTTCTAACAGATTCCCGGGTGATGCTAAGGCTGCAGGTGTGGAATCCTCCTTTGAGAACTGCCTCCCGAGGGATGAGGAGGGCAGGATGGGCAGGCGTATCACCAGCTGAAAGGTGACAAAACGGGTCCAGGGAAGTTAAGGTAGGAGCTGGTGAGTGAGAAGGCGACAGACAATCTCAGGGCAGCGAGTCCACCACACCTTCCAAGTACCTCACTCTGCCTTAGACCCCAATCAACAGAATCGCATACACTGCAAAAACACCCTGCGTTAAGAGCAGACTGGGCTGTCTTACAACTTGCAAACTTGCTAATGAAACATCCATAACTTGAGGCTTCAGAGCATTACAACCACCAACACACGGAGCCACTTCTCAGCACACGAGCCGGCCTCCACCTGGGAATAGACCTTGGGAATTTCCAACATGCCCGCCCCCCAACTTCTGACTTGCTCATTTCCTGTACTGCTCAACCAACTTCCCCAATCCTGTCTCCATCCGTCAACCCTAACTGGGCACATAATAATGACCTGTCCCGACCAAGAATGTCCCTCACCACCTAAAATAGAAATACCATGTGCCACTGCTTGTACTTTTCAAGGCTCTTGTGGCTGAGGACCCCGATTTGTATTTATGGGTGTCAATTTTGTGTCTTCATTGTAAGCGCCAATCTGAGTTCCATCCAAGCTCACAGCAGGCATCGTTGCACAATGCTTAATAAAGGCTCTGTGTTGATAATGACCTGCAGTACCTCTCTATATCAGGGAGTCCCTCACACTGTATAACAAAGCAACTCCAAGATCCGTTTCCATGACAACAGCAGCATCACACAGGAAAGAGAAGAAAGAGTACAGAAAGGCTCTTTAGAAATTGCTACCAAAACGCAGATACACTTTACGAAACTAAAAACAATGTTCTGGGCACTAGATTTGAGGTTAAAAATCTTTTCTTTCTTGAATGTAGTCTCTAATGACGTGACTATTTTTAAACATGTAATAGGAACTGATTCAGAACACTATAAATACCATCCATCTGCCAAATTTCAAGAGGTCTAAAATTAGGTTACCAGGTTCATCAATTTCCCTTAGAAGATTCTATTAGAAACAGACCAAACCCTTCTGGTGGCAGTAACAGTGAAATGCTGACAGTTCAAATGCTACAGGAAATAAGTTGCATTCGTTTAAAACCTAGTTACGAAGAAACTCCAAAAACCATCATTTTTCCTGAATATAATTAATAAGGGAAATACCTTAGGAGACAGGAATTTCTTAGAAGGCCCTTACAACAATTTACCACATACTGAAAATAACTCACAGCAGTATGTGTTATAACTAAATCATGCATTATAAACAAATGAGAGAAAAAAATTACACTTTCCTTTTCTACCACACTCATGATGAGCCTCTGGGAATGTCTGCTTTTCTTTCACGGATGAAGTGGAAACAAAATGAAACACCCAACAATTGGAGTAGCCTCGCCAATATTTTTTTCTGCTGTGATCTTCCCCTCATGGACCATCAAAGGAAAAAGGGCCCTCTTACTAAAAATACCCTGGAACATCAGGCAGAACTGGGACCTACAGATTTTTTTTTTCCCCTCAGCCCCAGGGAGGTAAGGTTATTTTCACATACATGTGTACCAAGTTATTTTTAAAACTTGCCTGTTCTTCTCTGGTTATTCTGTTTCAACCAACAAAGAGCCCCCCCCCCCCCCCCCCCCCGTGGCCTGCTGTATTCACATCCACTGGAAGCATCCTGGCTGTTCCGTGGTCCACACCACAACCATCAACAGGTGCAGAAGGCAACTTTACCCCATGAGCCGCAAGGCATAAAGCGCTTCATAGAAACAGTTTAACAGGTAATTTGCAACCTTGTCAGAAGCAATGGAAGTCAGACACCTAAAGTAGGTGGCACCTGCACCAAGAACCACGTTACTCGTTATTCTCAACCATTCATTCCACCAAAAGGCCACAGCTGGCTCAAAGACAACCTGTGAGAGTCGCTCTGGTTTCAATATAAAGTTAAAACAAAGATTCTGTGTAACGTTTCAAGGTTAACTCAGCAGAATCACCCAACCTCTCTTCATTTACTTGCTAAGTCAATAACTATCGAGAGATTCCAGAGAGATTCCAGATAAGCACAGAGGGCAGGAAGTTGAGAGATGGGCTTTGCCCTTAACAGGCCGCAGCATAGGAGCAGAGACACAGAAACAGAGCACGGCGTTATGTCTTCAGAGAGGTCCACTCAGAAAGAATTAAAGAGGGGCAATTGAAGTGGGGGGCGGGGAGTAGAATGGAGGCTGTGGGGATAGAAGGAAGACTAAGAATTGGCCAGGTGGATATGGTTATCTGATAAAAACCCCAAACAACAACAAAAGGGATGATCTGAAATAGACATTTTTCCAAAGATGACCTACAACATGGCCAACAAGCTTATGAAAAGATGTTCAACATCACTAATCAGGGAAATGAAAATCAAAACCACAATGAGGTATCGCTCCACGCTTGTCTGAGTGGCTATTATCAAAAAGACAAGAACTGCACTGGCAATGGTATGGAGAAAAGGGAACCCTCGTGCACTGTTGGTGAGGCTCTACGTTGGTGCACCCACCGTGGAAAGGAGTACAGGGATTCCTCACAAAATTAAAGAACAAAACCAAACTTTGTATCTGAAGACAAAAACACTAACTGAAAAGGCACATACAACCCCACGTTTGCTGCAGCGTTACTTACAACAGGCAAGATACAAAACAAACTATCACAATGGATGCATGGGTGAAGAAAATACAGCATAGTCAGACAACAGAATGTTATTCAGTCATTAAAAAATGAAACCTAGGGTGCCTGGGTGGCTCATTCAGTTGAACATCTGACTTCGGCTCAGGTCACGATCTCTCAGTTCATGACTTCAAGCCCCACATCTGACTCGCTGCTGTCAGTGCAGAGCCCGCTTCGGATCCTCTGTCCCACTTTCTCTGTGCTCCTCCTGAGCTCACGCTCTCTCAAAAATAAACAAAAAACAAAACAAAAAAAACTCTACCATTTGCACCAACATGGATGGAGCCAGAGGTCATCGTGCTAAATGAAATACAAAGAAATACTAGATCTTAGCTGTATGTAGAATATTAAATGGAAAAGAAACCAGCTCACGGAGAACAGATTAGTAGTTGCCAGATTGGGGGGGGGGGGGTGGGCAAAATGGGTAAAGGAGGTCAAAAGGTACACATTTGCACTCATGAAAGAAGGGGATGCAATGTACAACATAATGACTAGCTAATTCTGTACCTCAGATTTCAAAGTTGCCAAAAGGGCTTTGTTTTTGTTTTTTTGGCCAGGAGAGTAAATCTTAAAAGTCCTCATTACAAGGAAAAAAAAATGTTAACTATGTATGTCGGCAGATGTTAACTACACTTATTGTTTGCAATATATACCAACACCAAATCATTACGGCATACATGCAAAATTAATAATGTTCTATGTCAATTACCTCAAGTAAGAAAATGGTCAGGTGGCATGGGAGAAGGGCATTCCAGAGCCTCACCTCCAACTTTAAGTGGGGCAGAGCCAGCTCTGTTCCCTCTGGGTTAAGCAAGACTAGTATCCCTTGTTATATTTCTTGGGGCTCCCTGTTCTGGAGTCCCTCTTCCCTTATGAGAAACATCTACTCTTTGGAAGTTCTTTGTGGAATTTATGCTAAACTCTGTCTCCCTATAATGCCTAGTCATTGGGTCTGGGTCAACCCCTGGGGTTCCAAAGTTCACCCTTCTTCCCAGCATGGAAGGCAGCTCAGATCAATTCCTACAGCTCCTTCTTTCCTTCACACTCAACACCTTCTAACTCATTTTCTGGGTCACTTTCCTATGGCGATGATACTGGTTTCTCAGTGCCACCTTAAAATCTGCTGCCCATAGTGCACTTCGGGTTCCGGAAGACAACTAGAACCCATGGAAAAGTGCCGTTTCACTCAGCTCGGGGGACGTTGCTGCAGACCAAAGCTGCTTTAAATAAGAAGTGAGTTACTGAAAAGCTGTTTGGTTTCAGTCAACCCTCATCTACTATCAGGAGCTATTATGTCCGAAGAACACAGTGACTGAAGAGGGGACACCTGGCTGGCTCATCTGGTAGAGCATGTGACTCAGTCTCAGGGTCGTGAGTTCAAGCCCCACATTCGGTGTGAAGCATACTTAAAATTCAAGAAAATAAGAATAAAAGAACACTGTGACTGAAAAATTACTCAAGCTCAACATTTCATTATGAAAACCAAAATATTCCTTACCAAACGAGTAAAAGTACCTTCTCCAAAGAACTAAGTGTTTAAAGAAAAAACAAAAGAGGCTTATTAAAACTCATAAGACTTCCTCACTCCTGTCTTTTTCTATTGACCAATCAAGAAAGAACATCTGGTTGTAACTGAAGATCCCTCATGACATGTAACAGAATTCTTCCTGTACTGAGATGAAGTTATAGCAATAGAAAAGAACACAAATACAACACGTGAACGTGGTTATGTCTAAAAAGTGGCGAGGCATCCTCGACATAAAATTCAAGGTTAGTTGCCTATCCAATATTCATTCTCCTTTCTACTACTCAACTACTTTGCTTTCGTTCAAATTAGAAACATACTCAGCTTAAAACAAAAACTCCAAGCCCTTTTTAAAAAGTTTACAAATATTTTTGAGAGCAAGCAAGCACACACACATGTGAGTGGGGGAGGGGCAGAGAGAGCGAGAGAAACAGAATCCAAAGCAGGATCCAGGCTCTGAGCTGTCAGCACAGAGCCTGACACAGGGCTTGAACTCCCAAATTGCGAGATCATGGCCTGAGTCAAAGTGGGGTGCCTAACTGACTGAGCCACCCAGGCCTCCCCACTCTGTTTTCTAAGCAGGAGTGGTTATGAGAGCCAGAGTTCTGGTCAATATGATGCAAATAGAAGTTGCTGGGCTGTGTTTCTGGGGGAGTTCTTGGAGCAGACTCAATAGACATCTGGACTGACTTCACTTTTCTCATGGATGGGATGGTAATGGAGTAGCCACCTTATAAGGAGGGCAGCAAAGGGGAGGATGAAATCTACACGGTAAGATGGCTGAAGTGAAAGGCAGAATGAGGCTGATCTTTCATCGAATCATGAAGATGCCACATTAGCCCCAGAATGCTAGTCCCCGCATTTTGTTATGTGAGGAGAAGGACGCCCCTTATTTGGTTGTGGCCGTCGCTTGGCCAGGTTTTCTGGTCCTCCTGCTTGATACACTGGGCATGAAGCAGTCTAGACGTCTGCAACAACCTGCTTTCCCATCACACCATCGGACCAAGAACTCTCAGATGGGTGGGCGTGCTCTGTGTGGATAATGTTCTGAAGGAACACAGCACTTTGACTTATTCCTCAAGAATTATAGGATGACTTTTTGAAAACTCCATTGTTCTAACAAGATGAAATCCAGAGCGTAGATCTCCCAAATCCAATCATCTTAAAAAAAAAAAAAAAAAAAATCAAATCGTCAGGGTGCCTGAGTGGCTTAGTCGGTTAAGCGTCCGACTTCGGCTCAGGTCAGGATCTCATGGTTCGGGAGTTTGAGCCCCGCATCCGGCTCTGTGCTGACAGCTCAGAGCCTGAAGGCTGCTTCAGATTCTGTGTCTCCCTCTCTGGTCCTCCCCCCACTGGTGCTCTCTCTCAAAAATAAACATCAAAACTTTTTAAAAATCAAATCATCAAATGATTTCAATTTCTTAGGTTCACTTCTAGGTCCAGCCCCAATATACAAGTTCCGTCAGAACTCTAATCACAGTAATGTCTTTATAGTAAGCCCCCTAGCACTGAGTACCACAGAAACATTTTCCACCACCTCCATCATCATCATTCTTAATGGCCGCACATATTCTATCACAGTGATATATCACAATTTACTTAACTCCCTGCTGTTTAAAGAATGTTAAGAGAAACCAACGGCTGCAGAGGGAAATCTAAGAACAAGGACACCACTCCCAAGCCAATGTGCAGCCAGGCCATAACTTTTCATGTGAAGATCCTATAGGTGTAAATTATTCTCAAGGTTTGAAATTCAAAACTTATCCCACTTACCTAGAATGGCAGACTATCAGATTCTGGTGGTTAATTAGATAATTCTAATTAAGACTGATCACATACATTTTGAATTTTATAGACCATATATTAACATTACGATTATGAAAAATCACGGTTTCTTTGGAAGACACAATCACATGGTACACCTCAGGCTTCAGTGACATGGCCCAGTTTATTACTATATTCACGGCAGTGTCATCACAGAAGAGGAACAATCTCCCCTGATCCTAGGCTGTTTCCTTTTAGTGATATCGTCAGAAGGCAACAGAACTCTAAAGCTGGTCTTTTCTCTTGTAAGAGTAACATTCATTCAGTCAACAAATATTGAGCGTTTCATGCTCTGGCACTGTTCTGAGTTACACAGACACAAAAGACAACGTACCTGCACTTCACTGTATTTCATGCTGGCAGAAGAGATGAAAAAATAACCAAGTAAATGCTTATGGCTTCAAGTGGTGATAAGGGCCATGAAGTACGCAAAGACAGACTAACAGAAAATAATGGGAGGATGTGATCTAACGAGGCATCTCCAATGAGGGGTCATCTGAGTAGAGACCTGAACAGTATGAGCGAGCCTCATTCCAGAAGAACCCACCTGTGCAAAAGACCCGAGGCTCAAATGAGCTTGGCAAGTTCCAGTCAGTGAGACTAACCGTAGCTAGATCACAATCCCAATGGTCAAAGGAGGCCACCGAAGGGTCGAGACTGAGCAATGCAATGGTCGGATTTACCTGGTACATGCAAAATCTCTCTCTAGCTATACATAGAGGATAAACTACAAGAGACAAGGACAGAAATGAGGAGCGAAGCAGGAAGCTGTGTTGCTGGATTCTCCCAGGGTCCGGCTCCCAGATGAACAGTTCCTTAGGTGAGAATATGATCGTATCCAAGGCCACAGCTCCAAAGTGACAGCAAGTGGTTGTGACACAAGGTCTGTTTCACTTATGTGATTCATTTTCAAGTTTTCAACTTACCATTACCATCCCACCACCCCCCTGCCATGTTTGCTCTGTACATTAAGTTACTCTAACTCACCTATTTGCAATGGGACAAATGTGATTAAAATCAATTACCTTAATCTTGGTGCATCATTCAAACTTCGCAAATGCAGAAGAGAGCAGACCTGCCTTTCTAATTTTAAGAACCTGCTGTGTGTGATCTCTTTTTCAAGCTTCCCTGGTCTTTTGTGATTAATTTTTAGTAACAGGAGAACGACCTGTTTAAGAACAAATGAGTCATGATACAGCTTAGTATCTAGAAACCTAAAATCACCCTCCTCCACAGAGAATATCATTTTCAAGTATGAAATCCTCATGTTTAAACATTCCTACCCCATGTTAACTCTACAAAGCTTCCGGCCTTGAAAGTGAGATGGGGAGGGACAGGCTAGGAACTCAAGATGGCAGAAAGCAAGCATCCAAATTGCCCTCCTTCTGAAAGGTACTTAACTATGGTTTAGGACATGAAAAATAAAGCCCTCACTTGTAAAAGTTTATAATCGGTGTTTTTCAAAATCCAGTCTTTCACTCAGTAATCTTCTACCAATATAAATTTCTTATGAGCGCAAATAGCCACCTCTGAGTTATGCATAAATTATCCATGCTGGCACAGTTAGGCACAGGACAGACAGGCATCTAGAACAGCAATGGCCAAAGTGGAAATAAATTTGACTACCGCCTCCTAAGGTGGCATTCTTGGCTGTGTCATTTCCCTTCTTGAACTGCGGTTATAAACCTCTCCAGATTAACTGTGCAGTTAGCAATCACTTCAATGAATGTAAACTGAAAACTATGGTTGAGCAAACAAGCATTTCCTTTTAATAGATTTTTTCCATCAACATTTAACAGAAAAAATATTAAGAAAAAGTCTGGTCACACAGAGTTAGTGACCACGGTTCAGTTGATATCTTGCTTAATTTGGTTAGGCTTAAATTTCTACTAATAGAGTCCCTCAATATATTAAAAATAAAATCTATATATTTTTCAAAAGTAAATTCGCTTTCTAAAGATAATGACAATGACTCAAAATTAAGAAATGGCTGATAGGGATTCTGAGACAATCTTCTGGAATGTTTTACAGACAGACCAAGGAAATTATTTTCATTTTATTCCGGGATCAGGGACTTCATTTTTTCTTCTATTCACTCAATATCAATGATCACCCACCAGGAGTCAGAAATCATACTAAGTATCAGGGATACAGAGATGAGTAAGATGCAAGCGGAAAGAAAACATAATAGGATCAAAATCAGTCTTCCTGTGGCAAATTGTTACATTAATGGGCAGAGCGACCCATGCCTCCCAGGACCTACACTGTGTGTTCCCCCTGTGATGGCTAAGTCCGTGTGTCAACTTGACTGGGCCACAGGGTACCCAGATATTTGGTCAAATAATGATGTTTCTATGGGAGAGTTTTTGGATAAGATTGACTTTTAAATTGGTGGATGAATAAAGTAGATTGCCTTCCCTAATGAAAACCTAAATAGAAGGAAAGCACCGACTGCCCTTCCCCCCACCCCATACCCATTCTCTTAAGCACGTGTGGGCGCGTGCACACACGCACACCAAGCAAGAGAATTCTTCCTGTCCAATGGCTACGAAATAGTACATGAGCTTCTTCCCCACCTTTGGACCTCAAGAGAAACCCTGGCCCTTCATCTCCAGTCTGTTGGCCTTTGCACTAGAACTACATTGTTGGCTCTCCTGGGTCTCCAGCTTGCCCACGCACCCTGTGGATCTTGGGACTTGCCAGCTATATGAGCCAAAGCTTAACACAGTATTTACTACCAGATTCCAGCAAGTCCTTGAACCAACCCTGAGCCTTGACTTTCACATTTACACAATGGGATTAACATATGCCGAGTGTATTTGTGTATGTTATCCATTCAATTATCTTAATGCTTACTTGTGTTTATGACATCCCACTAAGGATAAACTATTTGAACATAAGGACTAGACCTATTAATCTTTCCCCCCCCCCCCCACCCCAGTTCCTGGCAATAAAAAATGCCCAGAAAACATTTAATGATGACATACAGCGAATACAAAAAAAAAAAAAAAAAAGCACCAGACAGAAGAGATGCTAAAAATACACATCAGGTAAAACCATGAAGATGCCATTACCTGGTAGAATTTCTAGCTCTGGGCTTCCAGTGATTTCAGCCCTAGTAGTAGGTTCCTTAGACATCATTGTCAGCAACAGTTCTCAGTGATAGGGAAATCTGGTTGTTTGTAAACCGTGAACTGCCTGATGTTACTAAGTCACTTGCACAGGTAAAGAGAAATCAGTAAGGAAGCCATCCTATCGATTTTTACCCTAGCCAGTCAAAAGCTATGGCCTAGGTCCACCACTTTGTAAACTCCCAATAGGTGGGACAGTGATTTGAGATGGTCTGTGAAAAGTAGCCAAGTCCAAGTATGTTTCTCCCATCCCCCTTCCAAGGTGCCACAATACTAATCAAGCATCCATTCCTAGAGGGGGGTCCCTGGGTGGCTCAGGTCATGATCTCATGGCCCATGAGTTCAAGCCCCTCAGTGGGCTCTCTGCTGTCAGTGCAGAACTTGCTTCAGATATTTTGTTCCCCTCTCTTTCTCTGCCCCTTCCCCCACTGGTTCTCTCCCTCTCACCATAAACAAACTTAAAACTCTCCTAGGAGGAGGGATATTCATAAGCAGTCCCACGTATAGCTAAAACGAAGTAATTCAACCCCGGATACATACAATCAACTGGTGGTCAAATTAGGTTAAAGGTCAAATTAGACCTTCTTCCACTGAGTCGCTCCGGTTCAACAAATCTGGGTGCCCGTTCTGTGTCAGGCTCTGCACTGAGCTCTGGTTTGTCAAAGAGAAAAGACACAGGATCTCTCCACGAAGAATTCACTATACAGGCAAGACCGTTCAGCAGTACAACAACTTTTTTTTAAACCAACGTGGAAGTGTCACGGAGAGGCTGTACGAGGATCCCTACATACTTCACACACACAAGTCTCCTTCCAACCTGATGTCAGAAACCATTTACAACTCTACCAAGAAAATAGTCTTAACCTTATCGACTAACCTTTTGGACCCCAAACCATACCATCCACCTGTACCATCCACTGCCCCTTGTACAGATCTGGCTGCACTGAACTGGGCCACTTCCCCAAACCACCTCGCCACACTCCAAGGCTGACAGTTTGCCAAGAGTGGAGATTTTGCAAAGAATGTGCTACTGGCCTTACATGCTGTTCCAAGAGAGCAGTACCCAAGATGTTTGAGCAGTGGCAAATCCAAAGGTTCTTTGGATTAAACGGAAAAGCCCCCAGGGCGACTCTCTTGACAACAGGCATTCTGGTGCACGGATTAAATAGGCACTCATTTCTCCTCTCCTCACGGGCCAAAACTTGGTAGCTAAAGACAATGGATGTGCCACCAACCAGCTGTCTCCTTGAGTACATCCGAACGGCGGATGCTAGTCTTTGAGGCTATTTTTAACTCCCAGCTAAATTAATTTGGCGCAAAAGTAGCAGGAGTCCCTTCCCTTGTAGGAAATACTTCTGTTACTGTGAATCTGGTACATAAAATAATCCACCCACTGAAGAGCAGAATTAGCACGGGAGTTTTGTGTTGGGTTTGTTTCCCTGAAAGAACTTCTTTTTAAGGCTTCCGGTGGCATCACGGCACGTGAAGAATGGCACCTGTGGGCGAGTGCACGGGGTGGTTTCAGGACCCCAGCAAGGCTTCCTCGGAGGCTGGGTCTAAAGGGGATCCCGCGAGGACACACACAACACCACGCGTCTCCCTAGCGTGCGTTCTTCCTACAGGTCCTCCGGCAAATGCGTGCCACCTGAGTTTCTGCCCCACTGGACAGCACCATTTGGCCAGAGACAGAACTCCGTTAAACCACCCAAACATGAAAACACTGGTCCTACTTACTGGTCTGTAAGAGAACTCTGAAAGTAAGGTGCTTGTGCATGCATGCTCTCCAGCAACATCCCCCCCACCCCACAGCATTTTATTTCTTCCCCGTTTATGGCATGGCAGCTACCATATGCAATCATGTCGTATAACTGTTTGCACACTCAGCTCATCCTTCTGATTAGGGAGGACCCACCAGGAGGGCAAGAACCGTCTTTGGCTCCCTATCAACAGGGCACCAAGCTCTCGATCAGTACTTAGTGATAGAATGCCACTGAAGGCTGCAAACAGCTTTCGAGACCACCAAGTTCAACCTCCATATGCATAAATAAGCAAGCCAAGGTCTAGAAGAATTTTCAATGACTTGGCAGGGCAGGACTCCCAATTCCCACTCCAGAGCTCTTTTGACCTCACTCAGCTGCATTTTCAACACAAATTTCTAGCACCTGCACCTTTTACAAATCTCCCTTTGTCGGTTCAGGAATAGCGAAGTGTTTCGAGTATAGCTGGGTTTGCTCACAAAACTGTCTTATTTCCATATTAAATGTAAAAGCACACTTTGAGAAAATAGAAGATTTGCTAATTAAATTTCTAGGTTTATTTTAAATGTTTTGAGTTTTGTTATAAATGAAGCTCTGAAGTGTTGAATTTTAAACGACTCAGCAGCCTTTTTCATGGGCTCGGTTTCTAAGACACCGGAAAGAACTCCAGAACAAGAGGATTCTCAAGTCCGTCGTAAGTGAAAGAAATTTCGTGTGCTGGACATACAGCCCCCTGCAGAGTCCAGCTCCACACCAGGTACCACTATCCGCTTGTAGCCCTGTGCACAATCGCTCCCAACTTCAGCTCCAAGCATTTATAGTCTATGTTCTCAAGCTTCCTCCAATGGCTCAGTTTTACAGTCTTTGCCGGCTTAAAGATGTACCCAAAACAGAAGCAGCCCCCTGCCCACCCCCCACACACACCTCTTAACAAATTCATCTATGCCCTTCAGAACATTCTGGCAGGCACCAGCTAACTCCCGATGCTGCCTGTACGGAGGCTGGTGGTCTCCCAGGTGAAGTACACTAATGACCCATGAAGTGATTTTTAAATCACCTGAATGCTGTTTAATTGTATGGCTCAGCTCTAAAAAGTGTCAGAGACTGCACGTACGGTTTCTCCCCAGAAAGGCAGGGCCACTGGCGAAAAGGCACGAGGCAGAAACAAACACAAATTCAAGAACAGTATGCCTCACCGTTCTCTCTCCCTGAAGGCATCGACAGGAAACATGAAATATGAAAAAAAGGACTGTATGTGCTAATAAACACATACACACACGTATATACAGAAGACCCAAATACCCTGCTCCCCTCTAGCAGGGCAGGCTTCATGGACAGAATCTGAGTGGAGATTGTTGTAAGAAGTGGGAGGAGTTCCAGGCAAGGCAACTGGTGAGCTGAAATTCTAAATGAAGGAAAAGGGCGCCTGGGTGGCTCAGTCGGTTAGGCGTCCAACTTCAGCTCAGGTCATGATCTCACGGTCTGTGAGCTTAAGCCCCGCATCAGGCTCTGTGCTGACAGCTCAGGGCCTGGAACCTGCTTCAGATTCTGTGTCTCCCTCGCTTTCTGCCTCTCCCCTGCTTATGCTCTGTTTCAGAAACAACATTAAAGGGGCGCCTGGGTGGCTCAGTCGGTTAAGCAGCCGACTTCAGCTCAGGTCATGATCTCGCGGGGTGAGTTCAAGCCCCACGTCAGGCTCTGTGCTGACAGCTCAGAGCCTGGAGCCTGTTTCAGATTCTTTGTCTCCCTCTCTCTGACCCTCCCCCATTCATGCTCTGTCTCAAAAATAAACATTAAAATTAAAAAAAGAAATAACATTAAAAAAAATAAATCATGAAGGAGTCTGAGGAAGGAGTCGGCCCTCTAGAACCTACCACCTGCCCCGCCCACCCCATCGTGACCAGAGCTAGTAAGAAAATGTCGGCTCAGGGGACAAGGGGCAGCTGAAGAAACCAAAGCACTGCCCAAAATCACACTCCCCACCCCTACCCCAAAAAACCAACAAGGTAACAATCCTTCCTGTCCTTGTCCGTGTCCCAATTCATGTCTTAACTGGGGAGGTCGAGAGGGAGGTGATGAAAGGGAAGTCAGCTGTTTCTCCACATGGGCCATTTTCATGTTGCTTCTTTGTGGTCTTTCACAATCTCGGATGGGGACAGGTGTGCTGGGCAGAGCTTCAGGCTGTCTTCTGAGGCCACGCACCTGGGAGCACAGATGCCGTACCAACCCCAGGTGCCTTTCCAATGCCCAGTCTTGCCTTCTCTCCCCCTTCCTCGGTGCGCAGCAGGTTGCCCTCCAATCTCAGGAACACGTGTTTTTTTTTTTTTTTTTTGCTTAATCAAAGTTTTATTTCAATTATGTACATATGTGTGATTGCATGTGTGTGTGTGCAGATGTAAAACGCATTTCTTACTTTGGTTGCCACCAAAAGTATTGGAAAGCCTCTTCCCTAGCTACTCCATTTTTTAAATTTTTTTAAATTTACATCCGAATTTGCATATAGTGAGAATGATTTCAGGAGTAGATTCCTTAATGCCCCTTACCCCTTTAGCCCATCCCCCCTTCCACAACTCCCTCCCTCTCCCTCCAGTAACTCTCAGTTTATTCTCCATATTTACGAGTGTTTTGTCCCATTTTATTGTTTGTCTTCCCTTATGTTCATCTGTTTTGTCTCTTAAATTCCTCATATGAGTGAAGTCATGGTTCTTGTCTTTCTCTAATTTCGCTTAGCACACCACCCTCCAGTTCCATCCATGTAGTTGCAAATGGCAAGATCTCATTCTTTTTGACTGTCGAGTAATACTCCATTGTATATATATACCACATCTTCTTTATTCATTCATCCATTGATGGACATTTAGGCTCTTTCCATACTTTGGCTATTGTCAACAGTGCTGCTATAAACATGGGGGTGCACGTGCCCCTCCGAAGCAGCATACCTGTATCCCACGGATAAATGCCTAGTAGTGCAATTGCTGGGTCGTAGGATAGTTCTATTTTCAGTTTTTTGAGGAACCTCCATACTGTTTTCCGGAGTGGCTGCACCAGCTTGCATTTCCAAGGAACACATGGCTTTTATCTCCAGACATGTTGGCAGGGAATGCCTGGCAACACAACATTGCCCATCCAGAGGTGGGGGAGGGCTGAGAACGGCCTGACATGTTTGGCGGGGGCTCCTCACACGGAACCCAGATACCCTCTTCTCCTCCACGAGTTTCCCTGTAACTTCTGCATCCTTTCGACAAGCCTGCTCCTTGAGGCCTGAAGATGATCTGTGTTCCCAAGAATGTTTAACTATTACCATCTGGTTACTGGGATCTGGGCACTGCTCTTTCATTTTTCAGGGGTCTATCTTGAGGATGGAAAGACCAGGGACAGTGCTGGTGTACTTCACAGGGTCCGCCATCTTTGTCCCCGTGGGGGAGTGCCCTGACGTCCTCGGAGCTGGCATCAGGCAGCAGTACATGAACTGTATGAATCTTGAGCCTTCGTCATGGACAGCACAGATCTTAGTCTAGGCAACTTTTAAATCCTCGGGGGGGGGGGGGTGGTGGGGATGCTTAAGGTCTTTTTTTCTTGTAGCTTGCATTTTGTGTTTCCTGATCCCTCCATTCCTTTAACTCTTTTCATGCCCTTTACCACTTTGCTAAATGTGTGCGCAGAACTTTGAACGATTAACACCAAGGCACGAGCTAGCAACTTCTCCGGACCATGCCCTGCCCCCCCTCTTTCCTCTACACGGCTGTTGCGTCAACCACTAGCCCGGTGGACACTGAGGGGCAACATGTCACAAAGCCCCCAGATCATTTATGCCTTTCTTCTATATGCTTCAGTCTCCCCATCTATAAAATAAGGTTAACCTAAACAAGTCTTTCCACGCCCCTTCCAGCTCTAGAATTCTAGCACTTTCAAACATTCTGAAAGATAAAATAAGAAAAACCTCCTTTCTCATCTCAGCTCTGTCCTGACACCTTCATGCTTTTCCAGCTACCTCCTTGGTGCAGTTCCAATTTGGGCATCTTGCAAATTTGGACAATAAACAACACTGCCCTGCACACGGGGTCCTGTGTCCTGGCTGTACAAAGCCCTCATGATTGGCCTCTCAGGGCCAACAACCAAAAGGCAAATTTTCTCCTGGGAGGAGAATGCACAGGCTGTACTTCTTTCCTCTCATATATTAAAAAAAAAAAAAAAAAAAAAAAGAAACATCTCTTATCTTCACTTTCACAGATCGGATATTAAAATGTGAGGCTGAGCATGCACAGTGGGTAACAACACAGAGTAGGGACAGAACTCAGACTAACGCATCAGATCACAAGTGTCCCTCCCACTGTATTTCACAACCAACGGACCATCACTAAGGCTTTCTGCCTGGTTGGGGATTCAAGGACTAAGGGACGGGGCAGGGGGAACATAATGATCATCAAAACAGGGTAAGAATTTTGGGCATGAAAGGGGCTGCTAAAAGTAACTAATGGACATTAAGCTGTAGCACGCATAAACCAAGGCTTCCTCGTGTAAACAGGACAGTCCTGTGCAAACTTGCATGTATATGACATATCTATGTATAATACCAAAAGCTTACAGAACCCATAAAATCAGACGTAATCAGGGAGCTGACCTACAGCGCCTGTAGGACCTTCCCAGCCCCCTTCCTCTCCCATCCAATCCACTGGAGCCTCCTCAGGGCTCTTTTCTGGGCCCTCATCTATCTTCTCCTTATTCTTTACCTCCGTCTCTCAGCAAGATGTTGCACACCCAAAGCTTATAACAACCGAACAGAGGAATCTTTATCTTCTAAACACACCCTGCTTCCCAACTCCACACCTGCATTCACAGATAACTGTGTTCTCCACGTCAGACTTCCCAAACCGAACTTGTCCAAAGAGAAGCCCGTGATCAGCCCTGTCCCATACTTCTGAACACATTCTCCCTCCACAGCCTCGATAGCCTCCATCCATAGGTTTGGCCAAGAGGCCAGAGAGTCTCTCTCTCTCCATTTCCACCTCCCCAATCCTCCAGCGGCCAAGAGCTGTGGCCCAGCTCCTAAATACACGGTGAGTTTAGCCTGTCCAGCCTCACTGTCTCCACCTACCCCGACCTTTCACCTTGCCATCCGTGCTACTCTTCAAGCTTTCATACTCCCCCATCCTCACCCATACATCAAACCCATTTCCACTGTCGATATTTCCTATAAGGAAAGCAAAGAAACCTTTGGGACATGCAAACAGAATCACACCAGTCCTAGTTTAAACCCTTCCTCTGGATCTCTACCAGTCCTAACATGGCGTTCAAAATCCTTAACTACACATCTGACGACCAGCTCGCTCTGAACACTCCAGGGCTTCCTCACTTGCTTTTCCCTTTGTCTGAGGTAGTCTTCCACGGGGCTTCTTTATGCCCCAACGTGCATGCACACACAGGTTCCCTGGTGTCTGATGATCTCCACTTGCTCCTGAAGGTCGGTTTAAATGCCATTTCCTCGGGGAAGCCTCTGACCACCTAGAGGAGATCCCTCAGGTAACACACTGAGACGACAGTCTCTACCCTTATTAAGAGTACTTAAACCAAAAGAATGAAGAAGTGGAAGGAGGGGCAGAGTGAAGGGAATGAAGAAGGGAAGGAGTCAGACAAAAACTATTCCTCTGTGGGCAGGACACACACATACACACACACACACACACACACACACACACACACACCCACCCACCCACCCACCCACCCACCCCCATTCTTGCTGGAGCCAAAATGGGAGAAAAGAAGGATGGACTGAGAATAATGAGCAAGGAGGCCAAAGAAACACAATGGGATGCTTGAGGGCAACTTTCAGGAAAGCTGGTACTCTTCCTCTCCATGTGTCCCGAATGGAGGCAATACTCCAGAAAGAAAGAAAAGTGAAAGGGTGGGGTGGAGCACACTAGTTTTTTTGTATGTAGGTGGGCCACCCACGGATGTGGGCTTTCCAGTCTATAAAGATATAAAACAGGGTTATCTCTGAGGCTCTCTGGCTCCCACATTCAGAGCCTCTGCAGACCAGTAGCAGCTCAGAGCCTAGGGCTCCTGCTCGGTGCAGCTTCCTCCGGCATCTTAGCAGAAACGCAATGGAAGTTCCTTTGATACCTGTGCCAAAATAAGGCAGATCGGAACCCCAGAGCTTACCATGAGTACACCCTCTTCAGAAAAGGGAAGAATTCAGCCCTGCCTGCACGGACAAAGCTGTTTTGAGATCTGTGTTTCCTGATAGGAAGAAGAGCCAAAGGTAGGAATAATAGAAAGGTCTCCTCTTCCAGGCCTCCCCTGCAATTTTTTGTTGCTGAAATATTTTCCATGTAACAGCCCAATTTTCCACTCAATGTATTTTAGATACTGGTGTTTCCCATGCCTCCTGGCTCCCACTCTCCTCTGATGATCCCATTTTTCAGTAAACAAGAGATGTAAGCAAGAGAGATGCTCACTAGAGGCAGAATTAGGGCACAAATAAAATTATGTGTTCACACATGGGCAGCTTCAGAGATCGGTTGTTCAGTGGAGCAGATGCTGAATTATTTAAATCGACAGCAGCATTTATAACACATAATGAAAAGGCAGCAAGGATCTCAGGAAGCAAACTAGAAAGATGTCACATCGGCTAAAAGCAAAGATGGCCCTTTTAGTCAATAAACCGTTAGGGTGAACCGTAAAAGGGGATTCGTGTTAATGTTGTAAAATTTGTCAACGTCTTCAGAAAAGCAGCACACTGTGTTAGTGAAAGCTCTTACTATAAAGTTGGTGGAGTTGGTCCACGTGGTCGCCCAGAGTGGAAGAATACAAGCTAACAAATTCTCCTCCGACCCTGCCAGGGCTCAAAAGGGCTTTGTATCTGTTCACTGGTAGGAGCCCAAGTTGTACAG
Source organism: Lynx canadensis (assembly GCF_007474595.2). NCBI lineage: Eukaryota > Metazoa > Chordata > Mammalia > Carnivora > Felidae > Lynx > Lynx canadensis. Next base: position 47,576,880 of record NC_044316.2, read on the forward strand.
GACCCATTGACAAGTCTTCCCATTAAGAACGTGTGCCAAAGCAACAGTTGTACAGGCATTAAAAGAAGAGGTTGAAGTCAAAGATCTGCATTAACGTCAAATAACAGTTTTCAGACTACTTACGTCAGTGTCCGGTCCCTTATCCGCACCAGGACAAGAAAAAGTGACAAATTCATGGCACCTCTTGTGAACCACAAAACAGCAAACTGGTGGAAAGAAAAGAAAACTAAGCTTAGTAATTAAACAGACAAACTTTGGTTTCCAAACAGGGCTACATGCTGTTAGAAGTCAATTTCATTTCACAACAGAATCTTAAACAGCAATTGGAAGGCATTTTTTTTCAGGACTCAGCAATATTTGGATCAATCAGACATATATAGTAGAACCAGAAAATGCCAGGATTCAGGGCTTAACGAGACCTTAAGCCTAGTTTCTATTTTCTAAAGTTGAGAGAGAGGGAGGAGGAGAGGGCCAGAGGTTCTAAGACAATTTCCCAAGGTATAAACCATGAATCAGTCTCAGGTACTTTGCACTGTCCTATACTAATACACAATGCATGCATATAAGTGTCTAAACACATGACACCCTGTGGGTAAAATTTAAAAAGGTAATAGCAGATTATATATACAGTATCTCCATCTGTGGGTTGTAGAACTTCCTCAGAATTCTGAACTCAAGACCACAAACTCAATCTACAGAAAACAACCCTTTGAAATGAAGAGGGGGTGGGGGGTGGGGGGGGGAAGGCCAACACCTTCGCACCTTCTTATACATGACTGCTGGCCACAAATGCTATCACCAGTTGTTATGTAACCAGATGCCCTTTGGAGTTCTGGGGAGTCCCCGCAAATCTACTACACAGCAAATGTTTTCCAAGCTCAACATGGTTTTGCTAAATACTGAGGACAGATCAAAGAGTTGTTACAGAAATAATTCCCTAAGAGATTTTTATGGATAGCATAACATGGAGGATACAAAATAAGGAAATGACTTAGGTAGTCTTTCCTCCAAAGCTTCTAGTACTCCACTGTTCTTTGCTGAACATGCTAGAAAGTATACCCTCAGAAATACTGGGTAAGCCCTAAGTCTTTGCTGCAGAAGGAAGGCTAGAGCTCCCCAGATTCTGGGCTCTTTTTTTCTTCCCCCAAAGATACCACAATTCCCTGCACACGTGGCCATAGACAAAGCCAACCGAAGAGGGTCAGTTGTTTCTGTGAGAGGGAGAAAATGGCAGGTTTGCAGACAGCGGAGATCCTAAAGGGAGAACAAGTACCAAGCCCAGTATTAAGAAAGTAATAGAGGGCCTCGAGTGGCCATTAAGACATTCAGAATGTTTTTGATAAGCTTTGGTAGCCACTGACAGGTTTGAACAAGAGTAACACGGACAAAAACAGTGCTTTAGGAGGGCAAATGGTGGCCAATAAGAAGAATTTAAGGGATCAGATTTGGGCCAATAGGCCCAATTAGAAGCCTCTTATATAATCTAAGGATGAAGTAACTGTCATCCTTCAGTCTGCTGAGAAATAGAAGTAATAGATGCCAGAGAAATTGCAGAAGAACCAATCAGACTTGCCAACCAACCCCAGACACTACTGAGCATCCTGTTATGTGTCACTTTGATGGGTCCTTGCACACGCAACATGTAACTGAATCCTCAACACTACTTAACATGGGTCACCATGTACATTTTACACAACAGGAACTATGGTCTCCCCTTTCCTTCCACTGTGTTCTAGCTGTTGACAGGAGCAGAAAGACAGAGGAGGTGATGCCAAGATTTTTATACATGGGTGGCAGAAAAAAGGAGTGCAAGGATGACACATACATTTAAAGTATATGTATTACATATGTGTTTATGTATGTGTGTATTTTATATATATAAAGTAACCAAGGGGCATCTGGATGGCTCCATTGGTTAGGCAACCAACTCTTGATCTCAGGGTCATGAGTTTGAGCCCTGCCCTGGGTATGAAGCCTACTTAAAAATAAAAATAAAATAATCCAGAGGAGGAAGATGTGGGTATGCCCTGTCACAGCAGTGGATAAGGGAGGGCTGTTTTCTTTTAAAATAGTTTTAAGATGGTTGTTATATAATGTCACTATAAAAGTCCTTATTAAAAATAACAATTAAAAAAAGGGGGGGGGAGGTAGGCCAGACATAAGCAAGCAGAGGTGGCGGTAGGTAAGGACCATCCATGGGAAGGTGACAAGGAGGTCTTAAAGAGCATCCTCTTAGAAGCAGAAATGCCGGGGCACCTGGGTGGCTCGATCAGTCAAAAGCCTGGCTCTTGATTTCAGCTCAGATCACGATGTCACATTTTGAGAGTTTGAGTCTCACATCGGGCTCCACGCTGACAGTGTGGAGCCTGCTTGGGATTCCCCCACCCGCATCTCCTTTGCTCTCTCTCTCACACGCACACTCTCTCAAAATAAACTTAATAAAAATTAATTTAGAAGCAGAGATGCCCGAGCGAAGGCTTCTCCTTGGCTGCCTGCCAGGCCACTGCACCTGCCCACCAGGATGGCAGGAGGGGACAGAGAAGTGACGAGTTCCCAGGCTGCCCCAGCAGTGCCAAGACACTGTCAAAGGCAGCACTTAGCTCCTCCAAACCCTCAGAGAAGCTTTTTCACAGTGTTTCTGCTAAAAGCATCTCCCCAGCCCTCTCCAAGGGTAGATAATAAAGCAAGGCTGTGATGGCACAAATTAATCTCATCTGCTGGCTCTCCCCAGGCACAAAGTCATCGCTCGCTCACTGGAATTAGCAAGATAAATTACGAAGGGAAAAGGGTCACAGGAGCATTATTTCCTCATCATGGTTTATTATGGATATGGTGTTTTGAAAGGAAAATGAGCATTTGGATTCCCTACTTAATCGTTCAACACTGTGGGTTTGGTTTTTTTTTTTTTTTTAAACCATCTCTACATTCAGGTGAACACTTTGGAAAACCTGTATTTATCAAATGCATTTGAATTTTTTTTTTAATCTGTCCTTTCAATCCCCATGTACCTTTCAATGCACTTATCAATCTCAACCCACAATTATTTTATTTCTGTTTTGTGCCTCAAAAAGCCTATCAAATTTTACCCCAAGAAGTTCCAGGCTACATGGTATAATCTCGCTACATGGTGTAATCCGCAGGGGTAGCAAAGAGCCCCAGCTGTCTCCCGAATTACTTCTTCCTAGCCTACCTTAACGTGAAAGTCATATCTAGAAATGCGTGGGTTCACCCAACAGGAGGTGAAGGGTCACATGGGAGCCATCTGAACCATAAGGACCCTGCAAGGCCCGTTCAAATACTCAAGATTCAGAATGGATAATCTTCAAAGAAGAAACCATGTGCCCAGAAGCAGGAACAGAAAGCCCAGTTACCCCCCTCCTCCTACCTCACCCCCCACTCCAAGAGGGCAGGGAAGAAGAGCCTATATTCCCAGACCCTGGCTGCACACAGCACTGGTCTGAGAAAGGCCAGCCCAGAAAGCTGCGCAAGGGCCAGAGATTCCAAAATGATGAACGGTGGGCCTTGACCTTTGGTTTCAAGTTCCAGACTAAACCGGGTAATGCACATTCTGTAAGACAATATAATGCAAACATTTGAGAAGTCTTGCTGGGGTAGCTGAAGAACGAGGAACAGATTGGCTCAGTAACGCCAAAGTACTTATCAGGTTTATGTGGAGAGGGGAAAAGTTTCCCCCGGCTAAAAATGAGGAGCTGTTTTTATTTTTATTTAGAATCCTGAAGGTGTTCAATCTCACCATGCTGTATGGAGCGAGGGGGAATCGAGGCAAGTCAGGGATAAGGCAGTACCTGTCACACAGTATGCATTTGATACGTGTTTGCCTGACCTTGGCAGACAGGAAGTAGACACACATCATGGCAATTTTCTCCCACCCCATGGTTGGTCCTGGAGCTGGACCCTAGGTACTTAAGCCTTTGCTCAAATGAGCACAGGCTGGCTGGTGAGAGGGAGCCAGAGCCCCATTTTCCAAAACTCTGGGGCATGCCTGCTTACATAACCAAATGAGAGCTCTTAAAATATGAAGCTATCATGCAGCTTAAAATCACAAAGTAAATCTTCATATTATTTTCTAAGCACAAAATCCCTTTCCTCTAATCCTCTACGTGATATGCTTATGCTACCCAACGGTAATGGATGACACATGAGATGCACAAATCACACTGGGCCAATGATGTGGGAGGACGACAAAAAAAAAAAAAAAAAAGACTGCAGGCTTGGCCAAATAACAGTTCTTAACGTTACCTGGCTTTAAAATTGGGAGTGCTTCATCTACAAGTCCGTATCACACGCTAATCTCACTTCCGGGAGTAAGCGAAATGGAAGTTAAGCAGAGTGTTCGCTGTCTGTCAGGAGTCGATTTCCAAGACAGACAAACAGTCACCTACGTTTGGCTCAAGAATTCACAAAAGTTTCCAGAAAAACTAGAGGTCTGCCGCAATGCTGCCATGTTGATGGTAACAGCTGTTTTCAGTCATGGTCATTAAAGTCATTCATCAAAGTGAACCAAACCCAGCAAAGGGCAAAGCTGAAAGCCCGACACTCCGTGTGAGAGGAACACTACTTCTGACACTGTACCCCCTGAATCTGCTAAGAACTGATTTAACTGTAATTGTCTTGGCTCATCAGACACACCTGGGGGACTGCAGAGGACGTGGTTTCCATGCCAAATGTCCTCACAGAGGTCAAAGACTTGGGAGCTCTTGACACTGGGCCACGTTTCCTGGAGTGATCTTGGCCAAGTGGTATGCCCAGAGCCACTTTCTAGATTTCATTCGAACCTAGAGCTTTACTAAAAGAGCATGGTGGGCCAAGACTACGTACAGAGGAATCAGTCACAACCACCTGCTTCCGGCTCATCAGGAACGCCACCAACACGGATTACACATCAATCAGGGAGGCGCATCAACTGCTCTGACAGGAGAGAAAGTTCTAATGGAAAGTGACCCATCACCACCTCATACCCACTAGGAAGGCAGTTAACAAAACCCGTGATGGCAAGGATGAGGAGAAACTGGAACCCTGTCTCATGATGGGGAGAACGTAAGATGATACCTAAGTTAAACCCAGAACTCCTCCATGAGCCAACAATTCCACTTCTGGGTCTCCACGTTCACGGCAGCATTATCAAAATAGTTGACAACAGAACCAACCTCAAAGTCCACCAACGTATGAATGGATAAGCAAAATGCAGTGTATCCATTCAATTGATTATTCAGCCTTAAAAAGGAAAAATTCTGACATATGGTATGATAGGGTAATGATCTCAAGGTTCATCCCTAAGTTAAACAAGACAGACACCAAAGGATGGCTGTTGCATGATTCCACTTGTATGAGGTACCCTAAAAATAGATTCAGGGACAAAGTAGAGCAGAGGTCACCACCAGGAGCTGGACAACAGGAACAGGGAATAAGCACTAAATTCTACTTGGGTCGAGAGAGAGTTCTGGAGATTGGACAGCGGTGATGGCAGCCCAACACTGTGAGCCCACTTGATGGCGTTCAGCTACGCATTTGAGATGATCCAAGTGGTAAGTTTTATTAAGTTATGGCGCTCTTACCATGATGAAGTTTAATTCAGCAACTTGCAACACTACTTATGAAATTATAAATGAGAGAGCCTTGCAGTCCTGCGTATGGGAATCTTCCATGGTAATTCTTGTTCGCACTTGATTTAGAAAACCAAGTATTTGCTTCCATTGCATGAAATTCTTAAGGGTGGAATTCAGAGCAGAGGACTCCTAACTCCTGAGGACCAGAGACGTGTTTCTACCAAGCCTCCCATTTCACTCACCAGCAGCCAATAACGCTGGTAATAATGATGGCAGAGGCAAGTCCCCTTAGACTGCAGGCCTGGCTTTTCAACCAGATCTTTGCAACACTGACACTCTCTATGTAAGACGGCATTAGCCCTGTTTAACACTTGACATGGATTGCCAGATTCATGGAAAGGAACAAAATATACACTACATACCACTTTCCATTTCTCTTCAAGCGATCATTGATTTTCCTTTTCACCCTCAAGTCTGTATCATTTCAAATTCAGGTCAGCATCAATAAATGGAACACAGGCATAAAAAACTCCTTTACCCAAAATGGAGGGGAAAGGGTACGGCATTATGTAACAAAACCCAAATTCAAGGGAAAACCTACTACATTTAACAGTCCGGCTTTATTCAGAACAGAAGGTGGCTAGCTGAGCTTCCTCGAGTTCCTTTTTTTAAATACATGAATGGCTGCCATCATGTGACGTGGCTGTAATTAAATTTTGCTTAGCTGGAAGGGATTAATGAAAGGTAGCGTCACATCAGAATATGAAATGAGAACTAAGGCAAGTGAACCACGTTCAGCTTTGTAGGGAGACTCACAAAAATCCGAGCCTATGTTATATTTGCATGCTCAAGGAAAATTATTGGTTTCAGATTTGTAACAAGGAAAACAGTCTTCTCGTGGCATATGTGTTCAAGTTGTATGAAAACAAATCAAGTAAATGTGCTTTATCACATATTAGCAGAAGGGATGACAGTTTTCAGGTAGTATACTCTGCCTGGAGAATTTGTGCACACGCCCCTAACCAACTCTCACAAACTCCCAGGGTTCCCGTTTCTGACCAGGCACGCCTCTCCTCCCCCCAGGGGAGTCACCTTTAACCTTTTCCTCTGCTCTCAAGTCCCCAAGTCCCACATGACGGTTTTTTTTTTTTTTTTTTTTTTTTTTTTTGCATTCCTTCCCAGTTGCATTTTGAGATACATTTTGGAGAAAGCGGAGACACTGAATATGAGGTGTGAAAGAAAGGCCCCTAGGTTACAGGTCAGAGCAAACTGGGCAAATGGCGTGGCCATCCTCAACCAAGAGAAGAGCCTTAGCAGCACGGAACGCTAAGGGAGAAAGAAAGAAACCAGATCTTGGCATTGGTGTGGCAGTCTCCTCCAGACCTTTCAGGGATGTGAGCCTCCAACAACCTTTCAAAAGATCTTTTTCTCCATATATCCCTACACCTTCACGTACACCATACGATTTTATACACTGGAATATATAAAATCATTACCACAGATGCTTCTACAGTTCATCGTGGGAAATGAATGAAGGAGGGCAAGAGGGAAGAATGAACCAGAACCTGGAAACCCGCACACCCGCTCATGGGAATTACACAGGCTGAAGGAGACGACACGACTGTGTGTGTTTGCTTTTAGACAAAGTGAGTACCCTATGCTGCTGGGTCACCCAGATAGATGTGCCAGGCAAGCAAGTGGACCTCCAGGGTTAAAGGTCAAAAGGCAGCTGGGACCTGCAGACCGAATTTTAAGAGGTATCTGAGTAGCTGAGAGCTGAAGGCAAGATGGCAGATGGACTCCAAGGAGCACGGGAGCGTGTTGGCGACCCCCACATCCTCGGCTGACAGTGGAAAGGAGGTGGTGGTGCGCGAGGTGAGACGTCCGAGTCCTGACTCTGGGGCCTGGAGAGTGGGAGTGGGGGGTTAGGCAAGAAAAACTTCAAGAACAGGCAGGCCAATCACCAGTATGAAGGACTCTTCCCGACTCAAGGAGCAAAGAGGAGATTTGATGATGAGATGTGGCCCAAAAGGCACACGGTCAGAAGAAGGTAGGTAATGACAGCCACACATATGCCAACAGGGCATTGATACACAGCCTCCCTTCTGTGACTTATTTCCACTTGACTGTCATAATCGACCCAGAACCGAAACGGGATGGACATCTCCGATACCATCGACAGAGAGCAACAAAATCATCTCAATACTTCGAGTAACTGTGGTATAAAGGCCCATCTGTTTCACGGAGAAAAATCCCTTAAAGTACATGACAAATCAGGCAAACGTGTCTGAAGGGAAATCCCAAAGGCTTGATTTTTAAGCTCAGATCCTGCGGCAGTTTTTGTCATTTCCAAATCATCTGAAGGATCCAACTTCCTTTTAAGTTCCTAAGGGCATAAAGCCTTCACAGGCTCGCAATGACTCCATATCTGAACATCAGCAACCCAGCAAGCACTCTGGGTTTCCATCTCCTGACCCCAAAAAGAAATTGCATACATTCTACATAAGACTTTAGCAAGCCTGTAACACCAGATTTCTCTCGACAGTATTTTTTTGAGGGACTTTTCTTTTAAGCAGTGGGGTTCACAGCAAAGTTGAACGGAAGATAAAGAGATTCTCCATATACCCTGTTCCCCACACACGCACAGCCTCCCCCACAGTACACACCACCACTAGAGCTGGGCATTTGTTACAAATGATAAACCTCACTGCCACATCATTACCTCCCCAAATCCATGTTAACCTTAGGGTTCACTCTCTGTAGTCTTTTAAAGTCCTATTTCTTTTTGCTCAACGGTAACTCCCGTCTAAGAGCACCAGTCTGACTGCAGTACGGACCCCAAAATCACACTTGCGGTGAAATGCACATGTTTAACAGCACCCCAACCCTTCCCCAGAATGGCAGGCAAAAAGGAAACCTCAGCTCCAGAACTCTGGGAAAACAGAAGGTGGTAACACGTGAGGCAAACGAAGAATGGGCACCTGCAGTATAGATGAAACCTCGAAGTTTATAAGGCAATTCCATCCAGCCTGGGGCAGGGGCTCAGCAGGGATCAATGTATTTGTCACTAGGGTTGTAAAAAAGCTACATTGTGACACAGCATTGGAAGAAATATTCTGGAGACTCCAACAGGCAAAGAAACGGAGTCTCTCTTCCTTTTTCTGTCTCTAAATGTCTTTTTCTGAGCCTGTCTCTGGGCAAGCCTTTTGGAGAATCTCATCCATTCTTTATTCATTTAGTAATTCAGCAAATATATACTGAATACCTAATATACACTTACACCCCACCAAGAATAAAGGTCAAGGGATGGCCAAGACATGGTGCCTGCTCCTAGGGAAGCTCAGGGTCTCGTTGAGAAAAACCTGGAAAGTAGTAGGTATTTCACATAGACTCTCCCCTTACTCCTGTCCGTCCATTCCCTTTATCTTTCCCTTTTCTTCCTCTTTTAATTTGTTATAATGTAAAATCCAGGGTATATTTTGTAACACGTATCATTGAATAGCTTTATGGTTTGTTTTTTATTATAAAAGTGAAACATCAGTTTTGTCTCAAGAAATTTAAACAAGTTGCAATACATGATGTCCGCCATTCGCTCTAACGGACTCCAGGCAAGAAGAAAACAGATGAGCCAAAATTGGTACAAGTCCACACTTACTACAGCTCTGAGACAGGTATATGGTCTAGTCTCACGATGTCTGCAGATATTTGGAAATGTACATAATAAAAGTCTGAGAGATAAGTTAGATGGGGTTTTGCCCATGTGGTTACACCCTTCCCCCTCCATGATTCATCAAAGGCCATTGAGATATTCTGAGAATACTGACAAAGAAGTGGTTAGAAACACCAGAGCCAAGACTTCAAAAATAAGTTACTTTTGTACCTAGTAGATTAAAAACAATCTCGCAGCTCTTTCAGAGGACAGGATTTCTCCTCTTCTAACAGGTGTCTTTCTAGCTTGTCTCTGAAGCACACTCAGCTTCTTTTATTATTTCCACTCCTCTCCCCTAACAGACTCGGAAATGAAAATGTCATCTGATCATTTCTGGCATTAGCTGTCCTGTTGTGGGTTGAATTGTGCACCCCTCTCCGCAAATTCTTATGGTCAAGTCCTAACACACAGAACCTCAGAATGTGAAATTATTTAGCAACAGTGCTGTCTCACACACGTGATTAGTTAAGAGGAAGTCATACTGGCACAGGGCAGGCCCTAACCCAATAGGACAGTGTCCTTACAAAAGGGGAAATGCAGACGAAGACACACAAGAATGCCATGCAAAAACGAAGGCAGGGACACCTGGGTGGCTCAGTCAGGTGAGCATCCAACTTCTGCTCAAGTCATGATCTCATGGTTTGTGGGTTCCAGCCCGCATCAGGCTCTATGCTGTCAGCTCAGAGCCTGGAGCCTGCTTCGGATTCTCTGTCACCCCCACCTCTGCCCCCACCCTCCGCCTTGCTTGTGCTCTCTCACCCTAATTTAAACATTAAAAAAATTTTTAAGAAAAGAAAATGAAGGCAGAAATTGGGGTGATGCTCCTACAAGCCAAGAAATTCCAATGATTGCCAACAATCCGCAGTCTGGGGGAGAGTCCTTCTCCCTCACTGTCCCTAGAAGAAACCAATCCTGCTGAGAACTTTCACCTCAGATTCTCAGACCATAAACTTGTCTAAGCCAAGTACTTTGCTAAAGCAGGTTTAGAAAGCTTACATAAACCAAGGCAGTTTCTGGAAAACAAATTATTCCATCAATGAACATTTTTAATCAGACCAGTGTGCCCCTGTGACAAGAAAACCATCACATCCCATTTCTCAAATGGAACCCAGTGTAATCAGAGGCAGTAAAAGTCTAATGTGTTCAGGGAAAGGCTCCACAGGTAAATAAACTTCAGGTTTCAATCAAGGGAGATGAACAAGCAGGAAGGCCTTCAAGGAAGTCATTCTTCCCTGACAGCTCCATGGGCTAGCATACCTGAGGCCCACAAAATTTAGCTGTGTCACCAATGGAGACCGAGGGTACCTTTAAGTCCAAAGCAGTGACGTGCGATTAATAAGGCATTAAGGTGCTGTTCACACTTTACCCCAAGAAAAATAAGGGCCCACAAGTGACTATAAACAAAAATCGTGTTTTAAATCCAAATTGCTGATATGAAATAGAAACCCTGACATCTGAAAAGCATCTGGGGTATGTGCATAGATTTGCTCATGATTACAAAGGAGTTTAAGTATAATCAGCAACTCAAAATTAAAATCCTTGATTTGTGGGGCACCTGGGTGGCTCAGTCACTTGAGCATCCGACTTCGGCTCAGGTCATGATCTCACAGTTCGTGGGTTCGAGCCCCGCGTCAGGCTCTGGGCTGACAGCTCAGAGCCTGGAGCCTGCTTCGGATTCTGTGTCTCCCTCTCAAAAATAAACAACAAAAAAAATCCTTGATCTTGTGTGTGGGTGTCCTGCTTAATACACTAGCCGGTATCTGCAATCAAGATAACGAGGACTGTGTTTGCACAAGGCCTGATTATACGTCAAGTGCTTCCTTCATCCCTAGTGGGGAGATGACACGTCCCCAACACAAGTGTAAAACCACCCAGAAAACTAGCACTTGCAATCCTCGGGGGACCAAGACCCCAGGGAAGTCACCTTTTGCATTAACGGTCATGAGGATATCACTCATTCAAAAATCACAGAGCCTGAGAACAACAAAATCAGGAGACTTAAGAATCCACCTAGTGGGTTTCCAACTGTGCTCCCTGGAGACCTTTTTGGGGGACCGGCTGGGTAGGTGGATACTAAGGTCATGACCCCTCCTCCGCCTCTAGTCTTCCGTTTAATCCCTATTCTCAAATTCTGACAGTTGCCTGAAGAGTCAACATCCTTAGCACCTATCTGTTCAGAAAACAAGCCATCTGGTTGCAAACTGAAGGCTAAGGGCAAGGCCACCAGCCAGGTCTACTTTTCTGGTATTTGTAGTTTCAGAGTTTATTCTGAAAGTCGATCACATAAAAAAAAAAAAAATGTTGCACATTTACCTATTCATTCACTCCTTCCAAAAATCACCCATGAAGCTCCTAGCAGAAGGCCAGGAAGCCTGGCAGGCATGTGACAATTAGAGGATTTCATTAAGCACAACCCTGAGTCGGTTTGAGAGAGATGGTGTGCTTAAGTGACTAGAAGAGTCATTAGCCCAAGAAAAGAGATAGGTGTAGGGGGAAGGCAAGCAGACAGCCAGGAGTCTTGAAAATGGAAGGTGCGAACATCTCAAAAAGCAAATTTTTGATAGTCTCTCACAAGTAGTCAGGAAGTTGCTGAGACAGATCTATGAGATCAGGGACTCGAAGGTCATGGTCCTACACAGGTTGTGGCTTTGGTAGTTGTAAAAAATAGAAACCAAATATACGGGGGTGGGTAAGAAAGTAGGTGGTAAAGCAACAGAGGCAGTGACTAGAAAGCATTCAGTTTAAATTCTGGTCCACAAGTAGTTACTGGGCAATAGCTACATCCCAGACATGGCGCCAGACCCCGGTGTCTATAAAGATCAGTAAGGCTCAGTTTTTTGTTTTAGAGAGAGTGCATGTGCACGGGCAGAGGAGGGGCAAAGAGGGAGAGAGAATCTTAAGAAGGCTCCACACACAGTCTGGGGCCCAATAGCGTCAATCCGACAACCCTGGGGTCATAACCAGAGCTAAAATCAAGGGTCAGATGCTCAACAGACTGAGCCACTCAGGCGCCCCCCAAGGCTCAGATACCTTGAAGAGCTTCAAGTTTAGTCTGGTAAACAGTCACAAATTGAATGTTTCAAGATCATGCAGTACAGTCTTCCCAGCATGGGCTCTGAGCACCGAGGCAAAGTCTCTTCTAGCCTCACGTGCCCAGAAGACTGGCGGAAAGGAGGCTGTTGCTGAGGTTGAAAAAGGACAACAGGTCAAGGGAGTTTTTCTTACCACGTTGGGCCGTCATCTGACCCAGTGTGCAGTAACAGCTATGTAAAAACATGAAAATAGGCCCAGGTCACCTCATGCAAACTACACAGGCAGGTGGGGGGGGGGGGCAGGTCAGACGAATTAAGCACTGACGGAACGTGATTCATATCAACCAAGGAAACAGTACTCCAGGTCATGATTCACAGAAGGAAATTACGAAGCTGTTCCAAATATTTTAGTCAACGCTCACTTCGGAACCCACTGCCTTTTTCTTCTTTCTTTCCCCTCCTTCAGTCACATAATTACAAAGCTCCTGTAGGTAAGTTAGGGAAAAGTGCTTCATGTTTAATGTTCCAGTTTGGTTTTGATTTCAGTCAATATTGCAACAGGGGTGGGAACGGTCTCAGAATTGAAAAGACATTTTAGAGATGCAAAACATTTTCGTTAACCCAAACATGGTACCATGTTACTTCCGAAATTTCAGGGCCATCCGCACAGTGGTGATTTTTAATTCTTGAAGATCAATACACGTAGAAAGGTTCCCTGAATAAAATGCTTTTGTTTTCTTGAGATTACATTGCATTTATGTGGCAAAATCTGTTCATATTATTACGTAAATTTTTACCCGGGTAGCATTTTTCCTCTGCTTATCTTGGAGAACAATTCAAAAGAAGCCGTAATACACTAATTACCTTCCTTTTATCAAGTATGTTGGGAACTAATAAAGCAACAGGGAGGTGGAACACAACATAATTACAAAGCAATAAAGGTTGTAAGTTTCCAAAAAGGACATTCGAAAGTGTCCAGGGGATTCCAATGCCCACGGTAACAGTGGTGAGCGGGCCAGGGAAGACAAAGGAAATGGGCAAGTTTTCGTACTTTAAAAAAAAAAAAAAAAAGGTAACCTTACCAAATGAATGTTATAATGACCAATCACATGCCAGAAAACAAGGCAAAAGAAATTAAAAACATAAATAAGTTATGGCAATTTTAAGATCAAAAGGCTTTTAAGATCAATACTTACAAAAGGTGCTTCAAAAAATTCACTTTGACAATGATGTAGAGCTGTTTACAGTTTTTAAACGTACATGTTTTTGCATGGGCACGAATTTGCAAGGGTATGGACCACAGTGGTAAAGGGATTGTCAGCAATGGCATTTGGGGAAGATTTACTTTTTTTTTCATCTGCACTAATTTTTTCAACCATTAATGTAGTAACTAAAAATCTAACTTTAAAAGATGTTTATAGCACCACGGTGCATTTTGACTATTGAAAAGATTACTTCGTGCATATTTAGAATTAAATTTGTTACACTGTTCATCTATCAGTTATTTTATACAATTCTTATGCTCGAGGATGTGGAGACCCACACAAGAACCAAAAAAAACAAACATCCAAAAACAAAAAATAAAACCGCTAACACCTTATTTTTGTCTGTTTAAAAATGTTTTGTTCTGCCATAGAAAAGGATGAGATCTTGCCATTTTGGACCTCATGGATAGACCCAGAGAGCATGCGAAGTGAAGTAAGTCAGAGAAAGACAAATACCATATGATTTCACTTATATGTGAAATCTAAAAAAAAAAAAAAAAAAAAAAATTAGAAAGCAGACTCAGACGTATAATACACAGAACAAAGTGACGGTGGGGGGAGCAACTGGGCAAAGGGGAGTGGGAGACACAGGCTTCCAGTGACAGAGTAAGTCGTGTGAATAAAAGGGCCAGCATAGGGAAGAGAGTCAATGGTATTCAAATAGCACTGGATGGTGACAGACGGTAGGTACACGTGTGAGCACAGCCTATAGACCGGCTGAATCACTATGTTGTTCGCCTGAAACTAATGTAACATTGTGTGTCAACCACACTAAAAAACTCCCAGAACACTTTTGGTTCTGCATTAACAATTCCACATGCAATTTTTTTTTTTAATGAGAAATGCGCACGAAGAAGCGTGACAGACTTCCAAACACATTATATACCGAGTACCAAAAGTTGGAAAGAAGTTAAGCATCCAACTGAGACATGTAGGTTAGCAGGTGTCCGTGTGTTAGATGTAATTACTCTACAGCCGTAATAACTATGTGGTAAGAGAATTGTTAGGGAACAAAGCTGGTAAACATCCAGGATGTGTTGCTAAGTAAGAGGAAAGCAGGCTACAAAATCAAGCGGTTTAAATTTTAACAGGCATGCGCCATTCAACTCCAGGAGGGAAACATTAAGTTGGTAAAGCTGGTTGAAACCAGAATTACGCTTCACCAAGAAAGGCTTTTAGGGAAAAGGTTTGCTGGGTTAGAGAACAGGAGTGACTAATACAGGGCAATGAGAAGGTTCTAGAACGGACTCTGCTGCTGGCTGCCCAACACCAAAAGTCTTAGAAACCACTGAATTGTACACATCCTTTCAGAGGGTCAACTATATATAACGTGAATTATATCTCAAGGTTTCCTTTTGCTGTTTAAAACTCACATTTTTCTTTGTTTTGTCAGAATATAATGGACATACAGCACAACAGAAGTTTAAGGTACACAGTAGGGCTTATAACTGTATTGCCAAACGATTAGCACAATTAGTTACCATGCCTCTCATATGGATACAAAAAAAGGTTTTCCTCGTGAGGAGAACTAGCTCTGTTTGAAAAGCTAAAATCCAACAAAAGCAGGCAGAATACCTTTAACCAATCTTTGGATGGTCTTGGTAAGCAATGGCCCCTGTAGAACACTGAGAAGGCATGCTATTCGCCCTTATGCCTCACTTCCAGATTTTAAATCATTTTCTTCACATTGAAAGAGTATCCTTACCCCTCTTGAGATAGATAGTCCTGTCATTAGTCCCAAAGTCCACAAAAAAAAAAACAAAAAACCCAAAACAAAACCAAAAAAACCACGTGAGTATTTTGAAATAAAGAAAACCTAAGTAAAGATGTTATCAGGCCTGACAAGGAAATCAAGGACCAGAAAAAAAACAGGCAAGTCTGGGCCTCAGCCAACTTCAGCCTATACAGGCCACTGAGGGGGTAAGCCCTTCCTCCATATTCCCTATGAAGAGAGAAAATACACCAGGGAACCCGAACAGCCCCCACTTCCACAAAGAGATAATAGGACCAGAACAAGACAGCATCTCACCACTTCCTTCCTGACCTCCAACCCCTCCCCCTCCAAAGCCAGACATTGACAGAGCATCAGCCCAACTGGACCAGACAGTGCCTCGGCAGATGTGATCTCCTGGCTTTCCAAAGCCTCCCTCAGAGCCCAGGGCCCCCCTCCAATCAGGCAGGTCAAGAAGCCCGGCCAGGACAAGGGGAGGAGGCGCCATGGTAGATAGAAGCTCAGGTCCCTGAGGGGCAAGTCGGCATAACTTGGACCCGCCATGCCCTCCTCAACCCCAACAGCTGAAGATCCTAAAAGTGTGTTAAGTCTAATCAACTACCAAGGAAGGGAGTCAGAAAACCAGTGTCTTCTATCCAGATCTGGAAGAGAACTAGGTAAGATTACATAAAGACCCACCACAAGCAGGGAGGGGGTTTCCTCACCTGCATGCATTCCTTCAAACCTTCACCAACAGCCATCAAAACCCTCATGCCACAACTATGTGGGATGGCACCCCATTCCAGGGACATTGATCAGTACCTACAACCTGCAAATACCTGTATCAGTGAAAGACAGTTTCTGACAAGTAGACAAAATGTATCCACTTTATTTAAAAAATTTTTTTTAATTTTATTTATCTTTGAGACAGAGACAGAGCATGAACGGGGGAGGGTCAGAGAGAGAGAGAGAGGGAGACACAGAATCCGAAGCAGGCTCCAGGCTCTGAGCAAGTGGTCAGCACAGAGCCCAACGCGGGGCTCGAACTCACAGACCGTGAGATCATGACCTGAGCCGAAGTTGGACGCTTAACCGACTGAGCCACCCAGGTGCCCCAAAATGTACCCACTTTAAATGGGAGCGGAGAGGTGAAGGTAGTAGGATTTATCTTCTGTGAACCCACAGAAGGCAAGTTTCCCTAACGAGAGGAAGAAAATGGGAAACTGAGAAAGCATGTATTCTAAACGGTCAAATTAGAACCCAGAAAAAAAAAACTCCAAAGCTAGACCAGGCTGATTCCACAAACTGGATACTATCAAGGTAACATCAAGTAGTGAAGACATTTCAAATTCCCACACCTAGCTTTAGAACTGTAGAAATATAGAGAACAGCAAAGATGAAGACTAAGGCATTTTAACTGATTCAATTAATGTAGCACAGATGCCAAAAAAAAAAAAAAAAAAATGTAGAAGAGGTCGCATTAACAGACGTATATACTCCAGAACGGAGGAGGGGAGAGTTGCATGTAAGTCCTTATTCCTCCTGAGGCATGATTCAGGGTTCCAGAGGTTCCCTCATCGTCTTGTTTGCAGTCTCCTTGGTTTAGGCTATCTAAAGACAAAATCTGAGACTCCGAACCACATCCTAAAAACCAGGATCTGCCTGAAAGGGCAGTGTCAGCCTGCAACACTGCTGTCCACAAATACAGGAAGGTCTGGTATTTTGCAGGGCGGCTTAAGCTTGTTCTGTTTGTCCCTCAAGGATGGAAACCGTATAGGACCTGGGAGTGAAAGTTATAGGGGATCAGATTTCAGCTAACTGTAAGAGAGAATGATGTAAGGGCTGTCTGAAAATGAAGGAGGCTTGTGGGAGTATTAAGTGGTCACGAGGGCCGGCTGTTCATGCAGAGCCTGGAAAATTGCTCTAGGTGAACACTGGGCAAGGCTTTCAGATGCTCCGTGTACGTGACCCACATTCTACACAAGTTTTAGTGTTTGCATGTTTACCCTGAAATCCCCAAACAAGCACGTTCTATCCAAGTAACTAACTGCAGTAATCCTACGTACAAATAGCTGCAATTGCCATTATTTATTTAAGTTGCAAGAACATGAAACTTCTGGCATCAAAAGAAACACCCACCCACCCAAACAGGACTCCTTCAGAAGAAAAGCTCCCTTGCAGGGATGGGACGGGGACCTTCAGCACGTCTTAAAGCTAATGGTGGAACGTGGATCTGGAGGTTGCCAGCTCGGTCCTTTTCCGCCTGACTCATTACAGCTATGAAATGCACTCTGCAGCCCCAGCACACGGCTCACCCTCAGCCTTCCCTTAAAAGCTTAGCTGAAGAGCCTGCTTTTGCAATTTGCATGGTGACAGAAGCCTTTCAACTTGACGAGTCCTCCATTCATCAGACATATGCAGAGACCATATTCCCTGGGCAGCAAGCAGGAAGGGTGCATTGCCAGGAGCTCCAGACCCCCATCACTTAAGTTCTCAAAGTCAGTCAGTCAAATGAATCAATGAAATAAGTCAAATAATTCAAGGTACCTGATAATTAAATTTAATAAGTATATTTATAAATAAAATTATTATATATGTATTTATATGTATGTTTGTTATGAGTATATATTTATGTCACGTGAGCATATATTTATGTTATGTGAGCATATATCTGAGTATACATTTATGTTACATGAGTACATGTGATGTGAATATACGTTGAGTATATATTTGTCATGTCATGTGAGCACATTTATGTCATGTGAGCACATGTGTGTTGTGAGCACATGTGTTATGTGAATATTTGTTATATGAGTATGTTTATATGTTATAGTATGTATTTATATATTTTTATTATGTGTTTATATATGGTTTTTGTTTTTAGATCTTTTTATATATACTGATGCTGTATCTAATTTATAAATTTTATTTTATATATTTTTATGCCATAAAAATATTCACAAGCTGTAAATAAAAATTTAATAAACTAATCAATCAAAAGAAACCAATCAAAGCTGTGTGTGCTCACACACATTAACAAGGCAACAACGTCATTGGAGATTTTTTTTATAACATCAGGAGCATCACTGCTGTGGCTTCTTCCTGCCCCTCTCTCCCTCCCCCCCACCCTGCTCACACCCTCTCAAAAATATTTTAAAAGTTAAAAAAAAAAAAAAAAAGTACCAGCCTTCATAAGGATGAGGAAACGGTGTCAGAGAAATGAACAGCCAAACAGTTAACGTGCAAGGAGAAAGAATTCCAACCCTTCCCGTCTGGTTGGAGGACAAGCATCTACCATGACGTTGGACACAGAATACGCTCTCCACAATCACAGCCACTGGTTCTTACCACGTGGGAGCGCACTGATCATCAGGCTCTAGTTTTCCCCATTACACCTGGATTTGAGGAACAGTATGATGGGAAATGCCCGGCTGGACAGAGGGACTCTGGCAGCTGAGGGTCGGGGCACCAAGGTGGTCCCTTTCTGAAAGTCAGGTGCTACAGGAAAAGTGACAGAGCCCAGGTGAGCACGCCACTGCAGCCGAGAGGAAGACATGGGCAGCAACATTGCACGTGAGCAAGCCGGGACAAGCCAATGCCATCCGCACAGGCAGGACAGGGGAAGTCACCCAGAAAACCCAAGGCTGGAGGCCAATCACAGACCGCGGGAATCCTGGGCCAGGACAGACGGGAGACCCCACGCCTTGGTAGAAGGACTGGGTTGTAGTGGGATATGGGCCCCTCTTGCCCCACACAGGTAATAACATTTGATGCTGGAGCACGAGAGACTGGAGCAAAGGGGTGACACCGTGCAGGCGGGTCTCCCGGCTCTGAGCAGTGGCCTCCCCAGTAAGAAAGAGGAGGAAGGAAAGTGTCCTTAACGGCTCTTCAAGTTGGCTCTTCACTACCCAGACAAATCTGGGTTCAAGCACTTCGGGGGCGGGGCAGGAGGGCGGGGAGGGGGCAAAGAAAGAAAAAAAAGCCACGGTCTCTTAAAAATGCACCATTCTCATGGGGCGCCTGGGTGGCGCAGTCGGTTGGGCGTCCGACTTCGGCCAGGTCACGATCTCGCGGTCCGTGAGTTCGAGCCCCGCGTCGGGCTCTGGGCTGATGGCTCAGAGCCTGGAGCCTGTTTCCGATTCTGTGTCTCCCTCTCTCTCTGCCCCTCCCCCGTTCATGCTCTGTCTCTCTCTGTCCCAAAAATAAATAAACGTTGAAAAAAAAAAAAATGCACCATTCTCTGAAAATCATGCAGTCACCTGCCGTCACTGTGCACCTGATTCTCCAGCTACTTTACACGTGGGACCCACGCAGGATCCTACAGGAGAGCTGGACTTTGTTTCCCAACACCTCTTTTGCAGGACAGCGCCTGGGTGGAGGGGGGCATCTGCAGGCTGACGGCACTGACAGGACCTGGAGTCTTGTTAATTTGAAGATATTCGCTCCAAGCAGCTTGACCTAAACTCTGCTGACTCTTCACTTCCTTTTTGGCAACCAAGCGCTAAACCCTGGGAAGTAAACATGAGGTCAATTTTGTGGAAACACCTGATAATGGATTTCTGTTCCCTTGACAAAAAAAAGAAAATTGGAGAATTGCTAACAGGATTCATGAGGTATAAGTAATGACTGAGACTATTTCCACCCTGCCACCCACAATGAGCAAACACAGGATGTCTGCCTGTGTGTGGCTGTGTGAGCTGCAGGCAGGCACGACCATCGTCCCCTGGTGATCACAGCCCCTGGAACCAGCAAGGCAAAGCCCAGACCTTCCAGGAGCCACCACCCCCACCCTGGGCCCCCCGGGAGGTTGCCTCGTTGGTGGAGAACAAAATGCAAACCTTATTCATCAAACTGATCCAATTTTCAGTCTTCTGCTTCCTCATCTTTCCTCTCTAAATCCCACAGAGTAACTGAATACGTTTGCCCTACCCACTCCCCGAATTGTACAGTGATTCTAGAGGTATGCCAGCTTTTCATCAGTGGTCAGGTACCAACTTTACACCCCACCCTTCATGAAGCCAAGTGGGGGCAGGACGGAGAAAGCAACAAGCAAGACAGAAATCAGGATTTAAGGGCATTTAAGAAATCAGCATTCCGGGACACCTGGGTGGCTCAGTCGGTTGAGTGTCCGACTTCGGCTCAGGTCATGATCTCACAGCTCGTGAGTTCGAGCCCTGTGTCGGGCTCTGTGCTAACAGCTTGGAGCCTGGAGCCTGCTTCAGATTCTGTGTCTTCCCCCCCCCCCCCCGCCCCTCCCTCACTCATACTCCATCTCTCAAAAAATAAGTGTTAAAACAAATTGGAACTCCTGGTCTTCACCACCATTTTTAAAAAAGAGCTTTCTCTGTGGTTTTGGAGAAAACTTAGCAAACAGGGTTTTTTTTGTTTTTTTTTTTGTTTTTGTTTGTTTTTTCCAAACTCGTTCAGACTCACCAGTCTGAAGATACATTTTATATTGCCCTACCTAAAAATCCTAGAGGCATGAAAAATCTTCGCTCTGCTCTGGGGTGCCAATATTTTCTGGTGACTGTCCTGTCCTTGATACATTGTTGCAACTCCGTTCCATTCAATATACCTTTACTGAGTATCTGTTATGTGCCAGACCCTGGCCCTGTAGGCAATGAATAACCTGAGGGAGCTCATGAGCTAATGAACAGACAACACACACTCAACGATGATAAACAATGAGTGGTACACGATGTCGGCAGCAGCTCAAGATCTACTGCACTGCCTGAGAACAGGGTTCAAAATACATTTGATACAGAGTATCCAATCTCTGTGATGTATTACTGATATTGTCACCAATACAAAATAAACTGCTGTGGAGAATGTTACTCGTGGGAACCAAAAGATTAGAAAAATGAAGTATTAGGTCGGCAAACCAAAAAGTGAACCTGAAGATTTGGAAATTAAAGAATATGCCCAAAATAAGCCTGAAGCTAATTTATTCCATCTAGGCTCACCCTCTGTAACTAATGGAACACTTTGGACAAGTGTAACAAAATACATTTGAAATGCAGGTACCAAATATAGTCGGAACAGAAGAAAAAAGTTTAGAAAAGGCATTGCCCCTCTCCTTTGAAATCTAACCTACGGGGCCATCTAATGGAACACACACTTAGCTAGAGCTGTTACTTAACCTCGTCAGCCCAAGACAGGGCAGCCCATCAGAAGACTGTGTCAGGGGCGCCTGGGTGGCTCAGTCGGTTAAGCGTCTGACTTCGGCTCAGGTCATGATCTCAGTTTGTGAGTTCCAGCCCCGCATGGGGCTCTGTGCTGACAGCTCAGAGCCTGGGGCCTGTTTCGGATTCTGTGTCTCACTCTTTCTCTGCCCCTCCCCAACTCAGGCTGTGTTTGTCTCAAAAACACACATAAGAAGATTTTTAAAAAGACTGCTTAAGTTCTGTTTCCTCCCCTCAAACAGTGCAACACTGGTTTCAGGACCACAATGCATGGTTTTTGTTGGTCTCCCTAAAAATTAAATCCTAGAATATCAAGTCTTTCAAAAGGGGATGTGTCTAGGTATTGAGAAGGACTCACAGGACCCTTTAGGTCTGAACTGGGTGACACATGGGGCATTACCAGGTCTGCACGGAGCAGGTCCTGAAAGCCAGCTGGGGCCAGGGAGCTCCAAGAGGCAAAATGCAAACTGGTTCAGGTCCATTAAGCATCAGCTCAGAAATATGTCATGGAATTTCTTTCTTGGCATGTGACCCGGAGGTTTCACTTCTGTGGCCTCTTCCTGGGACACGCAGCCCATATTTTTTTTATTTCTTCTTCCCAAGAAAGTCCATCCCGAAAGCAAAACAACAAAAGGGCACATATGTAACACACATCAACAGATACCCACTATGGGTCACGGCCTTAAAGAGCAAGATCTTTCCAAGTCCTCTTTAACCTTCCTGATAAAAAGCTACACCAACTCCTCCTCTGTAAGGCCTTGAAGTTCAAGGACCCCGCACACAGACACTCAGGCTTCTGTTTCCTGTAAGCCTCGCCCAGTAAGCTCTGGCACTTCCCATCCACTATCAAAGTTTCACTTTCCTCAAAACCACAAATACTTGCACTTAGGGGCTGAGAGATTTAACCCCATTGGTCATGTGTCTGTGTCAGAAACGGAGTCTCAACTACTCAACCACAAGCATATATACTTGAAGATGGCTTGTCCCACCTCCAAATACTGCCTCAGTAACCCAAGGGACAGAGATGGGCAGCTTGGTGAAACAGTTGTTGCTGCCTAACTCTGAACATTCTTTGAAAGGCATCGCAACCTGAATGAGCCTCCAATTTACAAAAGCTCACAATTCGGGATCGCCTGGGTGGCTCAGTCAGTTGAGCGTCCTACTCTTGGTCTCAACTCGGGTCATCATCTCACGGTTCATGAGTTTGAGTCCCACACTGGGCTCTGTGCTGGCAGCACAAAGCCTGCTTGGCTTGGGAATCTCTCTCTCCCCCCCCCCCCCCCCCCCCCGCCCCATCCCTCTCTCCTGCTCACTTGCTCGGTCTCAAATATGTATTTTTTAAATACCAAGATCACCCAATTTGTAGGTGGTCATGGAGAGGAGATTAGGATAGATCAATTGTTCAAGAGATAGCCAGGCCATGAGATTTTTTTTTTTTTTAAATCAAGACTTCCTGTGCTATGGTTATCACTTGGTAGAGGCACCGTACCTTTATATTCATTTCTACCTCATCTTTTATCCAACGAACAGGTGCTACTGGAGACATAAAAAGTAGAGTACTCATTGCTTTCTCCTACAGGTCCTCATGCTGGGTACCGAGCAACCAGAGAAGCCCTCATGGAGTGACAGCACTTCGCCTTGGTCCTCAGCACATCCGTGGATCACAATGAAACTCCTGGAAGGCAGTGGATACAGGGGTGTGTGCACCCTCCCCGAGGCCAGCTACCCCCAGGGCACGCTCCCTGGGAGTCTTCAGATGGGTGACTGAACATGGCCCCCACGGGAGCGGGAGGCAGGCGGTGCCCACAGGGACTCTCTTGCATTTGGAGACCGCATCTGCAGGGTGGACACTTTAGAACGCCATCCTCACATCCTCCTTGGTGCCGAGTTTTCCACTAGGAGATGAACCAAGGCAGAGAGAGAACTGCAAAAGACTAGGGATGGTGGCTGAGGGAGGTGCGAAGAACGGGTGAGTGGGAATCTGGGCTTTTCTTGCTGCCACACCCAGGGTGTTCTCTCCCCAGTGTTCACCACCCCCCCCCCAACCACCTCCACCCTTCCTGCACCCTTCACTGGGGCTCTTGCTTAATGATGACACAGCTGTTGGGCTGCAGAGCACATCCTTGTTCTGGGGAACCAAGAGTCATTCTGGGCATTTTTCCCAGGTCAGCTTCTCAGTGAAAAGGGCACCCGTAGATCCGAGCATAGCAGGTACGGCAGGATGCTGGTTTCTTAGCTAGACGTGCTCTGTCCCTTGCAAAAGTGTTGGACTGTAGGAAAAAGACGAATTATAGTTTTTTTTGGGGGGGGGGGGCGGGGGGGGGAAGAGCCTGCAGGAACGAGTCAGCCAGCTGACTGCAAAGTACTGAAGTGACAAATGTAAGCTGAGGGCAGCCAGCCAGATACCCAACCAGCCACACAGAGGAGAACCCAGCTCACTGTGACACAGCCGTAAGGGCATCAGCCAGGATTCAAGGCAAGTAATTGTTTTTCTTCCAGTTCATGTTTAAAAAAGATAAAAAAAAAAAAAATAATAAAGCAGGGGAGGGGGCATGATGCATATTATGTTCTAATAGATTAACTACACAGTATAAACCCGGGAAGGAAAGTTATTCTACAGTTTCCATTTCTTTCAGCCAAAATACCAAACAGAAAATATGCACTTAGTTGACAACCCATCACTTTAAATGTTTGTTTTTGAGGGAGAGAGACAGAGTTCTAGCAGGGGAGGGGCAGAGAGAGAGGCAGACACAGAATTGGAAGCAGGCTCTGAGCTGTCAGCACAGAGCCCGACATGGAGCTTGAACTCATGAACCGTGAGATCATGACCTGAGCTGAAGTCAGACGCTTAACTGAGACACCCAGGCTCCCCAAGAACTTACTTCACAGCGGCATCCTACCTTCACCGTGGGCTGCAGCTGATGAGAAGTAAAAAGAAGGGCCGATCTGAGACCATATGGCTCCTGGGAGCAGCTAACAGGGAGCGCCTAGATGGAGAACTGCTTTTATCGCACGCATTCTCGTAACTTAGAAAAGGCACGTCAACACTCCTCAGGGCCAAGAGAAGTTTTAAAAACCCATGAAACCACAAATAAATTTCTTCAACTGAAAAATGCCCTGGAGGCAGCTAAGATTCATTACAGGTACTTTTTCTGCAGAACACCACAATTGCCCAGTTAACAGAAACCGTTCAAGCGTGTTGCTCCCAATGAAATTTAATGCATCATTTAGCCAAAACCCCTCATTTGCAGAGGAGGAGACAGGCAGCCGGTAACGTCACATGAGTGTTTAAGAAACCCAGGTTAGCCACGTGGAATCTGGTCATGTTGCGTTTAACCCAAGAGCTGTGAGCATCGCCCTGATCAACACGTTGGTATCTGTGAGCCTTAACTGGTCGTTGTAATGGGATCACAGCTTGCTGTGGCTTCAATCCAAGTCAGTAAGACACAGTACACATGAAACGATCTCCCCAAATCCTCTGCGGACCAGGGAAAAGATTTGTAGTCATCTCTCTCCAAAATTCTCAGAGAAAATGAGGATTTACTAACCAGAGAGCTAGGTCCATCATGCATATTTTTGGGGAAACAGAGCCATCAGCAAGTAAGTCCACTGTAGGTTCCACCTGAATGTTGGTACAGTTTTGCTTTCATTTAAAAAATGTCACGAGGCACCTGGGTGGCTCAATCAGTTCAGCTCAGGTCAGGATCTCACAGTTCATGGGTTCGAGCCCCACGTCGGGCTCTGTGCTGATAGCTCAGAGCCTGGAGACTGCTTTGGATTCTGTGTCTCCCTCTCGCGCTGTCTCTCAAAAATAAGAAATGTAATCTAAAAAAAATTTTTTTTAAATGTGTTGATACTGGAGCACCTGGGTGGCTCAGTTGGTTAAGCATCTGACTCGATTTCAGCTCAGGTCATGATCTCACAGTCCACGGAATGCCAGCCTCATGTCAAGCTCCTCAGGGACAGCATGGAGCCAGCTTGAGATTCTCTCTCTTTCCCTCTCTCTCTGCCCCTCCCTTGCTCACACACTCTCAACAACTTTAAAAAAAAATTCTCACTACAATGGAAAAATCAATCATCCACCAGTATTAAATGCCACTCTCCAATTTAAACCAAAGAGGTGAGTAATTTTAACTTTTCTCTATGAATGAAGAGGTCACAATTCAAATTCCCACACTGACTTCCCTTTCCTAGGCCCTAGGGTAAAGATCCTAATGTGGTATTCTGTATGTACTCTGAAGAGAAGTGGAAAGGAGGCTGACTTTATTTAAAAAACCAAAGTTTTTGTGCTTCGTGCCAAAATTTAGTTAAGACTAATGTCTAGATTTTATGTGAAATACTCAATTTTCAATGGTAGAGACTCCATACTTTTAAAAGGTTCAATGTGGTCAAACTCGGGCAAGTAATACCATACTGAGCATTCTGTCCTGTTTTGAGGCTAAGAAGGAAAAACACATGGGAGGAACTAGGGGGCAAAGCTACTTGTTGTTCAATGGGAAATGCTTTCCAGAATAACTGATCCATCCCGTTCTCAGCTCTACAAGAGAAGCCACAAAACCTAGAGAGGGCTTCCCAAGACCACGGAGCTTGTGACCACACAGGCAGACTAGGAAGCAGGGCTCATCAGGTCCAGCTCACATGGTTTCCAGCTGGGACACACCGGACCAGCCTCTTTCTCTCAGCTTTCCCCAGGACCCTTTCTCCACTCTTCACCCACAGTCTTTGCACATGTGAGGTTCATGTGCCAAAATTCCATCTACTGAGGGGAAAAAAAATGCAGGCATGGTAGAGTGAGAAGATCCAGACCCATTCTTATGCTTGGAGAGATTTCAGAAACTCCTCATAATTCTCCATGCATTTTATTCCACATTTCCTCATGTCTGAATTAAGGACGTACTTCAGAGAACTACATGGCCCTAGAAAAGACAACTTTTGACTTATGGCTGAGATGACATCAGATCATAAAAATGGAGTTAATTTGCATGAAGACTTTTTTAATGGTGGATTTTACACAATACCAAAGTTTATGGTAACAACTCCAGGAATGTTTTAAATGCTACTGGGTTCTACAAATTTTCTTGAGTGGTAAGTACCATCACAGAATAGAGACAATGGTCCTATGGAGTCAAAACTATCTTTGTTATAGTCAATACCAACTATTCTCTCTACATAGTTCTACTGCTAGAGGTCCAACACTTCAGATGCCAAATTTCCTGACTACCAGGATAAGCCAAACATAAGAAAATTACCCAGTAATAATGTGTATTCTTGGGGCAGTGCTGAACTAAGTTTCCCCTTTCAGCAAAACAAATCTTGTTTGCAAAATAGCTCAAAGGACTAAAGTTCTCGGTATAAAAGTAAAGCATTAGCTCTCCATGTTCTGTAAATATTAAGTCACTGTGGGTTTATCCACTGAGGAATCTGCTAGTCATTCATTCACATAAATCTTCTTTTTAAGGTCTTAATTGAACTAAAATACAAAATTACAAAATCCTCGAAGATAACACAGGAAAATCTAGAGGGCTTTGGGTTTGGCAAGGACTTTAGATACAGCAAAGGGATAATCCATGAAAGAAGTAGCTGATAAACTGGGCTTTGTTAAAATAAAAGATACTTATGCATAAAGTCACTCCCTTGAGAGAATGTGAGGACAAGCCACAGACTGGAAGCATTGGCAGAAGACCTGCCTGATGAAGGACTTCGATAAGATACACCACAAGTTCTTAAAGCTCAACAATAAGCAACTGAAATATGGGGCTGAAGACCTTAACACCACGCCATCAAGAGACACACACGACAGACGAGCAGATGAAAACATGCTCCACATCATACCAGAAAAGTGCAAGTCAAAACAACGAGCCATCAGAATAACATCCAGCATGTTGCCAACAAGAAATGCTGGTGATGGTGTGGGAGCAGAACTCTCTCCCTCACCGATGGTGGCAATACAAGATGGCACACTTGAGAAGACACGCAAATTCTGATAAAGCTAAACATCTTTACCATGTGATGCATGGTAAATGCAGTCACATGGCTTGGTTTTTACCCAAAGGATTTGAAGACTTAGGTCCACACAGAAACCTGTACATGGATGCTTATGGCAGCCTTATTTAAAACTGCCAAAACTTGGAAGCAATCAACATACCCTGCAGCAGTTTGTGAGCCGATGAACAGTGATACAACCAATAGGATATCATTTGGCACGGAGACGAAATGAGCCATCAAGACAAGACACGGAGGTACCTCAAACGCATGTTGCTAAGTCAAAGAAGCCCATGTGAGAAGGATGCGTACTGTACGGATCCAACCTAGAAGACACTCTCAAAAAGGAAGAACAAGGGAGACCATAAAATCATCAGTGGTTACCAGGGTACAGGGAAAAGCGGTGAACAAGTATAGCAGAGACAAATTTCAGGACAGTGAAACTATTCTGTTTAAGACCATGATGAGGAATACAAATCAGGATGCCTACGTCAAAACCCCAAGAATATAGAGCACCACGTAAACTGTGGACTTTGGGTGATAATGACACATGACCCTACTTCACCAACAAATCCATCACTCTGGTGAGGGATATATTGATAGGATAAGCCTTGTCAGGTTTATAGGGAAATTTCTAGCTTCCTCTCAATTTTTCTGGGACTCTAAAGTCTACTCAAAAAAAAAAAAAAAAAATCAGCATCTCAAGGCTAAGAATTCAATCATGTAAGGTTTAATTCCTGGGCAGCTAGAAGTTTGCTCAGGCAACTCACATGGCTCAAGTTGTTGATCTGGCTTAGGATGGTTTCAGAGCAGAGTTAGGAAACAAAGTGGGTGTGTACGGAACGACAGGTGTGGCAGTAGTCCTGATGCTCACGCCGCTCCCACCCCAGCAACGGAGAAGAGATGGAGAGCCGTGAGGACCATGGGATCTGACCAGCTCCAAGGCCGCTGGGGGAGCCAAGCTAAGGGTGAACAGCTCTGTCCAAAAAATGCTTTTCCAGCCACAGGCAAGGTGGGCAAGCCCTCTGAAGTCTACCGGTGAAAACGGATTTTGTGGAAATCATCTCTTACAATTGGCCAGGAACTCATTAAAAATACGTGTGTGCCTCTATGTTTACAGGCGGGTGAACGTACGTATGTGTAATTCTCCCTTCACACTCCATAGCTAGTGTTTTCTAGATCAAACCAACAATAAATCTCTGGTCTTTTTCCACCCCCACCCCCTGCAAAAGAAGCCATTTTATGCCTCTAAGCCAAGCAACAGCGTTTTTATAGAAAGCAGAAACTGTGGGTGGTAGATAGGAGTATTTGCGTTTTTGTAAACTGCCTCCAAAGAAGCTGCCGTCACTGGTGATGATGACCTTTATCTTGGCTTAGAAAAGAAGTATCCAAAAAAGGAGGACTATTATTCATGTGCTTTAGTAAATGAAGGGAGACCTTTGATGGAAGTCTTATCTATTTTAAGAACGAAAATGACGGAACGTTTACAGATTGTACAGGTAAGGTTGTAAAAACTCCATTTCAAAAAATCTAATTTCTATACATATACAGATCATCACCTCACAGTCAACCTCACTGTTGCGTACCTCTTTCTGCTCTCCCAGTAAGCAGTACTGGCCGCTTCTTGGAACGAGGAATCTTCTTCTTTCCAGCCTGACATTTCCTCCTTTGTATCTTTTCGGGTACAAGTGGTTTAGGAATGAGGAAGCAGCACTGACCAACCAGGCTTGGTCTTCTGTGCTCTTCCAGAAATTACTGAGCACCATTCAGCCTCCATCCACTGGATCTAAGAGTCCCAGAATCTGCTACACACCCTTGGCCCACAACACCAAGCTAAGAGCCCTGTGAACGTGGCTTTCTACTACGAATGTATCTTTGAATACGTTTTTCCCTAGGGAAGTTTACATCCTTTCAGCCACTGTCAGCCTATGATGCAAGCTCTCTGAGCCACAATGACGTCATCTCAAAATGGGCCTAAGAAGCCAGTAGGACGATTACCACACTGAAATTTAAGGGCATTTTCTTATTTTCAGTATCAGAAAATAAAGGATACCTGAAACTCTTCATAATTTGTGCTACACGGGTGTCCCATCATATAACATTTCACTGTTAGTGATGACTTACCCATACTTTAATGTGCAAGATCACACATGCTGGTTGAGATGGAGCAATGTTTTGTGCTTGTTTTGTTTTGCTTCCCCCCGTTCCCAAATATACAGGTAGGCTGGTAGTGAAGTTTTTAATTTGGCTTCTGACCTTCAAAGTATTTGGGTACGCTTTTCTAAAGAACAAACATTATCATCAAGACATAATCTCAGAGAAGGCTGCATGTATTATTTCATAAACTTGTTTCTGTGATAAACCCGTGGGTAGGACCTATGGCACACAGCCTTTAGCCCCTGCTGTGCTAATCTGAAGCATGTCCCACGTGTCAAATCCTTGGAATGCTATTTCACTGCCATAGCAAAGGAAACACCAGAGCCTGGTGGTTTGCCCTATCAACTGGCAGACTGGCACAAAACCCAGCAAGAACGTTCAAAAATGCAATTCAGCTGGTTCTCCAAAGCCTTAGCAGAATGACTCATAGGGATGACAAGACAGAGTTTTATTCCACCAAAACTCAATAAGCACCAAGGCCAATGTAGAGTGATTTTAGTACTTCCCCCCTTTCTGAACTGCTGAAATTCAGGAACAGAAATGTACAAAACACATACACAAAAACCAGTTTGAGATGGGGGGTAAGCTGGGAGACAGGTGGGCTTACAAAGGGTGCCATGCCTTAGCTTACCAACCCTGTAGGTTCCCCCCCCCCCCTTAAACCCTTTCGTAAACTGAGCATTTAAACTGGATAAAATCTCAAGGCAGTAAATTTTTTAAAAAAAAAAAAACCTACACAGTAGTAAGAACCACGCTTTCACGGTAAGAACCATCACTTCTCTCATATGGAGCACAAATACATACACAACACATGGGCCACCTTCAACTGTGCTAGGCATTCCCAAAGCCACTCTCACTCATCCTCATAGATCGTTTATAGAACTTGTTACATCGCAGGGGATCTGGGGCTGAGAATGCTCATGCCTTTAGACTTACTCAGAAAAACCAAAAAAACAAAAAGAAAAAAAACCATGCTGGAAACCGATAGAAAACAAAGGGTGGTTTTAAAGAAAGGAATCAACTTTGCAAGAAAAGCGTGCATCCGATCAACAGGCTGGAAACCTGCTTTCATGAATGATTCATCCTTAGAGACAGAGGATAGATTACTCAAGGCCCCCCTGGCATGGCCCTTCCTGAACAAGTAGCAGCCAGATAGGGAAACAATACAGGCTGCCTACGCACTCACCTGATAGCACTGGGGGACAGGGCAGTCAAGAAAGCAGGACAGAGCAACACACGCTGGAAGAAATGTAAGAGCAATGTCCCAAATAATTATTTGCTTAAGAGCACTCCTAGGGAAATCAGCTCAATCAATCCAGTAAAATTAAGCAGAAACACTGTCCAGCCTACAACCACATATCCCTCCCCCTGCCTCTTCAAGGTCAAGAAAAACTGGATAGAGAGCATTATAACCAAAACAAGACACAGCAAATTCTAGATTATCTAAGTACTGTTAGAAGACAGACGTTCCAGGGGCGCCTGGGTGGCTCAGTCGGTTAAGCGTCCGACTTCAGCTCAGGTCACGATCTCGCGGTCCGTGAGTTCAAGCCCCGCGTCGGGCTCTGGGCTGATGGCTCAGAGCCTGGAGCCTGCTTCTGATTCTGTGTCTCCCTCTCTCTCTGCCCCTCCCCTGTTCATGCTCTGTCTCAAAAATAAACGTTAAAAAAAAATTTAAAGAAAAAAAAAGACAGACATTCCAGAGGAATTTTTTTTTTTTTTAAGTGTGCTGCACCTACCAAAAATCTTTAAAGAATAAACTGAACCACTAACATTTCTAGGGAGTACTGTGGCAGACTACTCCCTGCCTTTTCAAAGAGGAGGCACAGAACACAGATTTACCCCTCAGCGAGGAGGATTCATTATGCTGCCCTTTGCTCACAGTGTTTCAACGAGCTCTTTAGTGTTCAAAGGGATTGCCTTTTGTCACCAGGTAGGTTGGAGTGGACAAGCTTTGCAGACAAGGAGACCTGTGTTCAAATCTCAACTCCCCTACTTTGCAGCTCAGTAAACTTCATGTTACCTTCCCTCTCTGAGCCTCTATAAAACGGAGATCATAAACCCCTTGTCAGGTGCCTGGAGCACAGTAGGCTTTTAACTTGAGTTCCTTTCCCTTCTCCCCTTTTCCTTCTGTTTGCTCTAATCGAATGCAAACTGGGAAAGTCAGTAGTCAAACCTGTAAGAGATACAAAATTCTTTGCACAATTTCATGATTATTTTAACCTAAAAGCTCGATCACAGGATTATAAATATTTATAATTATTCTCAAATATAATGAAGTTATTTTCAGGAAGTTGTGAAAGTTTCCTTAAAAAGCTGAGAACATGCCATTGGGGGTTTCGTGATCATGGTTTCTAGTACCCGGTTTTTGTTGAATTCTGGAGTCTAGGCTCTGTTCCAGGAATTTGTAGATTTCTTTCAGCCTTAAGTCAATGTTTCAGATATAACTGTTCCAATGGCCTAAATAGAAAGCAGATTCATTCACACAAAGATCCTAACAGAGGGAGGAACGCATCACTGCATGATTCCACAAGACAGGTTTTCTTACGTGGTTCCGTAACATCTCAAATCTTAGAAGTTAAAAGCGGTATACCCCCATAAACTAAGTAGTCTGGAGTTCTTGTCTTAAGCTTAATGCACTTGGAAATCACTACCTTCACAAGAAGACTCGGTGAAGATTCCAACACTGATGTCAGGCTGCTTCTCCAAACCAAGAAGATCAACCGAGATCTGGAGGAATCCAGTAGGCGATCCAGCAGCTAACTTAACAATGAAGACTAAGCTTTACTGAGAACTCA
Source organism: Lynx canadensis (assembly GCF_007474595.2). NCBI lineage: Eukaryota > Metazoa > Chordata > Mammalia > Carnivora > Felidae > Lynx > Lynx canadensis. The sequence continues at coordinate 47,609,280 of NC_044316.2, forward strand.
GGGTTCACCAGGTACTCCCGCTGGCACTCGGCAGGCAGCTTACATGGTCACCAGCCCACAGTGGTAGCAGCATTATCACCACCCCTTTAGAGAGAAAGGCTCCAAGACCCAATCGGTTAGAAAAAGTGAGCCATCGAAGTCTTTAGACTTCCCTGCAGGTGCTATCACAACCAAACACACACCCCCCTCACGAAGCCAGCTCTTCAACCCAAACACAGAAGAGGGCCCTCAATAGACACACAAATCTGTGTTCTCCGGATCCACACAGGCCCAACACAGAGGGTTAAGAACTCATCTCTTCTCCAACAAATACCCGAAATACCAGTGATAATTACAGGACAAGGTTCCACAATGACTCCACCCCTTACATTCGTATTGAGACATTAAGTTACTGTCACAATCACCCAAAAGAAACAAGTCTTCATCCCAGTCATCCCCCCTCAACCACACTGGTGGAAGCCTTGGGCACTCAGGGCACACCCAAAACCACCAAGGCAGCTCAAACCACTGGAATGACTCCCCGTCTGCCACCATTCACCACCCTTTCCTTTCAGCACAGAAAGCCGTTCCCCTAAAGCTGCAATCCTGCGTGGGCCAGCTCTGCCTGGGCTCAAGCTGTTTGGTGCCCTGGTTTGGGAAGCCAGGGCCGAGGGGAAGGAAAGAAGGAATTTTGTTCTGAGCTTTTGTCTCCCCTCCAACAAGCACACTTAGCTCTAAATTCCCCCCCCCCCCCGCCCCAGTCATCTCAAATGGTGGAAAAGCTAACTGGAAGCAAGCACAGAAGCTATGGCCCAAGGACAATTTTGAAGTCGAGATGCACAAGGATGCACTCCAGTCCGCTGCTGGTAACAACGTCACACCCAGACAGAGGGTCTGACTATTGCAAACCCCGGCTTCCTACAGAGCCTGGGATAGGAAGGAAAATCCACACAGGCCCTTGCAAACTCTTAGATGTGGGCAGGATGGGAGGAAAGCAGAATGAACAGCAGTGTGCATCCTCCAGGGAGTAGGCAAAGGAAGCGAAATGGAGGAGGAGTGGGTTTGTCAGTGTCCTGGGGCTGCGGTAACCAAGCACCACACGTGGGGTGGTTTAATGCATTAATGGTTCTCTTCCAACTGTGGAGACCAGAAGTCCGAAATCCAGGGGTCAGCAGTGCTGGCTCCTTCTAGAGGCTAAGAGAGAACCCGCCCCCTGCTGTTCTTTCTGGCAGCTCCCAAAAACTCCTTCCATTCCTTGGCCTGTTTACACATGGCTATATTCCTGACCTCGTCACATGGGCTTCATCTTGTGCTTCTGGCTTTACATTTTTTTTTTTTAAATGGGGGTTGTACAGAGAATCCCAAGCAAGCCACGGAGCCCGACATAGGGTTCAAACCTATGAATTGTGAGATCATGACTTGAGCCAAGATCAAGAGTTGGATGTTTGGGGCACCTGGGTGGCTCAGTTGGTTAAGCATCTGACTTCAGCTCAGGTCATAATCTCCTGGATTGTGGGTTCGAGCCCTGTGTTGGGCTCTGTGCTGACAGCTCAGAGCCTGGGGCCTGCTTCAAATTCTGTGTCTATGTCTCTCTGCCCCTGCCCCACTCGTGTTGTCTCTTTCTCAAAAATAAACATTAAACAATTTTTTTTTTAAAAAGTTGGATGTTCAACCGAGTCATCCAGGTGCCCCTTTAACATGACTTTCTTATAAGGACAATAGGCCTTGGATGACAGGGCCCACTCTGATCTAGTGCAACATCTTAATTATCCCTTCAAAGTCCATATTTCCAAATAAGGTCACATTGTGAGATTCTAATTCATCATGAAATGTGAGGGGACACTAGTCCTCCCAGGACAGGGAGAACTAGGACAAGGGGAGGAAGTCAATGTGTAGGTAGGCCTGCACCCTAACCCGTGTCTATGAACTTCCCACTCACCCACTCACAGATGAATGAAGGCATGCACTTCAGTCTCTCCCAGGCCCTGAGTCTTAAAACCTAAGTGAAAGGAAAATCAGGCACAGGTAAGATCCGAGTTCAAAAAGATGCCAGAGTAAGGCTCTTCCTCTAAGTTGATTGGTGTTTACAGAATCTAAGAGATGAAAGTCATTTTCAGGAATGCAAGAATGATGGTTTGTACTCACTGAGGCTTTAGCATCATTTTCCTGGAAGATCCAAGCTCAGAATGCTTTGGGGGACTCTGTCTTCACAGCATCAACATCAATGGTCGCCCTTTCTATCTGAAAACCCAGCCCTCCTGGCAATTTTAGGCTGTCTAGGTGGCGATAAGAGGCACTTTGTTTTTTCAGGCACATTTGTGAAATGTGTGGGGAGCCAACTGAAATTAATGAACTTTTCTTGCCAAAAAGAACTAAGCTCCAAACTCGGTCCCATATTGCCAAATAGACAGTGTGAATGAAGTCAGTTTGTGAGGAAAATAAGAACATTCCAAAGGAAAAATTGAATACAGGCAGTCCCAGGCTCATTTATGCTGATCTAAAGTTATTACTCATTGGAGAAAAAATAAGGCCATACCTGTAGTTGAGTTGGCCACAGACACCCCACCACCCAATTATCACTCAGCATTTCTCTGCCTCCCAACTTCTACTTCCTTCTACAACTCCCACCCCACCTCCCAGACCTCATGTTCCCTGGTCAGGCACCTCCCGCTGCCTGGCCCAGGCCAGGGTCAATGGTGGCAAGGTTGATAGGGGTGGAGGAGAAAGAAAAAGGAACCCCCCAACTCACCCCAATCAAGTTCTCCTATCTTGCAATTCGCTCCTTTGAAAACCTTCAACTTGCCCAGATGTTACCTCCTCCATCCCCAAGCACCTGCATCTGGCTGGATTTTATTCCAGAAAGTATGCTCTAAGCTCCTCAGTGTTTCCAATCACCTGGCATTTCAGACCCACCCCCTCTTGCATTTGCCTGGCACTGAGGCAGTGCCCGCCTGACCCTGTCTGTTCAAAAGCGCATTCCCCAGGAAGCTGGCACCGTGACACCATGACCAAGGGGTCTGCAGGCCCTCAGACGGCCTTAGCTACCACGTGTCAGCCACTGCCCCGGGGAGGATGGTGGGCCTGGCTTAGCTAACAAACTGTAATTTCAAGCTGAATGCAATTAGCTTTATAATTCTGAGTCATTTCTGACTGTTTCTGCTAAAATCAAATCAGGAAACTAGGATATGATAAAGAACTCTTTGAAGAGACCAGACATACGGGCACCGGGGTGGCTCAGTCGGTTAAGCAACTCGATTTCAGCTCAGGTTGTGATCGGTCTCACTGTTCGTGAGATTGAGCCCCACTTCGGGCTCTGCGCTGGGCACGGAGCCTGCTCAGGATTCTCTCCCCACTTCTGCCTCTTCCCCTACTTGTGTTCTCTCTCAGGATAAACTAAGAAACCAGACATACAACCTCCGTAAGTACTTGGCTAACATCTAATACTGAAAGCTAACCACCCTATCAAGCTGGGTATTGTTTAAAAAACTGACTTAACTCGAACACCAAGAGGTTACATCCCATAATTTTAAAAACCTGTTTGGTCCTGCTATGGGTCTGGAGAAAGCAAACACACAAAACAGAGGCATCGGACTCTTATTGAGGCTACAGTCTTACTGAAAACCTAGGATACATACGTCCTTCAGGGAAAGAGAAAATACACCAGATCTAGGTCTGAGGAGAAGAAAACTCAGAAGTGAGGTAGGAAGCCCTAATCTATTTCCCATTGATGTCCTGCTGTCAATCCAATTCAACCCAAAACACGGGCTTCAAAAGGGAAGCAAGCTGACCAACCCCAGAGAACATAAGGCACAAAGGGCTGAATGTGTGGAATCATACGTTGGTGACTGCCCAGTGTCTCCCTGGGACTGAGCCTCCACCTTAAGCCACGAGGTCCCCATAAGGTTTCCAACTGGGGGTATTTCCACTTCCATGACCACCGAGCCAATGGGAAGGGAGCAGAACGAGGCTCTCTTGCTTCATTTCCTAGGCCACTATGGGCCCTCTCAGGACCCCAAAACACCTCTTCATACCCCATAATCGAGACAGGTGCCACTACTCACTACCTCACATGCAGCGGGGTTCGGGAAGCCCCATGGAGTGGGATCCCAGGCATGACGAGGCTCTTCGATTCTGAGCAACAAGCGTGTCCGGGATCCAGTCCCTGCACAAGTGAGGTCTGGAGCCCGTGTGGGAGTTTCGTGGACATTGCTTTAACTGCCGGTACACAGGCCCCATTCCTGCAGGCTCAGCGCGACAGGAACAAGCCGAGTGTGTTCATTTTGAGCAACGAAATCATTCCCTGGGGTTCCTGGAGTGCACAGTGTCTCCAGAGGAAGGGAAACCTTCAAAGCAGAAGCATGGGCCCTTCTTCATTCTACTGGACACAGCTGTGCTTCTGTCTCCCTGTGGAAACTCAGGAACACACACCCCTTCCCTTACATACCCAAGGGAAAGGGTAATGCCTGCACTGGGCCTGGACTCTGGGGTCCCTGCATCCCAGTCCCGTCTCCTCCACAAACACGATGCTGGATGTGAGCAAGAGCGCTCGCCTTTAATGAGGCCACCTGAGGGACCCGAATAAGGAGAAGGCAAGAGAGTGGAGACACTCCCTAGATGAAATGAAGCCAGGGCTAGTGTTTTCAATAAATCATGCAGGTTGCATGGACTTAAAGTCCCCCCCACCCCTGATGCCCCCATTTCCTTGGTCAATCTGGAAATGTCCCTGCCGCCCCACGGAGGGGCCGTTATCAACGTCACAGAAAACAAGTGAAGTGTTCTGCAAGAGGAAATGTCTGCTGTAGGCAGCCCCATAGGAAGCCCTAATCAGGTTTATTTTCCCAGAAATGCCCTGCTTTCTGTCAACTTTCTGCAGCTAGACTGAGACAAAATCAAAAAGGTATTTGCCTGGAGAAGAAACAGATTTGTTTCCTGGTCTTTATTAGGGATCACCAATTAAGCCAAAGTGTACAGAAAACCCAAGGTTCATAAAAACTTGGCTTCGAAGCTTTGATTTCATGAACTGTGGCTGCTTGAAATGCCATAGACAGTCTAGGGATCCGCTCTCCCTCTTGCCACATACCCCCTTGCCTACCCATCAGGGGCTTTCTATGTCCAGCCTCCACAGTGCAAACACAAGTATGATCCAAGCACATCTACTCACCTACCATACCTGGTCAACTTTCTATCATCAGAATATAACCATTAAAACCACTCTCCTCCTGTGACATATTTTAATTAGAAAAATACATGTCGTTCTACAAACTAAATTTAGATGCTATATGGCCTGCATGTGATCAAAACACAAGCATCCTTCACCAAACTTGTCCCAGAAAGTATTTCTAACTCTGCACCTACAAGATTTTAAAACTCCAGAATACTCCTTGATACTGACTTCAGTTATATTCTATCATTAGAATCTCCACTTATAGATCAAATCTGAAGAAAAAACAAAAAAGCCCTGAGAGGCACAGCTGAAAGCATTAAGAGGATTTAATATGTCGCTTTACAAGGCTGGCAGTACATTATCCATATCCTTGTAAAGATGAATACCAGTATCTCATCTCCTAAATCTTGTTTTTAACCAATATACCACCTGGTTAATGCAATGGAAGCATCAACGAAAGAACAGACATCCAGAGACTATATTCATTTGGCAGTTTCTTCTGAGTCAGGTGACATCAACTCTTCCTTTTCTCCCCAACCCCGGACATTTTTCTTTACAGTGGGGAAGAGAGCCACAGAGTGGACCTTTCTACTTTTAGCTAGCAGGAAACCTCCCCATGGCAGCTCTGAACTAATGAGAGAAACAAAGGCAAAAGGAATGTAGCTGACCTGTCCTTACAGCTTTGCAGCCCAGGGATACCTGAAGATACACACAGAGCATGACCTTCCTCAAGGAACTGGAGGTGGCCTTAGCAGCTTAATGTTTAGGCTTTATTAAAGACAAAAGCAACCTGATCTTCACAGCATGTAGCCCCAAGGTCCTGAAAGCCTTGCTTCAAAATTCCTTAGAAACTTCCTTTATCTCTATCCCCACCAACCCCCTCCACAAAGGTAAAGTACATAGTCACTCCTCACCATCCCTATACAGCTCTTTCTGCCCACGGGTCCTGTCCCTGTATAAGATGATCACCTTTTTTTTGCACCAAAAAGGTCTCAAGAATTCTTTCTCAGCCCTCTGCTCACAAACCCCACTTCAAATTTCATCGCAAACCATACCCTTTTCTCCCAAAGTTAAAAATGGAAAAACCCATTTTTTTCCTTTTATTAGTTGCAAAAGCAGTGGTTTTCATAAACAACGTAGCACAATTTACAAGAGATCTATTACAGTGCAGGAGCCCCTAACTGGGCAACCAAGATACTGAAATATCAGCCAGCACAAGCTCATGCACTAACCACTTTACCCTGTAAGCTTTAGGCATCCGCCTTTGTGTAAAGAGTTAAGTGTGTGGGTGAAAAGTCGTCTTGGTAGTAACTTGTCCACAGGAGAAAATAGCATCCGCTCTGGACCCTTTCCTGAATTCCAGCTCCCCGTTTCCTTCCATGACTCCGCTCTCCTGCGATCCGTCTGTTCATCTCCACCTGCCTCACCATAGAAACCTTCTTGTAGACCGAGCACCCTTCTTCCATGCACCTGAACAATGCCCTTCCCCGGGTAGGGGGTCCGGAGCCAGCATTCATGCAGTAGACTGCGGGCCAGGAATTTTTTTTTATCTTTTTAAATACATAACACATAGCACTAACCCACTGAGGTACCATCATCTCTAACATAGCTCTAAGGAATTTTGCCTCTCCTCTAGAAAGCCCTTCCTAATCCTTGCAGAAAGGGTGGGATGCCTCTACTCCATGTTCCACAAACCTTCTTTAGCTGTTCCTTAGGTTCCCCTCTACAACGCGAGGTCTTGGGGGGCCTGGCATGGGGCATACAACAAGCACATCAGTGTTTATTGGGTGAATTAAGTGCAGTGTCAAAGGTCGCTCAGTTAGGAAGGGACAAAGAATTCCAAAGCCTCTAACTCTTCCCGTGCTTCCCATGACATCCTGGCAAAGCTATCAATGATGCTTTGAAGAGAAAAACATTCCCAACTCCCTAGAGGACCCCCTCCTTGAAAATGAAACCCAACTGAACGAGAAATCACCTCTTAAAAGTAATCAATACAGGAGCTCAATCCACAGTGCCTTTAAACTGAGGTTCCTGACAACAAGAATCACCCACTGCCCAAATCCAAAGACAACTGATGAGCATTCATCAGTAGGTTTTGATGCCTTCTTCCGTCTGCCACCATGGTCATCGTCCCCACTTAAACATGGCAGGCTGTACAAGCACACCCTGAAACAACAAAAGCAACAACCCCAAACCTAAGAGCAACAACCCCAAACCTAACAGGCCTGGTCTCTTTATATTTAGTCCCTCTTACTCGGCACCTGATTGTGCTTACAAAGGTAACAGCTTTATATACACGTGTCTCGTCTCCAGACTAAACTACCTGCCAGACAACATACTTCTGTATTTAGCATAGTGCCAGGGACCTAGAAGCTGAGTTGAGGGGCAGGGAGAGGGGAAGAGGAAAAACGGGTTGAGGGGTATTATTGGCTGGGCAAAGATGTTCAATTCAGGCAAGCCAACAATAGCCCTGTTAGCTTTGCCACTTTGTGTTTTTCAAAGGCAAGATGAAAAGTTACCAAAACAAACAAACAAAAAAAACAAACCTCCATTTCTCCATGTATCATTCTCTTTAAAGCACATAGAAGCATATTTGTTGTTGTTTAGTGTTTTCTAAAAGCTAGGCTCTCTTCAAAACACTATAAACAAAGTTAAAAAAAAAAAAAAAAAAAAAGAGCAACTGAACCAAACTCAGATTCAATAAATTTAAAATGCTGCTAGATTTGTTTTGCCAGAATCTTTGTGTGTCCACAAAGGTGGATAATAGATTCACTGCACTTCTGAAAATCACTTTTTACGAGGGTAAAGTTGTACGAGTCTGTTCATTGCTTGTTTGATTTAGTTTGGGGCAAATCAAAGAGCCAGGATAATGACAGTTCTTCCCAAAGGACAGACTTGTTACAACCTGAATAATCCACTAATCTATTTGATCACTAAATTTGGATTTTTGTGCAACTCTTTTTCAAAACTAAGGCAAAGCACAGATACGGGGTCCTTCTAAAGGTTAAAAGCATTTTGGAGGATAGGCCTGCCTTCCCAATCCACTGCCCTCATTACACCTAGCCGTTTAACAACAAAGCTTAACAGGCCTCCAACAAGAGCAGGAGGTAGCTACTCCTTTCCACCAGGCATCTTTTTATTTTAAATGTTTATTTTTGAGAGAGAGCAAGAGAGGGGCAGAGAGAGAGGGAGACAGAATCCAAAGCAGGCTCCAACCTGTCAGCACTGCATCCGACGCAGGGCTCGAACTCAGAAAACTCAAGATCATGACCTGAGCTGAAGTTGGACGCTTAACCGGTTGACTGAGCCACCCAGGTGCCCCAGGCATCTTCATTTTTAAACCCAACTTCCAGCTTTCCCCTCGCTCCAGAGCAACAATACTCACCCTTTCTGTTAACCAGATCTTGTTTTTGCAATACTGAATTTACTAGGACACACTGCATTACAACAAAAAGATCTCGTGATCCACGTTATCTTTAAGTTTAGAAGCATGTACTCGGATACCAACAAAACCAAGTAACAGCAGGACATCAGCTTGTCAGAAAAAAAAAAAAAAAAAAAGCACAGTGCCATTCCAGGGTTTCATTCAATTTGATCCATTCACCTTTATTGTAATCTCTGAGCCATATATGCAGCTAAACTACAGATATAAAAGGAGTAAAACATCCATACCTTGTAGATGCTCACTACCCAGCAGAGGCAAAAATAATAACCAAATACCCACACACTGCGCAGGGCACAGACAAAACACTTTGGGAAGTAGGCAGAGCAGCCATGAGTTCTGCCTAGGACTTCGGAAGAGGCCAGCCTGCACCAGAGAACTGCCTGAACACAGGGATGAAAATCTTCACTCTCCTACTCAGAATCAGAAGTCTGAGGGCAGAACTTCCAGAGGAAAGTAAACTGGGACTTGAGAAGGACCTAAGTTAACTGCTCCCTTCTTTCAACACCCTCACTCCCTAGTTATCCCTGATGTCTCCCAGCTGGAACCATTCCCTGTACATCTCAGGGGTAGGATACTTCCCTCACCGTCTACACATTACTACTATGCTAAGGTTCCCGCCCAAACATTCTCAGGGAGTCAGCTCTCCAAATACAAGATGAACCCTCTTGATGATTTCTTAGCCTGGCTTTTGATGGCTTGATTTCAAAGGAATTCTGCAACTAAACACTATGGCAAACTACGTTTTAAATTAAAAGTCATTTGCTAAGTGAAATAAAGTCAAACCAATACTTCATGATCTCTCAGATGTAAGAAATCTAAATCCTAGGTTTAATCTAAACGCACACATCCATAGATACAGACACTAAGCTCAGTTTACAGAAAGCAAATTAGTGGTTGCCAGAGGCAAAAGGTCGCGGATGGGAGAGATGAGAGATTTTTAAGTAAATTGAATTTTAAAATTTGAGAGAGACAGCACAAAAAGGGGGGAGAGGCAGGGAAAGAATCCCAAGCAGGCTCTGCACTGACATGGGACTGGAACCCAGCAACTGAGATCATGACCTGAGCTGAGATCAAGAGTTGGACACCTAACCAAATGAGCGCCCCCGGGAACCCCAAACTGAATTTCTTTTAACCGTCTGTTCAACAAATTGCATTGGGACAACTGGATATCCACACGCAAAAGAAAGGAGCTGGACCCTTTAAAGCTAGAACTATAAAATTCTGAAAACACAGGAATGAATCTTCATGACCGTGGGTTAGGGGATGGTTTTAAACCTAACACCAAAAGTATAGGCAACCAAAGGAAAAATACACTGGACCAAATTTAAAACTTTTGGGCTTCAAGGAAGGTGACAAGTCATTGAGTGGCAGAAAATAGTTGTAGGTAACAGGTAAGGGACTCATATCCATAATATACAAACAACTCCTACAACTCAATAGAAAGACCAACCAGCAATGCGTGGGGAGCTCAGTTGGTTGAGTGTCATACTCTTGATGTCAGGTCAGGTCCCCAGAGTCATGGGATCAAGCCCCAAGTTAGGCTCAGTGCTAAGTGTGGAGGCTGCTCAAGATTCTCCTCTGGCTCCCTCCCCAACTCATGCTCCAAAATCAAAGAAGAAAATGTTCTTAGTAAGACTAACTGACTAAAAACTGGGCTACACAGGGGTACCTGGGTAGCTCAGTCGGTTAAGCGTGCAACTTCAGCTCAGGTCATGATCTCACAGTTCACATGTTCGAACCCCATGTCAGACTCTGCGCTGACAGCTCAGAGCCTGGGGCCTGCTTCGGATTCTGGGTCTTGTTGCCCCTCCCCTGTTCATTCTCTCTCAAAAAAAAAATAAACATTAAGAACAATTTTTTAATGGGCAAAGGATTTGAACATTTCCTCCAAAAGATACAAACATCCCCCCAAATTATGGAAAGATGATCAGTATTATTAGTCATTATGGAAATACAAATTGAAATCATAATGACCTACCACTTCACGCAAGGAGGAGGACTGTAACGCCAACCAGTGTTGGCAAGGTGGTGGCGGAACTTAGAGTTACCGTCCGTGCTGGTGGAACTTTAAGATGGTGTGGCTGCTGTGGGAAACGATTTGGCAAGATTTCAGACACCTTTCTGCTCCTAGGTGTCTACTCAAGAGCCTAGAAAACGCACCCATGTCACAGCAAGGGCAGGTTCTTCCCACCGCTCACAGCAACGCGGGCTCACCGCCCCCCAACCCCAAATCTAGCTCCACCAGTCCCCCGCCCCTGGTGGAAGGAACAGGAGAGGCTAGGTGCCAGCTTCATGAGAAAAACAGAATGCTGTTAAAAGTTTAAGAAATGGATGGCTCGTATATACATCCTAAGACTCTCACGAAAGAAAAATAAAGAGGAATTAAGAGTCAATGTCCTCAACTGTGAAAAAGGATTTGCATTCTCTGGAAACAGCTGTGTGATGAAAAGCCAAACGGACTGGAAGTTCTCATCCTCAGAAGTTAGTGCTGGGAGATTCCCCCCCCCCCCACAGCCTCTCTCTCTGAACCACATCTTCTACCCAGCTAAGCGGTCTGTCTGCAGGTCAAGGGGATCATTAGAGCCTTGAGACACACCTTCACTTCAGCCCCTCAGTTCTCAAGGCGACCAGGTCCTCCCCTCCCAGGGATGAGTCACAGCAGACGCTGACCAAGGTGCTGCTGCCTCCAGGGGACTGGGGCGCCAGCCCCTGTGCTTAAGGACCCCACTCGGCCACCAACACTGCAGGCAGCAACGCATCACCCACGTGCAGCAAGCCCGGTGCCCCGGGGAGGTGGCTCTCTGCAGCTCCTCACCGGACTCGAGGTAAGCGCCTACCAGAACTCAGCCATATCAAAAATACAGGTGCCTATGAAAACCAAACCCCCGTTTTTTTGTTTTTTTTTTTTTTAAAGCATAATTAGACCGTCTCCATCCGGGTCCAATTGAGAGAGAGTAAAAACCTATCTTTCTTGAGCAATGGTGACTAGGAAGAAGAGAAACGCTTTCCATTTTGGAGAAGGATGCTGTTTCGATACTTGGGCCCACCAGAGGGAGGATGGCCGTCTCTACCACAGGCCCCTCAGTCTTCTGGAAGGAGGTGACACACAGGTGAAGGGATAAGAGCCTATCACAAATGTTAGGAAGCAGTACCCTCCCCAGAGCCTAGGCTGCTCAAGTCCTAGGAAAGCGCTATGGTCCCAAAGTCCACCTTATCCCTGGACATAAAGGGGAACACAGCCCTAAGCAGGCAGATTAAAGCCACCACTAAGGACTAGACCCCGCAGGGAGTCACGGTCATGAGGGACACAAGGTGGGTCACAAATGTTTGCACCACTTACCGGCAAGCACACTGAGCAAAGCTCCGAGCACTGGCTTGGGAGACGCACTGGAGCATGGTCTCAGGTCCCCAGCCACGTGTACGATCACAGAGTGAGTCTGTCTACACGTGTGACTGTTCGGGTCCTCTGAGGGGTCACGCTCAATTAGCTCTTCTCCTCCCAGAATGGCTTTAATTAGTCCCATGCCCTAATAACCAGGGATTCCTCCCGGTTGCTGTCAGAGGCCTTCCACTCAGAGGCGGTTGTTGGGAATGACCCCGAGAGCCTCGCAATTTTGCGCTCCCCAGATCCACTGCAGCCAGCCAGCCTGGAGATGCAAACGCCTGGAACAGAGTGCAGTTCCCGCTCTCGTTTCCTTTCAGCCCCACCTGGTTCAGGGCTCCAAGCAGCCCCAGGCACCTGGACAGGTGGAGGCTCCAACGGCAGAGAGCTCGCTTCAAAGGGACCCAGCGACACCGGCCGATTCAGGAGTCCCACGCTCTGGAACGTCACAGACAAGACACTGAGAGGCAAGTCTGGGTGGTAAATTCAGGCAGGGGCAGGCACGTGTCACTATAAACACCAGGGCTCATTAAGGTCTCACTAGGCGCGCGTGTGTGCGCGTGTGTGTGTGTGGCACGCGTGCGTGTGGCCTGGTAGGTGTTCCGAGTAGTAGAGAGAGGTGTTCAAGGACTCTGGAGACTGAGGAGGATTTTCTAAAACACTATGAAAAGAAACACGTAGGGAAGGAAATTATATTTTGTGCTTGAAAGCTTTATTCTCTCCACCAGGTGCAAACAAGGGTTTCAGGGGTGGGAGTACCTCTCAACAAATGATTCCCAGTCCCAAGAGCTAAAATTAAACTCCTACACAGGCAGACAACAAGGGAGAAATTCTCCCCGAAATTCAGCACCAGCATGCCTCTCCAGATGAAGCCACCAAACCCTTACCTCAAAGACAAGCCTCTGCTGACATGCACTCACTCACTCTCGTGCGTTCTCTCTCTCGTGCTCTCGCGCGCTCTCTCTCTCTCTCTCTCTCTCTCTCTCACACACACACACACACACACACACACACACACACACACACACACACTCTGCAATCTTAATTCTGTTACACTCCAGAGAAAGGGGTGTTCCCTACGGGTCAGGAGGAGGGGGGGCTCAGAGTCCTCACTCACAAGGCAACCTGCCTCTGAGACTCTCTCCCAAGAGTCATCGAGCTCCCAGTCTCAGGACATCGGAGATACCATCCACGGTAAGATGCACTTCTCAGAGTCAAGAATGCTGCCAATCGAACCATGACATGCCATCAACTGTAAAACATCTGATGCCAGAACACTGAAATGTGAAAGCACGTGTCTTCGAGTCAGCGAGGCAGGGTGACAGCAGATAGGGCCAGCTTCTATCAGAAGTTCCTGGACTGCAGGAACCAGTACCCGCAGAGCAGGACCAGCACCTGGGAAACGCGAGCCAAGTATGTCCGTGAGGACTTACAATCCGGCACACCTCACTCTGTGCTGGGACCAGTACTAGGAACTTCACATACTTGTGGCCTTTGACTCATGCGACCACCCTGTGAGGTATCCCCAAACCCCCTTGACAGAATGGAAAACAGACTCCCAAAGAGTAAGTCATTTGCTGATGCTGGTGGGAAGCAGGGAGTCAACCCCCGCCCCCCACTTAGGCCTGAGTTCGAAGCATAGGATTTACTACCCCAGCCTGCATCTTGCAGAAGTCTGTCCAGATGAAGTAGGTATCTAACCACACGTTCGCCCTCCTCCGTTGGGATCTTGCCAGCTTCTGGCAACGGGGGAGCGTTTTTTCATTAGGTTGTGGGTGGTCAGGAATTTCTTATTAGCTAAACCTCTTCCTGCCCCTTCTTCCATCCACCGCATTTTTTATTCCTCTTGTTAAATGAGCTACTGCCCACCTTTACCTTTACCATTGTCTGTCACCAAGGACCAGTTCTCGAATTTCAGGGAAGGCTGCACAGCAGGCCTTGTATTCATGCCATTGCCCATGTCCCAACGTGGCACAATCTGTCACTCATAGTAACTAAGACGTCTACATGCAGCTGAAGAAATGTGTGTGTGACCGGTTTAGTGAGTTAAGTTCCTCCTTCCACAAACTCTCGTGGGAATTCTCTCCAGCCAGGGCAAATAAGCCTTCTGTCTCATCCACAGTGACATCAAAGTAGCCCGACTTTATTTCCTGCTCTCCAGTAGCAAGGCTCGATTGCTTTTTAAGAGAAACAGATGCCAATCACCTCAACCGGGCTATCCCAAATCACTGCTCACTCATTATGTGTGAGCCTCGCGACAGCACAGCTTGTAAGGGACCGGCGTATGCATCGTTCTAACGCTCAACAGGCCTGCACAAAACCATCAGAGAGGGCAGCCCACACCTCAAGCCAGAACCAGACAAGCCGGATTCTCCATCCTTACCCACTACTCCCAACAACGGGCAAGCCACTGACCTTCTCTGAACTTCAGCCACCTAACCGAGTTCCTAGCAGCCAGTGGGCGTTCCAAGAGGTCTAAGCAGACACCGAGCAGGACTCTGCCCGGGACAGCAACACACTGACATGACGTGATCACCCGGAGATGGTGGGCAGGACTGGCATGGCCACTGTGTTCACGTCAAATGCAACCGTTCCCACGATGAAAAAAATTACTGGCTCTTAGGCAAACAGGGCTGCAAAAGAACCACTCACTGCCAGTCAACTCGGTAACAGTCATCCCCAAACAGTATGTCCAACTATATGGGGGGGGGGGGGGGAGCAGAAACACATATTTGGTTTTAATGTTTATTTTTGAAGGGAAGAGAGATACCGAATCTGAAGCAGGCTCCAGGCTCTGAGCTGTCAGCACAGAGCTCGACGCAGGGCTCCAACCCACAAACCATGAGATCATGACCTGAGCTGAAGTCAGACACTTAACCGACTGAACCACCCAGGTGTCCCAAGAGATACATATTTAAAGTCTAAAGCTGAGAAATATGGCATAGACATACGTGCTAAGTGTTGAGGTTCACAGGTCAATCCAAGGGAAGATAACATCTGGCCTGAGCTTTCATTCCAGTGGGAGACAAATCTGGATGACAACGTGTGATGACTACATCACAGCTATGACGGACACTAGGATGAGCAAACATGAGTGATAGGAAAGTCACCAAGGGATCGGAGATGATGCGGGGCCCAAAGAAAACTCTTCAGAGGTAAATAAGGTTCCAGCTGGAACTGAAGGGGAAGAACAGGAGGTAACCAGGTGAGCAAAAGGAGAAGAGCACTGACAGAACAGCCAGGAAAGGCCCGGAACAGAAAGGAGGGAAGGCACACTCAAGCCCCCCGGGGAATCAAGAGATTTCAGGGAGCAGGTAGCGGGCACACGGCCCAGTAGTCCAGAGAATCCTGGACTTGATCCTGAAAAAGCAGTGGAAATCTTCTCCGTGATCATCAGCAGGAAGTAAGGGGTAGGATGGAGAGTTTTAGCCCCTCTGTGGAATAGAAACAGATTGGGGGAGAAGGGTCCAAGGACAGATGGAGGGAGACTGGCTGGGGGGAATGGGGGGGCGAGGGGAGACCCAGAATTGAAAGACACCAAGATGAAATACCATGCTGGCATGTAAAAGACACCCCGTGGCAAAAGTGGGGCCATAAAGCTAAACCAGTTAGAACCTGGGGGTATCTTCCTGGGTGAACTTTCTGTCCATCCGCCCGTCACTCAGCATTAACCAAAGGCACTTGAAGCAGGGCTGTGGTGGTGTGGCGTATATAAAACCGCCAACAGCTTCTGGTCACCATGGATTCGTTCTAAGAAAACCATCCCCTAGGGATTATGCCACTGGCATCCATTATGGTCCAAATATACACATGCCTTAAGTTACCAGGACTAATGGATCACCTCAGTATAAATTAAGTGTTCTGTCTTCACTTAAATTCAGGAAGCAGGGAAACAAGTTACCTAAAAGGGGGGGGGGGGGGAAGGGGGGCGGGGAAAGCCTAGTAGCTCTTACTTCACTTCCTTTAGGAGACTGATCACAAACGTTCACTTCCATTTTCAAGGGGAAGGCCTACAGATCCCCGGCGTGACCACAAAACCACCTGAATAGAAGCATCTTCTCTAGATGAGAAGAGTCACATGAAGTGGTATTAAAAATAACAAACATTTCAAGGGTTTTCAAAAAAAAAAAATCACAAGCAGATGGGGCTCCGGTTCATTTTTAGACACAGCAACAGACTTTGAAGAGAAAGGGGAAGTAGGTACCACCCTCTCGCAACAGCGTTCTGCCCCTGCTGGCAAAGGGGAGTCGGTCAGAACCGTGAACTTAACAGGACCCGGCGAGAATCTTTCAAGTGCTGGCATCTTGGATTCGGCAAGCCACTGTTGTCACTTCATCCTCCAAGCATCCCTCACTGGCTCTCGGCCACCCTGGGTCCCTGCCTCCAACATCCAGGCCTCCAAAAAGCCCCCCTTGACCACCGGCCCCAGACCAGGTTATAAGCACATTCAGGGCCTCCTGCTTCTCAGGGCCACTCATTGTCATTGGGATTCTCTAAGTATTGGCACTTATTGTTAAAGGCCCGTCTTCCGCTGCTAAACTTTAAATCCTAGGAGGGCAGGGCCCCCACCTTTTTTTTTTTTTTTTTTTTTTAAATCTCCAGGGTCCCCCCACACCTACAACTTGAAAGAACAGGAGCTTGATGAATATTTGCCAACTTCTTGAATAACTTCTGGACCAACTTGGTCCAGAGTAGCTAAGTTGATAAAATTTGAAGAATGCAAACATGGGAACATGCCATCGTCTTCAGCTACACAGGACTGGAAGTCTTTTCCATCCTGTAGCTTTGAGGCAGGAAACGCTTACAAATGTGGGGCCTGCACTTGCTTTTACCTTTTATTCTTCACCTCTTCAGAAATCTGAGCTGAGGAACTCAGCATAGTTACGATCCCTTAGAAGCCGATGGCTTGTAATATCTTAGGAATCCGTGTTTCTGGTATTTCATGGGAAAAGGACATTTTGGGGATAGGGTGGGGAAATAAGACCGTTATTTAGAAGGGATGTACGTATCACCCAAGTTCTTCTGGGAGTGACTTAGGAAATCCATCAGCACAAGACGACTGTTGTGCTAATTATGGGATTTCCAGGCTGTGTGGGAGGGACGACAACACAACCACCCTTGTTTCACTTTTTATAACGTGGCAATTGCTGATTCCATTTTTCTGCCTCTGCTAATCAGGTCCTTCGGGTCAGACTCATGAAAGGCTTTCTCATCAAGTAACGAAAAACAGTGCTTGCCAAAAAGAACAGCAGCGAAAGACTGTGCACACAGCAACGATCATCAGGAACCCCGGAGCCCAAGTTTTCCAACTGCAGGCTCCCACAAACCTCAACCACAAAGGTTCTGGAGACTTGAAGCACAAAGGGCAAAGGACAGTGAACCGCCCCTCCCTGTAAGAACTACCCTGATCCTTACGGGAACGCATTTGAGAACCTGAAAGCATGAAGCCCGCCCAGGCCACGTGTCTACACGACAGTAGTGACAATTTTTTTTTCCCCACCCATCAAAGCATGCATATAGTAGTAACTCGTTTATTACAAGTTGTTGCAAGGTAACACTTTACGCACCCAGGTCCTCACCAGATACCCATTACCGCCGACAATAACGATGGCGGTTATTCTTATCACTATTAGGAGTGACTGTTTACTTCTCTCTTCTCCCCCTAATCTTCTCTTTTTGGTCTGGCCTAAATGAAGTTCCCAGTTCTAGAAGAACAACTTCCCACATCTGATCAAAGTTCGGGCAACTTGTTTCGTCTCTCGAGCACTTCCTTTTTTGAGCTTCTTGTTGCCAGGAAACAGTCCAACTGGATGTTTACAGACTTGGGATCTACGTCCCCTGGGAACACTGGGGCCACCAGCAGCCAGAGGCAACGAAACTCCTGAATCTGCCTTTTGCCGACGGAGCTCTGGCAAGACAGAAACGCTCAGGACCTTCACTGCCGAACACAGGAGCCGGAGGTCACCACAGCCTCCAAACCTCTGCTTTCTCAACCCCCATCACGCCCAGAGAACGACACCCCTCGGCCTGCTGCCCCCTGAACCCTGTTGTACGCACTGCTCCCAGTCCTCTGTGGGTCTGGCCGTTGGTTTTCTCTCCCCCTCGCCCCCAACAGCCCAGAGAAACGGTACTTCATCCAGAAGCCTGCCGGACGGTGGTAAAACCGCCTCGTTTATTCGTGGTGTCCAAACAGGAAGTGAACCTGCTAACAGCTACGTATAGACACGAGTCAGTTCTTCGAAAGGACCAGGAGATGAAGGATTTTCAGAAGATTTAAGATTTAACAGAAGCAGGGAGGGAGAGGAGCTCGCCCAGGTGGGCACGGAGCAGCTACAGCTTTATCCCACTGGGCTCATCTATCGGAAGCCGGAAAGAGGAAACCTTAGGAGAATGGCCCACTCACTCTGCTGTTCACAGCATCTTGACCCAAGCTGCTCTAGGGGAGCCTATTCCTTAACCGTCCCTGCTCGGGGGACCACTGGGCAAGCAGCACCCCTGACTGCGGGGCACCGTTCACCTACCAGGGTCAACAAGCAAATCCCTTTGTGAGCTGGTTTCCAAACTTCCGTCTTTCTAGCAGAAATGACCTGTACACTGAAAGCTATGAAAACTCCACGTTTCTTCTTCCCCCGTGCCTAGAAACATAAGAAATCAATCTCCGGCAAAAAAAAAAAAAAAAAAAAAAAAAAAAAAAAAAAAAAAAAAAACACTCCAAGTTTAAGGTTCAAGAAACATCCTTGACATGAGGCAAAGTCATGTTTTTCCCCTGTAGAGACAACCTGCTTACAGACCTGTGCCTTCTCCTACCCCTCCAAGCCTGCACTTCTCTCATCTTGGACAAGACGAGCCCCTTCCTCCGCTCAGCCTTTCCTTCTCCGTGTGCACATCACACTGCCGACTCCCGCCCTGGATGCTCGCATTTACTCTTCCCTGCACTTGTATTTCAGATCTCTTGCCTTCTATTGGTTGTTCTTCACAGCTCTTTTAAAATACCCCATTCTCCCACAGGGAAGGGGGGGGGGTGTTGCATTTGCTCCTCTGCATCATTATGCCACTGATCATTTGCCCACCCTCTCCTATCCTGGTTCCTGTATCCTTTGAACTCAGCTTCTCTCAATTTTCCCAGAACTGTACTGTGTTACCATCTTTAACAACATCCAGGCCCAATCAATGGTACATGTTTTCCCCCTCAATTTACACTTGATTCTCCATGTATCTGTTTTGGAGCACATCTCAAAAAAAAAAAAAAAAAACCCACTCTCCTTCCTTGGTTTCCATGACAACACAGTCTCTTGATTTGTCTCCTAATTCTCCAGTTATTCATGGTCTGACTTGGATTTCTTGTGGTCCTCCCACTATTCCACAGGGGTCTTCCCTAAGGCACCAGGCTGATCTCCATTTACACAGATCCTCAACTCACCCCATTGAGAAGATCCTTTATCCTTACAGTTCTAGCACCTGTGTCTCCAAAATTTAGACCTCCCATCCTCAGCCCCCCACCTACACTCTGGTTTTTCAATATGATGGATACTACCGGTATTAGAGTAAAGACAGGGAGTGCTTCCTCCATGCCAAGCACTGGTCCACACATTTTAGATGAGCTCCCACTTAACCCTCATACCTACCCTTATGGGGTAGGTGCTATCACCCCCATTTTATAAACGGGGGAAGTAAAACAGAACGTTTGCCCACAATCGCACAGCTGATATCCAGGTAGTAACTGGGAGTTGAACAGAAGCACGTGGAGTCCAGAGTCCCAACTTCAAACCAGGCTCTTTTGAGGGCAGTGAATGATTTCCCCCTGCAAAGCTATTTCTAGCTGTCACGTGATCTTCATTCAAAAATCAATGTCATCCATGCTAGACCTCCACCTCTGGAGACTTGGAATTTTTCTTCCCTTATTATTCAACTTTTGAACAGACCCTGAGGACTTTCCCCCAGGTCCAAAAAGGTGACTCCCCTCCCACTCCCGCACATTTCCACCATCAGTAGCCCATTTCCTCCTTTCTGCTCCTTCCCAGTGGGTGGAAACATCTCAGCCCATGCTCCCTCCAGCTGCACCACAGGTCTGGCTCAAGAAGCCGCAAGGATTTCCCTCAATGTGTCGAACGGCACACACCTACGTGCCTGGTCATTCAGCTCCCCCAATTCTAACTTCGCTGCTAGGTTTAGAGTAGGAGTCCGTCAGGGTGGTCATGTCCAACATACATCTTCCTTCTCAACACATGCCATCTTCTCTACCTACGAAGCTCTCCATTTTTTTCCAAGATCCAGCTCAGAATCCACCCACTCCTAAAAAAAGGTCTTTCCTTGCTCATCAGATCCATTCCATGAGCTCTATGCTTAATGTGTATTGTTCGAGATGCATCTTTTCACATTCCCTTTTTCTCCTAAGGTCTCCCCAAGTCATCATGTGATTCCCCCCCCCCCCACATCGAGCTTGCAGACTGCTCTTTTGTACTTCACCTCCCCTCTCCAAGAGCCTAGTCCGGGGCTAACTGTAGTGTTTAACAGAACAGTGACCCCCTCGAAGGTGGTATGTGTGGCCCCGGGCCCACGAGCATCTACAATTATAAGAAGGTGCATGTTTACCATCACACCGACAAGACAAGTTGCCAGTTTTCAGGAGCACCAAGCCTTCTTGTCACAACATTTTGGGCTTTCTGACAACAAACTGTGCTTTAATTAGTTTTTTATTTTAGAGAAAAAGAGGAACACAAGCAGGGGAGAGGGGCAGAGGGAGAGAATTTCAGGCAGGCCCCACACTCAGCACAGAGCCCGATGCGGGGCTCAATCTGACAACCCCAAGATCATGAGCTAAAATCCAGAGTTGGACGTTCAACTGACTGAGCCACCCAGGCACCCCTATAAGCTGCACTTTAGAAAGTAAAGAACAAGTGTCCGTCTATGCTAGCAGTCCATCTGGCGAGGTACGGTTCCAGAACCTTAAATGGGCCTGAATTGGGGGGGGGGGAACGGGACTTGAGGAGAGATACACACTTAGGCAACAGTTTCCGGATAGGTCAGGACACATGCTCAGGCCAAAAGTTCAATGTGGTACTAGCCCAGCTGCACCCATGTGCTGAGAAAAATCTTTGTCGGGGCACCTGGGTGGCTCAGTTAAGTGCCCATCTCTTGCTTTTGGCTCACGTCATGATCTCATGGTCGTGACATCGATCCCTGTGTTGGGCTCAGCACTAGGAGTAGCCCCTGCTTAAGATTCTCTCCCCCCGGCCCTTACCCCGCTCGGGCTCGCTCTCCAAAAGTAAATAAAAGAAAAAATAAGAAAACAAGAAAAATCTTGTCTTTCTGAATTCAAGCACTCTGGACTCCAGGACCAAAGCCTGGCATTTGAATTTATTTTAATTTCACCCACACATGATCTAAAGGTTACCCACAAGAACACAAACAGCAAAGTACAAATAAATTTGAAACTCAGCATTGAGAAAAATATGGATCAAACCACAAAGTCAAGATTAGGAGACAAATAATGCAGACATTCAAGCTAGGGTTTCTGGGCTGTGGCAGTTTTGCTAACCTTAACTGAACAATTACCGTGTTCCAGGAAGGCTCCGAGCACTTGACATGACTGCACTTTACCCATCGCCCCCCAGCAACCCCATGAGGTAGGTAGTACCCTTAGAACTAAGTTTTAGGGCGCCTGGGTGCCAGAATGCTAACCGAGGCACAGAGAAGTTCAGCGACCCGTCCCAGGTCCACACAGAGAAGCAAACTGTAGAGCTGAAGCCTGAAGGGGACAATCCGATTCCCGAGCCTCACTCAGGGGCCTTCCTGGAGCAAAGCAGCAGCTACAGATCTGGTTCTGCACCCGACAACGGCCCTCCTGCTTCTGTACTCCCCTTGCTCGCCCACGGACGTGACCTAGAAGACCGATCCATCATCTGCCTCTCAAAAATCATTTTAAAGCCAACTGATTTCCTTTTATTCAGCACTGTGAGGCCTATGATGCATTACCAAGGCCTACACAAACCATGTTGGATAGAACACAGAGGGACTGGATTCCATAAACACTACCAGCCCACCCCCAGCCTCATCGAGGCATGAGAATCAGGACAACACAGCCATTGTCCATCAGAACAAAGCCAAGCCGTTGCACACATCAAGGAACAGCTACCGTCTTCTCCCCCATTCACACTTCTCCAAACCTCAAGGCTCAAACTGAAAACAGGACTCCTCTGCCCCCTTGCTCCACTGGCATCTAACAGGCCCAGGAGCCCCCCTAGAGTTTGGTTAGGAGACCAAGGGCAAGCCCCCAAGGTGAGGCTCTCTGCCCCAGCTCTGCTCATGTCCTGCTGGCTGTAGCCACGAATCCACGGAGCTGGACCTACAGCAGAGCCCTTTCGTGAGGGTACCGGGCCCTCGGGGAAGCTCTGCAAAGATAACCCAGTGCCCAGCCTCCCCACAGAAGGTCCTAAGTCAGGGGTTTTGCAAACATTCCCCAGGTGTCCTGGAGGTGAAGTTTGAGGGGAGCCCTGGGCTAGAGGGGTTCATGCCCCGTCCTCACTCTCCCTTTAGCTGCTCTGGGTTTGGAAAGCTCCCTTGGTGTTTCAAAGACCAGAAGAGGAAGAAGAGGCTGGCAAGAACTCAACAGGGGGAGAGGCTGCTCTTGACTGTGTTTATTGGAAATTCTCATGCAGGTAATTTCATTATAAGATGCCTCCAGGGCCCCACGCAGGGGCTAAGGGGAAGCTCTGGGCTCTCCTCCAGGGCACATACTACAGGGAACACACACTGATTTACTCACAGTCTCCTGAAAGCATCCTGCTTCCTGGAATACTTAGTCTCTGGAGTTCTCTTTGCTTAAAAAAAAAAAAGGGGGGGGGCGGTGAGGGGGGTAAGGAAGCCAAAATTAGGAGGAATTCTTCCCTCTCGTTGGCCGCCTTCCTCCAACATAATCACATACATCAGAGCCTTGCTTTGGGCATTCCAACTGCATCAGCTTACACCTGAAAACCAGCCTGGCTTGTCAAGCTGTCTTTACCTACAGCAAGGTATGGAATATGCGGATTGGGATATGGATCGGCAGGGGCTGGTCTCGCTTTAGAAAGAAAATCGAACCTACTCACAGCACAGGCAAGCTCACTTCTTTATTCCTTCAACAAACAAACTACACACCTGTGTGAGAAACACTAACCCACAGGACCAACGGCACAGTCTGGGCATCAAAACAGTGAAGATCCGGAGAACTTGAAGGACCACCTTCTCCTGCTGACCAGCCCTGGGGACCTGGGAAAGAGTCTGGGCATCAAAACAGTGAAGATCCGGAGAACTTGAAGGACCACCTTCTCCTGCTGACCAGCCCTGGGGACCTGGGAAAGCCACGTGGCCTCCCTAAGCCTTAGCTTTCTCAATTATTTAGTGCCATGAAAAATCAGATCCCTGCAAATGAGATCTCAGGAAGGAGAAGGAATTCAGGGAAGATTTTTTCCTGGAGGGTCTCTCCTACAGCTTTGTCTGAGAAAGCGCCAAAAGGGGGGGGGGGAGCAGTGGGGGGGGATGTGGGAGAACAAAAGGGGAAAAACCTGGTCTGTAGTCATGGCAACAAAACACCAGTTTCACTGATCCCTGACAGCTCAGCACCAGTACACCCTCCTGACATTGCCATGTTCTTGTCAGGAGGCCAAGAGCAAGCTCACCCACATTGACCTTGGCAGCTACGATCTACTCCCTTCCACTGCCCAAGGCCTGCCCAGCCCGCCTTTTCCTGCTTCCCAAAACCCTCTATAGGATCAGCTCCCAGCTGGTCTCAGAAAAAAGTCTACAGAGCAAAGCTCTCCTCCTTACTCACAGAAGTAAATCGCCCTTTTAGAGCTTCCAATAGTGAGTGGTGGCTGCTTCAACAGCAATCCTAAAAACGCGTTCACCTGCCTTTCAGGGCACATTTCTCAAGGTGGCATGAAGGAGTGACTAGGAAGTGCTTCGGAAAGGCTGAATCACTGCCAATGAAAAGGCATGAGCATGTGGGAGAGACCATCCCTGGTGTTCCACGGGACAGGGTCCTCAGGTTTACCCGGTGCCAATGCGGCTTCGTTTTAGATTTTGTTCTAATACGCTTCCTCGGCTTCCCGTGCTCACTGAAGATTAAAAGCAGCCAGAGATGTGTGGCAGGGGGAAGAAGCTAACAAGCAGGACAGAGGCACGAAGCCTCCAGAAACGGAACTATGTACCTGTCCCACTCAGGAAGCACCCCCACGCAGCAGCCCTCACTTCTGTTTCAGAAGGAACTCCAGGGTGATCCAAGTGGGGGAAGGGAGGCATCAAGGAACATGTGGAGGCACCGGTGGCCCAAGGGGTCATCCACAGCCTCCCGGGAGCAGAGACAAAGCTTGCCCAAGTATTTCTGATGCAGTTAATTTTATTCTGGCCAGCGTGGGTCAGGACCTGCAAGAAACAACGAAAACTCCAACGGTCTCCCTACAAAGAAAAACAGAAGTTGCCTCTCCCCACGACCCTGGTCTGTTCCATCAAGAAAAAATATGAAAAGATTTGAAGTATCAAAGGAAAAAAAAAATGAATTCATTTCCATGACTATTGTCCAGG
The DNA here is from genome assembly GCF_007474595.2 of Lynx canadensis. NCBI lineage: Eukaryota > Metazoa > Chordata > Mammalia > Carnivora > Felidae > Lynx > Lynx canadensis. The sequence goes on from NC_044316.2 coordinate 47,633,811, forward strand.
ACAGCTGCACTGAAAGCATTTACATACACTATTAAATAGCCCTAATAAGTATGAATATTGCGCCACATAAAGCATATAAAAGGTCCGTGTCTGAAATATCTGCAAGTATCAAAAACAATAAACCCAGTCGCACAAAGAGCAGTGATGACTGAAGATACGTGGATATTTCCCCCCATCAGGAAGACAATCAATTAGTGGACAATTACAAGAAGAAACACTCCGCATTCTGAAAACTAGTTATTAGTGGTGCATAAACAGGAATACGTTTTCCAGCACGAACAGTAAGGGCCAGCTGTGACTTCATTACAAGCTCGAGGCCCAGAGCCTGCTCCACAAAGCAGGTTCACCGTGTGAAGCAAATTAACATTCCACTTCTCCTCGGGTCCTGCGATTTCCCTGGGAAGCCCTGGGCCAGTCAGCAAGCTGGACTTTTCCTCCCAGCACAGAAGGGAAAAGTCATGAGAAAGGACCAAAGAAAATCAACAGTGATCAAGCAAGGCTGCTCAGAGCCTGGACCTAAAAGAGCACTGTTTGACCCTAGTTCCCATCATCTGGTCATTTATTTCCTTGTGCCCCAGAAACCCACCTTCACTTCTCTATACGGACAAAGACCTAGGACTAACAGTAGAGAAGTGTCCATTAACTTGGTTCCTGCAGGAGCTCCGGACCACAGATGAAAAAGCACGCTCCACTGGAGGTAAATCGGAATCCGCTCCCATCTGGAACCCTTCTTGGGCTTCAGGGCAACACCCTCCAGCCCACCACCAAAACACCTGAAGACCCACTCTGCTCCGGATTCGGGCTTCATCCTGCAAAGGAGGATGTAGGGACATAGCAGTTGCCTCAGTTGGCTTACCGGGAGTCTAAACATGGTTTCTGACCACACTTGGGAGACAATGACTCTCCTGCAGCCCCGCTTCCTGGGACCTGAGGGGATGCAGGGGCATCTCTGTGCAGCGTGCTGGGAAGCTGAGACTACAACAGCTGGTGCTGAGGTCTGGAACAGTCCTCATACTCTGCCCCTGTACCTGATGCTGCCCCCAAAGCCTAGAAGCACAGGGGACTTGTGAAGGAAGGCAGATTTTTCTCTCTGCATCAATTTTACCCAAAGCCTGAATAGGAAACCATGACAGCAAAAGGAGGAGGAGGGCTGGCTAGCTCCCAGCAGAATTCAGAGACCGTGCAAAAGAATATAGGTATGTATATCTGTATGGTTACCTTCATAGAAAATAAAGTGTAGCCCCGGGGTCCTTGAAGGATGCAACCAACATTCTATCATACAGACCAAAGAGATGCTGACCACAAACAGAAGTACTTAATTATGTTCACAGTCCACAAATCTGTTACAAGTTCCACTTTAGGAAATCATCTTAAAAAGAAATGATCTTAAAGCAAGCAGAAAACCAGATACTACCTACCCACCAACAGGCCTATCACTCTTCCCCATCTGTGATACAATAATTCGGCTATTCAGTGTAGACTTGGAGGACAATGGGCTCCTACTTTCACTTACATTTTGTAGGGAGGGGAAGTGATTGAAGGAGGGGGGAGGGAGACAGAGTGAGGGAGGCAGGGGAGATAGATACTTGCTTCCAGTGAGCAGAGAAGGCACTAGGGTAGATGATAGCTTCCTTCGATAAAAACCAGCAGTTGGTCCTCGGTTGAGGAAGGTGACACTCCTTCCTCATCTGGAAAGCCAACAGACTGAGGCAGCCATCCTGAGATCTCCTCCCAACCCAGTCTAATCCACATACATGCAACCTCTCATTTAGTACTTACCAATTGGTTCTTAAATGATAAACCACAAATCAAATCCTAGTAAAACAGACCATCCTTATTTCCTACAGCCCTAAGGATGTAAAATGCAGGTTCTGCTTCTGGAGACCCGCTTTCTACATTAAACGTCCCAAAGAGATTATGAAAAAAATGGAAAGACAGCAAAAACCCAATGTACACATTCACACACATTTATCAGGTTCATGAAACCAAAGAGTATCAAAAGTAGGCTGCAGATTTTCATTTTGGAAGATGTTTCTACAACATGAGTTAGACTGACCAGGGCATCTTAAAACAGACGTCCTGTAAAATCAGGAGTGTAACATTTTTTCAATACTTCTGCACCACATACCCAGAACTGCGCCAATGTTACCCGACCAAAATCAGCATAGTCATCCTCAGCGTTTGGGCCTGGCCAAAGAGGCAGAGAAACCCCTCAGATCTCCCAGTAGCAGAAAGGCATTCTTTGTCCTCCCCCAGGACCTCCAAACTACATTTTTTAAAAAGACAACGGGGCAACCTGGGTGGCTTGGTTAGCTAAGTATCTGACTCTTGATCTCAGCTCAGGTCTTCATCCCAGGGCCATGAGGTTCAAGCCCCGCATGGGGCCCCACACTGAGCATGAAGCCTACTTAAAAAAAAAAAAAAAAAAAAAAAAAAAAAAAGACGATGACGGCAACCATTTGATAGAAAACTTTCAGCTACCAATTCAACGTGCGTGAATGGTTCCTCAAAGTCTTTAGGTGGTGGTGCAAGTTTAAGCAGAAGTCTGACTTCACCATCACCTCAATGACTCTCTAACTCCTGGCCTTATTAAATACCCATGGGGCACCTGGGTGGCTCAGTTAAGTGTCTGACTCTTGGTTTCAGTTCAGGATCTCACAGTTCATGTGTAAGCCCCACATCAGGCTCTGCTCTGAAGCAGGCATGGAGCCTGCTTGGGATTCTCTCTCCACCTCTGCCTCTCTCCAGCTCGCAGGTGCATGCTCGCTCTCTCCAACTTTAAAAAACAAATTAAACACCTGCTGCTAACAGAAGCCTTGCACTTCAAAGTTCTCAACTTTTCTGTAATACCTTTCAACTTTTTGAAATGTTTTGTGCAGTTTCCCCTGAATGCTGATATGATACCAACTTTTTCTGCTCCCCCCACCAAGGTGATCAAATAAATCATCCTTGGCTCGGGCTGTCTCCCTGACATCTCATCTCACCTGTTCCTGAGTATTTTGAAGACAACCTTTGCTAAAATGATGGCTTCATGCAATGGCCTATGGATTCGCCTTCTGAACATACATCCCTGCCATCACACCTACCAGGTGTCTCTACCCCTGCTCATTCCAGCAAATCACTGCCAACGGACTCACAGGGACAGAAGCCAGAGGGTGGGATCTGTCAAAGCCAATAATGAGCTGGGCCACTACAGTAGGAAGAAGGTCTCAGTCACGGTTAAGCGAAGACCACAGAAGTAAAGGGTCACCAGTCAAACTAAGGGTATTCATTAGCTCTTTGCCCAGTACTACAGGGTCAAGGGACAGGAGCAGGAACCAGAGGCTATAAAGTAAATTTTCCCTTGTCTGGGATAATCAGATTAAACATTGTCATGTCTGAGACCATCAAAATAGTTCTTGCCTCCCCCAATTTCAACGCCTGGATATTTTAATTTTTAACAATAAACTAATCTACCCTTTGGCCTTTTCTTCCTATCCATTCTTTTTAAGCATCTGGCTCCTGCTCTGTACTACCATATTGAACCTGCAACCCCTCTGAACTTGACCTGAATGACTAGCCGCTCTTAGAAACTCTTCCCCAATTGGTTTCTACGATGTGAATTCCAAATGCCTACCTTCAGTCCTGACCACATTTGCCCTACCAAAAAACCCCGTCTACACAACGATCTCCAGTTAATATACACAAAACAAGGCCTGCATCTTTATGGCTGCAAACAGAAAACCTAACTCAAGATGGCTTAAACTAGGGGTCAGCACTTTTTCTGAAGGGCCAGACAGCACCTATTTTAGGCTTGTGAACCAGGTATTCTCTTCCACGGCTACCCAACTCTGATGTTACAGTGCAAAAGCAGCCAGACAACACGTGAACAAATGGGCATTGTCACATTCCAACAAAACTTTTTAATGTTTATTTATTCTTGAGAGAAACAGAGCATGAGTGGGGGAGGGTCAGAGAGAGAGATAGAGACAGAATCTGAACCAGGCTCCAGGCCCCAAGCTATCAGCACAGAGCCTGACACGGGGCTCAAACTCAGACTGTAAGATCATGGCCTGAGCCTAAGTGGGACACTTACCCAAATAAGCCACCCAGGCGCCCCAAAACTCTATCTTTAAAAAAAAAAAACAAAAAACACAGAAGTGGTGGATTGCCCATAGGCCATAGTTCGACAACTGTAGTTGTAAACAGCAATTATTTAATCTTACAAAACAAGGAAGACTTGAGGTAGAGAAATCCCAGGGCTGATTAACCCAGTCACTCAACCATGTACAAAGGTACTGTTTCTGTCTTCGGCTTTGCCATTTAACAAAACTAGCTCTCCTCATGGTCACAAGATGGCTGCCACAACTCCAGGAGACTCATGCGCACACGACATTCAGCAGAAGCTGAAGTGGCTTCTTCCTTGTGTCCCTTCTTAGGGTAAGGAAACCTTTATCAGAAGCCAACCAGTCTTGGGGCACCTGCGTGGCTTACTCAGTTGAGCGTCTGACTTCCGTTCAGGTCATGATCTCACGGTTCATGAGGTGGGAGCCCCACGTCGGGCTCTGTGCTGATAGCTCAGAGCCTGGAGCCTGCTTCAGATTCTGTCCCCCTCTCTCTCTACCCCTCCCCTGCTAGTGCTCTCTCAAAAATAAGAAAAGAGGTCAACCTGTCTTACTCGCAGGAATCACACCCCAACCCTTAGCAGGGTTCCCGTGATGGGCTTAGACCAATCAGGATGTAGTAGAGTCACATGGGCAAGGGCTGGACTGCCTCCACCAGCCCACATCCGGACTCTGCCAACACCGAGGAAGGGAAATGCTATTGGGTGGAGAACGGGCAGTGCCCACAATAACCTTCTTCCTCCAAGCAGCCCACCCCCAAGTTTTGTAACCACTCACACCTGGTGCACAAATACTACCTGAAATCTCACCATCTTGTCTATCTGGCAGAACACACGCTGACTTTTATGACAGAACACTGCTCGGCAGTTGTCCTAGCGTCCCTCTTCAGAAGCCTACGAAGGCTCCGTAAGCCACTGAAGAGCAAGCGCTCAGCCTGCACTTGGGCCCAACCTTCTGCTGGACTTTCTGTGCCCAGCCCTACAACAAGCCTCTACAGCAGGGCTCACCCACCCGCTGTCCTCACACATTCTGGCTCATGTTCCTTTCCAGACCGGCCCTCTTACTGCTTTCCCAGCCTGAGATGTCCTCCCCCCCTCCTCCAGGTAACCACGTCTTCATGCTTTCCAATGCTGGCACGCACAGAAAAAGTGATGCCACAGCCCTGGGAGATCTGGGTTTGACCCCCCCCAACCCAGCTCAGTCACTTACTGCTGCACAGAGACTTAGTTACACTGAGCTTCCTCGTCCCCATCCATGCAGCCAGGACCGTATTGCAGAGTCAAGACAGGTTTCATGGACACCAGACCTGGAAGACAATTCCCTTCCTCCTCTTGAATCAACACCCACCCACCCCACGCCGTCCCCCCAAAAATATTTGGCCATTCTTGCTCCTACAAGACCTATTTCCCATAATTAGGATTAACCCACTGCAGATACCTTACAGCTTTCAAAAGCTTAAGTTACATGCCAACAAAATGTTTATTTTTTAAGTAGGCTCTACACCCAATGCAGGGCTTGAACTCAGAACTCTAAGGATTCAAGAATCAGACAGCCAGCCAGGTGCCCCACAGATATCCTACTTTGAATCACTGGGTTTGAAAGGGGATACAGGGGCGCCTGGGTGGCGCAGTCAGTTAAGCGTCCGACTTCAGCCAGGTCACGATCTCGCGGTCCGTGAGTTCGAGCCCCGCGTCGGGCTCTGGGCTGATGGCTCGGAGCCTGGAGCCTGTTTCCGATTCTGTGTCTCCCTCTCTCTCTCTGACCCTCCCCCATTCATGCTCTGTCTCTCTCTGTCCCAAAAAAATAAAAACGTTGAAAAAAAAAATTGAAAGGGGATACAAAACCCCTTTTTAACCCCCGAGTCCCGTTCTATGCAATACTGTTTAGTTTCAGGATCAGGTAAATAGACTACAGAAATCTGACGTTTCTCACCCTAGAATGTACTAGGAATATACATTCAACTGATTTTTCAGGGAAACTGCCCCAATACAGTCACGGACACCTTTGGCAGTGAAAACAAAAAGGCCTGTAACAATAGGCTGATAGGAAGTTGACAAATTCTCTTTACCCCATAAGCAGCAAGTAGCAATATTCATCACAGCATGACGGGGAGCCCTGACCAGGGTGGGCAGGACGGAGAGAACAAAAACCACACTCAGGCGAGTGCATCAAACCTGGGGGGTAGAATATCGGCAAGATGACTCAGTGGGGTTCCGGCTTTGATGGAAGACGCACGTGGATGCAGACCGTTGGGGGGGGGGGGGGCGACATCTCCAGGGACACCACGTCTCCAAATTCATCAGGAAAGGGAAGAACCTCACAGTGGTCAGTGATTCAGCAAAGCCATCAGTTACATTAACTCAACAACAGTTCAAGTCACATTTCCTACGGGCAAGGGGGCCACCAGCCATTGTTTAGTCACATGTGAGTGGCATTTGACTAGACTCTTCCACATAGAAAGAGCAGAGACAGACCGCTAAAGCCTTCGCGCTGTACGTAGGAACAAGAAATTCTGTTTCTGGATCTTCTGTAAGTTTTCTAGATTTAGAATACTTGTCACTAATTCTTATTCCAAGTAACGTTTCAGAAACGTGTGAATTGCCCGAAGAATGGGAGTTTGTATTACATAAGCACAAAATCATGGCCCACATCCAGGATACTTGCTGCTTCCTTGCCAGAAAGGTACTCAAAAGTGTGCAGGGCAGGGCAAGCTCAAACAGCTCTCGACTAAGAGGCGATGCTTCCCCCAGAGACCTACGACAGGAGAGAATGATCCTCCCTCTCTCCCCCGCCTCCCCTTAGGAAGTCCACAGTTCCCCTTCACTCCTGCGAAGACAGCATCGTCAGAATGCTACCGAGTGCCAAAGAGAATTGTTTTAACAAACAGGGTTTTTACGCTCTTAAAAAACTTGAACGCAAGCACTTGATTCTATTAACTAAAGTGCATTGCAGCTGGAAGAGGGTTCACGGTAGAACGGAACAGCAAGCCACTGCTTGAAAAAATGACATCACCAGCACTTAGAAGATTGAATTCTTAAACACATTCAGCTCCAGAGAAGAGCTCCCAGTCTAATTAGAGCTATCCATGTAAGATTCGGGAACAATAAGTGTGCTTTAAATATTTTTTACTGCCTAATATGAGTGTTTCTCAACTGGGGGTAGGCCATTCAAGTAAACCCTAATTATTACTGCCGATTACCCAGGAAGAAAACCGAGATGCGTTAAAAGCCTCAAAAGAGCCTGTGTTAAAGTACACGTGGTGACCAGAACTGGCAGGTGGTATCCCTGAGGGACTGTCTTGAAGCAGTTTAACAATTATCATCTGTAAGTGATGCTTCCCTAAAGACGTTGGAAGAAATCTTTCTTAGTCCTATCATTCCGGATTAGTGGACTCATACTTCATGTAGGATCTACTCATCTCTCTGAATTATCAATATTCCAGATACTAACATATTTCCAAACAGGAATCATACGCACAGCAGGCACAACTATTTACTCTGGGGGCATCAGTGGTTGCATGAGGCAGAAATCTGGGGGCAGGGGCGGGGGGGGGGGGAACCCTCTCTGCTCTCTGGACAGACACCATTACCTCCGTGTGAGAAGGAAGATGAAATCCCACCAGACAGCTCTGGTGCTTTTGCTACGAGATCCACAGATTTAACAGTGTGTTTGGGTACCACTTTGATAATCAGATGAGGAAGGAGCACAATCTTACCTGTATTTGCTGAGAATTTAAGACTGCTAGAAAGAATCCAATCCTTTTTTAGGAATATAGGATCAGGATACATAAAAGTGATCTGACATGGAGTCTCATGTTCTTCATTTGAGGATTATGCCGTAAAGTTAAAAATGGCTAGGGGTGCCTGGATGGCTCACAGTCGGTTAAGCATTTGACTTCGACTCAGGTCATGATCTCATGGTTCATGGGTTGGAGCCCCACATCCGGGCTCCGTGCTGACAGCTCAGAGCCTGGAGCCTGCTTCGGACTCTTTGGGTCTCCCCCTCTGCCCCTGCCCTGCTCATGTTCTCTCAAATATAAACATTAAAAAAAAAAATTGGAAAAAAAACAGCTAGAAGTCTGTCGTCCAGCACAGGCTTCTCTAACTTGAGGGTTTTTGCAGAGAGTCCCAAAGCTGATTAAAGTCATCACTGCCTTTGAGTCATTTAAAAATTTGAAACTCACCTGTCTTTATGGCATTCAACTTTGTCCATGTATTGAGGATTCATCCTCTGTTTTCGGTGAAGGGGCCCATCATTTAGTACTTTCGGTTAAGTTTTGACACATTTATATTAACTGATAGAAGAGAAAAGCAGTCAAGGAGAAAAGGGACAGCCCCTTCCTTGCAGACAGATGAAACCTGAAGTTGGCCCCAAAGCAGCTCTCCCTTCTGTTAGAATAGACTATGAATTTATCTGACAAATTTCCCCCCAAAGCCCACTATTCTTTTTATTTCCTCCTAAATTACTAAACCAACACCTTTCAGTTTCACTTAAGTAAAAGCAGGACAAAGTGATTTGCATGGGGACTAAGAACAGAATAGTAGTAACACAAGCTTGTTTGGATCTTGCAAAATTCGTTGTGTAATCATGTCTCGACTTCAGGCCAGACATTCATGTCCTCCTTCAGAACCTAAGAATAATTTCCATTTTGGTAGAAAATTAATGCATTATCAATAAGCTAGCAAAAATTCGGGTCCCGCCCCTCCCCCAAGGTCAATTTCTCCCTGGAAAGAGGACTTTGAAACTCCAGAACATAGAGGAACACAGGGCATAGTATCTTTGAATTCCAGGCCAAGAGAGACCATCTACTGAAGTGTCTTCTTGATCTAAAACTGGCCTCAAGTTATGAAGACTTGGTGTCAAAACAGCCCATCAAAATTCCTCCAAATGCCTCTGTTAACTAGTTCTTACTTTTCCCAAAATGCAGTCAAAACCAATGCTTCACATCTAAAAAAATTTTTTTAATGTTTATTTTTGGGGGGGGGGGGAGAGAGAGAGAAAGACAGGGGGAGAGAACGAACCTGAAGCAGGCTCCAGGCTCCCGTGCTATCAGCACAAAGCCCGACACAGAGCTCAAACTCACCAACGGTGAGGTCATGACCTGAGCTGAAGTCAGACGCTCAACCTACTGAGCCACCCAGGTGCCCCAACACTTCACCTTCTTTAAGAGCAATGCTATTATTTAGGAACTGACCCCAAATAGGATAAGATTCTTCCAGTTTGGTTCACTGTGTGACTCCATAGCTAAGTGCTGAGCACAAGGTGGCAATCGTTAGAAGATGAAGTTCACTGACAGACACAGGCTTTGAAGACTGTCCCTATTACCTCCCATGATTTCTACTTTAGTCTCCAAAACTTCACTAAACAAGGCTGTTTCACAAGTAGGCAGCTTCCATTCATGTCTTTAGAACATAACCCACATCAATCTGCAAGCCATCCCCATTTCTGATAAGCCATTATCTTCCTTCACTCCTGTGCTTCCTTCCAAACAGGAAAAGGTCGCTTCAATAAACAGTAAAATGAGCTCACTCGAAGTGCAGTGTGCACCGAGCTGTCTGCATGATCCCGGACAAGGACCACGCTCAAACATGGCTGATTTGGGAAACCAAGGGTGCAGTATCTAGGACTGCTGTGCACGTCAACATAGCACGCACTCCTGGTGTTGGAAATTAGAGTGAAAAATCCCAGCCACTTGCACCCTTGGGGAGTTAAGAACAGCCTTGGCTCTGCTCTAGGTTGTTTTTTGCCACCAAGGGAGCAATTTCTAGAAGGGAATTCCGTAGAGAAATTATACATCAGTACAAGTCCGCCCTTTCACTGTCCAATACCTGAGTCACAGCCAATCAAAAGACCCAGACTCATGCCTAGATAATAGACAGGTAGCTGTCACTTTGCAGTGAAGCTCCAAGCAGGGGGACCCTCCTCACCTTGGGCAATGTGCAGTCAAGGAAAGAGGGCTGGAGTTCTCTGCAAGTCCGTTTGATGAGCATTTGCTAGACTTCAAACCTGAGCTCAGAGTAGAGACTAAAGTCTCTGTGAGGATAGCCTACAACAATCTGCACACCCTAGTAAAAGATGCACCACAAAGGGAATTGTTGTACAGAAACCACCAAAGAATATACTCCAAGCAAAAATAAATGCTCTTCTGGGGCACCTGGGTGGCTCAGTGAAGCGTCCGACTTGGGCTCAGGTCACGACCTCACAGTTTGTGAGTTTGAGCCCCGCGTCCAGCTCTGTACTGACAGCTCGGGGCCTGGAGCCTGGTTCGGATTCTGTCTCTCTCTCTCTCTGCCCCTCCCCCACTTGTGCTCTCTCAAAAACGAATAAATGTAAAAAAAAAAATTGTTTTTAAATAGATATTCTGTATCTGGCTACAGATTCTGCCAGTTCTCTCCAGGCGAAGACTAGAAGCTTGCACTCTAACCAAATTATTCTGTGACACTGGGTACAGCTATGTATTGGCAATTGTATACAACACTACAATAAATTAGTCCACAGATTTAATGATTTTCAGGTAATCTTTTCATTGTCCTTGTAAAACATGCATGCACACGCACACACCAAAAAAAGAAAAAAATTCCAGAACCTCTCCAGGTGCACTGTGACACGTGGACAGAGATGATCAAACCACAGAAAGACTCTGGCACCCAAAATGGCAGTCCCTGGGAGCCACACAGCTTGAGAAGCAGGAAGTTGACAGAGCTCAAGGGGTCTGCTAGAGATCAAATCCCAGCACCTTCCATTTCCAGGACTGTGGTTTAACTCTGTCAACTGCTTCCTCATCTGTAAAAAGTACCTACTCGAGATTATTGGGTGGACTGAACGAATTCGTCTAGAACATGCCTGGCCCATGATAAGCATTCATCGGCTGCTGTTAGAATTACGGTCAGTCCTCAAACAGGCTCAAAGACGACCGGCAGGCCACTCGGGACAGGGGTGAAGGACTGGCCTATGTGGTTCTGCACATCAGACCATGCCACCACTGTCCACACTCCCCCAGCTGCCCTCCCTTCTAGTCACTTGTCCCGTTGCTTTCTCCCTTGCCCCCCTTCCGAATGCATCAGGAACCAGGAGGGTTGCTCGATTTCTCTAATGCCATTCTGCACCGCTTTCTGCCCAGCCCACGCCCCGCCCCTTTCCTTCATGTCCACCTTCAGCTATCAGGACAGGGGTCCAGGACCAAGCTGCCTGTGTGGTCATGACCAGGAAGTGGTCCAGTCTCAGCCACCCACTTCAGTAAGAGCAATTAACAGTACAGGCTCTTTACTGATTGTAAATACCTTCAAGGTCTCCTGAGGATTAAGAAAAATCCACAATGAGGGAGGGATCTCATCACCCATTCCTTCATTCAGCCAACATTTAGGGAATGCTCACTGTGTGCCAGGTGTGTATCTAGAATTCCCAAGGACCCACCTAGGACAGGGGACCACAGGCAATCTGAGAATGCAGGGAGCTTGTCATTTACTGTAACCAGGCCAAGTACCATCACTCACCCTGCCCAGAAACCACCTGACCCCAGGGCACTTAGAGGGAAGGCGGAGTCAGAAAGCTTACCATTCTGTTTTCTTCAAGGATAATGTTTTTCTCTAGTTTAAGAAAATTTTGGATCTTTGTGGCAACAAAGAAAAAATGCTCTAACAATGTTCTTAAGCAATCTGGAAGTTTGTTTTTAAAGCCTACAGCCTCTGACTAAACAGCTTAGGACATTCAGGATTACCTTTGGGCCAGAAGTTAGTAATTTACAGCTAAGCAAGTGTAGGTAAACTTCTACATCACAGCAAGCTTCCAATCCCTTACAGATCACTAGGAAAGTTACAAAGGGCATTCTCTTCCAGTACAACCTAACTCACGATCAATCTGGAGCTAGTTTGATACGCTGTTGAGGGGAAAAAAGTCCATAGGTGACTCTTTCCTACCTTGCTATTTTTAAAATAACAGCAAAATTTAAATTCAATGACAAGGTTTCTCCTTATCATAGTTAAATACAGAATACTGCTGAACTTAAGGTCAGCAGACATTATACGGACTTCACTATGAAACAGACTGGTCTTAAGAAGTTTACTTATTAGAAAAGTAATCCAAGGTCATTTTAGAAAATTTGGAAAAGGTCAAAATATGGGGAAAAAAAGATTAGGCCAGCCCACCTGAAGATAAATGTTATCCTGTTGGTATGTTTCCTTCCAGTCTTTTTTCTTGACTCTATGTCAACACATTTCCTTTGTGGTCTGTTTCTAGACCTTTGCACCCTGCCATTTTTCCAATTTTAAGCAGCTTCGTATGGGATGTCAAAATGGATTAAGCCAGTCTGCTACACTTTCTATTTCCTTTAGTACAATGCCTGGTGCTGAACTGTAACATCTGCTTCAGTCACGATGTCACCCATAAATAGAAACCAAGCAGAACCGGTAGCAAAGGTCTCGAAGACTAGAACCCCTGCCATGCTGGTCCTGTTACTTGAGAAATGCAAAAACATCCCTGGTCTGTGCACGTGTAGAAGCAGGGGAAAAGGTGGTGGTATATTTTCATGAAGTTATTGACCCAAACACAAAAACACATCTAACCTTGCTACTCAAGAACTAGTGGTGAATTCACAAGGATGCCAGAGCACAGACCAAACAGGGCCCAGCTCCCTGGAGAATCGTATGGAGCTGTTGGGGCCCCAATGCAGAGCTCCCCGATTTCCCTAGGGCAACATTTCTCCTTTCTGCACTTGGCACAAATACTAGCCATGATTTTCCTTGAAGCGATTGCTAACTTCATTTTATTGTTTCAATGTTTATTTTAAAAAAATGTTTAATTTTTGAGAGTGAACAGAGGGGCAGACACAGGGTTGGGGGGGGGGGCAGGGAACAAAATCGAAAGGAGGCTGCAGGCTCCAAGCTGTCAGCACAGAGCCCGACACGGGGCTCGAACCCACAGGTTTTGAGATCATGATCTGAGCCGAAGTGGGACACTTAACTGACTGAGCCACCCAGGTGCCTCTAATGTTCATTTGAGAGAGAGCACGCGCGCACACACACAAGCATGAACAAGTGCAAGTGAGGCAGAGAGAGACAGAAAATCTGAAGCAGGCTCCAGGCTGAGCACTGTCATCCCAGAGCCCTATCAGGGGCTCAAACCCACCAAGCACAAGAAAGTCAGATTCTTAACCAACTGGTCCACCCAGGTGCCCCACCAACTTCATTTTAAAGAAAATGTCTGACAAATGCTCAAGTCTGAATGACCTTTCCTTGGTGATTTATCTGTCACTTTCCAGTACAAGTGGTGTTTGTTCCATGAGAAAAGCAGCTAGTTCAGCTGACTTAAGAAAAAAAAACCAAAAAAAAGGTATTTGCAATTTTTGACTTTAAGTATGCCCTATGCCCAACGTGGGGCTTGAACTCACCCCCCGGAGATCAGAGCTGAATGCTCTATGCACAGAGCCAGCCAGGAGCCCCACACACGGCTTCCTTAAAACCACCATGCTTCAGTATGAAAAAGCATTTTAAACGTTTTTCGCGTTTTGTCACATAGAATATCAAACATGTAAACTGAAGAGTCAAGGTTTAATAAAAATCATTCGACTGCTTCCAAGACATTCTCAAGTGACACTGGCATCTTTTCATCATGATAAGTGTATGATGGGGTTGATTAGGACAACAGTCAGCCCAGCAAGACGCTGCCTCAACTCAGGCTGAGGTCAACACAGTGAAAACACCAAAAAAAAAAAAAAAAAAAAAAAAAAAAAATCTTAGCATTGTGAAAATAAATTTGACTTTCAAGACCTTGTGGACTTTGAAGACCCAGGGGTCCACAGACAGGCTTTGGAGGGCCACAGGCCCAGACATAAGGAAAACTCCAGGGCATCCAGGATAGTTACGCACATTTTTACGTTAAGTACACGAGGAGTCTTTAAACACTTAAAGCATGTCTAAAAAGACCACACCCTGTTGATTCTCAAACACGGAAAATACTAATTCTACACACAGATCTGCTCACTTTGGCTTAGTGGGTAGTGGGATCCTCTCTAAGGAAAAGCCAGAACAAACCGTAGTTTAGTATAGAGCACACATCTGAGGAAGTCCTTCACTGGTCAAGTTCAAGAGTTCAACCACCTAAGAAGGTCAGTGAATTGGAATGAAATGTATACAATTGCTCTCAGAAACCAAGAACAACAATGTGTCACTTTTTTAAAAGGCCAAGAGGCCACTCTCTTGTATTAGGGTATTTCCTTAGCAATTTTAGCAGCTGTAAACTGTCCCTCAAACCAAGAATATGAGTAACCAAAGTACTGTTTTCAGTGATAGGGGAACAGACTAGCCACTTCTGAATCACCAACTAATTCACTCAGGGTTGTTAAACTATACTGGGAGGTCTTTTGGGAATGCTTCTAATGTGTGTGATCTACAAGATACTGCTTCTGTAAAGAAAAAACATCCCCAAATGGAAAGATGTATGATCTTCAGGCATGAAAAATTCCATCGTGATAACTCCTGCACAATTCAAGAGCCTTCCAAAGCAGAAGCCCATTAACGTGTATGCCACAGACTTCTGAGAAAGGGACTGGGGAGACCACGACCAGGTGTCCCATTCCCTCCAGCCTGACACGCCAACAGGCGCGCAGGCAGGCATCTAGCTAGTCCTCGTTGGCTGAAGGAGTGAACAGGTGAATACATGAACGCAGTGGGCAGTGGTAGACCAGTAGGATCTACCAACCGAGTCTGGTTTTCTGTCTGGGACTCTCCACATACTGAGAAATTGTGGTCTCATCTACTTCATAGGGACTGGAGAGCACAAACCTCTCTCAATACAAAGTTATTCTGAAATATGTACGTTTCAGAGATGCCGATGATTTCTAATAGTCCCACTACATCCGAGAGTAAAGGACGTATGGTACAGGGCTTCTGGGTAGTCACTAAAGCAACAGCATCCACCTTCCCAGGTTTTTCCTTTCCCATTAACAGGAATAATATTTATCACAAGTTATAATTCATTAGAATGGACACTGCACACAGGATACCAAGACAATGAGGGTGTCACCTGCCTTGCACACAACAGAGACAACACAAGCCTACCTGGTAGCCCCACCCCACCCCCAAGACCTAGTGGGAACAACCGAGATTTTCAACAAGTGAAGCAAAGGAGAAAGGAAAACGGAACCTTCCCCCGTACCTCTGCCCCACCCAACCTGTTCCTTACTTCATTAGTGTCCCATGTATTTTTTTAAATGTTTATTATTTTGAGAGCCACAGAGCATGAGCAGGGGAGGGAGAAACAATCCAAAGCAGGCTGCAGGCTCTGAGCTGTCAGCACGGAGCCCAACACACGGCTCAAACCCACAGACCGGGAGAGATCATGACCTGAGCCAAAGTTCGACACTCAACTGACTGAGCCACCCAGGCACCCCAAGTGTCCCGTATCTCACGGGCAGACGTCAAGATTTTCCAAAATTCCTCCAGCTGTCACTTGTAAGTGGCAACTAAACACTTCCAAAAAAAATTAGAGTATTCTGATAACTGCCAAATACCGTACCGAAAGTGCTCGACTTCCCACATATCACAAGCAACACATAGCAAAGTGCACTGGTTGGTATTTGACCTCCCTCTTGCCCGCCCTAATTGCTGAAGGTAAAAATGAGTATTTACGCTGACAGTGGAGGGAGTAAAACTACAACCAGTTTGTTTTTTTTTTTTTTGTTTTTTTTTTAACCAAGTAGATTAAAAAAAAAGTTAGGTGACAAGTTATGGGTCTGCACACTCCCACTTGGGCAGGCACCCTCAAACATGCGTTCAGCGCTTTTAACACCCAAGCTGGATGTTACAGCCTTGATACAGATGATTAGTTGACACAGATTTAATGTCTCCTCTCATTTTTTACTAATTAGTTTTCAAAGCTCCAAGTGTAATACGAAGATGTTTGACAACCTTCAGACTAAAATGCTGCCCTAATATGCAGTAATTTGAGTAAATCCTACCATTACAAAGATACTAATTAACTATCAATGAAATATAGTCAACACCATCTCATAGCTAGTAGGTCTTTCAAAACACTGAATGAGGGGCGCCTGGGTGGCGCAGTCGGTTAAGCGTCCGACTTCAGCCAGGTCACAATCTCGCGGTCCGTGAGTTCGAGCCCCGCGTCAGGCTCTGGGCTGATGGCTCAGAGCCTGGAGCCTGTTTCCGATTCTGTGTCTCCCTCTCTCTCTGCCCCTCCCCCGTTCATGCTCTCTCTCTGTCCCAAAAATAAATAAAAAAAAAACGTTGAAAAAAAAAATTAAAAAAAAAAACACTGAATGAGATTGAGAATTATTTTCCTTCCAAGTATTTTCCCTTTTGCATAATTTCAGTTTATCTGCAAATGACATGTCACAGACCTGTAGCTGCCTTTGACAGTCTATTTTGATTACAGCATGTTTTCCAGTAAATCCTTACAGTGTATATCATCCATCTACCCAAAAGGGGTAGAGACAGTGAATTAATGTCAATGCCAATTTTTATAATATGTCACTGAGCATAACCTTCAAGTCATGGGTGGTTCTAACAACAAAACACATAAATGCTCAAAACCTTATCCAGCCCATTTCTAAATGATGAATTTCAGTTTTTAAAAGACTGATTTTTGAACTGCTTATCCACTATTTCTAAGAAAAACACAACCTTGTTCAAGACAGACCTCAAATGCTGCTTGCCATGTTTAAGAATGAATGTCCATCCTTGACAAGTTAGGATAAAGTAAAATTCTGTTAATGTACCATAAAATGCAGCACTTTTGGTAATGTGCTAATTTAAGTGTAAAGGAAGAAGAGGGGTTTTTGTTTTTTGTTTAACAAGAAATGCAAAACATTCTTCAGATTAGCAGCATCACACAGATTTTGAATGTTTACATGCAAACTATAACAAGTTCTGGGACACATTTGGGTTGAAATAAATGGATCAATTTAAGACAGAAACATGAAAGTCACAATTCAAATTTAACTCCTACTTCAACAGGATGCCCAGTGGACAAATACAAAATTAATTTCAAAGACTCTACACAACAGGGAAAAAATATTAATACCCAGGCTTTCATTTTCAAAGCAAGGGAGACTATCACATAAGAGTTTCAGAAATGCAATCATTTTCCTGAAATTAGATTTCCTAGAAATAAAGTCCTCTACAGATAAGGAGGTTGCCAAGAATTTAGTCCCTTAGAAGCAGGCACGAGTGCTTTCTGCAGGCTCGGCAAAACCCAGCAGTGAGTTCCTGACCCCCACAGCAGTGAGGGTAGGGGGATGGGAAAAGAGCAGGTGACAATGAAGGCAGATGGTGTTCATCTTGACCTCCTCGGCAGCAGAATCCAACTACAGAAATCAGTCCAAATGATCAAATGCCTTTTTTTTTTTTTTTTAAGTTTTAACTACCAAGGATCCATAACTTCTGTACAACAGATTCCTATCCACCAACATCTTCTCTGGGACATTGAAAAACGCAGCCAAGCTCTACAATGCTTTATGAAGCATTTTCTGCCCTACCTCAGACTCGTGGCAAGAAAAGCTACATGCTTTCCAGGCATGATGGAGAAAGTGGTAAGTAGCCACTGGGAACCGGTTTTATTTTTATTCCAATCACACCCTTGGGTGACCCAGAACAGTCTTTTGTTCATGGAGGGTTATCAGCATCTGTACAATGGGGAGATCTTTATAAAATACATTATCTGAGTATCCAGTGAATTTTTTTTTTTTTTTTTTAAGAACAAGTTACCCTGGTAAAGAGACTAAACCCATAAAGAAATCACACTGTTAATTCAAAGCTGCCTTAGTGGGAGACCTTTAGCGAAAACAATTCAAAGGCGCTGACACCCAAAGGCATGTTCTCTGTTAACTGTTTCCTCAGACATCTTTAAGCAAGTTTTTTGGGTGTGTTTGGCAACTGGCCATCACTCTAATGGGCTGCTCTCAGCTCAACTCAGCCCACTAATTCAATGTATAGGACAGAGCAAACCGGGACAGCTATTCAAATCTGGCAGCTGGTGGGAAAGAAGGAAGCCTGTGTGTGTGCGCGCGCGTGCTTGCACACAAAGAGGCGAAAATAATGTACCCTGTTCTTCCTCCATACCACAGGAAGCCCCTGAAACCCACTAATATGAACACAACAGAAAACCTGGCAGAGCCCAGCAGAGCATAATCTACCAAAATGCTCGAGTTTTTCCAGTAACAAAAACAAAAACAAAAACTTTTGCTAATTGAGAGCATAGACAGCCATCGGCCAAGAATTTTCAACTTTTTCCCACTCAGGCAATAGTAGCTATTGCAAAGGGTTAATTTTACATGCAGAGGTACAGGGGGTGAATTACGGATTACAAACCCTCAGAAATATGCTTTGCCTACCACGAACTTCTAAATTCACATTTCAAAGCCAACTAAGTCTTTAGACGTCTACTCTAACCATGAACTTCCAATAGCAATTACACAGAAGGTTGGTCCCCCACCCTCCCGTTATTAATGAGTGTGCAGTAATGGAACACTGCTGCCGAAAGATCTGGTGGGGGCATTAAATGTACGTAGACGTTTTCTGTGGGAAGTGACAGGTGGATCTGATCCAGAAAGCATCCCAGGAGGCATGGACGGTCCATGCATAAATCCCCAGAAACTACTACCCATAGCTCATTCCTGTGTCTATGGGCCATTTCAGGAAAATCAGCAGCAAGTGGTAAAACCAGAGAACAGACTGTGGGGTCCCCAGCTACAGGAGATGTTCCAGGGCCTGCGCACGGCTCTCCTTTCTCACACCTGCCTCTCACAAGGCTCTGGGAAGTGCGCCTTCTATGGGCCATCATTGTCCTCCATCTTTCCTCCTGATAGAGAAACAGATGGGCTGAAATTCCAGGAAGATGGGTTTGTTACATCAAGAAGGGCTTTCTAGCAGGTGTAGCACTGGGGTAGTGTTAAGACCAATAGATTTCAGTTCTGGAATATTACTGAAGAAAAACTTACAGCTAACCTCCTATAGGGCTTGTTAGCAGTGACCTGCCCAAAATAAATCAATGACAAGCATCTAAGACACAGATACTGAGACAATTGCATATTCAGCATATGCAAGGGTTTTTTCCCTTTTTGTTTTGGGGGTTTTTTTGCTTTTTTTTTCCCCCTCCATGAAGGAGACAAGAATAAGTAGTTCCTTGCCAGGATTACTTCATGAAAACTACCAACAAATATATTCTGGGCATCTCTTAGTGCAACGTCCTATGCTGGACATGGTGATGGAGTAAATTACTATCCATTACTTTCCTTCCAGGCACCCAAGCCTGTGACTGCATGGAACAGAAATAGGAGGTAAGGGTAAGAATTGAGCCTGAATCAAATTCAGTGCTTGCCTACAGTCTTGCTTCCTAAGATATAAAACGAACAGCTGGTTGACTTTTGAACAAATGTATTTGTCCAGGATGAGGAGAGAAGTGAGGCTCTGGGAAAACCACAGCAGTCTTTAAACTATAAACAAAGGACTCTTCTCTGGAAGAGAATTTCCATTTGAGTAACTTAAACTCAACAACCTCAATATACACAAAATGATGAAAGAATCTACTGGATCCACTGACAACACTTATTCAAGTTTGTAATGGCCCCATTTCTCCATGCATTACATTTAAACCTCTCGTTTCTTTTAACAACATTATTAAAAACTAGCATTAAGCTGCAAGGCTCTATTACTTGAATTACTCATAAATGGATTTACGGCTGCCGAGTTCTCTGAAAGACTATCCATGCACTCTCCCTCGCTCACCAAGAGCATTCATAAAGATATTTCTACATCTCGCCCTCCCGCAGAGAACTGGGTATTTATACCTGGAAAACTTTCACTTAAATTGCTTTAATGGGTTCCAAGTAAAACACTACTCCTAGTGACTCATTTTTCCATTTGAATGGCTAAGGATTTGAATTATAGCTCACAGGGTAAATTCATAAATAATGCTAGCATCTTACTTGGAGCTAAAATTCAATAGGAGATTCAGAATCTTCCCATTACCGAAGCACCGCATTGAGCTGGGCAGGGGCCTATGAAGTAGTCAATCCTCTGATGTGGGCATTTCCTTATCTTCACCACCAAATAAGGGTCAGGGATAACATCTCCTCCTTAGGCTAGACTGGAATGTGGATAAGTTTCCGGGGGGGGGGGGGTACAATAAGCTTATTAATACAGAAATATGTTGCAATGATTTCAATATGCCCCCAGTAATTGCTCAGAAGTCACTGATGAAGGAATGCATGCTATTGTAGCCTCTTAGGAAAACCCCAGTAGGTTCTTGATACAACCCTGTTAAAATAGAGTGCCGTGCACTTAATAGCAACTCGAATCCTGAGTAATGAATCTGTCCATAAATATGAAGCCAAGGGTCACCATGTGCAGGTGAAATCAAAACCACTGTTCCTGCAGAAGACATACCAGGAGAGGCCGAAAAGGATTCACGCTGAAGGACCCCGTGACAACACGGATGAAAAATAAAGTCCTGAACTCCTCACAAAAAAATTATCCTTCAAACATGTTTAATACCAAGTCCGTCAATATTTTAGTTTTTCTCTATCTTATTTCCTTAATTTCCCCTAAATGTCTTACTCCTATTAAAGAAAAAAAAAACTAATTTCACCAAGATTTCAGTCCCCCCTTTCCAGGGTCTTTTAGAAACCAGTTCTATTTTAACTATTCATTCTTCACCGTAAATCTTCAATTTGTCCCTCAAAACCAGGAGACATCTTTAGTGCTGTAGGTAAGAGATCCACACAGGTTGGGGGGGGGGGGGAGGGCTCTTAGCCAATGTCACCCACAGCCACTTAGTCTCGTGCCCCAGTTCAGTGACCCAGGCACAAACTTCACCCCTGCATCTGTCCACGCACAGATGTTGAATCCACTGTACACAGCAAGCCCTACAGAACACAAGCTCCTTTAATGGTAACTGACCTCTTCTCTTCCATGAGAAGATGCTCCAATCTCTCCCACCCTTTGTATTATAAAAACTTCCTTTGACCCACCTGAGCTTCTTGAAAAAGCATTTTATATCCAAGCTCTTCACCTCCTCGTTGAACATTTTGCTAAGGTTAGCTTCCCACAGCCACAGAGTTACAGAAATGGCTTGGGCAAAGGTCCACATGCTTCAGCAGGTGAGTCTGAGAACACTCCTATGTTCTTAGCCTGTGACCCAACTCCCTCTTGGTCCACCCCCAACTCTCACAGCCCATTCTCCAGATTCATCAACATCACACTTAGAGGCCTCCTTTTTTCTGCCCCACACCCTATTTTGGGGCTACCCAAAATAAACCCATAGTCATGGTTTTAACCAGTCTAATGAATCCCAAGACTACATCTTTATCTCTGAACTCTCTGGCAAGTTGGACTTCAACCCAAGGCCAGTTGGACACCCTCGCCATTTGCAGGTCTTACAACAGATGCACCAACCTCGACATGTCCAAAATGGAATTACATGTGCCCCAGTATCCTGCTCTCATTCTCAGATCATGGAATCCCTATCAGAAATTTGGGACTTGTATTCAAGTTTCCCTCTTATTTCACCACCCACATACTTAATAGCAAATGGCTGATTTTTCTAGTTATTCTGAAACTTTCCCCCCTTCCTTGTCCCTACTACTGCTGCCCTTGGTCGGCTCTGATCTCACCCGAAATTAGAGAAAACCAATTACCTCATCTCTGATGCACCACTACGTTGTGAGAGTGATGTGCTGATGTCACTCCATGTTGTACTGCCTTCCCACCTTCGATAGGTTAAAACCCAAGCTCTGAGACGTGCGTCAGGCCAACTTCTGGGACCTCACCTTCCTTGAATAGCATGTCCACACAGCATCATACTGCCCGGAGTTTTCCTCAACAGGCCTTCCTTTTCCTCAATGGGTCTGACTGCAGGGACTCCACTCACATCCCTAAAAGTTAGCAGGTGAACCTCTACTCATTTTCAAAGGTTCAACTCTGGCTTTACCTGTAAGAAGCCTTGTGTTCTCAACTGGCACACTGTAGGACTCCCTATTTACAGAACTGAATGCACTAAATAAAGTAGAACCCCATTCAAACACTTAAAGTGGAACACTGTCTGGAATATTCTTGGGCAACCAGTACTCCTATATACATGTGTTTTAAACATTCTCTTTAGGTAATGTAGCAGCCAACAGATACATCTCAAATCATAGTGCTTTAATATTTGTTTATGAGGAAACATTTGATGTACTAGATCTCTTTGCCATCAGGACAGCTACCATTAAAAAAAAAAAAAAAAAACAAAACGGGTTGGTGAGGATGGAGAGAAATTCTAACTCCCATGCACAGTAAGATGGTACAACGGTGCAGCTGCTGTGGAAAACAGTACCGAGATTCCTCAGTAATCTAACTCCAGAGCTACCATACGATCAAACAGTCCCACATGTGGGTATATATCTGAACAAGATCAAAGCACCTCCAAGTGGGATTTACACACCTATGTTCACAGAAGCAACCCAATTCTCCAGCCATGGATGAATGGATAAGCCAAATATGGTGGACACGTACAATAGATCATTCAACCTTAGAAAGGAAATTCTGCTACATCTGACAACATGGATAAACCTTGAGGACATCCCGTTAAGTCACCCAAGTGGGCAACTAATGGACAAATACTGTGTGACTCTACTCTTGAGGTGTCTGTAGCAGTTTCGTAGAAACCAAGGAGACTGGTGATTTCGAGGGGCAGTGGGGACAGGAATGGAGTTAATGGAGTACAGAGTCTTTTTCAAGATTGATAACAAGTTCTGGAGATCGGTCTCATAACAGTGACATCCTTAATATGCCACCGAACTGTATACTTAAGGGTTAAGATGGTAACTTTTAGGTTCTATGTTTTTACCACAATAAAGAACAACATTAAAGTTTTGACAACTTCAAAGGGAAAGGTAGAAATTTAGAGACTTAAATTTTGTTCTGGTTTGTAATAAACTGATTTTCTTATAAAAGGAAATTGCCTAGGACCACATGAAAACGCTCTCCAACAAGGGATTCCCCATGCCCACAGTTTCATTCCTCTGGGCTTTCCACAGCCGAACTGTTCATGTATTTCATCTCTAAACTAGCTCTGAATCTAGCTCCAAACTAGCTCAGAAACTGCACAACCAGTAAACACCAAAAATTGAGCATTAAATAAAATTAAGTCTATGAAAAGAGAGCACAAGTTTGGTTTTTAAAGTAAACGTAACTCCACCTAGCACACGGAAATCTCTGGAAGCTTCTAACAGCGGGACCCTAATTGCATAACCTTGTTTTAAATGAGTTGATGCAATTATGCTATGATTTCATATTAAAAGAACATAGGAGTAGCGTAAAGCCACCCACCTCTCCCCATCATCCATCTGCTGGCCCATTCATTATTACATATGTTGAGGATTCTCCCTGTCTGATTACCCTGAATACTAACACACATCCTCCAAATTGGGTAGCTTTCCCTCCTCTGTCTTGCTTCCTAATTGTCGGATTAGACCGTGCTCCTCCTAGCTTCTAGTCCCCTAGGATTCCTACAGTTACTCGTGGAACTTCCCCTGCCTTCTATCCACTCAATGCCTTCCTCACTCCAACCCCCTCATTTCTTTATCCACTTAATCTTCCAAGTTAGGAAAAAAATCAAAGTTGATGCTGGACTAAGACCTCTCAAAGACACCCTAAGCCACTCTTCACTTGAAACATGTGACTAGGTTACAAGACTGCTGTGCAATCACCTACTTCGTCTCCTCAGTTTCTCTCCGTCGGCATAAATCACACCCGCATGCGGCAGATGTAAAGAACGTCGGAGCTGGAATCCCAATGGTTTTGACTGTTTCTCTGGTTTTAATCTTCATTTCCTCCCACCCATCAGGGACACTGAGCCTGCACTCTGTACTTGGGCTGTGGGGCCAATCCCCAGCTCTGCTCATTTCTAGCTGTGTGATTCCAAGGAAGTTACCTGAGCTTCAAATTTGTCAATAAAATAGAGATATTAGTACTTGCCATAAATGCTGTCAGGATTAACCATATGAAATCAAGTGTTGAGGTTCAGGGCCTAGTACACAGTAACTGAGAAAAAAAAAGTCAGCCATAGATCTCAGCTCCCTTGGGGAAGGAAATACAATAGCTATCATCCTTTCCTTTGGAGTTTAGACAATGTCACAAAGCCCTAGTCTGCAGAGGCCATGAAAAATGAGGCAAAACATAGGAGTCAGAACATAGTGGTATCTTCAGGACACAGCCATCAACACTGCATTATGAGTAACAGTACTAACAATACCTCAAATGGGTCATATTCTATGACGTATTACTGATTACACATGCTAACGTTACCACAAAGCTCTGGAGTAGCTTGACATACTCAAGTCTTCAGTACCATGAGTTATCAAGTCGTAACACTCATGAACAGAGCTGTAAGAAAAAAGCAGTCAAAAACGATCTGTGACCCCTGTACCCAACATCCCTCAATTATGCCTCAGAAAGACATTTGCTCCTTATCAGTCAAGGACAAGGGCTCCAAAAGACAGGCTAAAAAGAAAAACAGAAGGAGAGTCCATTATCTTTTCTTCCTTCCTTAAAAATTCTGCATCACAAAAAAAATTTTTTTGTATCACAAGGACATGCTTATCCAACAATTTCCTTGAAGTTATCAATCCGGCGTGGGTTGAACTGGGGGAGAAGGGCACATACACTGTAGGGTTTAAAAAAAAGACCACCTAGCACAAGGTTATATTCAAGTTTATTTAGACAGAGTGTGTGCACGCACACAAGTCTGAGTGGAGAATCCCAAGCAGGCTCCACACTGGCAGCTCAATCCCACAGACCATAGATCATGACCTGAGTTGAAATCAAGAGTCTGTTGCTTAACCAACTGAGGCACCCAGGCACCCTAGGCTTGCCCTAGGTTTTGAAAGGTAATCTGGCAGCATGTGTCAAAAGCCTTGAGGAGCCAAGAATTCACTTCTGGCAATCCCTACTGCAATAATTAGACTTTCAAATAGTTATGTAGAAGGATGTCTATCCCAGCATTGCTTAGAATAAAAATGGAAATAGAGGATCAACCAAGAGTTAAATCAAGGACAAAACAGAAGGTAGATTATGCAGCTGTAGCATATTCTTGAAAAACATTTAACATGAGAAAATACTCAATTTTCAGTGTCAAAAAAGAACTATATAAAATTACACATGAAGTTGCACTGGAAAATAGAAACCTAGAGGTACAAACAAGGCAGTAAAGATGTGGGATAATAACAGACTGTTTTTGTCTTTTTCACACTGGCACCAAAGAACACATTACTTGTGCACACGAAGGCAGGGGAAGGGGAGGTGTAAAAACTGTTTGCAAACACTCCCCTCAGGTTTTTGCAAGGCCTTCGTAAACGGACTGAACCAATTCCTTGACGTGCAGCTGAACTGGAAAAACTCTGATGAAAATTATTTTAAGTAGGTGGGAGAACTATACTTAGCAACCCTATCCTTGCTTAAGTTTAAAATTAATAGCTACAATATTCAGTAAAATAGCAGTTTAAACCTGTACTAAAATAATGCTAAAAATAGTCCTGCTGCCTGAGCCAGAGACTTTTCCCAGTGGGAGACTTTTCAGGTTAAACACGAACGTTGGTGGAATTCTATCCCATCATTAAGGAAGGCAGTGGAAAATAAGGCATCTGCAACACTGCCTTCTGCTGCACCCAGAACGCAGGCTCAGACAAAAGGCAGCCCCTAGAAGCCCCAGAGCCTGCAAGAATTAACCACTCTCTCCACTGTCACCTCCTAGAATATTGAGGGATCTCTTATTGCCTGTCCTCAAGGTATCCTATCCAACAGTGCTCAGAGCAAAACTGCAAAAAAAAAAAAAAAAAAAAAAAAAAAAAAAAGCGGTTTTCATCAGCTGAAATAAAAATGCTTTAGCATGATGTGTGGGCCAGCAGCAGCAAACACAGAACAGGTCATTTTTAAGAGCTACTGCTTGTCCTCAGCTGATGGGTCTTGCTTAGAAGACTACCCAATCTAACGTGGACCTGTACCACTGTCCCTAGAGCTCTAAGCCTGTACTGCCCAAAGCCATTAGCCAGATGTGCCCGCTGAGTACATGGAATGTGTCCAAGTCCAAATGGAGATGTGCTCTAAGTGTAAAATACCAGATTTAGAAGACTTGATGCAAGAAACCAAAATTCTCAAATTATCTATCGGTTACGTAACATATACTGGATTAAATATTAGAATGAATTGTACTTGCGTCTTGTACTTTTTAAAAGATTTTTTAAAATATCTTTGAGAGAGACAAAGCAGGAGTGGGCAAGGGGCAGAAAGAGAGGGAGACAAAGAATCTGAAGCAGGCTGCAGGCTCTGAGCTGTCAGCACAGAGCCTGATGTGGGGCTCGAACCCATGGACCACGAGATCATGACCTGAGCCTAGGTAGGTCGCTTAACCGACTGAGCCACCCAGGTGCCCCCGTTTCTTATACTTTCAATGTGGCTACTGGAAAAGGTACACTTGCATATGGCTTGCACTGAAATTCCACTCAGCACTGTCAGCCATCAAGTCCTTACTTCAAGGGTGCAACCCATGTGACGGCCCTGTTCCCCTGCTCATGGGCGCCCCCCGCCCCCCCCCGCCCACAGAACAGTAGCCCCACTAGAACAAGACTCAGTGGTCTTTTCCACAGCTAAACTCTCAGCATCTAGAACCCAGGGTATGCACCCTCACACCATTAAATTGGCCGTGAATGATGAGCGATAGAAAGTGAATAAAGCACAGCATTCATCACTTATGCATGGCAGGGCTGCTCTTAAGACTTTGGGTGTGACAGTCTTTCCTCGCAAATTCATTCTTTCTCCCTACCTGCCGCCACACAGGTCCGCCCATGGAAGGGCTGGTGCTGGATGAGAGCCCAGTTCTAAGCCTGACCCAGGAATTCTGAGCTCAATCATGGCAGTTTCTGCAGACCTCTGCTTTCAGAAAGAAGTTTTCTTCATGTTGAAATGTTAAGCCAAGATCCACCCCCCCACCTCAAAATGGCTTCTGTCCCCCATGGCACCAAACTTGCCCCTACTCATCTGCCTTCCTAGACTGTTTTAAAAGCCAACGGAGGAGTCAGGTCCACCTCCACCTCGAAGGAGGCCCCCCACTCAAGCCTGTATTCAATACCTCAGCCTGGAGGGGTCCCCAGGGCACCTCTGGTAGCTCTGACATAGGAGCCACACAGCTGCCAAAGAAAACCGAGGGCCTCGAGCACAGCAAGCTGCTGGTCCCCACCAAGTGCTCTACTCCACACTCTGCACAAACCCAGGCTCCGGGGCCTTCCCGCCCAGCACACCACTCACCGATAGAGGGTGAGCTGGTTTCTCTGGGTCCTCTGCTACACTGAGAGGACTGCCAACTGGGTTTGGGCAATCATGTGGATTGTGGGTGTTGGAAGACACAACCCCAGTGACGATGGCCTGCAGACACGGCGACCCTACACTCCCACATAAAACCCAGAGGGTGCTGGACACACTGAGCCAGCGAACCAACCAGAAGCCAGGGTTGTACTAAGATGCGCTCTGCCATTATCCCACATTCTCCCCCATCCCCAGACCTTCTATGTAACCACCGCCCCAGTGAAAAAACCACCTGTTAGAATGCTGAACAAAACCAGGGATTAGAGAAGGGTTTGGATTTAAAAAATGAAAATCGAGACCCAGGTTTGGTAAGGATGACCTCTACCACTGCTCACAGTGCCATGTTCTAGAAGCCCACGGGTCTATGTTTGGAATTACTTCCAGTTCACACAAGCTGCTACGGTTTCCACTCCAAACCAATACTGAATATTATCCATAATGTCCCTTCTACGTAGCCAACAAAATACCTCATAGCTCTCAAAGTGCCTTTCTCGACTGGTCCAGGGTGTGAGTGGTTTGCTCACACGAATGCTGCCTCTAATTGTTATAAAGCACACGGTGCTCCCCAAAGTGCTTCAGGGGTGGCCTTTCGACTTCAAGGACACGTTTTTTTGATTTAGCAAAATCTTGTATTATATGGTAGAAATAGGTGAAGTTCCAACTACTTGGAACAGCCTACATTTCATTTATGGATGTACAGAATTCCGGTGGGTAATAACAAAATTAAGCCACAGCTCTCATCAAAGTGCAAAAGTTGGTTCTGGTTTGCTGCCCTAAGTCACTGAGCACTCGCTAGCCTTTCTCACAGCGAGGAAAAGCCAGCTGACTAAGCACTCTGCTGGTCTACACAGCCCCCGCTTGCACATTAATAAGCCTACTAGTCAATGCAAGCAAAATTAAAGGCACTTTTTCAATGACAACCCCTGAGAGGCTAAGGAAAGAATCAGTGTGGTTATAAAACCACAGTGGAATCATAAGAGAACTCCACCTAAATAGGGTAAAATTGAGTTTTTCAAGAAAATACGACATTTTTGAAAGATGGTATCTTTTCCCTGTTAAGATGTGAGACAGGGATACCATAAACTCTTGTCTGCATTCCCAGTGGCTCAGCTCAGATGTTACCTTTTCAATGAAACCACTTCTAACGGTTCCAGCTTAAAACAGAATTTTCCCTGCTCTGCACTCCCACAGCACCATGTCCCTGGATGGATACTTCAGAATGGCTTCATATTCCTTAAGACTGGAATATTCAGGACTGTAGCGGCCTCATGTCTGCAGCCGACTTTCAGACCCTGTGGCATGAGCATGCGCGTGTGCACACGTGTATGCGTACCTACGAGTGTGTAGAAGGGGGATGGAGTAGGCACGCCCGCCATCTGTAGGTCCAGTTAAGAGCAACACAAACGTTCACAGCGCCGTTCTCTCAAATTTTGTCGGTTTAAACAGCTTCAGAACAAAACTAACGTGAAAGGAC
Organism: Lynx canadensis; assembly: GCF_007474595.2. Taxonomy (NCBI): domain Eukaryota; kingdom Metazoa; phylum Chordata; class Mammalia; order Carnivora; family Felidae; genus Lynx; species Lynx canadensis. The sequence goes on from NC_044316.2 coordinate 47,662,736, forward strand.
ACAACAGGCACTCAGTCACTGGTTGTTGAATAACGAACCGGTATAGTTTTTGATGACCACATGGCCATTTAGTGATAGAGTACAGCAGACTGGACATTTTCCATCCAGAAAGCAATGAGGCACCCACCACCAGGCACCGTGGGAGATGCAGGGAATGGAACCTCCAACCAGCCTCTGCCCCGGAGCCCAGGGAGCAGCAGTTGCCCACAGGGAGTAACGAATGCCCCAGGTACTCTGATGGGGCAGGTGGGAGGTGAGGTGGGAGGAGGGAAGGGCCCGTCTTCTCTTGGAGGAAGAAAGGGGCACTCGAGTAACACATCAGAAGCAGCCAGTACTTGGGCAATGAACAAGACAAGTGAGTGAACCACAAAGTATGTGTGTGAAGGTGGAATGGGTGCCTTGAAGCACCCAGATGTTGCCCCTGTGGGGGTCACGGGCTGAGCACTCCCGACAGTAGACCAGAAGCCAACACAGAGGGGATCGGTGGCATTCTCCTGCTCACTGCTCCGAAAGCTCCATTCCAAGACCCCGGCACTCGGGCCACAGATCTTGAGCTACAGACCACCAAAGTGCTTGGCCAACGCGGTGGAGAGTGGAAAATGCCTGCAGAGTCCTGTGAGTACTTTTAATTCCCTACTGAAAGGCTGGCTCAAGAATCGTCCAACAGATCCCTCACCTGGGAGATCCCTTCTCACCTCAGGAACAGAGCCCACCGGAAGGTCACAGCTGCTTACCCCCCCCCAGAGGCTAAGCTCCTGAAAGCTTTGCTTAAAGTCTCGAGTGATGGAGGAGGCCACGGGAGCTCCTGTACAACTCCTTTCGAAGACCCCACAACAGGTCACCTGAATAAGCAGCGGCTCAGGGAAGACCTTTCCGAGAACAAAGCTGGGATTTCATCACTGAAATGTCAATAGGATCACTCCTGGGAAATTCGGAGATCAAGGTTCACGGCCTTTCCCCTACGCCCTCCACAAAAATCACCGCAGGCCCTGTTGACAACGCAAACATCTGTGGAAACAGTTCGGCTTTTTTTTTTTTTTTTTTTTTTTTTTTTTTTTAAGATTAAAAAGCAGTGTTCCTTAAACAAAAAGCTGAGTGGGAGTCGACTGATTCAGCTTTTTGTTGGCTCAGGGATAGCTCTTGAAAGTTCTTTCTCATAACCCAGTTTCAGCTATTGTAGCCCAAGGAGACCAGGAATGCTCAACTATCAATATGAATGTTTAGGTCACATTTATATATGTACACATATACACACACACACACCCAGTATCTGGGGATGCTCAAATCTTGCAAAATAGTCTGTCCTTCATGATTTTATACTGTTCCAAGCAACTGATTTTCCCTTGGATTATTTACAAACAGATGAGCCATTATTCGTGTGTACTCTACATAAATAAACTTGTATTGGACTTTCTGCAGAAGACTGTGAAGACTGCATACACAAATCAAGTTTTGGGGTCCATGCACGTCAAACAGATGACCACTTTTAAGCCTGATAGCCTGATCACAGAAGGTGGTGACCCTATACCACCTTCGCTTTTTGACCGCGATCTGCAAAGCAGCAGTGACCTGCTCCCAATGGGACCAGAGCACCGCAAAGCATAGTTGTGCCAGGCACACCACTCACACTCAACCACCATGGCTCACTCGGTGATGACAGTCATCACGACAATAGAAGAGGACCTTGAAGGTGGTACCTGCTTGTTTCCCGAGGACTCGGTAAGTACTACCCTAGTTTTACATTTACGTTTCCTGTTCCTCACAACCCTTGGGAGGTACCCCTCTGCAGAGGGGGATACTGAGGCAGAGACCGTGCAGGTCTCAAGGCTGAAGAGTCCCCTCCCCTCCCCCACCAAGTCTAGCCGAGGTCAGCTATGTTCCTCACACATGCTATGCTGCAGAAGGAGGCCGGTCTCTAGGGAGGCACAGGCCCAAGGTGAGCTACATACCTCTCTTCCTTCCCCTCCCAGCCCAGCCTTCTTATACAAGTGGAATTCAATTCCACAGACCTTTCCCTGAGCACCTTCTATGTGGAGGCCTTCTGATGGAGGTCTCTGGGAGGATGTGAGCAAAAGAAAAGCAGCTATGATCTCAGGTTAACTGCATAGGTGTAAGCTGAATGGGAGGGTGCCACGTTAAGACTGTTGCAATACACAAAGCCGTTTCTCCAAAATCAGGATGGTCACATCAATGGCTTAAATGAATATCACTAGGAATGTCCACCAATTCACTATTTGCCCATGCCTTTTTTTCCTTTCACCTCTATGTTTACTTCTTTGTAACATCATCCATTTCATATTAAGTACAGTATCCTCTGGTTATTCTTCTCAGGTCTTAAAACATGAGGTCACTCTCCCCCCCAGAGGCCAATGGCATTGTGAAAAAAAAAAAAAAAAAAAAAAAGCAAGACAAGGCTCTGAAGTCTGAGGATTTGACACACCACCTCTGTATGACCCTGGGCAAGTCACTGTTCCTACCTTGACCTCAGTCTTTTGCAGGTGGGGGGACAATGCAGTTGCCCCACAGTGCAGGTTCTGACAAACCCCAGGGGCCCATGAACCCCCTTACCAGGCATGCACTTTTGTGGGAGTACATGGTGTGCATTGTTGCAGGGAGAGGGTCCTAATGTTCAAGTTCCGCAACAGAACTGTGACCAAGAGGTTAATACTGACTCGAATCTCTAAGGTCTAATCTGCCTCGCAAACTCTTAGGTTCGGTTTAAAAAAAAAAAAAAAAAAAAAAAACAAAAAAAAACCAAAGTCTGATTCCACAGAGAGCTAAAACTTCACCTCTCCCCCTCCTTCCTTCCCCACCCCCCACAGCCTCTACGGGTCACTATGTGGACAGTCAAGGAAGCTACCAGCAGGGACTTCACTCAGACCCAGGGACTTCAGCATCCTGTGTGCCCCCCATTCCTGCTGCCCTGTGGTCCCCTCTTGCATTCTCTGGCACAGAGGTTTTCTGCTTCACTACTTGAGTCCTGAAATAACCTGATTTCAAGAGGCGGCTAACTCCACACCAGGGAAGGAGATGATCGATGAAGGAACAAGGGTCTAGACACCTTAGAACAGAACCAGTCCTGGTAAGGAGCCAGGGGCAACACAACGGAGTCAGAGCTCTGTGGGAGGTCAGGTGGAGCCCTCTGGAAGGTCTGCAGTACAGGCCAGCTGCACGCTCGCTGCCCTATCAAGGCTGGCTCTGACTTCCTGTCCACCTCTGCCCTGCTCCTGGGGCTCCCACACAGGACTGCACCGGGAGCCCCCAGGCTTGGAGGGAACCAGCGAGGGGTAACTGTCAAGCAGCCGCGAGGTCAAGAACAGCCAGGACTACTACCACCTCACCGTCCTTGGAGAAGCCACTTTCCCACTGACCCTGCCCTCTTAGTACTGCAGGAAGGTCAAAGCGAAGCGTGCCCTTGTCCGGACTATCGGGAGTCTCCACAAAAAGGAAAGGGAGGTCACCAACTCCAGGAGACGGACACACTCCCAAGATGCCAGGTGCCTCCAAAGCACTGCCAAGATCCCCTGCAGGGGCCTCACTCCCTCCACTCCCTTTCTAGCCGCCCCCTGCATCAGTCCACCTGATGAGACTGACAGCTAACAAGGCCTCACCACAGGCTGCAAGCAGGAAGCTCAGTTCCTCTACCACTCAGCAGGAGACTGTGCATCGAACTGTGGCCAAGCGCTGCACCTGCCCCTGACCCCACCCAACGAGAAGCCAAGTTCTCAGAACAGTTTTCCTGTTGGACCACAAGCTGATGTCAGTCATCCAAATGGGTCTCCACATTGTTCATCAGACCGGATGTACCTGCTCAAATGCAAATGTCAAGCCACATTAAACACACAGAACATAACCTTTACTCTTGTCCGAGCACTTTGTATCCAAACAGTGAGGGAGCAAATTTCAACCACAAGTCCAAAGACCATGGAGATTCTTCCCCTTTCCTTAATTCTTCCACGGGCAAACTGTAAAGCACACTCCCCACACCGGCACTTTTAAGAGGTGTCATTATGTCGTCAAAACCAGAGATAAGTAGCCAGAAGTAATGAATAAACTTGCTTTCAAGACTTAGGTTTAAAATAAAAACAAGAACAGGAAACTGCCTTTCAAAGATCACAAGTTTACTTAGTGGTAGAGTAACTCAGGGCAACATTTGCATAGGGCAACTGGGAATACCCATCAAGATTTGAGTTGCACTTTTTTTTTTCCCCCAACTAGCAATCCAACGATTTGCTTTTAGGAATATATTCCTAGGCGTGCAAAGACGTACACAGCCAGGGCTAGAGCTGACTGTTACTGAGCACTTGCCGTGTCCCAGGCATTGTTCCAAGTGCATATCCATTACCTTTTTTGCTACACATAAAATCCACCCCCCCCCCCATTTACAGAGTAGAAACCAGAGGCCAAGAGCAGTAAGGTAACCTGTTCGAAGCAGGTAAAGCCACGAATTCAAACCCAGGCAGTCCAAGGATGTCACTACAGCTCTGCTTTAAAAGTCACAACCCACCATGGAAGTTGTGTTCAGCAGGAAACAATTATAGCACATCCACATAATTGAACACTACTGACCATCACAAAGCTGCATCTCTGTGTGCAGAGGTGGAAAGAGGTCCAAGATCTTTACTGTTAGTGAAAAAATCAAGTTGCAGAACTACAGGCTATGCTGTAAGTTAAAAACAGTAAAAGAAACGTCAAAAGCAAAATTCTGAAAAAATCCACAAGAGAAGTCAATGGAGGTTACAGCTGTGAAATGGGCCTGTGGCAAGAGAAAAAGGTTTTTTCCTGTTTTGTACCCTTCCTTTTTTTTTTTTTTTTTTTTTAACATCAGAGGGACATGTTTGTTTTATATTTTAAGCATGTTCTTATTTTTTGAATTTTTTTGTTTATTTTGAGACAGAGCTAGAGAGAAAGAGACAGAAGGTGAGCAGGGGAGGGACAGAAAGAGAGAGAGAAAAAGAATCCCAAGCAGGCTCAGCACTGTCAGCAGACAGACCGATGCAGGACTCAAACTCATGAACTGTGAGATCATAACCTGAGCCATAACTAAGTCAGACACTTTTAACTGACTGAGCCATCAAGGTGCCCCAGATGTGTTTTTGTAAATCAAAACGTATAGCTTACCAGTGATAACACACAGTAAGGAAAATGGCAGAGCCCAATAAAGCAACGTGACCAAAATCCCACGTGCTTAGCCATCTGATTCTGAAGTGGCTAATCCCAGGTTTAAGTCTTACACCCGATTCCCATAAAAATGACAAAAAACACGGTCTTCAAATATCTTCTGTAGTGAATGTAAGACTATTCAGAGCAATTTAAGTACTTGATGCAATGCTTTTTCCTGACTTAAAGTATTTTTAAAAAAAATTTTTCCAACATTTATTTTTGGGACAGAGAGACAGAGCATGAACGGGGGAGGGGCAGAGAGAGAGGGAGACACAGAATCGGAAACAGGCTCCAGGCTCTGAGCCATCAGCCCAGAGCCCGACGCGGGGCTCGAACTCACGGACCGCGAGATCGTGACCTGGCTGAAGTCAGACGCTTAACCGACTGCGCCACCCAGGCGCCCTTAAGTATTTTTTTTAAATAATCTCTACTTGGCAATTGAACTCACAACTCTGAGATCAAGAGTTGCATGCTCCTCTAACCAAGCCAGCCAGGTGTCCCTGGTCTTTCTTATTTTGAACTCTAGGTTGATGGGCAGAGGAAAGTTGCGAAAGAATCCATGAACCTAGGATAAGGAATGACCCACACTGTGTTTGTGAACAGTCCCAGTCTACAGTCCCTGCCCCAACTGCACTATATATCACATGGCTCTGTGTGTGCCCTGCTAAAATAAATCAAAATAGCCACGTTTCTCAGAAAGCTACACGAAACAAGGTTTACAAAGTCAGAGGAAGAAGGCAGAGTCAGCAAAATCCCAGGTCAGACATTTACTTGCACATCCCAGCACCAAGATGAAATTAAGATGTTGAAAGAACTGAAAAAGCAGATGTCTTTACTAAAAAAAAAAAAAAAAAAAAAAAAAAAAAAAAAAAAAAAAAAAAAAAGTCATTTTCCAACAAATATTTAAAGAAACATACTTGGAATGGTTCCCCTCTCCCTTCCCATAGAGGAACCAAAACATTATGAAAGATCTTTTTCCCCAAAAAAGACCTAAATCTTTTTTCGTAAGAGCTAATTTATTGCTATCCCTCTATTCCTTACTCCATCAGAAAACACGAGAAACTCCCTTCTCTGACAATGGGTTAAGTCCAGCCCTAGGACAAATCAGTTCCATAAAAGAGGTTTCCTACTGACAAGGTGGGGGTTTTGTTTGTAACCAATGCTTCAACGTCAAATAACTCATAACCAAGGCCACAGGTCCATCAAAAGGCAAATGTTCAACCATAATTCTTTCATCATTTCGGTAGAAAATTATACTCCAAACCATACGGTGTGGCTATCAATTTATTCACTGATCTTTAGTACGTGATTATTGACCGTCCTGTGCACCCAGGAAATACACTAAGAAATGCTACAGAGAGCTCAGTGCCCTATAAAATGTACAACTACAGGGTTCAGTGTAACCAGCCCTACATTTTACCTCAACATTATAACTTTAATCATTTCAGAAAAAACTGTTTTGCTTTCTTAGAATTTGACCTTTTCCAGGAGGCTTCAAATGACTGGTTCTTCAGAAAATCCTCTAAGTTGAAACTATCGTATTTTCTTAATAAATTTCCCTGCTGTCAGCATAGGCATTCTACTCACCTATGTCATAATCACCTTGTTGAATAGACAGTTGTAGAATAGCTTCTGATGCTACTCATCACTGTAAGGACAGTGACACTCAAGCTGTGGGAGAGAAGACGTCTCACTTGAAAAACACTTTTTTTTTTTTAGGTTTATTTATCTTGAGACAGAGAATGTGCACGCATGCACAAACAGGGGAGGGGCAGGGAGAAAGAATCCCAAGCAGGCTCTGCCCGCTCCATCATGCATAGAACACGATGCAGGGCTTAACCCCACAATCCTTGGATCATGACCTGAGCTGAAACCAAGAGGCAGACACCCAACCAACTGAGCCCCCCGGGCACCCCTGAAAAGCACATTTTAATTTTCCCCCTAAACATTGACTCTCTATACTGGCAAGAACACACGCCAACAGGAAGCCCTTTCATCGATCACACCATGAAATTGGTACCATGCCTTTGGAAAGCAGTTTGGAAATATTTCCCAAGAAACTTTTAAAAATCTATACCCCCCCTTAGAAAAACTAATGTGAACACCTGTCAATCCTACCTTCAAGAAATAATTGCCAATTCAGAAAAAGCCAAAAGCACAAAATTGCTCATTATAGGTCATTCCCAAGGGCAGTAAATTAGAATATTTGCATTACAGAAACACGGGATGCCAAGTCTGGAAGACCATTTTGCAACCCTTAGGTTACTACGTAGTCAGCATCATTAGAGTATAATGTTTACTCAAAGTATCTAGAAGTAAATCCATATATGCTCTTATGTACACCTGCATATAAAGTGAAAAATATACCAACATAAAGCAAATTGTGTTGGAGAGATTCCTGTTGGATTTGTTCCCCCTCAGCACTACTGGCATTTGGGGCTGGGCTGGTCTTGGCGCTGGGATCTGCGCTGTGCATCTAAGATATTGAGCAGAGCCCCTGCCTCCACCCCGTAGAGGCCAGCAGCATGACCCCACCTTCAGTTGTGACAATCGACACGGTCTCCAGACATTGCCAGATGTCCCCGAGAAAGCAAAATCACTCCCAGTTGAGAACCACTAAGTTTAAGCTTTTTTTTCCCTTCTATTTTCTCATTTTTCTGTTCTTTCCATATATTGCAGTACTTGTTTTCAAGTAAAAACAGAAGCTAGTATTTAATGACTTAGTCTTTATTCAAAGCCGAAAGCCATCCCTTGAGCACACTGCCCCCGTCAACACAAGACGGGGTGGATCTCTTCCCAACCCGCAGCCCATGGCCTTCCCCACAAGCATAGCCCATCCATCCGGCCACTCTGGAGAGCCTTGGCCTCCACGTTTCCCCCCTACACCAAACCAGCTCTCCCAGCCGAGCCCTTCCTTGCTGCACACATTCCTTCTGCAAACACATCCATGTCTAGAAGTTTCCGTATGCAGATTAACAGAAGAGCCAAAGCGTCACAGTCTCTCATACCATTTGGCACTTTGCTGTCATAGGTCCTCGGAGCACCTTCTGAGAAACCGTGACAGGCCTCATCACATAAGCCTGCATTTCAGAAGGAGCTTCGAATCCTCTCCCGAGGACTACAGAATACCACAGACAAGAACAGAAGAGGATTTTGGCTGCCCACATGTTGCTGCTTTGGAGACCACAGGTCAGAGAGAAGTCACAACATAATTTAAGATGACAGCAAAATAACTTGCTCTGTTTCTTAGAACCCAGCCAGCAGAAGGAGGAGGCTGAACTAGGACCGTGGGGATGGGGGTACATTTCACTCTAACTTCTTCATGTGCTGGCAAATCCACATCCACTTTTCTTCTCCACACCCAGGAGTTACATCTCACCTAGTAAATCTGCTCGAGGGCTTGTACAAGGAATCCACTCTGACCTCACGCTACTTCCGTGACCTTATTGTCCAAGCCTTTCCCTCCCCTCATACCTGACACCCCTCCGGCCCTCCTCTCCTCAGGCTGCGTTCCCAGCAGTCAGGTCTGCCTGGCTCAATGATGCCCACGGGCTCATCACCTAAAACCTTCCACCAGGTGAGTTCATTACCTCTAGCAGCCCCCCCAACCCAACACACCCTCCCTGCTTCCCTAGACTAGGAACTCCCTGAGGACAGAGACAGAGCCCCAAGTTACGAATGTGGACTTGTAACTGGCCACAAGCCATCCCTATACAGCTCCTCACACATTCACACCTTCTGCCACGTTTGGGCGGAAACAGAAAAAAAAAAATTTTCCCGAGGCTTCTTAAGAAGGAACAAACAAATGCCATCCCAGGTGGGGTTTTTATGTTTGTTTTTTTTGTTTTGTTTTGTTTGTTTTTGCCTGTTTGGGTTTGCTTTTAACCATCACTGGTGTTGTTTGTGAAAGCCTTAGCAACATCTCATCCCTTAAGATGTTTTAAGGGCAAGGAACTTGACCCACCAATCCCTTCTGCCACCTGACTCTACAATTGCCTTTCACGAATCTAGAGTATTACAACTAAGGGAAAAAAATAGGTTATGAAACAATGAAAACATTATTAGCCTTATCTCATTATTTGTAACCGTCTATTAGTTGCTTACTGTGGGCAAAAGTAATTAACACATTTATACATTTGAAGACTTCTATGGCAGAGTGTTTAACACGAGTAGTGATTATGCTGGTGATTTAACGGCATACTAGAAATATTAAGAGAAATAAAAGGGATATTTAATAAGCACTTACTGAGTATTTATTAAGCATCAGGTTCTATTCTAAGGCTTTTAATCTATCAACTAACCCTCACAACCACCCCATGAGGTCTGTACTATTAATTCCATTTTTATAAAGGCCATCATGAAGAACCTGAGTAGGTGTGTGACTTCCTAATTTAAACTGTACGGAGTCTATTTACATATCTCAACTTAAGTATAGGCATACAAGTATGGGCAGACAACCAAGTTTTTCCCATGAAGTCAAATCTCTTAATTCCCTACGAAGCAGCCCACATGAATCTTTACATTCTTATTTCTGCTCTATGTGCTTCTTGAATGGCTCACTGGGAGCAAGGTCCAAACACTTCCTAAACTGGATTGTGACTTAGTAGTCAGCTCGATTTCAGAAGCAAATAAGACAGGGGCATTTATTTCTTCAAAACACTAAACCTATAATTTTGTAGGGATTTTAGTTGAGTTTTTAGGGTTTTTTTGTTTTTGTTTTTGTTTTTGTTTTTTAGTACAGCAGACACGATTAGTTTCGGGTATACAACACAGTGATTCAACAGCTCTACACATACTGACTGCAGGGACAGCTACCATCTGTCCCCATACAATACTTACAGTACCACTGACCGGATTTCCCTATGTGGTGCCTTTATTCCCATAGCTCACATCATAACCGAACACCTGTATCATCTCCTCTTCACCCGTTCTGAACTATCAAGCCATGAAAAAGACACGAAAGGAAACAAATGCACAGGACTAAGTCAAAGAAGCTCATCTCGAGGTTACGTACTGTAGGTGTCCAATCCCATGACACTTGGTTGGGGGTGGTGGGACTACAGAGACAATGAAAGGCCCATCGTTTCCAGGGAGCAAGGGATGAGTAGGCCAAGAATTTTTAGGGCAGTGAAAATATTCTGAATGATACCGTAACAATGGACACCTGTCATTACACATTTGCCCACACCCACAGAACATCCAACACCAAGAGTGAACGGTAATGTAAACTATAGACCTTGGGGGAATTAGGATGTGTCCATGTAGGCTCGTCATTGTAACAAACGCACTACCCTGGCGGGGGAGACATTCATTGTGGGAGAGGGCTATGTGTTTGTGGGAGTAGGGGACAAATGGGAAACTTCAACCTTACATTTTTTTTTGAACAATTCTAAGTTCACAGAAAAATTATTTCTTGAGGCAGCTGAGTGGCTCAGTTGGTTAAGCATCCAACTTTGGCTTAGGTCATGATCTCATGGTTACTGAGTTCAAGTCCTGCACTGGACTCTGTGCTGACAGCAGGGAGACTACTTGAGTGTCTGTGTCCTTTCTCTCTGTTCCTCTCCCTCTCTCAAAATTAAACTTAAAAAAAAAAGTAGGTCTTTGGAGGAATGAGGCACACAGCCCCTTGCGGCAGTCTGAACTCAAGCTCTGGACTGGCTTGGTACGCCTTCCAACATCTTCACAGTCCTGGTCACGCAAGGCTTCTTGGCCTATGTGCCAAGCAGAACCAGTGGAGAGGGGAGCCTTACCTTCCCCTTCCAGTGTGCACTCAAGCCCGGTCTGCTCTCAGCACACCCAAGGTAAGGACCCCCCCCCGCCCCCCCCCTTTCTCCTCTATGTCCACAATAGTTTATCTGACCTACATCTGTATCTCACACTGGAGCCCAAAACCCAGAGCTCATCCAGCAGACCGCCTGTTCTCCTCCCCTTCCCCCCTTCTGCCACCTGTGCCAACCTCACCCACAACGTTTAGCTTTTTATTGGTCTCTGCATCCTTTCTACCACTGCCAGGTTTCTTCTCAAATCTGAACAGGAGTAGCAAGAGGTGGGCTTGCTACACATGCAGATTCCTGGGCCCCAGAGATTCCAATCCAGCAGGTCCTAGCAGGGACCACAGAACTGACGTTTACATCAAGCAGAGGCTGCCAGTCCTCGGACCCTATCCCTGAGGACAGCCAGTATACAGCACTGTGCCCAACGTGCAGAAGTCCATAAAATGTGCACTCAACAAGGAAATCTTGGCAGAGATCACAAATCAGGTCTTACAAGCCCTCTAGCCCTTCAGTATCCATGTCCTAAGTGGATCTTCACAGCTCAACACATCAGCAAGGGAGGTACCAGTAACCCCTTTACTGCCGAGGGGCAAATACACAACATGCTGGGTCCACATGGTTCCAACGAGCAGGGCAAGCCCAGGAAGCCGGGAACTAGAAGATTCACCCGAGCTCCTCTGAGCCCCTGTATCTCCTCATTACATCTGTTTTCTCCCAACTTAGCATCTCCCTGGCAGATGACCTGAAGGCTCTAACAAGTCCCGAGGAAACCCGATTTTAAAACTGGTTAAGAGGGGCGCCTGGGTGGCGCAGTCGGTTAAGCGTCCGTCTTCAGCCAGGTCACGATCTCGCGGTCCGTGAGTTCGAGCCCCGCGTCAGGCTCTGGGCTGACGGCTCAGAGCCTGGAGCCTGTTTCCGATTCTGTGTCTCCCTCTCTCTCTGCCCCTCCCCCGTTCATGCTCTGTCTCTCTCTGTCCCAAAAATAAATAAACGTTGAAAAAAAAAATTTAAAAAAAAAACCTGGTTAAGAGAACACACACACACACACACACACACACACACACACACACACAGGAATTGCCCCCGCTTCCCAGAGCTTTAACATTAAAAGCTGTTCAACAAGCATGTGGCTTACACGGACCATCTGTAATACGGTAGATGTGAGACCCTTTCCCTGAAGACTTCAACTAGCTTCACCAAGAGGTCATCAGCTAATAGAGCAAAATGCACACAATAAAAAGACCAGCCATAATTACCACTGGCCAGGATCCTGAAACAGCAGGACCAGAGAAGTACAACCCATCCATCACTGTACAGCCCTGAATGATCACACGTCTTCAGCTAGCAAGTTGAACGGAAAAGTGCCTGTGGTGAAAGGCAAGCCAGGGCCCTGCAAGTCTTTGCACATTCAGGTGTTTCCAGGCCATGGGTCATAAATATCCATTAACCAGATCTGGGCACTTCCTTTTTTGGAAGTGCCTTCAGCTACAACTCCAATGACCACACTCTATTCCCTCTCTTCTCCAAAACACCTTCTGGGTTGTCTCCTGCAGAGCCAGGTTTCTCCATTCGATGGTTAACACTTCCATGAAACCACACTCGCCTCGAGGCCACACACACGAACAGTCAGTGCAGCAGGAATGTACCTGACAGGTGCCAGCGCTTGGCACACACTCAGGAAAATGGCAATTGTAACGTCATGCAATTCCTTTCCTTCCCTGAAGACCAGAATCACAGACCGGGAATCCCCACACACCCCGGAATCCAGCTCCTTTTACCATGTCATCCTGGACTTGTTTGCTTAATTCAGGGCACAGAGGTGCCAAGGGGACCCGAGGGATGAGGCAGGAAATTAGACAATGGCAGCTCCTTCAGGCTGGACCAGTACCATGGTAACGGGCAAGCGGCCCCGTGAACAGCAGAGGTGATGGAGGCGATGTCCCCACGACCTCGAGAGAAACGAATCCAGGAGGACAAACAGGCCTTCAGTCTCTGATGAGGACAAAGACCTCAGTGCTCCTCCACGAGGGAAGAGGAAGCCACACCCAGCACACAACAGCAGGGACAAGGCAGGTCCTCAGGGTGAGGGAAGCTGGCTCCAGTGGAGAGAGGTGGAGGCAAAAAGAGGCTTGAAACAGCAAAGCCCAGGAGGGAACATGGGGAGCTGTGCCTCACACAGGCAGCAGAGCCCCCTCCTCCAGCAGACACAGACCTGTCCCCATGACCATGGAGGACATACACCCAACGCAGAAGGCAGGGAGGCAAGAGAAGTGCTGGCCTCCCCAGTACCGCAGTCCAGCCTCCACCCCTCCCTCTGGAAAAGAAGCCACTCAACCAGGAAGCGCTGGGCTCCTGATTAAAGGCCGGGGTGTCAGCTGATTACACGGTCCTCGGGTTTTTAGCATCAGATCTACAGCCAAGCCTGGACGGCTTCACTGGTTACAAACCAAGAGATAACCTCCCTCCGTCACGGCATAGAAACGGATCATGACAACACGAGGAAGGATTTCCGTGGCACCTTCCCCATGGCAGTTAATCACTTTGGCTTCTCTGTGATGCCCTCCGAGTAAATCCCTCCAACACCCAAGCAATACGAACAGCCAGCTTTACACGTTCAGAAAGCCACTGGAGGATTATTTGTTGGTTTACTTAACAACTGGCGGTTGGGGAACAATGAGAAAGTTCAGAGCAGCAGAAAAACAAAACCATGCTCTTACCAATTATTAGAGACATGTTGCTGTGTGTCTTCACAGGCCTTTAAAGGTCTACACATTAGTGTAGGCACAACATCCCAGGACAGTGAAAGCACCAGAACTTCAGAGGCCACTTACAGGCTGTGTGACCCTGGGCAAGTCACTTTCCTTCTCTGGCCACATGTCCAGAAAATAGGGATACCACCACTTCAAACTCAAAGGTTTAGTGAGGATGAAAGGATACATTGTAAGAAGCAATCAGTAAATGTCAGCTGTATTATGTGCTTACCATGTTCCTTAACCAGTGTTCTCCTTTACCCATCTATCGAAAATCTTTCCAGGACCACAAATGGACTTCAACACTTTCAGTTAATAGCTGTGTATCTAACTGTATGTGGGGACCATAACTTAATCTACCTCCCTTTGCAGCCATCCTAGTTTTTGGTCATTTTTCCCTGTGACAGAGAACAAGGATGAGCACCCTGGGTTGTGTGTATCTTGGCTCGCCCACTCATTTCTTAGGGAAAACTCTCCAGAGAAAATTGCTGAGAAGAGACAGTCGACCCTTGAGCAGCATAGGTCTGAACTGTGTGGATCTACTGACATGTGATTTCTGTAGATAAACAGATTTCTATATAGACAGATACAGTACTTGTCAGGGTGCCTGAGTGGCTCAGTCAGGTAAGCATCCAATTCTTGATCTTGGCTCAGGTCATCATCTCAGTTTTTGAGTTCAAGTCCCACATCGGGCTCTGAGCAGACAGTGCTGAGGCTGAGATTCTCACTCTCCCCCCTCTCTGCCCTTCCCCTGGGGCTCATGCTCACTCTTGCTCTAATACAGATTTAAACGTTTTAAGGGAAAATATACCTTTTCTATTACTTTATTCTAAGAATATAGTATATAACACACATAACATACAAAGTATTTGTTAACTGACTTGTCAGTAAGGCTTCTGGTCAATAGGCTATTAAGTTTTTGAAGAGTCAAAAATTCTACTTGGATTTTCATTTCTACAGGGGTCAGCAACCCAATCCCTGCAGTTTTCAAGAATCAATGTACTTAATCATGTGGCAAAAAAAAGGGGGGGGGGTGGTGTATGTTAAGACTACATCTAACAAAGTCACAAAGGTTCAGCTAAAGGTTTCCTGAATTTTGCTTAACAGATTATCACCTCACAGGAAAGGGTACACGTATCACTGCTTACATTTTACAGAATTAGTGATTCACCAGTACACCCAAACATCTATGAATTTGGCTGTGAAACGTTCTCCTAATAAGCAGACCCAGTATTGAGATAAGTAATACGCGTGTATGCACACACACCTACCTCTTAGGTGGTTTCAGTTGGAGTTCTAATTTTGCAACTGCCAAGGAGCTTTAAATGCCCATGCATATAGAGGTCGGACTTAAAACATCTGGTCCACAGACCCCTTGGGGGCTCAGTGCAGATTCTGGGTCCCAACCAGACACATGGAGTCAGAATCTCAGCTGCTGGAGATGCATTTTTAAATGAGGCCCCTGGGAGATTCTCCAACACAGTAAGACCCAATAGGTGATCTTCATTGATAAATAATTACTGATGTCATGCACACACACAGCTTCTATCCACATTTCAAATCCTTCCAGCTTCAGCCTCTCAATAGAGCTTACTCTCTTAGACTTATTCAGATACTAATGACTTTAGAATTCTTGGTTGGATTCAACACGAAGTTTTAGACATCTATTACATGCCAGGTCTTAGGTAGGGACTTGCAAGACAGTCTTGTGCCCAAAGAACCACTTTTCACAAGAAAATCCATCTGGTTATGGGACACTATACCTGGAGATCAGGAAGAGTACCTTAAGGCCCTCTACTTAAAAATTCCATAATTTATTCATCATTTATCCAGCATCAATTGCTTTGATCAATATCTAGCTGAAGTCAGCCTCTGGCAATTAATTACCTTTAATAAGATATTTGGGGGATCCCATGTGTAAATTTCAATTCTGCTCTCATGGGTCTTCCCTCCCCACACTTTTGCTGTTTCACGAGGGAATCTCTGGACTTTAAGAACAATCTTCACAAGATCCTCCTAAGTACAAAGATCTCAGACCTTATTAAATGGGCATAGTCAGCGACGCTCATTAGGAGACAAAACCTTAGAGACGCTGCACCAGCAAGAGTATGATAAACCCTCGGCACTTAACAGGTTTACCTTGGCCTCCCTTTGGGCAAAATTCCTAATCAGTCAACAGAAGCTGAACAAAATCATCTGAATTGCAGGCAATACCCAGCTCTCACCCCATGAGCCATCTTCCACAACCTCGGAGAAAGAAGATACCAGTCAAGGATCAATGGGATACACTAGATTGGGATGTTTGACAAGGACAGGGAGCCAGCTAGCCAAACTCCCTTAGTTTTATATTAGGAAACAAAGGCTGGGAAACGAACTTTCCTCTGGGTCAGATGATTTGGGCCAGAGAGCAAGACCCACACCTTCCATCTGCCCCGTTCATCCTAAAACCAACTAAACCAACCAGGAGGCTCAGGAGTATTTTCTATTTGTATGGAACTTAATAGTTTTTAACGATGTGTTGACCTGTGTCTTCTCTTAAACACCTTCCCTCATATAAAGCAGCTCTCCATACACTATGAATGAGAAACACCAAAGAAATATGCCAAGGGATCTGCCACAAGTCCAAAGTCATTGCAGTGGTCAACAATTGAGCCTAGATTTTTCGAAATGCCCAATCAGCTTCAACAATTTAAACCAAATGCCTAGAACTCCATAAAAGAAACACCAAGATTATATGAACCTCCTTTTTTTAGACACATGTTGTGGCATAAATGCCACTGAGTGGACAGTTGGAGGGCTGAGTTCACAACACTGCCAATCTAGCCAGCTGGCAAAGTATCTCAGTCTTTCAGTTACTCATTCAAGTTACTCCCTGTGAAAGAATTAGACCTGTAGGGTGTTTCATAAATACAGGGAAGTCATCACAAGTGATGCCTCTTAAACTTAGCACGCAGTAAATTAAGCACCTTTTCTATACAAGAACCTTTTGCATACCATTTCGAATTACTCTGCATGCTTTTGAGTACTGTATTGCAAATTGGTATTATCTTCGTTTAGGAAATGAGGCACCATGACAAAGCTGAACACTGAAAACTTGCAGAGAACCGTAAGGCCAGCAAGGATGTAACTCACCTTTCAAACCTGGTTTTAGGAGACCACGAACTAGGTGTTGTGACCACAACAGGACTGCTTTTATTTAACACAGTCACTTATTTAACCAGGAGGGAAAAAACAGACCTTATGAAACCATTCTACTCAGTTCACTACCAGCTTAACAGATTTTGAAAGGTCTGAGCAAAGGATTTAAAATGGTATACAAAGGGCAAATCCCCACATTTCTAGAACTTCTAATTTTAAATTTGTTTTTAACTACTGTTTTTACATACGGCCATGGTTTTTACTGCGTATCTTTGTCACCTCTGCATTTGTTTCACAGCCTCTGGCTTCCAGACCATAATTTTTCACCTGTCTTCCACAGGCTACTGTCAACTCTTATCCACCAAGGTGACCAAGCAGGCTTTTTCTTAGCTCAGATTCTGAGCTGGGGAATTCTTGGCCAATGGCCCTGATATTTCCACAAAGAACACTGGGGCCCCTTTTGGCTTCCCTTGAACAGGTTTTTTTTTTGGTTTGGTTTTAACTCAACAGGGTCCTGTAAAAAAACAAAAACAAAAGGAACAAAAAAAACCCCTGAAATTTCCCAACTGTTTGCAAATTGGGAAAGCCATGTGTTCAAGAGATTAGTTTTGCCCTGTTTGCCAACGGGGGCAGGGGGATTGGGGGGGGGGGGGCAAGGAAGAGATCACTGGCATGACAATTCTTATTCTAGCAAGAATTTGGGATCTTTATTGTGCTTCTCAAGTCCTTGAATAATTTAGACAATGATTAAAATTTCTGCTATGAAGTGCTTTTTTAGGATGGACTTTTAGATCATGCCTATCCTTTTGTTTTCATCATCACACATCGAGCCAAGGGTCATAGAAATACAAGTGAGATTGCTGGCTGAGCGTGTCCCCATCCACCGCCTTCAAGACAATGGGCCAGAGGGGACAGGCTCCCCAAGTTCATCTCTCCCAAAGTCCAACAGCTTGTCCACCACCTCTTTAACATCCTCCCTCCCCTCTGTCCCCTGCTATCTCACTCCTTCAAATTCACGGCCTTAACCTTGACAAACTCCCTACAACTCATTCATATGCTCCATCAGTTAATGAGTCAGTTAAGGTCTCTCCAGAATTCACTATTTGCCTTTTCCCTGGTAGAAGAGAACGGCCAGCCCCCATCCACCCACTTCCAGCCTCAGTACCAGGCCCTGAAAATGAGAACGCAGAGGCGATTTATTTTTAATAAGGTAGTCAGGTGCACGGCACTAGAAAGGGCCTACCTGGGAAAGTTACTCAGGAAACAGTAAATTTTGCTTTCAAGTACCTTTCCCACCAATACAATCAAGGTTTTATTTATCGAAGACCTTCTGAAACCAAAAGCTTCAGAAGGATTTTTCCTCAGAAGTACAATAGCTACATCTTGAATAAAATATATAAAAAGGTCATCTGCGTTGACATCTAAAATTTCAACTATGTGATAGTTGTTTGTAATGTCTTAAAAAATGTTGACATAGTTTTATAACTGGGGAGATTAGGACCATCTGTGGGGATGGTTTCGGGGGTAGCTCTGTAGCTATCACAATGTTAATCATAAAGGAAACTTGGAAAGTACAAGGGTAATTCCCATCATGATACAGACACACAAGTAACAGATGTCTCCACATTTCTGACTATTCAGCAAAGAGCACAGGTAGCCACCTCAGATGCTTTCTGTAGGGAAGTAAAAAGCAGGACTACCGCATGACTATCAACACTCAATTCATAAGAAAAACCATGGCTCAGATAACATTAAATGGTGCATAATAAATCATTTATGTTAGGCTTTGGCATGCGTTTTATACTGGGCTTAAGTAAGTGTATGATAATCAGGTAGTATTAAACATTCATAAGTCTGTTTTCTCAGTAGATATACACTGAATAAAATCAATTTTCTGTCAAGGAGAATCATCTTCCTTTTAAGGAATATTTATTGAGTATTTAGGATTACAGGAGACTTATTCTAGTTACCACAAGGTATACTAAGAGTTAATCTATTGGGGAATGTAAATATCACAGTAAGGTAAGGGCAGAGCAAAAAACATCAGTAGAGACAGGAGTTCAGTGATTAAGACCATGAACTTACTGGTCAAATATATCCAAGATACACAAGATACACAACTTCCTCTGATGAAATGGAATTCCAGGAGATCAAGTGCTTAGTCCAGAGTTCAGGTCGTTCACTCACATCCTTTTCCCCCCTCCTCCTGCATTAGGCTTCTAAGTGGCCAGCAAAAACAGGTAAGCCTTTCTCCATCCTTCCTCTGTTCTTACAGGAGGCATTTCATACCAAGACTAATTATCCCATGGTCTTGCCCGATACATACCACAGACCCCCGCATGATGCTGACGTTGGAGACATTCCTCAAAGTGTGACCTCCTATTTCCAGTTGGCCCTCCCCCCACCACCAAAGCTTCAACTCCACTATAAAGTCAAGAACACATTCTAGGAACATCAAGATGTGAAGATAAACACTGCTATTAAGATTAGACCCCTCTTCTTTTCTCCTAAAGTTTAGGATATATTCACTTCTTATAGAAGAGGCTTACAGACAGACCTTTGGAAGTCATGAACACATGATGAAAACCACCACTCTGCAACCATCTGATGCAATTATGTTTTACATTCTTTGGTTCTGAAATAGTCTGCAAGTGGGAAATTATTTTCATAAAGGGTTCACTGAGCCACCCATGCAGGAGAAAAATCACATCGATTGGTTTAAAAATTAGAAAGTTCACTGAAGACCATGATGGGATGGAAAGTGGAAAGGAGAGGGGAAAAAAAATCCTGAGTGTGCACAAGAAGAAGGAGCAGCCATGGACCAGTGGAAACTTCTACATCAGGGAAAAGCTACCCCTCATCATGTCATAGTCAGCGGGCAGGCATCAAACTCTCCCTCCCCCCCACCCCCACGACATTCCCTACATTTCAACCACGTGGACTTCTCTCGCTATTCTTCTAGGTCTGGGGTCTTCCAACCTCTATGCCTGTTCTCTGCTCACATGGTTCCCTCTCCCCATGGGGCTACTTGTATGAAGTACATCCATTAAGACCAAAGTCAACTTATCCCCCTCAGTTCCCATTCTTTGGCTTAAAACCACTTTGGTTTGACCTCTCTGGTGCCATTTATCATGATTCGTTTTTTTTTTTTAATTTTTTTTTTCCAACGTTTATTTTTGGGACAGAGAGAGACAGAGCATGAACGGGGGAGGGGCAGAGAGAGAGAGAGGGAGACACAGAATCGGAAACAGGCTCCAGGCTCCGAGCCATCAGCCCAGAGCCTGACGCGGGGCTCGAACTCCCGGACCGCGAGATCGTGACCTGGCTGAAGTCGGACGCTTAACCGACTTCGCCACCCAGGCGCCCCTATCATGATTTGCCTTCTTGATTGCAGGTTGTTCCCTGGTCTGTTACTTGCATGAAATTGGTCATCTTTTAAAAGCCAATCCCTAGCCTGTCCATTTCCACATCTCTCCCAGCAGCCAGCACAGTGCAGAGCACACAGACTTTTTGAGAAATGGGCTTTATTGGAAGAGTGCTCCTTCTTAATGAATTTACTTAAAACACTATGAAGTCACTAAGTAGACAATTTGCCTCAAGAAGTCAGGATTTATTACTTATGGAATGTAAGGAGATCTCTTTACATCCAAAAAGCTAGCTATAGTGTTCTATTTAACAAGAATTTTTTTTTTTTAAAAATCTAAGTAAGGAAAGCCATTGCTTCATTTTTCTGGCTTCACAATGTTATTACTCAGTCACTGCCTCTTCTAAGATTCATTTCATGCCACTGCAATGGGAAGAGATGGCCCTGTGTAGAATACAAAGGTTGACTGAGCAAAACACCACACACGCCAAAGTAGTCATGCCAGGCTTTCTGGATGCCCTGGGCTGGCTGGCACTTGGTTTTGCAAGGTCTTTCACTCAAAACGAATATATCTGCAGAAGCAAAAGGAGTTTCCACATGAATGAGGATACAGCTTGATGGAATTGTTGGGCACATTTGGATGGTCTCCAACACATCAGATTTCTAGAATCTCTCAGAGCCCTAGGACACTCTCTCTCAAGAGGTTTGAGGAACCCACAAACCTGCAGGTACCATCCTAACTAGTGAGGGTAGAAAAATCCAATTCCCCATCAAGTCACAATCAAACTTGACCTATTGTATCCAGTGTACCAAGCCCATGAGGCACACAAGACTTGGTCTCTGCCCTAAGCAGCAGAGGACCAAGTAAAGGCATCCAACACCAGGCAGTTGTAACAGATGTACAGCAGAAACACTGGAAATTACGGAACAAAAGGAGTAAAGGACAGGAGAAAACACCCAGTCTGAAGAGTCAGGAGGCACTAGCCAGGCTGGAAGGGGGTGGAGGGTAGGGGTGGCATTCCACTCAGGAAGCAGCAGCAAAAGGTAAAGCTCTCAACTCCTTCTAGAACACACAGGGGGCGGATAGGAGAGGAGGTGCAGGTATAGCCTCTGCATCAAGGCTACGGGGTAACAGACCTCACACCTCCCCTGTGAACCAGATCCACCGGGCCGTTGAATCAAGGGGAGCAGGGAGCACTGCCTGATGCAGAGAACATGCTCAAAGACTGCCATGGTTATCAAGATTACTACATTAAGAGAGGTAGACCTGATTTATTTGCTCTCTTAATGAAAAGCTACAGTTTACCCATCTGTTAACACTACAATAGCAGTGACCACTTCAATAATAACTATTTGAAAAGCAGAAAAAATAACTGGGTACAGTCCACGTGCTTAGCTTAAAACAATAAAATTCTGATGTGCTCATCTCCAAAAAGAACCACAAAAGGATAAAGAGATTACACCTATTTTAGCCTCTGAAGTCTCAAGATCCAAAAAGGATGCTCTCAGCTGAACGGCTTGATGATATCTGGAATCCGAAATACAGTTAACGTGGAAAGACAAGTTCACTCAGACTGGTTCCTTCCAGGAACACATCCTGGACACAGCTAAGCAGCATTCAAGACCTCAAGTCCTGCAAATCATCGCCAATGAAATCACCATAGGTCATGGAGAGCATGTTGAAACCTCAACTTAGTCTCCTTCCCTTCCTTTTTAATCACCTACACAAAACAAATGGAAAACAAAACAAGAAACAGACTTAAAGTCCCAAAAACAAGAACAACATTCCCTCAACCCCACTCTGCACTTTACCCTCAACTTCCAAGTACAACTTTGGAACTAACCATTCACCCACTCAATGCTTTTGGAGCCACAGACTTCAACCATGTGCCAAAGGAGCCACGACGACAACAACAACAACAACCCTTATCCAGTTCAGATCATGAGCATGCTTTGAGATTTCCTCAAGAGGGGTTTATGAAGGATGCTGCAAGAAAGCCCATTTATCCCGTACATTTGACTGCCCATGGCCCCGGAACCATGCAGGTCAAAGAGCTGGTCCTTTCACATTATTCCCCATGTTTCCTGCTGCCACAACCAACATTTACAAGCTCCTCATCCACCTTGGGGCTTCTTCCAATCTTATACTCCCATCTCTGGACTTCTCAGCCGAGACCAGGAAAAGGGCCCATGACCAACCACATGGCACAGAGGGTCAGGGTCCACAAGGAAACAACGGGCATTTTTCTTGGTAGCAACTCAGGCTGCTATGGAGTCTTTCCCTCCCCACCCCACCCCCAAGGACTGAAAGGGAGCTCCAATCAATTCAAGGCAATGTCATTTGAATCAACTCCTAATACCTTCAACAAGCGTGAAAGGTTCTTGTCTGCTGAGCTTCTCATCTCTGGAAGCTTTTCCAACTTCAAATATTACAAAGAAGTAAGATCTATTTAGGGTCTTGGTAATTAAGCCCAGCACCATCTGAGCAGGAAAGTTATTTTGGAGTAGATTAGAAGACATTCTTTCAGTTGCAGTTTCACAGTGCTATGAAGGATCCCCAATTCTCCACAAACCTTGTCCTCTTACAATCTAATCATCTTTGAGGACATCCTGGTTATCGCTGCTTTAACTCTGGTCTAGGGAACGTGGGATTTAAGAGGTGAAAACCAGAGCTAAACCAACAGTTAAACAACACGGTTTAGTAGGAGTTAAACAATGGCTACAACAAGTAATTACTTCACATCTTTAAAATAATTCCAACATTGGGGCGCCTGGGTGGCGTAGTCAGTTAAGCGTCCGACTTCAGCCAGGTCACGATCTCGTGGTCCGTGAGTTCGAGCCCCGCGTCGGGCTCTGGGCTGATGGCTCAGAGCCTGGAGCCTGTTTCCGATTCTGTGTCTCCCTCTCTCTCTGCCCCTCCCCCGTTCATGCTCTGTCTCTCTCTGTCCCCAAAATAAATAAACGTTGAAAAAAAATAAAATAAAATAAAATAATTCCAACAAGCGTGCTTAAGGTACTTTGAGTTTATGTGCAAGTTTATGCCTACTATAAATACTTCTGTAATCCTTCTCTGTTCCCAACTCCTTGAGAGAAACCTTAAAAAATCTGAAATATTTTTGGTGCTGGCCCAGAATGAATTATTAGGTATTTGGGACACAATTTACTGAATTGTCCCATCAGCATTTCTTCAACCCATCCCTTATGTGATGCGCACACATGTGCACGCACGCGCACACACACACACCCATGGGTATTCTACTAAATAAAGCTACCTACTCTCCTCAGAGGACAATGAACTCAAGTTGTTAAGGCCCTCTAGGATTTCAGACCCACACGGCCAGACTGGGATTCTTCTACAAACAAGAGGCCGCCTTAATCCCGTCAACTTTATAGCTCCTGAGAGGTTTAGGTCATTACATGGCATGACATATCTCTAAGGAAGCAGCGAAACCAGTTTTCTGTGTATCAAATCCAGTTCTGAACACACTAAGAAACCATGATAATTTTTAAAACTTGCCAATTCCAAAACCAGTAACAAATTTACCATTTCTGACAAGCATGCGCATTTTCAAAGAATTGAAGGGAGGAATGTCCATGGGCTGTTAGCAGTGAAAACTGGTGCCACTCAGGCATTTCTGGAGAGGTTCTTTGTTGAGGCCATCTCAGGTTTCATAACCTCCAAATTTCACACTTTTAAATTTAATTGGCTCTTTCCAGATGCATTTTGAGAGTGGCAAGTTTGTACGAAAACATTTTATACTAGATTCCCAGACAACTTTACTTTTAAAGGGAGCACATTTAAGACAAAAAGGCAACCAACCCATCAACTGTCAGCGTAACAAAGACAATGTTGAAAATCACAGTGACGTCATGGTGAATCTTAGGCTCATTTCATTGTTCACACTTCCTCGTGTGAGGTGAGACCCTCCCTTACCAGAAGGTCAAGCTACTCTCATTGTAAGCACCTCAATTTTTTTTTTTTTCCAATTCCTCCGACAAGCACAATATACGCAACTAATGAAATCAAGGAGAACAGGACTTTTACTGTGAAAATATGAGACACTTCTTTGTGGGAGTGGAGCCGTTTGGGGTATACTCGCTAAGTCAATCAGCCATGAGATCCTGAATTAATTTGCCAACAGCCAATGTGCCGTCACTTAGCCAAAAAAAAAAAAAAAAAAAAAAAAAATTCAAACAAGTGTTGTTACCTGTTTTGTATGAAGAAAAACACTGTAGTCCCACGAATCAAAATGGCTGTTGCACTGGAATGAGCCACGCAGTTGGTTCCGTTTCTTAATATTAGGTTAGCTTTAGGCTTGCATCTTACAGAAAGGAGTCAGACTAACAGTTTACCATCCGTTCATTACTATGTGCAATGAGTATTTTGCATACCAGAAGACCAAAATGTAACCGATTCTGGTCTCTTCAAGAGCTGAAGACATTTTGCAGCCGCTAACAAAGCATCTTTTGAGTCCACCTAATACCCCAGGAGGGCATGCACCACTCGATTCCAGTTAAGAGCTCCTTTGCCCTCTTGGGAAAATTTAAGTTCAGGCCTCAAAAAAATATGCAACAACTGCGCCTATGGATTGATGCTTGAGAAGTACAGTTTACCAAGTTTCTCCTTTTCAAGATGCTCAAGAGATCAGACTATGAAATTTTAAAATATTAAGTGAAGGCAAAATGGATTATAGTTGTCATAATTTTCAATGTTTCTTTTTGAGAGGGAGACAGGATGAGTGAGGGAGGGGCAGAGGAAGGAGGAGACACAGAATCTGAAACAGGCTCCAGGCCCTGAGCTGTCAGCACAGAGCCCAACCAGGGGCTCAAAACTCGAGAACCGCGAGATCACAACCTGAGCTGAGGTCGGACGCTTAACTGACTGAGCCACCCAGATGCTCCTGTCATATTTCTAATTAATATCCCTACGCTCTGTACAATTTGTTACCCTTTCCTCTGCTTCCAAGTTCAACACAAAAGAGGTTTTTTGTTTTTTAAGTAGGCTTCACACCCAGGCTGGAGCCCAACCCCAAGAAGCCACTCAGGGGTCCCCAACAGAAAGGAGGTCTTACACAAGAAACTCGTCTGTGACTATTCTGTCTGCTTGCACTTCCAAGGAACCACTTACAATCGGGACCAGGTTCCTAATCCAAACTAGTGTCAACACATCGTGTTCCCCAGGACACAGCATTAGCTGTGTCTACCTTCAGGAGAATTAGGAATTTTTTTTTTCTTTTTGATGCCCGTAATGCATTCTAAATCTAAATCTAAGCTTTTAAAATTTTTTACTGGCTTTTTTTTTTTTTATGCCTCTGCTGCCTCTCCTATCAGGACAGACCTTACTATTCTCAATTCTGGCCGCATTAAAAAGCACAAAGGCAGGGCTCCTGGGTGGCTCAGTTGGTTAAGCATCCGACTTCGGCTCAGGTCATGATCTGGCAGTTTGTGGGTTCGAGCTCCACGTCGGGCTCTGTGCTCACAGCTCAGAGCCTAGAGCCTGCTTCAAATTCTGTGTCTCCCTCTCTCTGCCCCTCTCCTAGCTCATGCTCTGTTTCTCCTTCAGAAACAAAAGCAAAAAAAGAACACAATGGCAGTGAAAACAAAGCTAAACGCACGAGATCTGGTCCAAGACGGTGTGATTTAGACCACGGTTGCCTTTGGTGCCCTCATCCCTGTTTGATCACCCTCTCCTCTCTTTCTCCAACTCCTTTAGCCCCTGACAACCTGCACTCAAGTTACACCTGAGAGCTCTGCCTGCTGGGCACTTTCACCTCCGAGCAACCCTATCCCCCCAAATGATCTTTAGAGAAAAGACTTAAATCCCGAAGAGTATTTTAGGGGGTTACTTTTAACCAAAGCTTCCATTTCTAACTGCTTTGCAAGTCTTGCTCACTTTAAAATATCCAGCTATGTGGTATATCATTACACAAATAGCATGCTTCCTTAAAAAAGAAAAAAACAAGAATTAGACAGGGGCACCTGGGTAGCTCAGTCGGTTAGGTGTCCGACTTCAGCTCAGGTCATTATCTCACGGTTCACAGGTTTGAGCCCTGCATCAGGCTCCGCACTGATGGCACAGAGCCTGCATAGGATTCTCTCCCCTTCTTTTTGCCCCTTCCGGGCACTCTCTCAAAATTTGTACAAGAAATTAGAGAAAATGAAGAAAAGAAGTCCTCCATCATCTCATCACATATCACCATCAGCTTTCAGGTTTACCTCCAGCTTTTTAGTCACTAATGACAGTGTGACTACTATTATAAATGGCAGAGTCTATTTTTATGAGCAGTTTCCCAAATTCATTCTAAGCAGGCACTTGACAATTTGTCAACTGCATGTATATACAATACTAATGACTGAATCATTTCCCCCAAAGCTGGACATAAAAGATGTTTTCGTTTTGCTATTCAAAGGAAACCAGCAATGGGCAAGTGGGCAAACATCTTCCCTAAGATATCCCTAAGATATCCGACTCCCCACCTGAATCAGACCATGAAAGGACTCCAAATGATCAAGATGACTATGGTAATAGTGATGGCACCATTTCAGACCAAGTTCAGAGAAGGACACAACCAACAGATGCAGACTTACTGGTGAGAATTCAATATGTGGCAGCAGGACATCAGGAACTCCATCACTACCAGACCCCAAGTCACACCCCTTAACTCCAAAAATCCCAGAAATTTACTGCTTAAACAGGCAGCATTTCACCACCTCCCCCTTCATTAGCACCTTCTCTAGGCTTCCATTAGCACCTGCAGCAAGGTTTTTGAAAGGATCTGGGTTGGCCGTCTGCTTATGAGATCGATCTCCATTTTAATGTAGCCCTCCCTGCATATAAACTGAAGAGAGGGTGCAGGGAGTGTTCAAGAAAATCTGACCTGGAGGAATTGAGAGTGGTTAGCAAGTATTGTGAAACGTGCCTAGTTCCAATTAATCAGAAAATACCACATGCCAAAGAAGATTATTCTAATGGTCACTGCTTTCTCCCCCTCTGGTAAGTAGGGTTCATAGCAGGTTGGTAAAACGTAAACATGTAGAAGAAGGCAAGCCTCCTGTCGCTATGATGCTGAAAAGCAGAAATGTGTAATCAGCAAGG
This sequence comes from Lynx canadensis, assembly GCF_007474595.2. NCBI lineage: Eukaryota > Metazoa > Chordata > Mammalia > Carnivora > Felidae > Lynx > Lynx canadensis. The sequence goes on from NC_044316.2 coordinate 47,690,021, forward strand.
ACAATAAAAATTCTGTCTCTCCCCTGATGACACTGAAAAATAAAAGCAAAAAAAAAAAAAGCAAAAGCATAAATGAAGACTCTGGTGTAGGGTCCTTCTTTTGCAGAGGACAATACGTAGTACTTAATGTGCAAGGCACTACCTTTTAATAGCTATGGGACATGTTACTAGTATCCTGCTGCTTTCTCAGCTGGAGAAATAGGATTAGTGGCCTAAGAGAGAAGAGCTTAAACTGATTAGTCAAGTGGGCAGTCCCAGGGTGAATAAGCAGGAAAAAGGAACAGCCCAGTGTTCTGGGTCCTGCAGAGTAAGAACCTGGAGGGATTCAAGGATGGTCCAGGACTCGAGACTGCAATTTACTCCAAGAGGGGTTTTAACCTTCCATTTTCAAGATGGGCTCCAAATCAGAGGCCAGACTTGGGTTGGCTTGAACACCATTTATGTATTTAGACTGCAGACAGGAGTTTCAGAATGGCCACCGTGTATTTATTCATTCACTTACTCAACCCACAGGGTCTACGAAGCAAGCATATCAGGTGTTGTGTATACAGGGATACAGAACCGGAAGGCTGCATGCAAGGAACAGAATTGTTCTGCTTAGTAAGAACCCTAAATGACAAAGATCCAATTTCTTAAATCCGAGTCTGGATTAAATGGGGGAGGAAGGGACCTTCTAGATCATCATGGACCTACTTTATCTGGAGGAAAAGCAACACAAAAAAAAGCCCACTATGAAGTCCAAAGTTGTGTGCTGCCTGAAGAACACATTTAGTAAGAGACAGTGCTGAGGTCTACAACCCTAGCCAAGAGCTCCTCCCATAAAACAGAAAACACAAGTTTTAAAGAACCTGATGCCCAACAGATAAGTTTTCAAGATGGAATATAGGACATGTTCACTGGTAATCCTGGTAAAGTACTAAGGGGCTGATCCCAAAAGTTACAAGAGAAAGCAAACTCCCTTTCTGAATCAAATGACCCGGTTCTACCTGTTGTGGAAAGGACAGACACCGATTGTAGAACTGAGCAGGCAGCCCTAATAGGTTACCGAGAGCAATTATAAAAATTACAGTGGAGATTATGATCACAGCAAGCCATCAAAAATGGTTAAGCTTCACCAAAATGTGTGGAAAGACCTGCCTGCACTGTACTTAATGGAAAGGATTTCCAATGTTAAATCTAGCACTTATCTCTTTTAACCAGGGGGTTTTATTAGTTTAATGCAATCCTATCTACCCAGATGTTTAATAGATTTCTCGAGCACGTGGCATAAAAACAAAACTATCTTTGCTGCAACCAGGTAAAGCTGGTGGACCGTGAACAATGATCTTCGACTGAGACGTCTAACATATTAAAACGGATTACTGCAGGGCCCGGAGAGTTATTTCTGAAATAGGAAGTGGCTGGATAAAACGATTTCCTCTCAGAAAACTCAAGAACATCCCTCATGTACCATTCTCAACCATTTCCCTCCTCCCCCAACTCCTAAAACACAACTCAGGAAACACCACCACCACCCCCAGAGAAGCTTCAAGATGCTCTTTTCTTTCCTGACATTCTTCCCCTTTCATCTTCCCTACGGCTAGCCACGGAAACTACCACTTCGGTAGAAGTGTTTGAACAACACTGCAGCAGAGATGCCTGGGCTGTGTGCCTAACACAAGCCCCGCTCTGAGAATTCCATCTCCCCCACAAGTACAGGCCTCAGGGAGGGGCCAAGTTCACCCCCCCCCCAAAAGAAGCCGTGGGAAGTAACTGGTGATAAAGGAACGGGGGTCATGCCGGACCCCCATCCCTTGCTCTAAGTTGTATGGCCCTGGAAGTCTGTTGACAGCCTCTGGAGACAACCCCCAGACACTGGGAGCTCACTTGAGGCCTCTAAGCCACATTTACTCTCCAGGCTCCTTCTGAATGGGCAGAATTCACCGGACCATGATGGGCACCTGACCATTTGGGGTCAAGCTCTTTCTCCCAGGGATTTCAATGGAAATCTGGGTCTGTCAGCATTTGGACTTGGGCACTGGTACCCTCGGGACCTGATGTAAGGCATTTTAGCATCTGTAAGCACAGAAGTAGAGTAAGTCCACTTACTACCCTCAGGGATGAGGCCAATCCAGGGAGGGAAGTGGCAGCCAGTAATGGCTCCTGGTTCTAAGAATTTAAATTACTAGAATACTAACTAGGACTTAAAAACATGAAATCCAAAACTTCTAGTAATTTTTTAACCCCAGAGTAGCTTAGAAGACTACTTCTTTAACAACACATACTGAAATTTATTTATTTCCAATGTCAAGGCATTTTCCAGTTCTCCAAAGCCCTTTGTCAAGCCAATACGTGGAAGAAGAAATGTTAAGTATCAACAGAATCACGCTCCTTGCCTTAAGTGAGGAGCCAGGAAAATCTGAGAATCCTGGGTGCAGGGTTTTACTTTCAAATCCTCAAATTCGGGACATCTGAGACTTCATCTACAGACACTGAGGGGGAAGCTCCTTCAGGCTCAGAAGCGAGGGGCACCCAACAGGTGCTGGAGTCCAGGTAACACAGATACTGGCATCCCTACCTCTGCCCGTTTGTTGGCCCGCATCCCTCCACAGCCTTGGGGGGGGGGGGGCAGATAAAATCACAATTGTGCTGGCAATTCCATGGTTTTCCTGGCCAATGACTCTCCCCGTTCACCCGTCACTGCTGATCTACCTGCCCCCACCCCCTCAAGCCATGTACCAGGCTCAGTCCCAGGCAGGGCCAAGTCCAGGGCTGATTGGGACAGATTGTCCACCTCCGTGTCTTCCAAACGTTTACACTTTGGTAAGTGAGCCAACGGACACACCCACAACGTGTTGCAGTCCGATCAGGTGAGAATCGAAGAGCATGTGGTCTATTGCAGGCCTGCAGAGAAAGGAAGCCGTGGGCTCCACACTGAGCGGGAGAGAAGGAACCACAACAGGTCTCTGGGAACTTTCTCAAGGATGCTCATCTAAACCGCGTGACTATCCGTGAACCGGCCCCCAGCACAAGCACTCAGCCTTCCAAAAGGTAGACAACACCCATATTAAGTATTTTCACTTCATTTCCTTTTTCTGGGTCAGCAAGGAGGGAAAAACTGTCATGTCTGTCACCAACCCCTCCCTCGTCTCAAAGGGGACATACACCTGCTGGAGCCCAGAGGGGGATGGACAGACACTCAACTGGCCACCCCTCCTGTGCCCTCCCTTTCAGATCAGAGATGCACGCTGCCTCCTGGGGATGCGGGTTCTACCCCCACCCCACCCCCCAGAACCACTACCTGTGAAATGCCCGTTCTAAAGCAGGGGCGGGGGGGGGGGGCAGGGGCTGTTACCCCAAGTTTGTCTCATCTGTAACCAGACTGAGCTGTAAGCAGACTCCTGCCAGCACCTCAAAGGCCACGGCTCTGAGGACACTGGCCGGAGCTTTAGTTACAATATCTTTTTTCACTGCCCATCACGTGCTCATCCTCTCCCTCCCCTTCCCCCCCCCCCACCCCCCATCTACTGGCTCCTCGGGTGGATTTTGTTTTTTAACCTCTGTAACCAAAGAACCCGATAAGGCCATGCGATAAAGGAACAGTGGCCTAAAAACCCTAAGTTTCCAGTTCCAGCAGCTCTATGGCTCATTTTTCATGTTTCACACACATAAGACATTGACAAAGGCCCTAAAAAGAAGAGACACGGGAGGCAGCCAAAGAGATACCTAACACTCAATCAGAGCCGTGCAAGTGAGGAGAGCATTAGGAGTTTTTGGGAGCCAGGCCAAGTGTTTTTCTACCAGAGGAATAATTTAGGGTTGGTGCGCAGTCAGCAGCTTGGAGAAGGTACAAGAACACAGGAGCTGGACAACCGGGAGGCCCCAGAAAACCCGCTCAGCCCTGCCCAAGTCCACCAGACAGACAAACCCTTCACGGTCAAGACTGTTAAGCAGAGGAGGATTCGTCTCTTCCATCCATCAGGCCAGGAGAATAATTACAAGTAGAACAACAGAAAGGATGTGACAAGGTATTTGGCAACCTCAGTAGAGCCCTGTACTCCAAGACCGGTTTAGCTCAAACTACTGGTTTCCTCCTACCCTCCCCCGCCACCAAGAAGTCTACAACCCTGCCAGATGCACACGTCTGTTCAGCCTCACAGGACAGCAGCACAAAGTCAGCATCTGCCGGAGTTTTCCCTTTTTAAAAATACAACTCTCGGGGCACCTGGGTGGCTCCGTCGGTTAAGCGTCCGACTTCGGCTCAGGTCATGATCTCGCAGTTTGTGAGTTCAAGCTCCGCGTCGGGCTCTGTGCTGACAGCTCAGAGCCTGGAGCCCGTTTCAGATTCTGTGTCTCCCTCTCTCTCTCTGACCCTCCCCCATTCATGCTCTGTCTCTGTCTCAAACGTTAAAGAAAAATTTTTTTTAAATACAACTCTCACAAGAAAAACGGTTTTGTCAAACTTTAAAAAGACAAAAATAAGATCTGTTCTATACCTGCTACCAGAGGCAGGATGTGATTTATTCGAGGGTTTCGAGGATTGTCCACAAGTTACTGGGGACTCTTAGGGTAGGTACGGGGGGAGGGGGGGCTCACTTCTGTCCACTTGACCAATGCTCCTTAGAGACACCACCTCAGCTTTTCACATTTTGTTCGGAGTCTGGTGCAATTTGAACACTCCATTAAGGGAAAATTACCGAGGCTCTTAAAGTTACATTCCCAAAGACAGAGTCTATGAAAATGCTCAACCCAACCCTAGATATAGTTCTGTTAAAGGCTACACTCGAAGCCTATTTTGGAGACCCGTAATTTTTAACTGTACAGTTTTCGCGGCTTTTCAACTAAGCTGCTGACTAAAGCAGGAAATAATTTTACAACGCACCATTATCCACATGTGGATGGTTCATTTGTTAGAGTATCCTAACTTCGGGCTGCCTACCCTCATCTCCGTCGTCCAACCTGCTCCTGGGTCCTATGCCAGCTGCCTGCTGTTGTAGGCTAAAGGTATGCAAACCATTTTTCACGCCAACAGAAATAAGACAGTGACACTGGATGTCCTGAGTGCATTTCTCCAAGATAAATATAAACTGGAGGTTATGTATTGTTGCAGACAATTGATACAACTTCCATTTATTAAGCATGCATGCTCATGTTTTTCCAAACTCTTCAAAGTATGATCCCGAGACTTCCAAGGGTCGAGCGAGATCAAAACGATTATCCTGATACTAACTCATCGCTTCCCTTTTTCGCTAGGATGCCGTTTGCCCCGATGGCGCAGAAGGGCAGGAAGATCGCTGGCCCCTGAGCACAATTCGAGGCAGCGGTTCCCGTATTCTGGCACCAGACACTACCGCCATCTCACCATGAAACCCCAGGACCTGCAGCTTAAGGCCAGTTTCATATTTAAGAAGGTCTTGAAACACTAGAGACTCCATGTTGATATTTGATTGGACATACAAACACTTCGGCTGCCCTCCGAGGGTGACGGTGTTCCTGTCCCCTCTTTCCATGGGACACCTTTTTTTACTGCAAAGACAGCTACCAACTATGGTTACTCAGACTCAGGTATTTGCCAAGACTTTCTTGAAAATGAACCTGCCACTTGATGGAAAATAACTGCGTTTTTATTGCCAATGAGAAAATTCAAGCTTTCAAGTGAAAAAACAGAATTTTAGAAAACTTCCATGAGCTTGACAGCCCTAATAAAGGTGTTTATGAGATTGATGGTGATATTAACGGTTTTTTTTTTTTTTTGATATTTCATAATGAAATGTGTCAACACTCAGAAGATCAGGGCTAAATAAAACTATTTTCCAAACAACCAAAGAATGAGGTCACACAGCCTTTAAAAGAGCTATTCATTATTTAAGACAGACCAGTGGACACAGATATGGTCTTTTCTCCATTTCTCCTAACCTTTAAAATTTTTGTTGAAGGGGAGAGAGGGAGGGAGAAGGGAAGGGGAGGGAGGGAGGGAGGGAGAAGGGAAGGGGAGGGAGGGAGGGAGGGAGAAGGGAAGGGGAGGGAGGGAGAAGGGAAGGGGAGGGAGGGAGGGAGGGAGGGAGAAGGGAAGGGGAGGGAGGGAGGGAGGGAGGGAGAAGGGAAGGGGAGGGAGGGAGGGAGGGAGGGAGGGAGACACAGAATCCAAAGCAGAATCCAGGCTCTGAGCTGTCAGCACACAGCTCGACATGGGCCTTGAACACACAAACCACGAGATCATAACCTGAGCCAAAGTCAAGATGTTTAACCAACTGAACCACCCACGTGCCCCCATTTCTGCTAACCTTTAAAAACTCACTTGCTGGGGCACCTACATGGTTCAGTCAGTTGAGCATCCGACTTCGGCTCAGGTCATGATCTCACGGTTTGGGAGTTCAAGCCCTGTGTCGGGCTCTGTGCTGACAGCTCAGAGCCTGGATTCTGCTTTGGATTTTGTGTCTCCCCCTCTTTCTGCCCCTGCCCTGTTCGTGCTCTCTCAAAACTAAATAAGCATTTAAAAAAATAAAAATGAACTCACTTGCTAACTCTATCAAAGAACGTCTCCAACTATTGGAAATGCCTGTTAAAATGCTTTTTTCCAATTACATCCGTGGGGGACATTACTTAGCCAAACCAACAGCAGCACAACGAATTGAAAGCAAAGCACCGAAGTCCAACAGGGTCTCATTAAGTCCGATGTTACAGAGATCTCCAGTATGTGCAACACCATTCATTTTGTCTTGTAAAAAAAATTTTTTTTAATTGGAAACTGGTGTTAACATGTAAGGGGTTTGTTGTATTTAACATTTTGAAGAATCCGACTCTCGCTTTCAGCTCAGGTCATGATCTCACGGTTGGTTTGTGAGTTCGAGCCCTGTATCAGGGCTCAGCACTGTCAGTGCTGTTTGGGATCCAGCGTCTCCCGCTCTCTGCCCCTCCCCCACTATGCACGTGCTCTCTCTCAAAACGAGTATTTCAACAAATCCACAGGAACAAAAGCTGAGTCCCCAACAGTTTTAGGATCAAGGGGCCCTGAGACTTTCAAGTTTAATAAATGGCCCTTGTACAATACACATATAGTTAACACTACTCAAGTATTTAAAAAGTTAACGCTGTGTGTTTTTAACCACAATATAAAATTAACTATTGAAAGGACCATGGAGTGGATATCCATGTTCTCATCTATTCCTCGATATCAATGTATCATTTCCATATAATTCAAAGCAGTTTATGTACGCTTTTTATTTGATATTATAGCAATGTAATGCTTATAACTTTAAGGGCCGCATATGATCTGTCATAATAAAATGTTTCCTTGTTTGAAAAAAATAAAAACCATGGGCTTAATTTATATTTAAAATTTCCAAATGTCCTTTAATATTTCCAAGTAAAAGTGATTTCTAGTGTCACAGGACATAATGTTTCTAGTAACCTTGGCTTCTCCAATATATCTTGCTGTCATCTCTCAGGGTTTGTCGTTAATACTAAAACCAGTGCAACAACTTATCTTTTACTGGCATTCAGTTATCTACTCACGATTTTGTCGGAGTACCTTCTAGATGATGCTAGAAATACAGCAACTCTGACCCCATGGAGATTAGACCCCAGGGGCATTTATCCACCCAACTGCAGTCATTCAATAAATAACAATCTGTTATATACCAGGCACTGTATTTGGCAGGCACCTCAGAATCAAAATGTTAATATACTTAATTGCACTTATCAGGGATACGTATTCCCTTAAGTGTTCGCAATTTTTGCTTATTTCACATTTCTTTGGAATTCTGAGTTTTCTTCATCCTAAATTTGAAGGCTATTGCTTCATGAGGCAATTTCATGATAAAATGTCAATCAGAAGGTCTATGCTGCACTCAGCCACCACTCTGACACTTTCCTTTTTTCCCCCCTGGGAAAGAAGTGGTTCCCCTGCCCAGGAGCTCAGGGAAAGCCAGCCTCCAAAACCAGGAGATCCAGAGTCCACCTCTGGAGGCTCCCTGATGGATAGGATGACCCAAACCTGTCTGGATTTCCTTGTAAAACTAACCAGGCAAGTGAAGGCATATATAAACACTACTCTCAAAGTCATTAAAGCAGGATTTCCCGAGGAAACTTTAAGGTAATTGTCCATTAGTTACACAGGCTGAAGAACAGAAAGGGCTACTTCAGAAATTCAATTTCCTAACAAGGATTTTTAATTCAATCACTACTTAAAAAAAAAAAAAAAAGCAGCAACATGTACAATAAAAAACTGGCCAGAAACTTGTTATGGGAGGGAAGGATGGCCACACAAATCACTGTCAGGTCTGAACCTGAATGATTTTGCTCTTCCCAAAGGGTATATAAACTCCTAAGAAAATCTAGGTACAGGGCATAAGGGAATTTAGTTTACAAGATACAGGAAACAATTTTTTCTTAACGTTGATTTATTTTTGAGAGAGAAAGAGCACGCGCACATGCACCCACAGGGAGGGGCAGAGAGAGAGAGAGGGAGGGAGGGAGATAGAGAAAGACTCCTAAGCAGGCTCCAGGCTCTGAGCTGTCAGCACAGAACTTGACTCAAGGCTTGAACTCAGGATACAGGAAACCAATTTAAAAGGGGCATTACTCTGCGTGTTATACAGACAACTGGATTAGACGGCAGTACTCACTCTTTCAGTAAGGACTGGACGACAAAGTACTAAGATACTAAAAACAAGCATCCCTTTCACCAACAGGACTTGTCAACATAGCAGAAAACAGTGGGGCTCTAGAGTCAACTAGATTGGATTCAAATCCCTGTTCTGCCACTTGCTTAACACGATTTAATTCCCTTTCCTTCGTTATTAAAGCCTCGGTTTCCTTACCTGTAAAACAGGAACCAACACTAAACTCACAGGGATAATTATGTAAGTTACAGAACACAAGGAAAGGCTAATGATTGTGGTTTCTATTTAGAAAGCCAGGTAGCATGCTCATATACAGAAATAAGGCAAAAAACAACACATGTATAGTGACCACTAAAGGAACTGAAAGCAATCGCTTTGGTCTTAGGTGGTTAGGGAAAAGGTCCAAAAAACAAAACACTTAGGAGCAGGGGCACCTGGGTGGCTCAGTCGGTTCAGCATCCAACACCGGCTCAGGTCACGATCTCACCATTCGGGAGTTTGAGCCCAGCATCTGGCTCTCTGCTGTGAGCAGAGGCCACTTCGGACACTTTGGTCCCCACCCCCCTTCTCTACCCCTCCCCCACTGCACTCTCAAAATAACTTTAAAAAAAGCGGGGGGGGGGGGGGGGGGAAGGGGTACTTAGAGGCAGTTTGAACTCCCTGTTACAAAGCTCAACAGATTTCCACTCGTTCATGTTGTTATAGACTCATGAAGCATAAGAACAAGTATTCACGAACAGTCACTGATGAGACATTCTCAGTGGTTCTTAACCTTTGAGTCCTGGCTCTCCCTGAGGGTCTCATGCAAGAGAGGAGAAGCAGCAGAAGAAATGTCTCACCCAAAAATGCGAAAATGCTGTAGACCTTAAGGAGCAAAGGGCCCCAGGAAGCCCATTCATGGGCTCTAAAGACACATAACACTCAGCAGCAGGATACTATTGACGTTGAAATGAAGCCCAAGGTTACCCAGTTGTGCCTCATGAATCAGACAAACACCACACTCCTCTTCCACCACACCGTATCTCCCAAATAGCAACACCGTCCATCCTGTTGTGTGAGCTCAGAACCCATGGGTCACCCTGACCCTCCCTTCCCTTCACGTCCCTCCCAGAGCTCTCATCTCTCCTCTGCCATCGTCACCATCACCCTTCAGCAGGATCGCTTTAGCAGCGTTCTGTCCAGTCCGCTCACACTCCCCCCTGCTCTCTCCCTCCAACCTCATCTCTGAAGGGTAGGCTGAGTGAACTTAAAAAAAAAAAAAACAAAAACAAAAACAAAAACGATCATCTCAAAACTGCCTTTGCCCACCTCACCCCTCCTAGCTTTCAATAGCTTTCCATGAAAACAAGGGAAAGTTTCATGGAAAGGAAGCCATACCATTCTACGATTAACAGGGACCAGTATGACCCCCAGAATAGGTAAGAGACAAACCACGTGATGTGGGAGAAATTTAAGCGGGACACAGAAGGATTATCTAAAGTATCTAGAGCCCCCATGTATATTCTCAGTTACTTAGGAAACAAGTCTGTATGTGTAACAGAACCAGGGTTCAGTATAAGAAACATTCCATCTCCCCTTAATTTTAGAAATTAGTTGGGGCACCTGGGTGGCGCAGTCGGTTGGGCGTCCGACTTCAGCCAGGTCACCATCTCGTGGTCCATGAGTTCGAGCCCCGCGTCAGGCTCTGGGGCTGATGGTTCGGAGCCTGGAGCCTGTTTCCGATTCTTTTGTCTCCCTCTCTGCCCCTCCCCCGTTCATGCTCTGTCTCTCTGTCCCAAAAATAAATAAAAACGTTGAAAAAAAAAATTTAGAAATTAGCAGTACAAGGAGAAACCATTCATATCCCAAACATCTGAGATTTACTGTTAATGCCTAGGCTTATTTACATCCTTTTTAAATTCTATTTTAAAGAGAAAGCACAAGCAGGGGACAGAGGGAGAGAGAGAACCTTAAGCAGCCTCCATGCTCCACACAGCCAGATGCAGGGCTCAAGCCCACAACCCTGGGATCAGGACCTGAGCCAAAATCAAGAGTCGGACACTCAACTGAGCCACCCAGGCACTCCTTTACAGCTTTTAAAAATTAAGTATTTTGAAGATTTTATGCAACACAGAATAGAAAGGCAAATGCAGAAATAAATCAGCACAGACATCTACAAAAATATTAGCAATAGGCAAAAACCATTCCAGGCATCTTTGTACATACATGAATAGTTGGATTGATACAAGCATCAGCAAGCTAGTACTTCCTCTCATTTTTCTTCCGTCTGCCTCAAGATTTTTGCTCAGTTACTTTCTTTCACAGTATCTAGGCTTGTAACTTTCACAATCTGTCCTTTTCCCGAATTCCCTGAGTTGTCTGGCATTAGCTCTACCTATACTTAAATAGGTTCACATGCTTACCCTACATCCCACATAGACTCCACTCTTGGGATAGTTTTGATTCAGCTTTTTAATGGTAGATCTTAGCACTCCTTAGGAGGACCACATCTGATATGGTCACTGCCGCACCCTTACTGTGTATAGTTTAACATTTGTTGACTGGTGAGATTTTTAACTACAGAACTATATGAAAAACAACCTATTAAGCCACATATATTGTGTCTGTGGCCCATGTAAGGTTATCCAACATCTTAAATTCCTTGTAGAAGGGCTGTAAGAAAGCAATGAACCAGAAATCACAATTTTACAAGATGCCTTGAGACTTATTTCAAACAAGTTCCAAGAACCTGCGAGGTGGCTTAATATATAAATGCTTAGGGCAACTTGCAAAAGCCAGGTTTATTCACATACAGGGCAAACAAACCTTATTCGGTCGAGTTCAATTTCAGATTCCAAGTTGCTATCACACTGTGCTAGGATCATACTGGCACGGTCAAATATCTAGTTAATTATTTGTAACTGTTCGCCATTTATAACTCATCTCAGCAGAACCATTCCTAACTTGACTACTTTTCAAAAATTCAAAACTCTGATGGTTTAGAAAATGCTTTTACCCTTCAACAAACTTCTTTTGAAGGGTTAACTACAATCTGCTGCAAGCAAACACTAAGAAATGAGGAGGCTTGCCATGTCCCAAAACTTCCGCCAAGAGTCAAAAGTCCATAACCTTCTAGACAGATCTGTGACCAGCCAGAAGAAATTTATTCACCAAGGCATTATGAGGGTTTTAAAGGTTCTCAAAAGAGTGAAGAATGACAAAAATCCATGCAAGTGACTTTTCAAGATGTGTAATAATGTATCTATCCTTCCTATAGGCAAAAAGGATGTAAGGACTTAACTGCCTTCCCTCCTAATTCCCACATAACCAGCCCTGGGATTTCCAGGACTCCTGGCACTGGCCCTTTAAACAGGAACACATGGTCAAGTTCCTCTGGGCAGTATAGGGATAGGGCTGCTACTGGTTCCCTTTCTCAACTGCCCAATAATTCTCGAATTACTGCTTCTGGCCTAACCACGGTAATAGTTGCTCTATCGATGGCTAACCCCCCCCCCCCAAACACACACACACACACACACACACTCTACAGAGGTCATTTATAAGTTTATTTTCACACATGCATGCACAGGCTGCAGAGGGAGAGGGAGAGAGAGAATCCCAGGGCTCAATCTCATGAACCGTGAGATCATGACCTGAGCCAAAATCAAGAGCTGGACGCATAACCAACCGAGCCACCCAGGTGTCTCCATATAAATGACTTTTAAATAAAAGATCTGAGGGGTGCCTGGGTGGCTCAGTCGGTTAAGCATCCGACTTCGGCTAAGGTCATGATCTCAGTTACAGGAGTTCAAGTCCCGTGTCTGGCTCTGGGCTGACGGCTCAGGGCCTGAAGCCTGCTTCAGATTCTGTGTCTCCCTCTCTCTGCCCCTCCCCCCACCCACCAAAATAAACTTAAAAAAAAAATAAATAAGATTTGAGATGCCCCAATTCAGATAGCCTTTGCCTACTCTGAACAGACAAGAGCACCCAATTAGGACATTCGTTTTCCATTGAACATTTTCAATATCCTAACGTTTATACTCTAATTTCCCACTCCCCTGAACATTGTTTATTCTCTCATCTTAAACTAAGATGCCATGATTATACTCCAGGCAAATTAATATTTTGGAGCATCCATGTTTGCACAGAAGAACCAAGTCTCCGCTGACCTATCTGCTATGAGAAGCTTCTGAAGATTTCACAACCTAAACCTAACTGTGGCCTTGTTTTGACAAACTCCATCTACCAGCATGGATACCAGAATTCCCCAGTCCCCTGCCGAAGGCCAATTCACCCACCCCAAAGCAGTTTTCTCCCCAAGGCCTTGGTAATTGTTTCCCATTACCGAGATTACCTTCAAGCCAAAATCCATTGTTTTTGCCTGAGCCACAGTCTGGCAAACATTTCACAGTGTGTAGCTGGTCCGTAAGGCTTAAATGTCTTTTATTATCTGTTCCCAAAGAGTTTAATGCAATACATAACCAAGATGAAGGTGTGTTTAACGCAGAACTAATCCACACCATTTTTACCCCAAAACGATCCTTACCGTTAAGCCTGGGATCAATAAAGTGCACAAATGGTACAGCTTACACTTTTAGCTCCTGCAATAAAAGTTGTAATTCAAGCCTTTCGTTTAACCTGTATTATATAATTTTATAAAAGCTTTTGAAAATCTGATCAAACGCCCATATCATAATTGGCAGATTCCGAGTTCTAAGGATTATTTTGTCGGTGTGCGGGGGCGGGGGGGCATTCTGGTTTGAGGACCTAGGTTAACATCCGACTATCTGAATAAAACATTTTTGTCCTTTCTGGTGGCCTTCAGAGGCAAGCTGCCACTCTTTGGTTGGCAACTGGAAGAAATCAGATAGGGTTTGGGGTTAATGCAGCAAAAGGAAACCGATTCTATTTAAAGGTCTTCGGGGGAGAGAGAAGGGAGTCAAGGAAAAACAACAGATTCTGGCGTTTACAGTTCTTTAAATGTACTCCAGAACAGCTGTTGTATTTCTTTCGAAGTTCCCCTCAAGTAGTAACGACAAAATATTAGGTAGCTAAAATGAACAGGATAGAAATCTAACTTCCTTTAAGAGAATCGTTTTTCAGTAACTCGAGGAAAACAGAAGTCCTGTAAGAAACTTTCTTAGAAGCTAAAAGTTAGCTTCCAAGTGGTTTAAAAAAAAAAAAAAAAAAAACCATTGCGTGAACAAGAGGGATCTTAGGCTAAGTGGAAATTTAAGAAATTTGAGCTTTCCCAAAGAATCCACATTCTTTTTGAGCCCCCTTTTCCGAAGGCCTCATTTTAAGAGAATAGATTAATACTGGGACAAATAAACAGGACACTAAGGCAGGGATATCAGAAGTACACTCACAAACTTTTTAACACTCTGGGAGGTTAGGACTCCAGATGTGTTACAAGTCAGCTTCCAAACCCAGCCATCTCCCCTCCCTCGTTGATAACGAAACCGGAACTGTTTAAGCTGTGTATCTATTCCATTCCTTTTAGCACAGGTTATCTACACGATCTACCCACCCCGGCCCCTCCTTCCCCCTCCAACACACACCCACACTCACTCTTCATTATCTAAGGAATGCCAAGAGGGGAGAGCAAACTCTCTTTAGCTCTGCAGCTCCACACTGTGTAATGAATGATAAAACTGAAACATGTGAGCCTAGGATCCCTGCGATAAGTAGGTCCTCGTTACCTGGAGATCAGGCAACACGTTTCCACCACCAGTAATATACCGGCCGGGGGAATTTTGTTGCTGTGTCCAACAAACTACTTAGCACACAGATTCTGTCAGTGTCTGAGAATCAGCTGTATGAAACCTGTGCCAAGAAGAGCCAATTAAAATTGCAAAAACATCTTATTTGTTGCTTATCCTCCATTCTACACAACGTCCCCCCACCCCTTCTTCCCTCTGAACTCCCACAATGCTGTCAAAGCCCAGACACAGCTGCAGAACTTGCTCGTTTAGATTTTAAAAATTTCGTCTATTAACACAGCTACTGAATAACCCCCAAACCCCACATGTTTAAGATGAGCGTACGGAGGAGGGGTGGAGGGGGACAGAGAACGGGTGTCGCCCTCAGCATACCAAACTTGCTTGCAGAGCAGCTGCAGAATGAAAACAATCCTGGAAGTCAGGCAAACCAATACAAGGAGAATATATAGCCCTAGCAGATGCTCCCGGTGCCAGTCTTCCCTCATCATCTCCTCTCGATAATTTAGTAAAGCAACATTAGGTGCTTATGCGAATATGCAGAGCATGGTTCACAGCCAAAGTAGGTTTTTTTTGTTTGTTTTTTTTTTTTTTCACAGTCAAAACAGCCAGTTCTGAAAATTGGACTGAAGTCTTCCGTTTAGAGCCAGGCAGAAATGGAAAGGGGCAAGTTTGGTCAGGGACCGAAGAAAACCAATCTTCTCTGGGGATTGCAACAGAGCCCTGGCAGCCTCAGGGGACAGTGCCAACCCCAAAAATGCTCCCTGAACAGAAGAAAAGAAACAGAACCTGAGGCCAGGTTATCGACAATACCCAAGGGGACCCGGGATTCTCCAGATGCCTCTGGAAGAACTGGACAGCCTGCCTGCAAGGATTTTCTGAGTCTTTAAGAGAAGAACGGGTCACCTGCCAAAATTTGAGGTTTAAGAAAAAAAAATTCCAGGTTAAAAAAACAAACTACCAAAACCCATACCTATGTTGCTTACACATTTCAGGAATCCAGCTCAGTTTTGGATTTGGGGAAAGGCACAGAAATGGTCGTCACAGGCTAATGCTTCAGCATGTAAGATTTCAAGAATTCCACTCAACCCAGCTCTTAATACTCCAAATCAAAAGGCCCATGCCAACGTGGTTGGTCTTCCCCTACACAGCACTGAGGCTTATTAGGAAGTTAAGGTTATTAGTTCAACCAGGTTTACAGGTCGACCACAAACTGCTCTGTTTACATGGGCAAATTAGTGACCTCATGGAAATTTGGTTTCCTAGTTGTAAAGCGGAAGAAAATTTTTAAGTTTTGAGACTAGCATGCAAGTGAACTTGGCTTTAGGGAACAGCTGACAATTTCTAATCCTTTATCCCCTCAGCATCCTGAGCCCTCAGACATCTCAAGGTCCCCTTGGGGCCTCCCCATCTACCCTTTCCCAGGATTTTCTAATTTTTTTTTTTTTAATTTTTTTTTTCAACGTTTTTTATTTATTTTTGGGACAGAGAGAGACAGAGCATGAACGGGGGAGGGGCAGAGAGAGAGGGAGACACAGAATCGGAAACAGGCTCCAGGCTCTGAGCCATCAGCCCAGAGCCCGACGCGGGGCTCGAACTCACGGACCGCGAGATCGTGACCTGGCCGAAGTCGGACGCTTAACCGACTGCGCCACCCAGGCGCCCCAGGATTTTCTAATTTAACTCCATAGAGGAAATGAAAAACGTTATGGATTCTAATCAAGTAGCCTTACAAATAACGGGGACCTATGAGCAGAGTCCTAGAAGGGCGGAGTCCAGCCCACACCGTCCCACGCTGCCAGCTCCACTTCCAGACCAGGGGAAGGCCCATGGAGCAGGCCCCTCAACTCCCCTGTGGGCGCAGGGTCCTTCCTACCGCAGATAGGGGTGGAGGGGTAGGGAATATTTATACTTGGGAGGAGACAGAGGAAGCAGACCTGAGAAGGGTAATTAACAGGCGAACAACAAAAGGTGGTTCGCAAGATGGGATCTTTCCTCTGGAAACCTTCCCACCCCTCCCCCCGCCCTCTGTTCTGCCTACAGGCCTTCTATTTATCCCCAGGTCCTGGCTTAAGTGTGTCCCACAGAAGCCTGGTCTCTTAGAGGTTGGGTCAGGCTTAATTCTCGTTTGATAGCAAATACAACCATCAATTATGATTCTCTAATGGACCCTTCCATTGGACTTTAAGCACATACATCAATCTTATTTGACAGGATGTCCTATACACCTAAAAAAACAAGGGGGCAGGTGGCTAGCACTCAAATACTCAAATTCATTCGACTAAGAGCAAGCACTCCCTATGTTTTGGGCATGATTAGAGTGGGACCATTTTAAAATCACTAGTAAGAAGATGCGTGCATTAGAAAAATGACAATTTGCTTTTAATGATAGTACGTGGTGTCTGAGAAGATAAGTGCTTGGCTGAAACGAGAATAACTGAGGGTAATGGAACGATATGGATCAAGAGCCTTAAAGTTCATACCATGTAGCCTAATAAACCTCACTTCTAGGGATCTGTCCTCCTGTAAGAAAAAACTGCTATCCAAGGATAGTCACTGTATTGTTTTGATTAGCAAGAAGCAAAACAAGGTCACTATCCAAAGAAAATGATAGGTGTTTTAGGATTACACACATAGGAAATTACCAATTTTAAAATTGTGGTGACCTGTAGGACTTATCATATTAGCCATTTTTGAGCGTACAGTTCTCTGGCATTAAGTAAATTCTGCAGCCACCCCTACCATCCCCACCTCCGGGACACAGTCATCTTCCCAAATGGAAGCTACCTGTGAGACATTAACTCCCCGTTCCCCTCCTTCCCCCCCAGCTCCTGGAAGTCCTCATTCTACTTCCTGCTTCTGTAAACCTGACTACTGCAGGACCTCAAGTGGAAGCCCAGTGTTTGTTCCTTTTTAATTTTTTAATGTTCAGTTTTGAGTGACAGAGCATGAGCATAGAAGGGGCAGAGAGGGGGAAACAATCTGAAGCTCCAGGCTCCGGGTTCTCAGCACAGAATCAGACACAGGACTCGAACTCACAAACTGAGTTCATGCTGAGTCGAAGTTGGACGGTTAATCGACGGAGCCCAGCCAGGCGCCCCTGTCCTTTTGTTAACTGGCTTATTTCACTCTGCATCCGGTCTCCAAGGTTCATCCGTGTTGTAGCACGTGTCTGAATTTCCTATTTAATGGGCACTCGGGCTGCTTTCAACCTTTTGCCTATTGTGAATAACGCTGCTAGAATAGAAGGGTTGCTATGATTATCTGTTCACATCTCTGCCTTCCTTCAGTTATTCGGGGAATATATCCAGAAGTGGAATTGCTGGATTGTAGGGTATTTCTAGGCTTAGTTTGAGGAACTACCGTACCATTTTCCACAGTGGCTACAGCGTTTTACAGTCCCACCAGCAATACACAGGTGTTCCGATTTCTCCACTGACACCAACCTGGTTCTCCTGTTTTCTGGATAACAGCCCTCCTAATGGAACTGGCATCTCATTGTGGTCCTGTTTTCCATTTCCCTAATGATCAGTGAGGAATACCTCTTCACATGCTTAATGGCCATGGGTGTATCTTCTATGGAGAAATGTTTATTCAAGGTCTTTAGTCACTTTTTAACTGATTGTTGGTCACGATATGTCCTTAGGTGACAGAAGTTATCATCTAATAATGTATTTAACTCTCAACATACCAGGAAAGAAAAAGCCATATACACACTGGAAGAGGAAGTGTAACAGATTAACAAAGATTACGTCTTGACTTTGTCCTTCACACTTTATTTGCAACATGTCTAAAACACGAATCAGAGGCAAGGAGATAAGAATTTTAAACTCTGAATAAACTCTGAATCCAACCACAAGGTCAAGGTTTCGATTAAGAGTGCCTGGGTGGCTCAGTCAGTTGAGTGTCTGACTCTCGATTTCGGCTCAGGTCATGATCCCTGGGTCGTGGGATCGAGCTCCGAGTCTGGCTCCGCACTAAGCTTAGCATCTGCTTGAAATTCTCGGACTCGCCCGTTTGCACGTGTGAGCTCCAAGATACAAATTGAAAACAGCACCCTCTGAAGAGTTTCTCAAGTTAGCATCCAGGAGGAGGAAAGCCCCCACCCTCCTTCTGCTTGTCCTGTTAGGGCACACACTAGGTGCACTCAAGGAATCCCATGTCCTTTGGGGGGGTTGCTGACAAGAGACCTGCCTGCATTGGTGAGGACTCAATCCCCTTTGTTCCATGTACATGCTCCAGACCCCTCCCTCAGCCTCCAAACAAGCACAGTGCACAGAAATGTTCTCTCTTCACAGGACTTTGAAAGTAGTTCCAACAAGATAAGCCTATCAACAGACAGCATTATGGAAAACTAAATGACCATGCAAATACACACGCTGAAAACTATTAATGTAGACTCTTCTAATAAGGTCCCATTTATTCAGAGCAGACCACTTTTATCCTTGAACATCCATCAGAACAGCTGGGTAATTCATGCTGTAACAGAAATACCGGTAACGACTAAGTGCTCTGAGGAATACAAAGCTTTTCAGCATTTAGGGGAATCCATTTCCATTAATAATCACTCTTGTTATATTTTGTCAGATTCTCTATTAGGCACAACTATTTTACGGTGATTGTAATAGACTTCATTGACAGACTTCCTGCCTCCATGCTGGTTTCTCTTGGAGAGAAATTTCCATGGGACAGAGGTGCTCATCAGGTAGGACCAAAGGAAAATCTCAAGTCTTCATTCTACCTAAACCAAAGATGTAAGGCTCCTTAAAAGAACTAGACTCATATCACAACAAGATCCCTTAAAAATACCAGAACCTCTTTAGACCTCATAGAAAATGGAAGCATGAATCTAGCTAGGATGCCAGTGTCCCCCCCCACCCCACCAAACCCTACATCAGAGGCCACGAAATTACTTAGATGCCACAGGTATTGCCAGAATTCCCATGGTCTATTCCAAAAGGTAGTACATTTATACATCCTGTTGTGAGTGGGGCAGTTTTCTTTTGTTCTACATCATCGGATTCAAGAGGAAAACAATGATCAAGTCTTTGAAAGGAAAAAACTATAAAAAAATAAATGCTTTAACAAGGCAAACAGTCTACACGGTCTTTAAGACGGTTTTCATTAAGGCTATGGCAAGACATTTAACAAGTAAGGTTATACTCTAACAAATACAGTGGTCAGAAGTTTCCTTCACAGAAATAAAGACGCTACAGATGTAGCAGAGACCAGACCACTCCAATATTCCCATTCTTCCCCAGCAACTTCCAATCAGTCCCCCCACCCCCACTGGAAGGTCATGTTGCTCTGGCCACCAAGTGGGGGGCAGGGACACAGGAGGAGTCATTTCTGAGTAGAAATGATGAAAAGCCCTTGTGGATATTCTCATCTCTCTCTTCCCTAGCTTCTGAAGGCGGCAGCCTCAGGCTCTAGATGCCAAGATCCTACGACCGTGTGGACAGGAGTCCCATCATGGGCTCACAGTGACCACGGATGCCTCTGGGAGAAGCAAACCTCTCGTGTTGAGCCACTGCCATTAGGGGATTAATGTGTCATTGTGGCATGGAACTGGCCATCCGGACTAGCACAATCCAAGTGTAACGGTGTTAAATACGTACCATGGCACCAACTACATAGACGTCTCCACAGGTTACAGAGGGAGACACGCCAAGGGGCCCTATTTACACTTTAGGTCAGAAGAAGGAGTGAAGGCCAAGCGAAACGTTGAGAAGACAGGAAGCATGGGACATAGGCTCTCTGGACCTCAACTACAAGACCAGGTCGTCCGAATACACAGCTCAGACCACCACACATCCAGCTCCACCTTCCCTGAGAACAAGTCCAAGAAGCAGGGAGCTGAGATTTCTCAATTACGTGATGCCCCAGCCCCACAGATTTCTCCGGAAGCACCCACTAAAACGTGATCTTCGGGGCAGACTTTATCAGCAGCATCTTGAATATGCCCCCTTGTCAGTTTATGGGATTGCTCGAGTTAAAAATCCAGAGTACTAACAGACCAGATTCTTAGAACAAACAGTCTAGGAGTAGACAGAGTGAAAGCATACATCATCTTCATTCCTACCAGGGTTCCCAGAGTCTGAACCCATCAATCCTACCGCCAGCCTTGTCCACACAGACAGGAGTCCAAAATCCCTTCTTCTGTGGCTGTTTGAAAGTCCATCTTATTTATAAAATTCTGCAATCTCGTTAATTCTCGAGCACGTGACCCTCCAAATACCTTTTCCTGCGATCATGCTGAGGCCCTCTTAACAAAATACTTGAAAAGTGAAGTCTCTAATAGAATATGGGGGCTTAACATCTCTCAAACACTGACAAACGCTCGCTTGCCTACTGATCCCTTTTATCTCTGCTGATAGGATAGATATTACAGCTGTACGACTGAAAAAATAAAGTCCTTTTACGGATACGTACAAATGTCCTAGCTGAGTAAAGGCAGAGGGGCGACGACTGACGTGTGTACCTCCCTTGATTAGCTGAGAACCTCTTATTCCAGCGGTTTCCTTCTGTATTAATACCCAAGAGAAAAGCAGAGAGGAGGAGCCAAGAGCAACTCAGTGAAGACTGAACACTGGATGCATCACATGTTTCAAGCACTCTGTTTTCAGAGGGTTCTTTCTGATGAATGAAAGGGTAACACCATTTTCAACCTGGTTGGTTGAAAGACGTGGACCTTCCCAGGGAGCCGGACCCTCAAAGACACAACTCCTTTGGTAAGCGAACAACCCTCAGTCACCCTGCAGGGAATTGCTGCTCAGATGGGCACGGACACAGCACGTTTTGCTCTTAGCCCCATGACAGTATCTGCCCCCAACATCCCACCCACACAGCTTTTATCTGTAAACCTCACCCTGCCTCCGTCAACCGATCCCCTTCCTCCCTGGCTTTTCCAATACCAGAGCCCCTCCCCGGCTTTGTTCCTGCCTCGCTGACCACCCCCTTCCCCGCTCTGGCAGGCTCATTCTCATCTCCACACACAATGACAGCATTCTGAGATGGACTGTGACTGCTGTTGGCCCTCCCCCCAGGCACACGAATCCTTGCTACGTCATTCAGTTCTCCCTGTAAGGAGAGGGCTTTTATTTCCTCACCAGCTCTGGCCACCCCTCTCAGCCCCAGGGCCTCAATCCAGAGGCCTTCCTGACATTCACCTTCAGCCCTTTTGGAGACCTAAGGCACTGCCCTTTCCACAGGTTCAGAAATCACATGCTCGTCCCCCAAACCCGGGCTTCTCGCTTGCTACACAGTACCGAGGGACACCACCGCCCTGCGGATCTTTGACCCCCACCCTCCCGCTTCCATGAATCATTCATCACCACGTCCAGCAGATTTCACTGGAGCAGACCCTGGATGTATCAACGTCTCTCCACTACGACCCTCTGTAGTTCTAGGAAATCTCTCACCAGAATCAAGGTGGGCCTCCCAATGGGCTGCCCCCATCCACTCTAGCCCGCTTCTTGTTAGTTCTCCATTTGATGTCAGGTGTTAACCTTTCCAAGGAAATTCAAATCAGGCTACCTTCTTCTTTAAAGCTCTCCGAAGGATCCCCCATGGCTAGACTAAAAGGCTAGGCAGGCTATTGAACCCCCTAGGCTAAGAAGACTGGGTTAAAAAGATTTCTATTTAAGACCTGCAAGGTGGCTCCTGTCTGCCTCTCCAACAACTTTTTCTCACACTGCACCCTCACTCAGAATACTCCAGAGGGTGGGAGAAGATAGGCAAAAGAGGTGAAGAGTACCTAGAGGTACACACTCCCAGTTAGTAAGTCTTGGGGATGAGCCCAGGTAGCTGCATCAGTAGAGCCCAAGACCCCTGTAAGTGTCGGGATGAAAAGCATAGCATAGGAAATATAGTCAATCTTGTAATAAGGTTGTATGGTGACAGATGAGGACTATGCTTACAGTGTCATCACATTACGTACAGAATTGCCAATTCGCTGTATCATACTCCTGAAACAGTGTAGGTTAACTGTACCTCAATTAAGGATTTGTAGACCAGACACGTAAAACTTCAGTGGATGTTAAGAAATAGCATCAATGTTCCCTTTACTGATCGTTCAAGTCCTTTTCATGAAACATCATTAGTATTTTTGCCTTAGAAGGTTTTTCTTGGGATTGCAACAGAAGTGCAGCTATGTTCACAATCCATGAGGAATGCCAGAGGCAAAAAGGATACATTACGACATGCAATATTAAATACTTTTTATGATTTTATGACCCTAACTCATGGGAAGGAACAAAAAAAGATGGTTTGATTTGCTTCAAAAACTCCATTAACTAAGGGCTTCTTTGGGTCTCTAGAACACAGTGTTCCTTCCTTTCAGGATCTCTGTACAGGCTGGTTGCTCTGTCCAGAAAGCCTTTCCCTTTTTCTTGACCGTCCCCTTTTTATCCTTAGGAGCTCATTCAAATGTGGTTTCATTGAGATTTTCCTGACCCCCTCCCTCCCAAGTTAGGACCCCATTTTATCTACCAGCAGAGTCCTGAGGCCTTTCCTTTATAATTCCATAAGCAATCTATAGTAATTTGCCCACGTGACTACTGGATTAGTGGCTGGGTCCATTACTAGAGGGATTACAGTAGACATGCTCTCCGTCTGGCTTATTTGCATATCCAGCATTAGGCACTACACTGGGCAGATAGAATGATGTTAAAGTACACAATCTGTTAAATAGATAATAATCTAAAATTTTATACCTCATTTTGTGAAGTTCTCCTACAAACTTGTACTAATCTTCAAATAAAAGCTAACTACTAATGACTTATCACCAGTATGTGACATGAGAAAGTTCTAGAGAGGGCAGACAGGAAACTGAAGAATTAAATCATGGGGGTTAAGGATAGAGAGGTTTGCAGAGCTGATTTCAAATGCTGGGAGGTTATGGAAGTAGGAGGATAAACAAGGTAACAATATTTTTAAGTAAACCGATCAAAAGTAAAACAAAGGTATCCCGTCATTGAGCAAGCCTCTCCTTTATCAAACTTCAGAATATCAAGAAATCTCAAGTACTGGTAAATTAGAGCCCTATCAAAGAAACCTCATATATGAAATCCGGTGATCACATCAGAAAGTACACACCACCACTTCTAAGAGAAGCCAAGTTTGTGATGGCCAGATTGCACCTGACACCGGAGAAGTTCAACTGATCTCGACAGTTCAAAAAGATGGACAGAGCAGGCCTACAGCAAACCTAATTACAAAGTCTCCCAACCTCAGGTAAGGAGAGAAAAGAGGACACTCCTAGAAAGTAAAATGGTAGGGCTGAATTAATCTTTTGTCAAGTATAAACTCATTCCATGGATCTTTGAAACCTCAATTTAATATTTGCTAGGCTTGACTGAACTTGGTTTAGATCACCCTATCCCACCGGAATCTAAGACAGGAAATTAAAGAGCATGTTCTTACAAAGAGATTTTCCACATTTTAATAGGAGTGACTTGGCATGGGGGGGGGAGGGGGAGGTGATGGGGGACAGACAACACCTGGATCCAAGTTGAAAAAAAAAGTAATCTTTTAAAAATATAAAGGATTCACCTTTCAAACACCATTTTTGGATGATCACAATAACCTATGTTTGATTTTTAAAACAATGCATCCATCATCACAATCCATACGTAAATACTAACCTAACCCACTTAGTTGTAGAATTCAGGCAACACAACCTCTACACCTCATCCATAAGATCACCTGTCCTCCTTTTGTCACGAAGATTAAATAAGCTATGCAAAGTGCCTGACCCCTAGCCATCCACCAAGGCCATACTCCATTTGATTTCAGGTACTATCATTCCCAGGAACTAACATGGTGCCTGGTAGAGAATATGTACTAAATACGTATTAGAGGAGATGTATGGTTGTCAGCTGCCGATGCAAGTCTTAAGGCCTTACAACCGTAAAGCCTAACACTTCACACAAGAGGCCAGCTT
Source organism: Lynx canadensis (assembly GCF_007474595.2). Lineage (NCBI taxonomy): Eukaryota > Metazoa > Chordata > Mammalia > Carnivora > Felidae > Lynx > Lynx canadensis. The sequence continues at coordinate 47,714,266 of NC_044316.2, forward strand.
TTTAAAGAGGACAGGGATGGGAGACCGTAATGGAAATTAAAGGTCAAACTTGCACAAATAGGATTTGTGCACACAAAAGCATGCAGTCTTCTAAACAAAGTAATCCTAGGGCTCTGTCTAGCTCAAAGGATTGTAAGCAAGCTTTCAAAAAAAATAGATAAATAAATCACAACTACTTACCCCATAGGGTTTTTCTCCTCTCCCTTAACTCTGTTCAGTTTCAGGAACATTGCATCCCAACTTGCTGCTTCCAACCTAATTTCCTCTCTGATGCATTTCTGAACACAGCAGTCGACTCCCACCACCACCAAGTATTGCTCTGATTAGGCTACTGTTCCTTCAGCCTTCATCTCGCTTCCCACAAAGTCAAAAACAGAGGTGTACTCCTATTTCCTCTACAAATCTCATTTCCAGAGAGAGTACACGGGTCCGAGAACACAAAATCAAAAGCAATTCAAATACCAGATCTCCACTATAAGAAGTTCACATAAACCAGACAGTAAAACCAAAACACTGGCTTAGACCCATCAGAAGTCAGAAGAATCTAACACCTTCCATGTTAATAAAAATAGCATCAAGGAATGAATGGGGTTCTCCCCCTACCCACCACCATCCTAAACCAACTCCATTCCTAAGACTAATTCCCAGGGCACCTGGGTGGCTCAGCCAGTTAAGTGTCGGACCCTCGGTTTTGGCTCAGGTCACAATCTCCATTTCAGGAGTTCGAGCCCCACTTTGGGCTCTGTACAGAGCACGGAGCCTTCTTGGGATTCTCTCTCTGCCCCTCCCCCACTCACACGGTCTCAGTTTCTCAAACTTAAAAGTATTCCCAGTAATCGATTTGTTTTGCATCAAAATTTCAGTGTTAAGGATTTAATTTTTTTTTTTTTTAACATTTATTTTTGAGACAGAGCACGAACAGGGGAGGGTCAGAGAGAGGGAGACACAGAATCTGCAACAGGCTCCAGGCCCTGAGCTGTCAGCACAGAGCCCGACCCGGGGCTCGAACTCACGGACTGTGAGATCGTGACCTGAGCCGAAGTCGGACGCTTAACCAACTGGAGCCACCCAGCCGCCCCAAGGGTTTTTCTTTTTAACTTGGTACCATAGATTTTTTTTTTTTTTAAGAGATACTGTTCTTGCATCAAAGCATTAGGAGAGGGAAACATTAAACCCATAACAGATACACCTGATCTTAGCCAAAAGGCCGAGAAGCAGTGAGAGGGGGAAACACAAAAACACTGACCAGAAAGGTGACTTAGCTCTTTCATCTTCGTGATCCTCAAGAGGTCAAAAGTTGGGGGGGGGGGGGCGGGCCTGGAAAATAAGGCAGCCTAGGAATGACCAGGTTTGCTGGGCTCCCACACCAACTCTGGTCACCTGATATTTACGGCTACCTGGTGTATAAAGTGGAGGGTTCTCAAGTTGAAAGAGGATCACCGTTAGCCTTCTCTGCCACAGCAGCTGGCAAGAATGTCACCTATTTGCCACCTTTTGGAGAACCCAGCTCCCTCATTACAAGGATGGCAGAGGCCTAAACTGGATTCAAACCAAGATTACCCAATTCCCAGTCTAGCACTTCCTAGGTGATTTTTTTTTGTACTTCTACAGTTCTTTAAGGAACCATTAGCTTTCCAGACCTCTCAAGTCATTTAGCTAAAACTTAAATTCCTGGGTGAAAAGGCCCCCAATTCTTTTTTTTTTTTTTAAGTTTTTTTTTTTAACATTTATTTTTGAGAGAGAGAGACAGAGCATGAACGGGCGAGGGGCAGAGAGAGAGGGAGACACAGAATCTGAAACAGGCTCCAGGCTCTGAGCTGTCAGCACCGAGCCCGACGCGGGGCTTGAACTCATGGACCGTGAGATCATGACCTGAGCCGAAGTCGGACGCTTAACTGACCAAGCCACCCAGGCGCCCCTAGGCCCCCAATTCTTATGAAAACCCTCTTCCCTCCGCATCAACAGCATATGCTTCTGTACAACACAGCAGGTCCAAGAGTAGAGGACCATCTGCTTCTTCAGATAGGCACACAAACTCCCCTCATGTGCTTATTCTCTTTGCCCCCCAGATGTTCCAGTGTACAAAAATAACTCTCAAGTCCCAATTCTGTTGTAAATTAAGACCCAGAACAGAAAATACTGTAAGTTCAGTCACGCGGGTGAGGCTCGGGCAGGTTAAGTGGCTATTTGACAATTAGCAATTCTTTCCACCACCATAGACACCCACACGCACCTCTCACCCACAGTGCTTGGTAAAAACCAAGATTTGCATAGAGGTATAATGAACACCATACATTTGGAAAGACCTGACAACCTAGTTTCCATGTGTAGCATGCAAGTGTTCCCACGTTGATACTGGATACTGCAAAACTTAAACCCATTTGACTAGGTCAACAGTCCTCAACTTGGGATGGTTTGATAGGAAAATACTCCACTGGTGTTCTTTCCACAATATACATGCAACTACATGCACATGGTTAGAACAGCATCTTAAAAAAAAAAAAAAAAAAAATGGATGCCTGGGGGGCTCAGTCGGTTAAACGTCCGACCTTCAGCTCAGGTCACGATCTCACAGCTTGTGGGTTCGAGTCCCACATCAGGCTCTGTGTTGACAGCTCAGAGCCTGGAGCCTGCTTCGGATTCTGTGTCTCCCCCTCTCTCTACCCTTCCCATGCTCATGCTCTCAATAAACAAAAAAAAATTAAAAAAAGGGGCGCCTGGGTGGCCCAGTCGGTTAAGCGTCCGACTTCAGCCAGGTCACAATCTCGCGGTCCGTGAGTTCGAGCCCCGCGTCAGGCTCTGGGCTGATGGCTCGGAGCCTGGAGCCTGTTTCCGATTCTGTGTCTCCCTCTCTCTCTGCCCCTCCCCCGTTCATGCTCTCTGTCCCAAAAATAAATAAACGTTAAAAAAAAAAATTTAAAAAAATTAAAGAAAAGAAAACCACGACCCAGATTGAACCCGAGTCCAATCAAACCTCTGTGTCCAGGTGCCATTCTACCAAAAATAGAGCAATGTGCTGTGTAAGCGGGAGGGTCAGCAAGAATTCTGACCACGGGAAACTCTACAGGTCCAAAGACCCTGGCACTCCCAGATACCTAACGGAAATGTATGTAAAATGTTAACATGGAGACAAGCCAGGTGAGAAATCTAGGGAAACCCCCTGTACCATTTTTCACCCTTCCTGTACCTAAGTTCAAAATAACCGTTTGAAAGGGAAAGAACAAAAACAAACCTTTCTTTCAAGTGTTTGAGGACATAGAACCCCAATTAGTGCCAGGGACAGTTTAATCACCCAGAGATGTGGCTGGTGTCTCAGTTAATGAACCTCCAAGTCCCTACTCACTGCCCCACCCCAGATTCAAAGCTTTCTTTCCAGAAAACGGAGTTATTTGAAACAGCAGGCTATTATCCAAAGCAGAAGTAACTTCCATAGAGCAGGCACAAAGGAGCAAGAGAATGTAGCAAGGAAGCTGCCTACTCTCAGCACTTAAGTCCTAACAAAAATATTCAAAATTATTCATACAGTGGTAGGTCTTCACTTAGAATTTCCTGATTTTGAACAGGGCTCAAATTCTCAGAGCAATAAAGACATCCGAGAATACTGCAGGGAAATTCACCAAGGGGGGGGTGGGGGGGAGTGAGGCAGGAGGAATGATCATTCTGAGCTCCTTTTTAGAGGAACTTAGAAATCTAGGACATGAACAATTTTCCAAGGAACAATTAACAAGGACTTGTGTTGTTTGGATTTAGATAGAAAATGAGTTTTGAGAAAAGTATGAATAAACATGTTCTCAGATCTAGCACTTTGTTTATTTTGTGTTTCTATTACTGTATTTCCAAGATCAGAACCTCAGATCAACACTGCAACTATAGGAAATAAAGATCTGACTTCTGTATTTGACTGTACTGTGGTCCAGAAATAAATTCTAAGGGTGGAGTTACTTTTACTACAGAAAGCAAAACCAAGTAAACTCCATGGTTACATTTTGTTACTTTTCACATCTTGTTTAAGGGGCTACTCTAAATCTCCAGGTGCTAATTGTAGTATCTAGGATTAACTAGATACTGACATGCAGAATTTCACATAATCTAGAAAATGCCAGCTCAACGATGGTGTGAGATCTCCATGTAAGATTATAAGTAGCCTTAGGAGGGACACCTGGGTGGCTCAGTTGGTTAAGCAGCAGACTTCGGCTCAGGTCATGATCTCACACAGTTGGAGTTCAAGCCCCATGTCAGGCTCTGTGCTTACAGCTCAGAGCCTGGAGCCTGCTTCAGTTTCTGTGTCTCCCTCTCGGCCCCTCCCCAACTCAGTTTCTCAAAAAAATGAAAACATCAAGAACATTTTTTTTTTTTTTTTTTTTTTAGGGGCACCTGGGTGGCACAGGTGATTGAACATCTGACTTCAGCTCAGGTCATGATCTCACAGTTCAGGAGTTCGAGCCCCACATTGGGCTCTGTGCTGACAGCTCAGAGCCTGGAGCCTGCGTCTCCCTCTCTCTGCCCCTCCCCCGCTCATGCTTTCTCAAAAATAAACGTTTAAAAAAAATTTTTTTTTAAGTAGCCTTAGGAACATAGCCTGTTCCCAAAGAATTAAAATTAGAAAAACAAAAGTCAGGAAAAAAGAATTTCAAGTAGACCTCTTCCTTGCTCACTAATTCCCATCCAATACCAACTCAAGATCTTACTCCCACTGGTCATCTACACTACAAAATATATCATCCTTAATGTAACTCCTAGACTTGAGGGCAAGACACATCATCTCTAGAACGCACAGCCGTTTTTCAAGTAAAGGGAATCAAGCACCTACTTGGCAGGTTCCTCACTTCTTTAAATACAAACTACTGGATGAGCACCTATGGTTACTGGCAACATCACTTAAGGTTCGAGGCTACAGGGTTAGAGCTAAGTACACAGGTTTATGACCTACCAAGCAGGAGGAGGAGAGCACCGGACAGGAGTTGGGGCTAGAGATTCAGGTGGTCACACTTGCGTGGTTACATTTACATCAAGTCACTCAACTCTGGGGACCAACTCCACAGCTATGAATTCAAGGACCTCAGCAATACAGTCTCCATAGTCCTCTGGCGATTCAAAATTGTAAGAACCTAGCTCTTCCTGATCCCTCGACTACAAAATTCACCAAGAAGGACAAGAAAGGGGAATACTTAGATGCATGTTAACTCAGGTTGTTAACCTACATTTAAACACAAGCATGTGTTTATCGCTTAGGAATATAGAACTTGGGGAGACTTGGTGGCTCAGTTCGTTGAGCCTCCAACTCTTCATTTCACCTACAGTCTTGATCCCAGGGCCATCGCATCGAGCCCCATGTCAGGCTCTGCACAAACCCTGCTTGTGCTCTGGAACAAATTTTAAGAATACAGAACTTAATATTAAATCCGATGCTTTTAAGAGCTACCCAAGTTCTTAGCAACCAAAAGATTTTGCCCATCTCACACGAATATGTTCTACCGTTTCTAATAAATTTTAAATATCCCAAGGGAGCCTCCACATAGCTGCAGCCTGTTAGGACCAAGTCTACGACATACTCAATACAATTTAACATTGAAGGGTTACACAGGAATACAAACAAAGGCCAGAAGCTGACCATGCATTTCCAAATTTGGAGATAAAACTTAGGCCTTCATTAATTCTGCACTGATAAAAGAGTCAGCCAAAAGCACCTTGTTCACAATCTTATCAGTTACTATCGTGAACAGTTCCAAGAGTTTAATAAACCCAGAGCCTCATCCGGGGTGTTATCCTCTGCTCCCCAGCACCTTCACCTTATCTTATCCTTCTACCGGGTTTTATTAGATTCGCCTTAGGCAATGACAATGATGGCCAGTCTTCCCCCCCACCCCCGCAAAGTGCGAGAGACAGAACACAAGCAGGGAAGGGCAGAGAGAGGGGGAGACACAGGATCCGAAGTAGGCTCCAGGCTCTGAGCTTGTCCACACAGAGCCCAACACGGGGCTCGAACTCACAAACTGTGAGATGACCCGAGCTGAAGTCGGACACTCAACCGACTGAGCCACCCAGGCACCTTAACAATGGCCGGTCTTAATCATGCCAACTACTCCAGCTCCCACCCAATAAATAATTCATCTTTATAAAATGTGATTTTGCATGTTGATTTGCATCATAGGAGCACAGATTCGGCTCAATCCCAGCAGGTGCTATGGTGCTTGATGGTGCCATTGAGCAAAAAGGGAAAATCGAGGCCATGCAGCTCAACTCTGATACCTGGAGTTTAGACCTAATGGTCCTGGATGCTTCTGGAACGTTTAGTGTCTTTTTTTTTTTTTTTTTTTTTTTTTTTTGAGATTGAGCATGAGCAGGGAAGGGGCAGAGTGGGTGACACAATCTGAAGCAGGCTCCAGGCTCTGAGCTGTCAGCACAGAGCCCAACACAGGGCTTGAACCCATGAACCATGAGATCACGACCTGGGCCAAAGTCTGCCACTTAACCGATTGAGCCACCCAGGCGACCCTCATTTTCAAAGGGGTGGTAAAGTTTGAGGAGGAGGATGATTGGAGCACCTGGGTGGCTCAATGGGTTAAGTCTTCGACTTCAACGCAGGTCATGATCTCGAGTTGTGTGTTTGAGCCCTGCTTCGGGCTCTCTGTTATCAGCAGGGAGCCCTCTTCAGAGCCTCTGTCTCCCTCTCCCCCCACCTACCCCCTCAACTCTCTCAAGCATACCTTTTGCAAAAAGGTTTTCCGTGTTAAGGAGTCATTCAGATTGAAGAAACTAATGTGAAACTCAACAAAAATCACTTTAATGCTCCAACTCGGCATGTGATAAAAGTGAGGTCTACTAAGATTTCAAAATCAGGCAAATGACTCAGAACAGGACCAGTGTTTTTGTATTCCACTGGTGAAGTGTTAAAACATCCACATACAAACTTAGGATTACAACTGCACCAAAGAAAAGCACCTTTATGGAATAGAAGATAACTAGGATTTGAACTCTTCTGTACATTGTAAGCAATTAAGAATCAAGTTGTGGGATCTTAAATTTTTAGAGTCAGCTCCCATCTTGTATTTTCAAAATGACAGTTGCATGCATTAATTCAAAAGGAAAATACATGAAGCTCCTTTACTGCCTCTTAATTTCAAGAGCGATCCAAACAGAAGTTAAAAGCCTTTATAAGCCCGAGCCTAGCTTTGAGTCAATGGGAGTTTTATCCTAATTACAATAAACAGCACCACAAATCATGCTTTATTAGATAATCTAAGGGAAAGCAGAATGAGAAAAGTAAAAGCGATTGGCTACTTAGCTGTATAGCCTCTGATAGTAAAGATCACAGACATTTACTGAATCCGCCTGGTCTCAAAGCCACCTGACCATGAACAAGCTGCCCGCCCGCCCCCCTCCCCGCGCACCCTGCCTCCGACCCCCATCTGCTCCTACAGAGTGGGAACAAGGCCAGTTCCCCATAGGGTGTTGGCACGTCATAAGCCCGGGTCAGCATAGTGACAGGATTACGTGAGTTTTTATTCTGCAACTCAAACCCACGTGCAAGTCCTTTTTCTCTCCCAAAATGCACAGCTCCACAGCACCCCTCTGCCTTCCTTTAAACACATTTCTGATCAGGATTATAAACATCCAAGTCTAGCACCGTGGATTGGGAATAACCACTAACAACAAACCAGAAGTTCTGACCTTTAGTATGCAGTTCTGGAAACAGAAGATGATTTTAATTAGGTGCTTTTTCTACTTTTCCTTATTAAGGTTATGAACACATCGAGTCTAACTCAGTGGATTATCTCTAGTCACGTAATTTCCATGTTGTAACAGCCTGGGCTTCCAACAGGATGCTGCAATTAACAGTCCCAGCTTCGTAACAGAGACCCTTGGAATAGGGTCAAAGCCATGCACTTCCTAAAGCAAGTTATTTTCTAATCTCTAATACGAAATATCTTTCACATGAAGACACGATGCTTTAGTCTCCTGTAATTGCAATTTTCTGAGGAAAAAAGCACCACATAAAAAGGCATGAAATAGTGCTGGCATAGAAGCAGCATGTGGAGGAAAACACGCAGGTGCCACGTAGGTTTTCCGTTGGGGACAGGCACGTTTGCGACATTTCTAATAGTATGGCCTCCGTCCTGGCCTACGCTGCTCCCCAATTATACGAGTCCCTCTCACCGCCGCCTCCTCCCCCTTTGCTCTAGTTATTTCCTTGCTTTAGAAAGCCTCCCCCACCTCTCCCAAAGGAAATTTTCTGTATCCTGCAAAGCCCAACTCCAAAGCTCCTTCCTAACGAGCCCAGGAAGTATCTCCCCACCCCCATTATGTTTCGACCACCCCTATCTCATTCGAGCTTCTATTATGAAGACTCTTCGTCTAGCATTCCTCTCTGCTCGATGCCCAGCGCTCTGTCCCATGCCCCCCAGTGCCAGGCATGATCTACAGAACAGGTGCACAGATCTGGCATCATCTCCCGCTGTGACTAGTATGGCATGTGTCACGGAGTTGAAAGACTTCCCTTTTTCACACCTCCATAGCCCAGGTAGTGGTGTAAGCCTACCGAACAGAACGAACTATGGGGGGGTGCCCGGTGGCTCAATCTGTCAAGCACCTGATTCCTGGTTTCTGCTCAGGTCAGAATCTCAGTTCACAAGTTGGAGCCTCACAAAGGGGGTTCTGTGCTGACAGTGTGGAGCCTGCTTGGGATTCATTCTCATCCCTCCCTCCCTCTCCCCACCCCTGTGCATGTGTTCTCAAAATGAACTTAAAAATTGGAACAAAAAAAAAAAAAAAAACAACTACGAAGCCCAACACTTGGGTTCACAGCCTGGGTGGACCCAGACAGCCTGGGTTTGAAGCCCAGCTCCACTGTTTTCCAATTTTGTGATCCTGGACAAGTTCTAAGCTTCCTGTGCCTCAGTGCTGGTTTCCCCATCTATAAAAGGAGAACACTGCTTACCTTTTCAAAATTGTGAGGATCAACGGTGTTGATGAGAAGTGCTTGGAACAAGGTCTAAGAGCAAACCCTTCATGGGTGACTGTAGGGTTTTAAGGAAAGTCTACAGCATAGACTACTGTGCATGAACTACTAGACATACCAGGAGAGTCAAGAGCGTCAATTATCCTGTTGGTGAAAACATGGGAGTCGAATAGTCACAATTGTAATTAATCTCAATTATTGTGATTATTCACAGCTCAGAAGGTAGCTGTTAACTGGATTCTCCTCCTACCCCATTCCTCATACAAACGAGTTTATAAAGTTGAAATACAACTTGGACAATTTCACATCCCGCATTTCCACCTTTATTTCCTAACTACCTATTGCAATCACTGCAGAGACTACAGATGGATCCCCTATTTCCCTAAATGCTACAACTAAAGATGGGTAACTGCTGGGGAGGGGAAAAAAAACCCACAAGTAAACGCTTTCAAGATGAACTGCCCTCATACTAGTCTTGCTTTGTGAACCTGCTCTTAATTCTGATCTTGTGCTAACAATCAATCATTCCCCTCCATTTCATTTTTGATAGAAATCTATTTCCAGAAGCCATTTTCCCCCTCTGTATAATTTAATAGAGGGCTTTAATGTAGCTACGGTCATTTCATCTCGACTTGACCATTAATACCATACCAATACCGAAGTGTCCATGCCTCGGCTTGAAGTCCAACATAACACTTCACAGTTTAGTAGAAAACATCTGAAATAAAGGGCTTGGTCATGGAAATTCTGACAGACAGGACACTGAAGCCTTAATTCTGTCACCAAGAAATGTTTCCCTTAATGGCCTCATTCTTTCCTCTAATATAAATCCAGGCTTTGTAAGTACCAAAAAAGTTTCCAGTTGGCTCTGAAAAGGGTTTTCTGCACAACTGTTTGAATCTGAACCCCCTGCTCCACCCCCACCAGCCTGGTAGTTCTTCAGCACTCTCATTTCTAAGAGATCCTATCCTGTGCTTCATGAGGGGGCTCTGGGGATGCAATCACGGAAAATGTCACAGCTCCTAAGCGTCCAGCATCTCTCAGCATTTAACATCGGTTTGTCTTTCCTTTCAACTGACAGAGGTCTTTAAAGCGACTGTCAGTTTTCACAGTTCCACTTGGGCACTCCTATTGCCACGCTCCTCCGTTCCTTCTCACATCAAGGCACAAACATTTCAGGTACGAGCAGTTTAAAAATATCAGAATCAAAGTTGAGCTACTACTCCCTCTGGAGCATGACGGTCTGGTTTCAGCGATTAGCACTCTCAAATGAAACAGAACATTTAAATGACTGTACCAAACACGTGCACTGGAGCTGGTTTTAACTTTTCACCCTGTACCCAAGACATCTCCCCTGTCCTGCTGTGGCCCATAAGATGCTGTTTAATTTGTGGCAATAGTATTCGTTATGGATGCCTAGATACTTCTCTGAAGATAAAAGGCACATTAAGTGGTTTGCTATTAAATTTACCATTGCTTATAACTTAGATACAAATTAGCATTTTGTTTCCTATTTTGAATAGGCATGCTTAGCTTCAGAGAGTTACTTTTTCTGAAGTCATCTAATGATCTATCCTAGTTGACATCACTTTGAATTATAAACGAAATTTAAAAAAAAAGTATGCAGGCAGAAATCACTGCAATCCTTCTGGCTATGGACATTCATATCTTAGGTCGTTTGTGTAACCATACATCCAACAAATATTTATATAGTGTCTACCAAGTGCCAGGCACTGCATTAAACAGGAGACAGAAACAAGCAGTCCCTGCTCTCAAGGCTGGCAGAGGAGACGAACGACAGAGGGGGAGGGTCCCATGACTAGGAGAGTGTCCAGAAAGGCAGGGAGAATAGACGTCAGAGCTAAACTTCAGGCTAACATTCACAGGTGAGACAGGTTATCGGGGCAAAAAAATTTGAACAGGACTCTTTCTGGGAAACTGCAACTTATTTGCAGTAACTGAAGCACGAAAAAAAGCAAAGCATCAGTAGACGAGTCTGAAGACACCAGGAAACTTAAGAGGTCTCGTTCAGGAGCTGGACTTCATCCTACTAGGAAAGCTCCACAGTGAACACTAGTCTGAATACCTGGAAGGAAAACTGAACAAGAATTAATGTGCCTAAAAACTTAAGTTTGAAGAATGTCGCCTAGGAGTGAAACGCTCAGAGGGTAGTAAATCCTATCATTAAGGAGGAAACTTCAACATCAGGTCCATCTGCAAAAAATAATGAGAGTTTCTCCTGCTTAGTCGGATAATCACCCCCTACACTACTGAATCAGATTCTGGCGGGGAGTGTACAACTAAACACATTCACTTAACGCACTAAGTGAAAGTAGCAATTCAGGAAGCCATTAATCAGAAGTCATTTCCTATCAAGTATATAGCACCAAATGGGAATATCCAACAATTTCGTCCATGCATCCCTACTTCTAATGAGTATTAATGCATTTTTATGGAGGGGGGAAAAAAAAGCATTGGAAAGAAAGGCAGTTCTAACTGCCCACCTCCACCATGGTTCTGTTTTAGGTGTTTCTGACAATTTCATTCTTCGAAGATGAAATAAGGCTTTGATCTGACCTCAAGGCAAAACCATCAGAATTTCAAATTATACTCTTCCACGGATCGGTCTTTTTGGGATTGTTTCGATGGCCCCAGGAGATCCCCTACAGTTAACACAGCTTCTCATCTGAAGAGTAACCAACGAGAAATGGGGTGCCAAAATGCCAACACCCCAGTTTTAAAGATGGGAAATCGTGGGGTCAGCTTTGAAAATCAGTGGGTCGTCACTAATGTAGATGAGCTAGTACATGGGAAGGAAACCTGTTGAAGGCAATCAACTTCGTGATTCAGCCCAACTCAGACCTCAGCCCCCTTCCACCTCCTAGCACTTGGTGCCCACACCATGTGGCTCCCAGTGTCTTGTAAGCCATGGAAAGAACCTGATAGCGTTTTCTGCAAAGCTGCCAACTTTATCCCCTGTTAAAGGTCATCCTCCCTTAAACGGGCCCAGTTTTCTGCAATTCCTTCTCTCATGCAGCCAACAGAGGGCGGGCAGAGGGACTTTCTTCCCTCAAACATCAACCTTCAGGGGCACCTGGGTGGCTCAGTAGGTTAAGCATCTGACTTTGGCTCAGGTCATGATCTCACAGCTTATGGGCTCGAGCCCCACATCAGGCTCTGGGCTGGGAGCTCTGACCCTGCTCGGGATGCTCTCTCAAAAGAACATTTCATAAAAATAAGAATACACCATCAACCTTCATTCAAGAGAGAAGAAACGCCATCCCACTCAGGTGAGCTGGTAAGATCTATTCTGAAACAGGCCTTCAAAACTGAAGGCCACAGCCTAAGGGAAATGGATTTTAAATCCCTAACTGCTGAAAGGCAGCTTCAGTTAGAATCACAGGAGAAGTACAGTATTTGGGGGGCGCTTAGAGCAATGGCTCCAGATTCAAGATGGATGCACAGCAGCACACGGGGATCACACAAGGACGCACGCATTCCCAGCAGACCCCGCCAACATCCAGTGTTGATCACTCAGAGCCACAGTCTGTTGATCGTGGTCACTGGTGGGGATCTGATGCTCTTTAGGGGATTCTTCAAAGATCCTGGGGTAGTTGTTCATCTTGAAGATCTGGGACGTTGAACAGAAAGAGCAGAAAAAACATGCCGAGATGGAACAGATTTAACAGGCTAACAACGGTTTGTCACATTGATAAGCAGGTCACATTTGGAGAGAATGTTTGTATCACTGAAATTTGAGAAGTGCAAGCAGTCTTGCTGGGGGGGGTGGGGTGGGGGGGGGGGAGTCTAGTAGTCTAGTTGGCCTGTTCCCTTTCCTAGTAGTGAAAGGGATAAGACCACTGGCTCCACTACCCCCAGAGAAAAGACAACATTTGAGCAGCATGGTGAAGGTCTCTGCTGTTCCATGACAGAAGCTCTTGGACGCAGCTGGTGCACAAGACTAGCAACAGGAGACAGACCTTCCAAGGTCTGAATCTCAACCTCATCAATGACCAGGCCAGAGAAACCCTTCTCCCTCTCCTGGAGGGAGGGAACAGATTGGGGGCAAGGACCAGCTTCTCTGCTAGCCTCACAGGAAAAAACCAGCAAGGAGCATATCAACCAAGAGAAAGTTAAGCCTCACAAAAATCGAAAGGCAAATTCTGAGATTACCCTTGAAAGGACGGAGCTACAGAGCACCACGCTGGTCATCTAAGAACCTTAACTATCTCACAGCTCCTCGCTCTTTCTGCGTTTTTCTTTGTTCTCCAGTGTGTATGGCCCTTGCTTTCACGATTTCAGGCAGCCAATCAATGTTCACAGTGGGACCCTCCTCGGTTACCGGCCCTGGTAAGATCCACCTTCTCAGAGCAGTACCCCTGTACTGCCATCTAAACAACGGCATGAAGCACAAATGGCAACAATCCAGGAAGTCTTTGGAGAAGTGTCCTGTTTCCATGTGGACTGCATCTCCAGGAGGGGAAGAAGCAGGGGGGAAAAGAAGCCTTTGTGTGCTTGTAAAATGCTTTCTAATAGCATAGATTAGAAACCCAGTTTTAAAGGGCTACCACTCACAGCTTCGGTCTTCTAGTTCTGAACATTTACGAAGGGAGATGATATTTTAGATTTCAAGCTATCTTACTTTATGAACAGGTGAGCTATTTGGAGCACATACGTCTCTCTAAGGTATACTTAGCTACAGCTATTCTACTGACCAAAGTCATGGACCATATACTAAGAGCTAGAAGATGCTGCCTCCATCAGGTGAGAAAACATAAGGAATACAAAAAGTCTCCAACTCCAACTGCCATCTCGAGAGGGTATGCTGCTAAAGGCACGAGATGAGGGGTTCTTCTCCTGAAGACCAGGACTCTACCAAACAAGATTTTACGTTGGTAGAACATTAAGAGAAAAACAGTGTATTCTAAATTGAGTATATTCTAAAATGATGAGATGTTACCTTTGAGGAGAGTGCCAAAATGCAAGTGTTAGAGAACTGTATTTGTGCAATTAAAAGGCATTGTCCTGGGCTAACATCCAGAAGTTATGAATAATGGATTAGCACATGCATACTGGAAGTCAAATGCTGAGCATACATACTAAACAAAATGTAACAAGCAGATAGCATATTAGGTTGTATTTGAAACGGTTTGTGAATTACAGTTTGTAAACGCAGTGCAGAAACTCACCCAAATAAGACCTGTGGTTTATTTCTTCCCCAATGAACTGCATCAACCACATACTCGCTGCTCTATTTTGTCTGCTTTGTAAGAACTACATTTCAAGTATTAGGTAAAGGCAATCCACAGAATGCAGAGGCTAAAACGAGTCTGAAAAAATGTTCAGCCTTACCCAGATGAGAATTAAAACTTTCCACTTACCAGAGCAAAAATGTCAGAAAAAAAAGAGACCTATCCTATACTGGTAAGAGGGAAAGGAATGGGGTACACTTAATACTGAAAATGCAAATTGTAACCTTCTGAGAACACGGCTGTACTCATTAAGACCTAAGATGTACATTCTTCTAGGTATCTTTTATAGAAATACCATGGTGTCCAAGGATATCACCGACAATATTTCACTAGTGTGAACTTAAAGCATCGGAAATGGATAAGTTTCATACGCCCAACATGCAACCACTAAATAGAATAAGGAAGATTTTGACAGGGAAGGATATCCACTGCCTACTGTGGTGGGTGGATATTGGAGAAAAATTTGAAATTTTGAGCTCTTGAAGAGTGACTGAATATCTTATCTCTGAGGGAGGGAAAAGAGAAGAGCCTACAATTTCACTTCTTACTTTATGGGAGTCAAGCTCACATGAAACCATGAATCTAATCCACTCCAAAGAAAAAATTCAATGTAGTCTGGCGGGGTTGGGGACCATGCAGGACTCCCTTACACCCTAACACTGCCACTCTGATTTCAACAAAATTGACTCAAATAAGCAGGTCTAGAAGGGACCAAGCTTATCCTGAAGTCTTAACATATAAGAAATGACACAGTTTAACACCTAACCTTCATTTCGACAAGTATTTTTATGTTTCCATAGGTTCCCACCCAAATGTTACAAAAAATAGACGTAAATCAGTTAGCCCGGAACCACACTTGCCACATTTTTTTTTTAAAGGAAGGTTCAAGAAAAAAAAAAAATCTCATTTTGGGGTGTCTAGGTGGCTCAGTCAGTTAAGCAACCTACTTCGGCTCAGGTCATAATCTCACAGTTCGTGGGTTCCAGCCCCGCGTCAGGCTCTGTGCAGACAGCTCAGAGCCTGGAGCCTGCTTTAGATTCTGTCTCTCCCTTTCTCTCTGCCCCTTCCCCACTCGTGCTCTGTATCTGTCAAAAACAAACTAAGTTTTTTTAAAAAATAAAGTCACATTTCCAGCCTACACCCAAACATTGCCTAACAAAGTTCAGGTCCACAACTGGAAAACGTAAAGAGCCCCATCTTCCTTTCATCTTTTACAAGGAGTGAGGCAGTAACACACCTTTCTCTATAAAGGAATATCTCTTGATTTCCCAACTCTCAGGGATTGATTCAGAGTTGGAAGCACTCGTGAAGGTAGAATGTTAACTATACCATAAAACAGCTGCGTTGAAGACGTATTTAGGAAGTGTAAGAAACAAGTTCATGAATTTGAACTTTAAAAGATAAACCAACTCGCTAGCACAATTTTAGGGTTCTAAGAAGTACACGGTCTCTGATGTGCTTAGTATTAAACAGTGTTAGGATAATATTTTCCAGTCTACGACGTACTTTCCACTTACCTTAATAAACCTTCACCCAGATGGGAAATGGAACCACAACTAAGTAAACATAATATAGATGATGAGGAGAGCCAGAAGGTGGGCTTGTGAGCCCAGAATGCCCTCACAAGCTACCAAGCCCTGACTTTAAACAGAACACAATGTATAGAACAGCTACCTAACACACGATACACAACTACAGACACGAGGTGGAAATAAATGGATTTCTCCCCAGATGCAAGAGGTTGTTAGTACACAGTCACATTCACGCTAAAGGAAAAACGTGCCTCCTAGCATGGCAACTCGTGATGATTGATCTAGGTAACTTTTAGACGTACTCACTTTGTTCTGGACAACAATCGGGAACCAAAAACAAGAAGAATCACTAGAATGATACATGGCCCAAAATTAGTTACAAGGAGTCCAACCTAAGGCATAGGTAAGAGCAATAAAGAACAAAAACCGAGCAAAACCAGAAAAGCCGCATGAATACAAAGTGATTCCATTTCTTTCCCTCAACACCCACACAGAGACAGCAGTTTCTGACAAGAATGTTCTTGGCAGAAAATAAAGTTACAGGAAGGTTTTTTTTTTTCTTCAATGAGAAAAAAGCAGCTCTATACGCAGATTACTAGGCAATACCGTTTGATTTTTTTTTTTTTTTTAAACAGTCCAAATTTAGAGACCTCGTTTTGAAAATATCTAAACCACCTTTTTTTTTGGATCACGAAG
This sequence comes from Lynx canadensis, assembly GCF_007474595.2. Lineage (NCBI taxonomy): Eukaryota > Metazoa > Chordata > Mammalia > Carnivora > Felidae > Lynx > Lynx canadensis. The sequence continues at coordinate 47,730,705 of NC_044316.2, forward strand.
AAAAAAGGACTGGAAATATTGTTCCCGTTTGGAATGCTGGTTTCATGTTGTACTTGAAAATAAAATCCAACGTGACAGCTTACCTTGGCACTGGAAGCCTTGTTTCCCAAACCCCCTGAAAAACAGAAACAAAATATCTTAACATATCTTGTGTTGTATACCATAGTTTAAGCCAGTTATGAAACAGTATTCCACAGAACTAAGGGTTTATACGTGAGAACCAACGATTTTATAGGAAAACATGCTCAGAGTACTGAATAAATTCGGTTTTGGGGGGAAAAAAACCACCTCTGTATGGCTTCCAAAGGCTCCTTGAATTTTTTCAATGTACAACAATCTTCTCTAAGTTTACACTTTGTTATTAATACTGAAGTTTCAAGACCAGACGGCTAGGGTATTTGGAGTTGGCCATGATGTTCAACAAGAGGACTATGTTTGAAAGCAGTACACTTTGATTTTGTCCCTAAAGACCAAATGAAAGTCATTGCTCTCCCTAAAGAAGTGGCTTCATTTATTATAGAATAGGGGTCTAGAAACTTCCAAACAGTACCCACTCAACATTAAGTTTTGATTTAAAAGACCGGTTTTACAATATGTTTATTAAAATTGCACGTGAAATTTTTTGGGGGGAGAATCAACAGGATTCAAAGCAAATACAGAGGCTGTTTTGTTGTTACTTTAGAAGATTTACTCTGCCCTCCCTGCCAGACACATTAAACCATAAACACGGTTACAACTAGAATGAACTGCACTAAAACTCTAGCATAAGCTCTAATCTTTTGCTTTACATAGCCATCCTAAGTTGACAAGACACTTCATATGTTTAGTCACCCCCCCCCACATAAACCCAAACTTTTATCGTTTTTAAAGCGTTTTAATATTTAAAACAAGCTGGTAAATTAAGGGCCCACAGAAAACAATGAAAGATAACTGAAGTTAAAACCACTGCGAGACAATCCTAGTGAATATTTTCCAGGACCTTCCAAGTAGTTTACGGTCAGGGGAATTAGCCAGGGAGGAAGCTGACAGGGAGACCTTTATTTTCCACTTCACATTACACCTGGTGACCCGAAGTGCCACAGCAGTTCACCAGGGGCCGATCCTTTGGGGCACCAGATAGTGGAAAGACATTAGCGAGCCTGGGTATGTATGTTACAAGTCTTTCCTAATTTACCTACTTCTGGCACAGACAGGCAGCAGTCTTACTGTTCCCTTTTTACGGAGCATGGGATAGGAGGCTGCAGGACTCCCCTTAACTAGATGCACGATCTTCTTTGCCCTGAAGCTCTAAGAACTTATTTTAGGTAATTGTAGATATGGCTAACCTCTCTCCTTGGAACACAACTGCTTCGTACGCTGACTACACAGTGGTAATCATTCACAGACATGACTGTGCTTTTCACGGAACTATTGAGATTTGTAAGGAAAAAACTAAGCACCTTATTAGGACTAGGCTTGTCCAACTCTCCCTTGGAGGGGATTTTCCCCAGGTGTGGCAGATTCGGATAGCCATCCAGAAGGGTCAAGTTAAGCACTTTGGCACATCTGTGGTGCCCTTCGAGGCGAGTTCCTCCAGGTGTGATGGATTCACATAGCCATCCACCAGTTCTGCCTAGGGCCCCAACAAGGTGTGTCACGCAAAGGTTAGTGGCAAGGTGCACTGAGACACTGTCACACGAGTGCGGCCCCTAGCCTAAGGTCGACAGGAATTAAGGAACCCTTGCCTTAGTTCTGACTTGGGGAGCTTCCTAGCCACATTCGTGAATTGACAGAAGGCTGGTAAGTATCTGCCAATCTAAAGGGGAAAAAAACTGGGACACCTGGTATTCCTGAAGTTCCAGCTTTCTACACGTTGGGGTCTGTGGGAGAAGGGGTCGCCCACGTTCTGAGAATCAGTAAAAGCCAGAACCGTGACCAGAAAAGGGCATGTACGGTTTCACCTGGTCTCACGGGGTGCAGAGACCCCTGAAGGCTTTCCGTTTATCAGGATCCCCAAACCACTGGCCCAAGTTAATGCCTGCATTCACTGTTAATTCTACTTGAGCTCTGACACCTTACAGTAGTGTTCTTCACTAAGGCCTCGGTCCTCCTCAACCAGGCTGCACGTCTAATCTCGTGTTGACAGGGTCTGTTTTAGACGACTCCCTCTGCCCTCCTGCCATTCGCCTGGTCTTAGTCCCCCCCTCCTCCACTGCAAGCTTTCAGCAGTTTGTGGTCTCTCCGCTCCCCCTGGGTTCACCCGGACAAGTCCGGTCTCCCGTGCCCGGCGGATACAAGCTACAGTAGGCAGGGACCCAAGCTAGCAGCGCAGTCCAAGCCCGCTGGGGAGCAAAACACACCCCCGAATGCGCCCAGCCTGGCTCGCCCGTAACTTGGACCGCGAGGCGCAGTCGCCGCCGCTCCCCGGTTACTTCGGGCGTGTTTCTCCGGGAAAACTCTGCCCTTTGGGCTCTTTCACTCCCCTTCGCTCACACCCAACCAGCAGCTCCTCTATCGGTGCAGAAGGGCGGGTGTGCCTGGGAGAAGGAGGACACTGGACCCGCGAAGGGGATCAGTGTCACTGCGGCGCGGGGCCAGCCTCCCCTCCTGCGGCAGGGGGTGTGTGTGACCTGGCGGCGACTTCCCCGGGAGTCCTGCCCGAAAGCGTCGCCGGAGCGCGCGCGCCGTTCCGGGCGAGAGTTCGGACTCGGCCGGCTTTCCAAGTTCCCCGAGTGAGTCAGCCCCGGAGTGGGCGCGCCCGGCCGTGGGGGCGGGGAGGGCGAGCGAGGGTCCCCGGAGCGATGCGACCCAGGCTACAAGGGGACCAGTCCCCAGCCCCCCGGGCGCCGCGAGAGGGGGTCCGGGCCGCCGGCCGTGCGCCCCGGCCCGCGCGCACCTACCAGATGAAGTCGGTGCAGTGGCTGCAGAAGGTGGGCTGCTTGAAGAAGCGGGCGATGAATTTGTGGTTCTTCACCTCGTGCACGTTCTTCTGCCTCAGCGCCCCTTTGCGGGCGAAGCGGTTGGCCACGTCCTGAGACGCCGTGGAGTCGTTGGCCGGGAAAACGTCAGCCATGGTCCCCCCAACCACCTCTTGCCTCCGCCGGGGAGCGGCAGCAGCCGGGGAGGGCCGGGGGGGCGGGGGCGGGCGACCCCGGGCGGGGGGCGGGGGGGAACGCGGGCCGGCGGCCGAGGTCGCGGCGCGGCGGCGGCGGCCGGGGAAGAGTCGGGCCGGAGCGGGCGCGGGAGCCGGAGCCGTTCGCTCGCTCGCTCGCTGGCCCCACGCTCACTGACAGCCCGGCGCCGGGCGCTCGCGCTTCCTACTCTCGGCGGCAGGGGCGGCCCGGAGCGGCGCCGCCCACTGCGCATGCCCGGAGCGCGAGGGCCGCGGGGGCGCGCGCGGGGCGGACGCGAGCGCCCGGGGGAGTCGGCGCCTCCGCGTTTTGCGAGCAGCCCGGGAAGGGCGGGGGTGGGGTGGGGTGGGGTGGGGTGGCGGCGGTGGCGGCCTGGGCCGGGCCCGCCCGAACTTGGGAGCGGAGGAGGACGCCGGGAGGGCGGGCCGCTCTCCTCCGCCGCCTTTCTCCTTTCCTCCCTTCCCTCCTGCTTCTCGCCCTCCTCCGCCTCCTCTTCTTCCGCTCCTCCGGCTCTGCCTCCTGCTCCCTCGGCTTCCTCCTCCCATCCCAGCCAGCTCATCCTTTCCCTCCCCCAGCTCCTGGTCCCCCTTCGCCCCGGTGGGACCTCCGACTCGCTGCACCGGTCTCCAGGCAGCGCCCGCCGCCGCCGCCGCCGTCTCTGGGTCCAACCCGCTCGGACGCCCGCCCTTCCTCACCTTCCGAGACGCGGCGTTGGGGCTTTATGTCCCTCCAGCCGTAGGTGCCCCTAAACGCCCCGGCCCGCGCCCTCCACGCTGCTTATATAGGGCAGGAGGAAGGGCTTGATCGCAAATCTTCGCCCACTGACCCTGCCACCTGCCCCTAACTGTTGAGCTGGGTTTCACCTGCATCTTGCATAGACCTCTAATGTGCACGCGGGACGGTTAAAGGACTTGCCCTGGTTGTTTATCCCTATTTATCCCGTTGCTCGTTGGGTACTCCAGTTGCAAGGTTGATTATCAGCCTTTCTTGATTCTACAAGTCCGGAACCTTAATTTAGAAAGCGTTTTGCATCCTAAGCTAATTACTGCCATGCTGGCAGGTGCAGAGTGCAGCCAGAACACTTGTAAATTACCAAGTGAAACTGCTGGTGAAAGGAGAGCTGGCAGGATCTGCAAAGGACACGTGGGGATGGACCAGCTAATCACTTGCTGAATATTTATTAGTTCTGCCTGGAGGGTGCTTAACATACATAAGGGAAACAACCATCCCCCAGCGTCTCACTGTTGTTTTTCTACGTTGTCAGATTCACTAGGGTCACAAAACAACGACACGAGCTGAGGAACGTCAAGAAAGAGAGCAGGTTAATTCTTCAAGAAGTTTAAAATAAAAAGGAAAAAAAAAGTAAAGATATATGCCAATTTTAGAGTCCATCACAGGGATCACCTAGGGCTACCATCTTTTAAGATTGGCTCATGGAATGCCTGATTCTAGAAGTGTCTTTCGTATTTTAGCAAGTGTAAGCTATAGACTGGCCATTAGTGGAGCGTGCGCTTTGCTGGCCCGTTTACAATGTTGTTAATGCTAAGAGAGTGCACCTGTTTGATACTCTGATCAGAAAGTTCACCCATCATGGCAGCGCCTCCAAGCCAAGGAGGCAAAAAAGGAAGAGGCAAGGGAAGGAATGAAAAGCAGAGCATGTTGGGAACATGGATCAACTTCTCCGCAAAACACCGTAAGCATTCCAAGCCATGGTTGTTTGTTAAGAATCGTAAATCCGATAGCACACGGAATAAAACACACAGTTCTTTTCTCCTCACCATCTTAAGTGTGGTCCTCACACATTTTATAAAGACAGGATTCTTTCGGTTTCCCTAAAGCTTTGATGTAATGATGGGAGAAAAAGCTGGCAGAGTTGGAGAGTGAGATTGCAGAGACTGGAATCCCAGAGTAAAGTAATACGGAAGATGAGCTAACAACCAAAGGAGCCATGGCAGCAGCTTGGTCGTCTCCTATGTGGTGGAATGGAGCGACTGATCTCCCCAATGGGTGGACCAGATGGAGACAATATATCTTTTCTTTCAGGTTGTGACTTGGCTTTCCTGCCTCAGTTGTTACTGTTGTTTCTTGTGGGTGAAGAGAGAACTAACTGGAAGCCAGTTGATGGATAACTGGGCTGAGCCTCAGTGGTTGGTTGCCTACAGCGTAGCCCATTTGTAGGGGCTGTGGGTGGAGATGTACCAGGAACAGATTTACCAAGCAGTGTAACACTGCCCCTGGCAAGGACGGATGGAAATGTGGGCTGCAGTTCACCCCTGCACCCAACCAGAGAATTCTCCTTCATAGCACTGAAATGGAGGGCATTACAGAAAGGGGGAGAGGGAGCGGTAAGTCAGTCCTGGGCATTGGTAATGATTTTAGAGTCAGCTGCTTCATGGAGAAGGTGCAGGAAAGAACAGGGAATGGTAGACTGAATATGGTTTGTCAGAACCCTTCTCTGTGAGCCCTGCCTTTGACCAGTAAGTTCCAGACTTTGTACAGGTCTTGCTCAGACCAGCAGGACCCAGAGGCCGGGGGCTGGGATCAAAGTGAGGCCACTGCAGTGATGACTCTAAAACCAGACTGGTTCACTTAAAACCAATAATCTTTAGGCTACCACCTAAAACTTGTTGCTCTGTGCAGAATCACTATTCTGTTTTCAAATGGACCAGGACGTTTTCAAATGGAGCAATAGGAATTGTTTACGTGTATAAAAAGCTTGATTCTGAGATTTATGGTAACCAAGATAATTAAAAGGCTCGTGTTTTACTCAATGACTTAATCCAAGGTTTCGGAGAGCTGAGAAAACGGGGGGGATGTATAATTACTTAGGCAGTGTTTAGAGTTGGGGTGAATGACAGGTCTCATGAAATGGTGAGAGACAAAGTCTAGCTGGGAAGTGACTGCCGCTCGGTAAGTTAGGAAGGAGGATAGTGTTTCCTAGGGGTGGGTGGGTCAGAAGCCCCAGAGTTAATACCAGGACGACCAGGTACGGTTGTCCAAGGGGTTGGAGGAAGACTTAACCTTTCACTGTGTCCTCTCCTGTACCTTAGAATCTTTGTTTCTAGTTTAAGAAAAATGGTAACTTTTAAAAAGCCTGGAAACAAAACACCAAAGCTTTCTAATTAGCTATATCGTATTAAAAGAATTAATTTGCTCGTAAGTAGAGGAAGCAGGAGGTAAAACAGTATTGAAAGATTCCAGTTTTTAAAATGTCTGTACACTCACCCACACTTGCATCTATATGAATACAAATGTGTTTGTGAATGCACATATGTGTGTAAAGGCACATACAGCAAAATGTTCGTTTAAGTGACTATCTCTGGTGGTGGGAACATAGATACTTTTCTGTACTGGAAGAGAAGACGTTGGCCTAGGACTCACATTTTGAAAGGGCATCAGAAGCCATAATTTTTTTCATGTTTTCCTCTAATCAAAAAGGAGGGATTTATTATTTTATTTTTTTAAGTTTATTTATTTATTTTTGAGAGTGACAGAGAGAGGCAGAGAGGGAAAAGGAGAGAGAGAATCCCAAGCAGGCTGTGCACTGTCAGCACAGAGCCCAATGTGGGGCTCCGTCCCAGGAACCATGAGATCATAACCTGTGCCAAGATTAAGAGTCAGAGGCTTAATTGACTGAGCCACCCAGGTGCTCCCATTTATTATTTTAAACACAGAAAGTTTTGTTGCCAGAATTTTGTTATTGTTGCATGAAGTAGAAACTGCCAATTTGAATGTAAAATATCTGAGAAATCTGTTTTAAGCCATGGACCCTCACCTCTTCCTTAGCCCTCGACTACAACTGGGAGTTGAATTCCTGAGTGGATTGCCCAAGAAGGCTTCTTGGTGTCCAGTATTTCAGCTTCCTCCTGAAAGTGTTTTTTCTCCACTTTTTTCCAGTTTTCCATAGTAGCCATGGCACAAACCAGATATGGGCACTTATTAGTTTGTGTAACTTGAGTAAATTGACTTCTCCTTCTAAAAATGGAGATATTCTTAACCATCCTAGGACTTTCTTAAGATTTTAACCAGTTGAGGGGCGCCTGGGGTGGTCGGTTTAGCGTCAGATTTCAGGTCAGGTCATGATCTCACGGTTTGTGGGTTTCAGACCCGCGTCGGACTCTGTGCTGACAGCTCAGAGCCTGGAGCCTGCTTCGGATTCTTTGTCTCCCTCTCTCTTTGCCCCTCCCCGACTCATGGTCTGTCTCTCTCCCTCTCTCAAAAGTAAATAAACTTAAAAAAAAATTTTTTTTTAAAGGATTTAACCAGTTGATGAGTATAAGTGTTTAGTAAATCGTAAAATCTCATACAAATGCAAGGTAGGGTGGTCCTTCTTGGCTTTACCAAGTCTGCATTTTGGGGGAACAGAGCTGAGAGCTCCCGTGTTCTTTTAAGTTCTTTCTTCTGAGTTGACAGATGTATTTCGCTCCACTCCCAATGACTATGAGGCAACACATGGAGGGAGTATAAAAACGTACCTTAGAGGGCGCTGGATTTCTCAGTTGGTTAAGTATCAGACTTCAGCTCAGGTCATGATCGCACTTTGTGTGCTCCAGCCCTGCTTCTCTCTCTCTCTCTCTCTCTCTCTCTCTCTCTCTCTCTCTGCCCCTTGCTCACTTGTGCTCTCTCTCTCTTTCTCTCTCTCAAAAACAAAAACAGGGGCGCCTGGGTGGTTCAGTCAGTTAAGCGTCTGACTTTGGCTCAGGTCATGATCTCACAATTTATGAGTTCAAGCCCCGCCTCGGGTTCTGCGCTGACAGCTCGGAGCCTGGAGCCTGCTTCAGATTCTGTGTCTCCCTCTCTCTCTCTCTCTCTCTCTCTCTCTCTCTCTCTCTCTCTCTCTGCCCCTCCCCTGCTCATGCTCTGTCTCTCCCTCTCTCTCAAAAATAAACATTAAAACTTTTTTTTGACCAAAACATAAGAGTTCACATTGCAAATAGATACCGTGGTCCCCCACCTTCACCTTTAAGTTGCTTTTCAGCAAAGGTCATAGTGCCTGGATTCTTTGCAAATGCTAGTTATGTGACAACCCCCGCAACTCCCATGACTTGCCATTCACTACTGATTAAAATGGAAGTGGGTACATAAGCGTTGTCCCACTTTCCCAAACCTGGCTGGGGAAAACTATCTGCCCACCTATGTGCGAAAGTGTACCTCTCACCCGGATTTGACAACTGTAGCTTCACGATGAACCTTCTTTCACCCATCCCCTACCTCTCCTCTTTACCTCTAGATCATAGAACCTTGAAACAGCACAAAACATGCCAAACGTCATGACCAGGAGGAAGCTGTTGGGGTGACGGCTATGTTCATTGGGTGTGGGCTTCCCATGTGTTCACATATCAAAACTCACCGGATTATACACTTTGAATTATACAGTACAGTTTACTGTAAGTCAATCATACGGCAACAAAACTCTAAAAACTTTACAAGTCGAGGAGCTAAGCACACTAAACCCAACAGACAAACCAGAAGAAAACTAGCCGAAACAACAGTTGGCCCTCCCACAAGGCTTTCAGCTGCCCTTGCCTGGGGGGCTAAGACAAGCCCACTAGGTCTGGTAGGTGACAGTCTGGTTTGTTTCCATTCCAGAACTACTCCCTGAGCTCCAACTCTGTGGCAGGCGCCTGGCTACACCCAGGAATACAAAATAAAGAAGATATGCTTCCTGCCCTCAGGGAACTCAGTGTTCTGCTATCATTCGGAAGGCGAGAGCTTCAGCCCTGGAGCGCCTGGGGGGCTCAGCCAGTTAAGCGTCCAGCTCTTGATTTCGGTTCCGGTCACGATCCCAGCGTCATGGGATCGAGCCCCACCTCCTTGGGCTCTATTCTGTGCTGAGCATGGAGCCTGCTTAAGACACTCTCTCCCCCTAAGGGCACCTGCGTGGCTCAGTCAGTTAAGCGTCTGACTTCGGCTCAGGTCATGATCTTGCAGTTCATGAGTTCGAGCCCCCTGTCGGGCTCTGTGCTGACAGCTCAGAGCTTGGAGCCTGCTTCAGGTTCTGTGTCTCCCCTTATCTCTGCCCCTCCCCTGCTCATGCTCTGTCTCTCTGTTTCTCAATAATAAATAAATGTTAAAAAATAAAAAAAAAAAAAGACTCTCTGCCCCTCTCCCCGCTGGCTCTCTCTCTAAAATAAAATTCTATGAAAATACAGAAGCACAGTCCAATAAGAAAAAGGAAATAAGAGTCAAATTAAAAATATATCATTTAGGGGCGCCTGGGTGGCGCAGTCGGTTAAGCATCCGACTTCAGCCAGGTCACGATCTCGCGGTCCGGGAGTTCGAGCCCCGCGTCAGGCTCTGGGCTGATGGCTCGGAGCCTGGAGCCTGTTTCCGATTCTGTGTCTCCCTCTCTCTCTGCCCCTCCCCCGTTCATGCTCTGTCTCTCTCTGTCCCAAAAATAAATAAACGTTGAAAAAAAAAATTAAAAAAAAAATATATCATTTATTTCTCAAGTCCCTCTAAGAGAATCGAACAAAACCCAATTTATAACCAACCCCCAACCAGACTTTTCAACCCTTTCTTCCCTTTCTTCCTTGCCACACTCATTGGGATTTCCCACATTCTCAGTAGCCTCTCAGAAACCTCCTCACCCCCCCACCAAAAAAAAATTTACTCCCCTACCCACAGCTAGATCCACATTTACTTCCTCCCCTCCCCTTTGTCATTTTTTGTACCCTTTATTATATATCCTTTTGGACAAAACCTCCCTCCAACCTCTCCTTTCAGGGCAAGGACTTCTGTATTCTTTCTAGGATTTTGCATTACGAAAAGTCTAGGAGCTGGGTTTTTGTTGTTGTTGTTGTTGTTGTTGTTGTTTTTAGTGTTTATTTATCTTTGAGAGAGAGAGAGTGAGAAACAGAGCAGGAGCTGGGGAGGGCCAGAGAGACTAAGACAGAGAATCGGAGGCAGGCTCCAGGCTCCGAGTTGTCAGCACTGAACCCAACAAGGGGCTCGAACCCACAAGCCATGAGATCATGACCTGAGCCAAAGTCAGACGCTTAACTGACTGAGCCACCTAGGTGCTCCTAGGAACTGGTTTTAAACGATAGTTGGGAGTGGGAGTCAACTTTAAGGTAGCTGAGCAGAGGGAAAGTTCTGGCATTGACCAGCTCCCCATCCATGTGCACAGCAATGAATGCTAAGTCCTGGAATATTAATATATTATACTGTGTGCATTTTTTTTTTACGTTTGTTTATTTAGTTTTGAGAGAGAGACAGACAGACAGAGACAGAACAAGCAGAGAAGGGGCAGAAAGAGCCCCGGAACGTGAAGCAGGTTCCAGGCTCTGAGCTAGTGAGATCATGACCTGAGCAGAAGCCGGAGGCTTAATCACTTAATTGACTGAGCCACCCAGGCGCCCTGTGTGTTTGCCATACATTGATACAGTGGGAACACAACAGATACAATCCCTGCCTCTGTATAATTTACATTCTCTTTGTGCTTTCGGTGGGAGAGGGAAGGCTGGGACATTCCACCTGGCAAAATGTAACTCCTCACATATGCTCACTTCTATCTTTATGACAGCCATCATTTAAAGCCCATGCATAACTACCTTCAAAGCTTTGATCCCGTTTCAGTTTGGGTGTTTTATGCTGTGTGCAGTAATGAAGCAAAAATAGCACACCTCCCACCAATTGGCAGAGGGCAAAGATTGAAACAGAACTTGGAGAAGCAGCCCGGAAGGGATGGCCCGCAAAGTTCAGACAGGTAGGTCAGTAAGGGGCGTAGAATGCCAGCCCCCTCCGGGGAGGAGGCTGATTCATAAGTATCAGTGCGGTGATGACAGCTTGGTTCTTTTGAATGCACACTTAGTATTTTTTTTGGCCAACACTACAATCTGCAATTGTGTCTGTTCGGCATGGCCTTGGAACTGGAAGGGAGACCCCTCCCAAAGTCCTGGAATCCATTCAAATGTCACTCCGATTTCTATACAAAGTGTGGCTTTAGCAAATAAGGAGAATAAGGAAAGTATTCAGAAACACAATCTATGGGGCGCCTGGCTGGCTCCGTCGGTCAAGCGTTTGGCTTGGGTCATGATGTCCTCGTTCGTAGGTTTGAGCCCCCATGTTGGGCTCCTCCCTGACATTGTAGAGCCTCCTTGAGATATTCCCTCCCTCTCTCTCCCTCCCCCGCCTCTTTCTCCCTCTCTCTCCCTCTCCTCTCTCTCTCTCTCTGCCCCTGCCCACCCATGCTGTCTCTCTCTCAAAAAGTAAAATAAATAAACTTTTACAAAGTTGATATTAAAAAAAAGAAACAATCTATGTAGTAAATATTGATGGAGGATGCTTTACATGCTCAGGCACTGTTCCCAGACATTGGGGATGAAGACTGGACAGAAAAGACAGTTTCAGTGGAGAAGTGGGAGGCGTTAAAGCTTGTTTGGAGGGGGTTTAAGAAAGAAGGGAAGAAGAGAAAGTGAAGTGAGAGGTTACAGTGTGCTATGGAAAACGGTAGTAAAAGAAGTCAAGGAGGGCAGTCAATGAGATTTAAATACACGTTTTATGGGCCAGTAACCTTACATTTGTGTGATGATAGGAATCACCCTGGAGAGGGAGCAGTGAATAGATATGTCCAGTAGATACATTGACTAAGTATGGTTGATAGGTGTGCGGGAAGAAAAAAAGTTGCGTATACCCACTTAGGTTCAGTGTTGGGTACGTGTGAATTAAATGAACAAAAGACAGATTGACAGGAGAAAAGACCAAGATGTATTCGTGTACCTATGCAGAGGCACACAGAACAATGTTACTCAAAGGGGTGGTTAGAATTGGAGGCTGATCTAACATGTCAGTAGGGAAAGACAGGTGAGAAAAAAGGGCATGTAGGTAAAAAACAAATGGCTTCTGGGAAGGATAAACAGGCCTTTAGGAGAACAGATGGGAAATGTGGTATTTTTGTGACAACATCTGTGTAGGTGACTCCTTATCGCCGTGACTTTATCTCCATTGATAAAAGTTATGAAAGTCCCAAGGAGGAGATTTATGACAGTCGAGTTCTCTTGGAAGGCTCTGTTTTTAGGCAGATGGGGAGAATGGAATTTGGGGCAGAGTGACTGAAAAAGGGCCCAAATTCCTGGGCAGTCACAAGAAAAGTCACCCTTGGGTGTCTTAGTTGGAGATTTCATTCTCTTTTGGGATGTCTAGCAACAGCCTCGGCTGGGTAAGACAGGAATCTCACATTGCAGGTAGGTTATAAAGGTCTACTATTCAGGGGGCGGACATTCTCCACCCCAAGGAGATCCAGACTCACCTGTAGAGATGATAAAGTACCTTAACCCTGCAGCATTTGTATTTTTCGGTTGATCTTAGAAACAAGCTGTGTATACCTGTATTCGAGAGAATTGGGCATATTGAGGGCATATTGTGATTCTAATTTAAAATGTGCAACCCACTAATGGATTTGGACTGTAATTTCAAGTTGAACTCATACTGCCTTTATAAGCGGCAGTAAAACGCTTAAGAGAACGTTAAGATTCATCGGTTTTATAAGTTTAATCCCTTGGACTTATGAAACCTGAATGGTAGGTCTTCATGGGGAGAACTGTGTTTGCCAGACGATTGATACTTCCCTGTGGTGTGTGAGGGTTTTCTTCAAGCATCTCTAAAGTGACTTGTACATCAAAGAGTGAGATTTATAAATTGAACCTAAAAGTTTAAGGAAGAAACTATATTTTCAACCTGTAACTTCAGTAAATTAAACAGGAGAGGGTAACAATATGCTCTGAGTGTTGTTCTGGGCAAAACAAAAAGAATGACAAAAGTGACCCTCGGGGGACATAAAAACTCACATCGACAGCATTAAACAGCAAAATTCAACCAAGACAATTTGCAGATCTAATCGGCTTTGTGAAACAATCCATGAATCGGGCCGCATCCCACCTGGCAAGTGCAGGCACTCCCAAGAAGCTGTACAAAGTGGAAGGTTTTTAAAGAAGGAGTGTGGGGCAAGAAGGTTGTTAGCCAAACAAAAGCATTTCTCCAGGTGAGGCAGCTTTCTAGGGGGGAAAACAAAGTGTCTTTCCACAGGGATTATCTCATCTTTCTCTGGGGAGGGTGGAGAGGACCCAGGTGACAGATTCATTGGTATGGACTGAAAAACTCCTGGCCTGTGGGTCAAGTGAGATGACATTTCTGGGGAAGGTTGAAACTGTAATTAGATCATGTATGACACATCAGTTTGGGAACTTGGTCTAAGTGACACCATTTTAGGCCAGTGGATTTCTTTCTCTTTCTTTCTTTCTTTCTTTCTTTCTTTCTTTCTTTCTTTCTTTCTTTCTTTCTCTCTGAGAGAAAAAGCACAAGTGGCAGAGAGAGAGAGAGAGAGAGAGAAAATCTTAAGCAGGCTCCGTGTCTAGTGCAGAGACTGACGTGGGGCTCAGTCTCCCAACAGTGAGATCATGACCTGAGCCAACATCAAGAGTTGGATGCTCAACTGACTGAGCCACCCGGGCACCCATGTGGTTTTCTTTCTTTCTTTTTTTTTTTTTTTTTTAATTAATTTATTTATTTTGAGGGCGAAGGAGGGGCAGAGAGAGAGAGTCCCAAGCAGGTTCTGCCCCGTCAGCAGACGACGCGGGACTCAAACTCACGAACCACGAGATCACGACCTGAGCTGAAGTTGGACACTCAACCGACTGAGCCACCCAGGCTCCCCTGTGGTTTTCTTTTTAACAACAGCTTTGTGTGTCATTTTATCTGATGCCCAGTGTTACATGGAGATTTTTCTTCTGCCCTTTTTAAAAGATCTGGGAACAGTGGGAAGCCTAAGGGCCGTAGCTGGGGTACTGCGTGCATGGGTGTTCCTAAGAGGGCATGAGCTGCTTCCCTAAAAGAATCAAAATGATTCAGAGGAAACTGGACTAAAGGTTGTCAAATCTAGATTCGTTACCTTTGAAACTTGGTGTCATGGATCAAGAAATGGTTTGAGCTAAAAGAAAAAAAAGGCCTAACATTGAAAAAGAATCTAGTCTACAGATTGCTCCATAGCCACAGGAAACAATTTTACTGGGGCGCCTGGTGGCTCAGTCGGTTAAGCGTCTGGCTTCAGCTCAGGTCATGATTTCATGGCTAGTGGGTTCAAGCCCGTGTCAGGCTCTGCGCTGACAACTCAGAGCCTGGAGCCTGCTTCGGATTCTGTGTCTCCCTCTCTCTCCTTGCCCCCCTCCTGCTCACACTCTGTCCCTCTCTCTTTCTCAAAAATAAATTAACATTAAAAAAGTTTTAAAAAAAAGAAAACAATTTTAGTGGAATTTCAAAGGAGTGAATTAATTGAATGCAGAAAGCATACCATTTGATGATAGCTGTTCTCATACAGAAACAATGACATCCGGGGCAAGTCTGCTGAGGCGGTCAGACAATGGTATTTCCTTGCCCATTGGACCAATGAAATATAAATGTTAAATTTATAAACAAATATCCGTAGTTGAGGCTAGATCACTTAGCTCTCTGTAGCTAACCCAAACAGACTTGATCACATAAAGTTTCACAAGAGACAAATGACAATTAAAAATATATATATATTTAACATTCATTGAGGGCTTAACGATGTCCCAGGAACTATTTTAAGCTTTTTATAAGCAAGTGTTAGCTTATTCAACATCACGTCATAGGAGGTGGTGTTAATACTATCCCCATTTAACCCAGGGGGAGCAAAGGGGCAATGAGACACGAAGAGGTGAAGGTATATAGCCAACATTACACAGCTAGGAACTAGCAGAGCTGAGATTTGAACCCTGGACACCTGAGCCACAGCCCATGTCCTGAACCCATCCACTCGCCCACCCGCCATATGCAATGATCGTACTGGTGGCCTCAGCACTTTGCGTGTCAACTCTATGCTTGTATTGATGAGAGGAATTCTCCCAAGTGGGTTCTCTCAGGGGTAGTTTGGGATTTTTCCCTTTTCTTTCTTCCTTCCTTCCTTCCTTCCTTCCTTCCTTCCTTCCTTCCTTCCTTCCTTTCTCCCCAGTTTAGGAAATCTTTTGGTGAGGAACTAAAGCTGCGGCTGACAGAATGTAAATAATGAAAGAATCAGAGAGAGGCCAGTCTTCCATTGAGTGGTGCAAGAATGATTTGTAGCAGTTGAACACAGAGCTTCCTTCATTTGGCTCAAGGTAGGAACAGACAGGCAAAACAAAGATTTCAACACCTCCATGTTGAGTCACCACCTATTCGTCAGGGGTTTTTCCTGTCATAGAGTGTATAATTTACCTCAGAGCACCTGGACACGGCACAGATGATGCACTGAAACACAAACTCTGGTGCTTGGTACTTTGTCCTTCCATAACTATATCAATCTTAAGCCCGGAGCCTAACCCGCCAAGAATCATTAACGACTAATCATTTTTCCTTTGCTGGCTGAGGACTGAAGGCGCGCGTGCACTTTTGTGATTGTGAACCGTCCCGTGTTTCTCACCATCTGTGCTTTCTGTTGTGCACCTGGGAGGGTTCCTCTTTTAGTTGCAATAATTTAACTTATGGATAGAATATGGTAAAGGAGGGTGATATTATGGACACCGTCAAAGTTGGACAGCCACACATGGGTTTATGGTTTTTTATGGCTGTTCCTAGGCGGTGTCTTAAACACACCCTGACAAAGCCACTAAAACTGATAAAGATGTCCTAAACTCAACAGAACCTCAGGGACGACCCAGGAGACCGTGGAGAGACGCGAGCCAGATATACCTAGTTTCGTACCGCAGATGCGAGTAAAGGGCTGCAAATGAACTCTGCTGCTGTTCCTTCTAAGGGGTCAGATGTGAGGCCATCAAGGCCAAAAGCCGTCTGGGAAGCGTTTCTGTTGGACTTTGTGTGATGATGATGACCCGGTGAGCCTTGGGCATGTCATTGCCACCGCCATATTTGTCTCCATTTGCCTCTTTCCCGATTCAGTGGGGTGAGAGCCTCCCCTTACCTACGGGGTAGTTCCTGCCTTTCTGTGCCCTGTGTTCTCTCTCTTTGCTTCCCCAGCCCTCCACGCTGATCTCCGGCACACTCTGGGATAATTATCCTTTCAGAGTTAGTCTCCCCAACAGCAAGCTTCATAAAGTCCTTTCTTTATGCCTTCCCACCTTCTAGCACCTTCTAGCACAGCATCTGGCACATCCTGGCTCCGTTCATCCCACAGCCATTACGTATGCCTAGACTGTCCACTACGTTCGAGCATCAGAGATACAGCAGTGACTCCAATGAAGTCCCTCTTCTGGTGGAGTGTCCATTCTCGTTGGCTGGGCTGACCTGAATCATCACACCCAAATGAGAATCTGGTCCCAGCCTTCCTCGCTTTGACCCAAACCAGTCATCTCTTGTTGACTCCCTCAGTTGATCCTGTTTGCATTCTAAATCTTTTCTGTCCATCTGTGGATTGCCTCTCTGGCTTTTTAGATAAATGTGCAAGATCAGGAAAGTGGGAGGGACTTGAGAGGACAGGAGGCCCTGATGACCCTCTCCTTCCAGATTTAATGAGGGCCGTGGAAGTACATCCTACTTTTGGCGCCCGGGGAATGGAAGACCGTCAGAAGTGGAGCTCATCAACCTTTTCCTCTTCCTCTGGTTCTTTATTCCCTGCATCTGCCAGGAGGCTGATTCTTGGGGATCACCTGGCTTCTGAGGGTTGTTGTCCAGTCTCTTTCTTTCTGTGCCCAAAGATGCAGACTCTAGAACGTGTCCTGCCCATCAATGCCACAGAACAGTTTTGCTGTCCCTCTTGCCCTGTCCTGTTCTCTCCCTGAACCCTCACTGCCCTTCCTCCATCCTGTGCCTCCATACCCTCATGTCCCTGGGGTCCCAAATGTACCCCACCTGCCCCCGGGAAGGTCCCCTTGGGCCACATCATTTCAAGCATGGTAGACAAAGTCCATGGCCCATGGCTTCTGATGCTACTCAGACATATTGCTTAGTCCACAGAATCAGAGATGAAAGCTAAGGTCCCTATCCTTAAGGAGCTCAGGGCCCACTTGTGTTACCTGATGACTGATGATCTTTGGGTGATGCTCTGACGTCACTTCTGACTGGTCAGCCATAACAACCTTGACCTTTCACACTTAAGTTTTAAGTTCTTCTGATTCCTAAGGCAACCGATTAGTCATCTTTAAACACACACTAGGGTAAATTTGAAGAGCTCTTATCTGAAGAAGTTCTTAAAGGAAAAAAAAAGGACAAAGAAGGCCATTCCCAAAGCTTCTAAGTTATCCTTCCATCAGATTGAATTTTCAGATATAGGCTCTCCTAAAAAAGTGTAACCATGTCCATTTTCTCTCTACACCGGTATCTAGAAACTGTTGGATTATTGGACTGAACTATTTCAGTCCAACCATTTATGTATTTAAAAAAATTTGTTTTAAGTTTATTTATTTTGAGAGAGAGAGAGCATACATGAGCAAGAAAGGGGCAGAGAGAGAGGGAGAGAAAGAGAAGCCTAAGCAGGCTCTATTCTGTCAGCACGGAGCCTGTGCAGGGCTCGAACTCACGAACTGTGAGACCATGACCTGAGCCGAAATCAAGAGTCAGAACCTTAACCAACTGAGCCACCCACACGCCCCTTAAAAAAGTCCTTTGGGAATATGCAATAGGCTAACAATCACCAATTTGCCTCATATTTCATCATATGATAAATAAAATATGTGTTTTAAGGAAGGGTGTGCAGGATATGGAGAGAGCCTCTCTTGTTATTCTTTTTTTTTTTTTGAGAATACATAAATAAAAATACATTTTATTTGTTTTTGAGAGACAGAGAGAGAGAGACAGAGCACGGGTTGGGGAGGGGCAGAGAGAGAATGAGACACAGAATCCAAAGCAGGCCCCAGACTCCAAGCTGTCAGTACAGAGCCCGACGTGGGGCTCAAACTCATGAGCTGTGAGATCATGACCTCAGCTAAAGTCGGACACTTAACCGACTGAGCCACCCAGGCGCCCCATCTTGGAGCCCTACCCATCCAAGCCGAACCTGTCAGAGGCTCCAAATCAATGAATCTCTGAGCTGAAAAAAAAAATCTCCACTTACACATGGGGACACTGGAGCCTGAAGGTTCTCAAACAAAACAGAGTGGAGAGCTTTGAAGGCCATGTGAGTTTTCCTGAAATGTCCAGCTAATTACAGCCAGAAATGTTTTCCCTCAAATTTTCAGGACTAGGTCTCATCTCTCCCCTTCACCCTTCACTGGGTACGTGTGACCAAGAGAACCTGCCAGAACGATGCAGAGGTTAGGATCCAAACCGAAAGTCTTCCTCCGCATATCTCTTTTAGAGACCTTAACGCCCAGGATTCTTTGTGAATTTGCAACGGGCACGTCAGCTTGAAAGAGATGGTGATGATAGGTTTCCCGAAAATCTGTACAGAGAGGGTGAGCTTCTCAAAAACAACCTCTACGCGTGCCCCCCCTCTTTTGTGGGGGTGTTCTTTTTTTCATTCGAGCCAGTGTTTGTTTTTTAAAAGAAGGCTCAGATAGGCACGTGGGAAAATACAAATATCAGAGAAATGTTTTTCTCCTTGCTGCCTCTTCCCTCCCCATCCCCCAGACATAACCTCTATATATACTTGCCTTTTAAAGAAAAATATTCGTGTTGCACAACACGGTGTCTTGATCCAAGTTTTTAAAAAGTGAGAGACAAAGTGCCTCAGATAGCCTCCACCCCTGCCGTGCTCTAGGCCAAATACTGGCCAACGGGTCCCGCCAGACATTTGGAATGAAAAGGTTAACGGGCACCACCATAGCTTAGGATCTCTTCTTCTAACTGCATCCAGTAATTTCGTTTCATGTTGACTCAGCCTTAGAAGAAATCAATAGATGTTTCTTGGTCCAGTAGGTCGGTTTTGGTTCACTGCAGGGCCACTTAATGAGAAAATAATAAATAAACATGTAGCCATCACTTTTGGCCTCTTTTACTGCATGAAATATGTTCTAAAGCAGATTTCCACAAATAAAAGAGCCTTAATGGATGATCAGAAATGTAACCTGACCTGGAGAGAGGGAGAGAGGGAGGGAGAGAGAGGGACACACACACACACACACACACGATCCTGGAAAGGCCTCTCGTGGATTCATTCCAGATGTTTTATTGCTGCTGATAATCCAAATAGGGGCCAAAACCCTCTTTGACTTTTGATGAGAGGGATTGGAACAGTTAACAGTAGCAAATGTCTATGTTTATTAAAAACTCTGTCAATGCCAAGTTGTTATGAGAGTTGCGATGCTTTTGTCCCTTGACGGAGAGATTCTCTTAGCCGAGGCCTGGGACCCCTGGCTCCCACTCCCTATCCTCTTGCTAACAGGTCCGAGTGCCCCTGGAGTGGGTTGGCTGAGCAGCTGGGAGTTTGTTGCCTGCTTAGGCTCACAGAAAACCTAGACAGACAGCAAAGGCTTAGATTCCTCAAGCGAATCCTTCTGAGGATTTCTGTTAGGCCAGTGGCTCTTGAGAGCAAGACAGATCAGGGCTTTATAAAACAAACAAATGAAGGGGGATTCCTTGTCTATTCTGAGAATTTGTGCTCAAAGAAGTACATTTCTGTAACTCCCTGATAGCACTTCACGGATCTTCCAAAAAATAATGGAGAAACTAAGGGTTTTGGAGGCAGATAGATCTAGATGTAATTCCCAGTGGCAACATATGTAGCTGCTTGATCTTGATAGATGACTCAACCTCCCCTGTTCTGGAAACTGGGGATAGTAATGGACATCCCCACAAAGGCTACTGGGAGCACTTCGTGGGATATAGACATTAGACTCCAAGCCCAGTATCTGGCACATAGTAGGTGCTCAGTAAATATAAGTTCCCTACTTAAGACCCCTATATATCAGGGATGAAAGTAAGAACTTAACAGAAAGCTTTCTGTGATGGAAAAAAATCTTCCCTCAGTGCTCAAAGCAGGGCTGGTATCTATTCCGGGGTCTCACTTCTCCCTCCTGCAGTTCAGCCTTTGGTCATTTCATTCCTCATTAGCACCTGCCCCCGGCAGAAGAAGAGAGAGTGGCTGAGGCTCCCATCAGTCAATTTTGCTGTTAGCAAGTCTTGTCGAGATTGAGTTGGGAGAGAAAAGAAGCAGTCAAAATACAGGTTAGGAATTGTGTGCACGTCTGTTTTCTTTCTCTCCTCTTTGACTCAGCTATCTCTGTAGAGACGTCTCGGTCCGACATCTTTACTCCTTCAGCCTTTGCTCACTACCTAACCCTTGTCATAGGTCTTCTCCCACACCCCACTCCCACACACCTACCCTCCGGAGTTCGGCCTCTCAAAGGTCATCAGAGACTTCTTGGTTGCCAGATTGTATGGCCTTTTCTTAGTCTCTGTGGTATTGGCATGGCCGACCTTAAACTTCCTATTCCTATAGCTAACTATGCCCCCAGTGTCTGAGAATACTCATTGTCTACCCAACCCCATTTGCCCCTTCTTCCTTGCTATTGTATTCGGGAGGCAATGCGCTCGGCTAAAATACCACAGCCTCCTTTGCAGTGAGAGTGTCCAGTGAGATGTAAGCAGGATTATGCATAGGGAAGGGTAGCCTGGAACATCATCAGCCAAGTCTTCTGGAGGCTGGAACAGAACCCTGAATGTAGCCTGCTTTTCCATCCAGCCTTGGGGGACCTGACATCATTAAGGAAACATTTCCCTAGGACTTACTAGAATTCAGTCCCCGATGAATTCTCCCTCTTCCTTCACACAAGTGTGTGAGTAAGTGTCAGCAGGGGTTAGGGGATGCCCTACTACACTTTGGGGGCCCCTATGTAAGAAAATGGAAAATCCAGGGGCGCCTGGGTGGCGCAGTCGGTTAAGCGTCCGACTTCAGCCAGGTCACGATCTCGCGGTCCGTGAGTTCGAGCCCCGCGTCAGGCTCTGGGCTGATGGCTCAGAGCCTGGAGCCTGTTTCCGATTCTGTGTCTCCCTCTCTCTCTGCCCCTCCCCCGTTCATGCTCTGTCTCTCTCTGTCCCAAAAATAAATAAACGTTGGAAAAAAAAAAAAAAGAAAGAAAATGGAAAATCCATTTGGGAGAGGAGGTTTTTTTTTTAATGTTTATTTTATTTTTGAGAGAGAGAGAGAGCGAGCACGAGCGGGGGAGGGGCAGAAAGAGAGAGGGAGACACAGGATCCAAAGCAGGCTCCAGGCTCTGAGCTGTCAACACCGAGCCTGACGCAGGGCTTGAACTCATGAACCCTGAGATCATGACCTGAGCCGAAGCTGGCCGTTTAACTGACTGAGCCATCCAGGTGCCCTGGGAGAGCAGGGTTTCTGTGTGAAGTACTGGGGATGACTCTTGGTTGTCCTTACTGGTGGATGACACATCCAGAGAAGCAGAGGACCCCACCCTCTGTACAAGAAAACGTCAGTCTGGAAGGGAGGACCGTTCAGCTAAAGCAGAATGGAAATGCTGCAGTTCTTGCTTGTGCCCAGAGAGTCTGAGGAGAGCTCGGAGGGTGGGGTGCTCAACTGACACCCTTGGAAGGTCGGTCAGCCTGAAATCTCAGCCACGGACGGGCCCCTGGCTCTCCCGGGGCGGGTGGGGTGCAGAAGCAGGATGGGAGACAGGCAGCATGGGAATGATTGCGCAACGTGTGGAAGAACCAGCCAGGAAAGGATCCCTAAGGTGGGTAAAGGTCACCAGAGAATGCTCCTAATCAGACCGCTTGCTGTCTTGTTTTCTTAGTGACACATCTTCCTGATACGCTGTGGTCACTGTCCTGGCTAGTCTGGAAGTCTGTGCCAGCTTACTTAGTCATCTACTGGAAAGACTGCCTTAGACGTTTAATCTCGCGAAAGGATAACCCGCAACGTAGTGGGGCAGTACGTTGGCGTCAGGGGAATCCCTGTCGCTCTGGGCAAAGTCTGTTTCTCTCTTGAGCCTTAGTTTTCTTGACTGGAAAATGGTAACAATGAAGCACACCTATCCGCTTTGTTGTGAGGGTTAGCTGAGGTCGTGTACTTAAAAACGCTGGATCTCCAGCCACCGGAAGGGTGTTAATCTTGTTACATTTTTATTCAATCCAAAAAACGTAATTAATAAAACCTTCTAAATGTCATTAAAATGGGCGCTACCTCCAGGGTTTCTGATTGAATAGACCCAGGTGGGGCCTGGGAATTTGCATTTTGAGCACATTCCTTGTCCATGACGCTTCTGTCGCTGGCCCTGGTGCCACACTTTGAGAACCACCGTTTCAAAGTATCTGGGCTCCTTCCGAGACTTACACATGGATTTGACGGGTTCCCTTTCTTCCTTCCGTCCATGCAATGGGCATCTGTGACACAGGTCTTAGGCTTTTGAATAGTTTCTTTTTTTTTTTTTTTAACATTTTTATTTATTTTTGAGACAGAGAGAGACAGAGCATGAACGGGGGAGGGGCAGAGAGAGAGGGAGACACAGAATCGGAAGCAGGCTCCAGGCTCTGAGCCGTCAGCCCAGAGCCCGACGCGGGGCTCGAACTCACGGACCGTGAGATCGTGACCTGAGCCGAAGCCGGACGCTTAACCGACTGAGCCACCCAGGCGCCCCTGAATAGTTTCTTGGTACAGGCACTATTAACATTTGCTCCATACTTCGGACATCAGCCTGGTTGGTAAGAAAACAGCCATATTTGGTCTTTCTAGAGATTACAGTAACAAAGCTGACATCCGTATAGACCCTTCACAAATGTCATTTAATTTGATCTATATCAAAGCCTCGCTTTGGAAATGAGGACGCTGAGGTTGAGAGAAGTGAAGTGAGTTGGTCAAGCGCACACAGCTGGACGATGCAGAGCCTAGACTCAGGCCCGGTTCACTGCAGAGTCCGTATGTTGAGTGACTTTATCACCTACCGTCCCAGAAACAGCCACAAACCACAGGTGTGCATGGTTTCTCAGCGTTTGCTCATGAAGCATACCCACCGTTTTTTAAATTTTTTTTTTTAACTTTTATTTATTTTTGAGATACAGAGAGACGCAGAGCATGAGTGGGGGAGGAGCAGAGAGAGGGGGAGACACTGAACTTGAAGCAGGCGCCAGGCTCCGAGCTGTCAGCACAGAGCCATACCCGGGGCTCAAACCCACGAGCCGTTGAGATCGGGACCTGAGCCGAAGTCAGACGTTTAACCCACTGAGCCACCCAGGCGCCCCAAAGCATGTTCACTTTTAACCAAGGAAGAAACCACAGCATTACGCAAGCCGTGCTGCTCGATCTTGGACTTTTCCTCTTCAACCAGTATGCTCCCAGCCCTGGGGCCCTACACTGGGGGCAGTGTGTTATCAGAGAGCAAGAACCCCTGTCCCCTTCAAGGTCTTCCAGCCAGACTAGGCACCAAATTGTCACGAGACAGGTTGACAGGAGAAAATAAAACTCGATAGCAAACGTGCAGGCAACCCACACGGACAGGGAAATTGTGGAGACAGGCAAAATGAAGTCTATATGTCATTCTGATCTAAGGAGAAAGGGGTAGGAGCCTGGGTCTTCAAAGGGAAGGAAAGCAATCTTCAGGAAGAATGAAAAAGAGTCAATGTTTGATAAACAATTGGGACCCAAGGACTTTGATCAAACAGGCCTTGCTAGGTTCCTCCTGGTCTATCATACCTGGTTCATATCATCCTGTGCTTATCTATGGTGATAGCTCTCTTCCTGGAGCAGATCCTCCACAGAAATTCTTTCCAGGCGGTTGAGGTGGAGATAAAGAGCTTCTCCCGAATCTGCTGGGTTCTGATGGCTTTCCAGCTCAAATACTCTTATGCCAAAGTGGCCCACTGGGGGGCAGCCTGCCCTTCCTTGGCCTCCACGTTGTCAAGGATGAAGCAGTTCAGAACCACATTCCATCAATAAGATTACTGAAAAGCAAATGGAAGTTGTACTCTGTCCAGGGAAAAGGGGAGCCAACCACCTCTCAGCGATGGGAGGTTCATAAGGCTGAAAAAGAAGCATCTGGCTTCATTTGCAGTGGGTTCTGGAGCCAAGACGGCGCTCTCACTTCAAGGCAATTAGGGAATTACAGTTTTGCCGTGAGGAGCCCTGTAGGAAGGGCTGATGACGTGGAAGAAGCCAGGCGCTGGAACCGGACAAACCTGGCTGCCAGTCTGGGCCCCTCCACTTCCCGGACAACCCTGGGCACACTCCCAACCTCTCGGACAGCACCTACCTCTTAGAGCCGTTGTGGGAATTAAATAGGTCCTTGTTAGCGTAATGTGCATGAAACACTCTAGTTGGCTTCCTCTATCCCCTGCGATCACCTTATAGGGTCTTTTTGTGGTGGTCATCATATGTGGTTGTTCCTATCAGCACAACTTTCTTTTTTTATTAAAAAAATTTTTTTTCATGTTTGTTTATTTTTGAGAGAGAGAGAGAGAGACAGAGCACAACCCGGGGGAGGGGCAGAGAGAGGGAGACCCAGAATCCGAAGCAGCTCCAGGCTCCGAGCTGTCAGCACAGAGCCCGACGCGGGGCTCGAACTCACGGACCGCGAGATCGTGACCTGAGCTGAAGTTGGATGCTCAACTGACTGAGCCACCAGGTGCCCCAGCAGCACACCTTTCCTATTTGGGGGTGAGTCTTGGAGCCATGGGAGGTGAAAGGACCACACACTCCTTCTCCCTGACTCCTGGAGAACAAGTGTGTAAATAAGTGTTGCCAGTGATGAGCTTTCAGATCTTAATTTGAGTCGTCTAAAAGCGGAGCCAGAGACAAGGATTTGGGTGCAGGGAGTTTATGTTGGAGATGATCCCAGAGAGCAAGCCTGCAGGTGCAGAGCAAGTACAGTGGAGAAGAAGGAAGTACCAATTAAGGGTGTGGCACCAAGCTGCTTATAGTGTGGGCACCGGGGCTCCATCCTGCCGGGGACCATCTGGGAACCATCTAGAATGACTCTCCCAGTTGTCTTTTAAAAACAAGAGGCTAGAGCAATTCTACCCCTGGTCGTACACCCAAGAGAAATAACAACGTATGTCCCCACAAAAACTTGACCCCAGATGTTTATAGCAGCACTGTTCAATAACAAAAAGATGGAAACAACCTGAATATCCGTCAACTGGTGAATGAATAAATAAAACACGGTCTATCCATACGATGGAATGTTACTCAGCTACACAAAGGAATGGAGTACTGACACATAGTAAACACGAATGAACCTTGAAAACATGATGCTAAATGAAAGAAGCCAGACGTGAGAGACCCCATATTATATGATTCCATTTACATGAGATTTCCAGAACAGGACAATCTATGGAGATAGGAACATTTTTGAAGTGATAAAAATTGGCTATGGTGGTGGTTGCACGTATCAGTGACTAAAAATCCTTGAATTGTATACTTTATTTTTTTTAATGTTTACTTATTTATTTTTGAGAGACAGAGGCAGAAACAGGAAGTGGGGGAGGGGTAGACAGAGAGGGAGAGAGAGAATCCCAAGCAGGTTCCATGCTGTCAGCCCAGAGGGATGGGGCTTGAACTCACGAACCATGAGATCATGACCCGAGTTGAAATCAAGAGTTGGATGCTTCACTGACTGAGCCATTCAGGTGCCTCTGAATTGTATACTTTAAATAGGTGAATTGTATGATTTGGAAACTGCATCACAATAAAACTGTTTTAAAGAAAAAGGAGGCTGGGATGCTGGTCTCTAGGAGATGCTCCTATGACTTCTGGGGTACAGACTGAGGGCTGGGTGAGTTCCTGAGGTTCAGGCAGAGGGTGCCTTAGGTGGGAGCACCAGCATGCCTGGGGCGTGACCACAGTGAGAGATGGGCTAAGGGATAACTGTCCAAGACACCAATGATGTTGGCTATCTTTCCCCTGAGGTGCTGAATCTTAAAAGAGGTACAAAGGGGCGCCTGAGTGGCTCAGTCAGTTAAGCGTTCGTGAGTTCATGAGTTCGAGCCCCACGTCGGGCTCTGTGCTGACAGCTCAGAGCCTGGAGCCTGCTTCACATTCTGTGTCTCCCTCTCTCTCTGCCCCTTCCCTGCTCATGCTGTGTCTCTCTCTGCCTCAAAAATAAATAAACATTAACAAAAAAATTAAAAAAAAAAAGAGGTACATAAAGGCGTAGTCACAAAGAGGAGAGTATTCATAATATGGTCCAAGTGAAGCAATTCAGTTTTAGTTATAGACACAAAAGAACTGAAAGCAGGGGTCTGGAAGAGGTATTGTTTTTTAAAAAAATTTTTAACACTTATTTATTGTTGAGAGACAGACAGAGACAGAGACAGAGAGCATGAACAGGGGAGGGGCAGAGAGAGAGGGACACACAGAATCCGAAGCAGGCTCCAGGCTCTGAGCTGTCAGCACAGAGCCCAACAGGGGGCTCGAGCTCATGAACCATGAGATCATGACCTGAGCTGAAGTCGGACGCCCAACCAACGGAGCCACCCAGGCGTCCCTGGAAGAGGTATATGTATCGCCATGATCATAATGGCATATTCGCTAAGTGTCCATTGACAGATGAATGGATAAAAAATATGTAGTACACACATACAATAAAATATTATTCAGCCTTAACAAGCAAGAAAGTCCTGCTACATGCTACAACATGGATGAACCTTAAGGACCTTACGCGAAGGGATGTAAAGTCACAAAAAGACCAAGACTGTATAACGGCCCTTACGTGAGATAGCTGGAGTAGTCAGATTTATAGAGACTGAAAGTAGAATGATAGTTTCCAGGGGCTCAGGGGAGGGGACACCAGGAAGTCCCTTACTGGGGACAGAGTTTCAGTCTGGGACGATGACACAGACAGATGGGGGAGATGGCTGTACTACCCTGTGAATGTACCTAACGCCACCGACCTGCACGCTCGTTGGGAGTGCAAACTCGTGCAGCCGCCGTGGAAAGCAGAGCGGAGGCTCCTCAAAAATGTAAAAATAGAGATACCGTATGATCCCGTAATTACACTGCTGAGTATTGATCCAAAGAATACAAAAACACTACTCTGCAAAGGTATATGCACTCCCGTGTCTATTGCAGCAGGATTTACAATGGCCAGGCTAGGGAAGTATTCACTGAGAGATGAGAGGACAAAGAAGATGTGGTATGTCTATGAATATAAACGCACATAAAAATATGCAATGGAGTATTACGCAGCCATAAAAAAGAATAAGAGCTTACTATGTGTGACCACGTGTGTGCACCTGGAAGGTTTTATGCTAAGTGAAATACGTCAGATGGAGAAAGACAAACACCATATGATTTCACTTACCTATGGCATCTAAAAAACAAAACAAATGAGCAGCCTAAACGAACCTAAAACAGAAACAGACTTGGGGCTCCTGGGTGGCTCAGTTGGTTAAGTATCTGCCTCTTGGTTTCAGCTCAGGTCATGATCTCATGGTCATGAGACCGAGCTCCAGGTCAGCTCAGCACTGACAGCACGGAGCCTGCTTGGGATACTCTCTCTCTCCTTCTCCCTCTGCCCCTCCCCACTCTCTCTCTCTCTCTCTCTCAAAATAAACAAACTTAAAAAAAAATTAAAATCGCTCTCTCAAAATAAATAAACTTAAAAAAAATTAAAAAAGAAAAACAGAAACAGACCCATAAGTACAGAGAACAGACCGGTGGTTTGGGTGGGGGGATGGGCGAAATAGGCGAAAGAGATTCCAGTCATGAAATAATGAAATAAATACCCGGTGCGGGGCTCGATCTCACAAACTGTGAGGTCATGGCACGAGCCGAAATCAAGAGTCAGAGGCTTAACTGACTGAGCCACCCTGGCGCCGCTGTACAAATATTTTTTAAAGGAGTGGAGGGGAGAGATTGCTCATGGCGGTCCCGTTTCTTGTCCTGTGGTCTATGATGCTGTCTGCCAAGCACCATGGCCGGGCTACCCGCCGCCTCCCCTCCCCTGGTTCTGCCTTTTCCAAGCCCTCCTGCGGAATCCATGAGTGCCCTGATATCCTTCTTTTTTTTTTTTTTTTTTTTTTAATTTTTTTTTTTCAACATTTATTTATTTTTGGGACAGAGAGAGACAGAGCATGAACGGGGGAGGGGCAGAGAGAGAGGGAGACACAGAATCGGAAACAGGCTCCAGGCTCTGAGCCATCCGCCCAGAGCCTGACGCGGGGCTCGAACTCACGGACCGCGAGGTCGTGACCTGGCTGAAGTCGGACGCCCAACCGACTGCGCCACCCAGGCGCCCCCCTGATATCCTTCTAATACAACTCTTTTGTGCTCACCGTTGCCGGTTAACTTGCTGTTACTCGCAGCTCAGAACCCTGACTCATACACCTCTAGAACAGAATCCGCAAAACAGAAGTTTCAGGACATTTTATACTGTAGCCATTTATGCATGCAAATCTTAGGGCCAGACTTGACATAATGGATGTGACCGTTTTTAGGCAAGATCCAGGCTTTCTTAGCAGCAGCGCTAAGCAGGTCCAAGTAGTGATTCAGGAAAAGGGTGCTTTGGGAAATGCCCAGTCTTGGTCGTGGGATGGGGGTGGGGGTGGGGGTGGGGGCACAGTAGGAGAGCAGTTCTCCATCTGCCGTCTAGATAACACAATTACTATGGCCGCGGGACTCCCGTGTCCCTCTCTGGTTAGTAAATGTGTTTGTTTCCCAAATCTGCTGAGGGCAATGAAAAGAGAAGGGAGCCAACCACGGGCTCCACAGCAGCAACAGGGAGAGTTACTGAAAAACAAAAAGGGTCCTCTACCTGGGGTTATTCTCTCCATTCCCTACCGGCTCCCATTCCTACGAGGGAAGGGCCAACGCGATGTGTCCAAGGGCGCGTTGCAGGGGGTCTGCAGAAATAAGCAAGTGAGAGCAACTTGAAGGGATGTGGGAGGCAGAAATGACCGCGGGGCAAGTGATGGCTCCCTGGGAGCATGCATGAGGCCGCCTCTTGCATCCAGTACCTTTAGGCCAGTGAAGGGGGCCTTGCTGTTCACCGATCAACGAGATGGGGTGGCTATTGCTGAGACCATAGAGCAGCAATGCCTGAGACTCAGAGACCGTGTCTTGGCAGGGACCGAACTTCTCTGTAGCATCTTGGAGGCCAGAGAACAACTTGGAAAAAGCTTGTGAGGATGGGCTGAGGCCTCAGCCTTAGCCCCTGCCCCACTCTGCTAATGCCACAGAAGCCGAAGGACTGTGTGACCAAGAGGAGGACGGAGGGACCCTCCAGAACCTCCTGGGATTGAATTTTCTGCCAGCCATTGGGTAGGAGGCCAAAGCAATTTAAGTCTGATCTCGAGATATAAAGTAACGGGGTTTTTGGTGCACCAGAATTCACACCTAACTTTCTCACTTTGCAATGTTCAGCCGTCACTCTTGAAGAGATTCAGGACAGCCCCCCGCCAGAATGGGCTACTTTGGCATATGGATTATTCTGGGCTGAAGACGCTTGAGACCCTGTGGGCCCAAGAGGAAATTTTGTCCTCCCTTAACCACACAGATGAATCTAAATTGGGGGTCTTTCCCAGAATAAGGGTTGTTAACAGAGGTAAATTTTATCTGAGTGACCCATCTGTTTGGCAGGACAAATGTCTAATTACCACACATCCGGTCTTCTTGTTGTCCTGTGAGGTGCATTTCTTTCCTCCGAAGTCCCAGCCCCCTACCCACCTTCTCCCCAGTTCAGAATGACCTATATACCTCATTTTGCTGGCCTTGGAATTTCCATGTCTATGTGGATTCCCCATCCATACACCCGTTATTTGATTTTCTCCTGTTAACCTGTACCAGGCCAATTTGATTCTTAGTCCAGCTAGAGGGACCTTCGAGGGGACAGGAATTCTTGCCTCCCTGACACTGTGGTCCGTAATTGTTCAACCAAGTCAGGTGCATAATTATTTTCATTGCCGAAGCCACCTCTATGAGCAAACTATAAGCAGCAGAATGGTGTTGCATGTTTCATTGAATGGAGCTCCGTCTAATTTGACACAGTTCGAGAGCCGTGGACTGTCTCCCTCTCTCTTTTTGTTGTCCTCTCTTTTTGGCGGCTTGGAACTGCTTTCTTGATGCTTCCACAGACTTCCCGTCTTGGGTTCGGACTGTTCTGTCTTTCTTGGCTCTGTGGCGGTCTTCTGAGACCTCAGGATCTTGTCCCAGCCCTCCTCCTCACATGGCCACTTAAACTACTTGGGCATCAGAGGCAGCGAGCAGTCCCCAGCCCAGTGGCCCTTGAACTTGTTAGTGTGTCCCAATCAGTTGGAGGAACAAAGGATCCATCCAAGTCCTGAACTGATGCCCCGTCGGATGAGAGGCTCCAGGAATGGCTCCTGGCATCTGTGTATTTAACGGTCTTCCCTGTGCAATTTTAGAGCACACCCAGGTTTGAGAACCATGGTCTTGGCCAGGGCTTCCTAAACTGCCCACTTCCTGACCACGGAAGAGAACCAGCAAGGAGCCGCTGGGAGGAGTCCGGGTCCAGAGATCAACTGCCCCTTAAAAGCTACAAGGTCGGGGCGCCTGGGTGGCTCAGTCAGTTGGGCGTCCGACTTCAGCTCAGGTCACGATCTCGCGATCTCACAGTCCGTGAGTTTGAGCCCCACGTCGGGCTCTGGGCTGATGGCTCGGAGCCTGGAGCCTGCTTCTGATTCTGTGTCTCCCTCTCTCTCTGCTCCTCCCCTGTTCGTGCTCTGTCTCTCTCTCTCTGTCTCAAAAATAAATAAACGTTAAAAAAAAAAAATTAAAAAAAAAAAAAAGCTACAAGGTCTTCGAAGGCCGGTGTTTTGTCTTAAAACTCATTGGTGTTCTGATTCCTTAAAGTGTCAGTTCTGCCCTCTCTGACTGACTGCTCATCTGGCTTTGCCTCTCGGGGTTAATTCCCCAGCAATTACAAAGCCAAATTTCCCATGACTCATCACATATAAACACTTTCACTCTCTAAGTGACCATGAAGACACAAATATGGTGCCGGGTGCTTTATTTAACCACAGCTATCAGACCCTTACAACAACATGTACGGAAGATAATATTATACTCATTTTATAGACGGAGGAAACTGCAGCTTGGAGAAATGGCACAAGCTAGTAAATGACAGAGCTGCAGGGTTTTTTTTTTTTTCATTTTTCATTTTTCATTTTTTATCGTGGTGAGATATACACAACACAACATGTACTTTTTTGTCCATTAAAAATTTTTTATTTACTTATTTATTTTTGAGAGAGAGAGAGAGAGAATGGGGCTCCTCTTGGGAGATCATGACCTGAGCTGAAATCAAGAGTTGGACGGTTAACTAACTGAGCCACCCTGGTGCCCCCTGGAAAGCTTTTTATTTTTTTTAAATTTTTTTTTTCAACGCTTTTTATTTATTTTTGGGACAGAGAGAGACAGAGCATGAACGGGGGAGGGGCAGAGAGAGAGGGAGACACAGAATCGGAAACAGGCTCCAGGCTCCGAGCCATCAGCCCAGAGCCCGACGCGGGGCTCAAACTCACGGACCGCGAGATCGTGACCTGGCTGAAGTCGGACGCTTAACCGACTGCGCCACCCAGGCGCCCATGGAAAGCTTTTTAAAACAAGGATCCCTAGGTCTCCCTGCAGATTCTGACTCATGGAATCCAGAGAGGATTCAGGGAGTATGTTTTGGAAGAGCTTTTGGAGACCTGGGAGGCATCTCCAGGGTTAAGGGTTGCTGGACTAGATAGCTACCCCCGACCCAACACTAGATCTTTGATTCTAGGACCAGATACTCATCTTCAGGCAGAGTTTAAGTTCCAGCTCGTTCATGAAAGGGGACAAGGTCTGCACTGAAACAGGTTCTGAGAAACAGAGGGCAGAGGCAAGGCAGCTGTGTCTTGGCAATGAGTCAAGCACCGAGGGGAACATTCGAATGGTGAGTGTTCGAGCCCGTCAGCATCACAAACCATCTCCAAGCTCAGGGAAATCGCAACAAAAGTTGTTGCCATGTCTTTGGAAGTAACAAAATCTACTTCAACACCCCCTTTCCACCCTTCTGCTGGTGGTATGCCACCCTGTCCTCTAGCTGACGGTCTGCCCCGTCCCCATCCCTGCATCCAGCCCTGCCTGGTCCCCGCCCGTCCCCAGGGCGTGCATGCACACTGGGAGTAGAAGGGGAGGAGAGGCACAGCAGTCCAGAGCGAGCTGCTCCCTAGATGTAATAAGCACATGAACCACCTGAGGATCTTGTAAAAATGCAGGTTCTCATTCGGGGTTGGGCGGGAGGGACTGGAGATTCTGCACTCTAACAAGCCCCCCCCCGGAAGATACTGATACTTTCTGCTGCCCCATCCCGGCTCTGGGGACCACACTTGGATAGCAAGCGTGATGGGTTCAGAGGGCAGGCTGGGGAGTCCGAATGCCTGAGTCTGAATCCCAGCCCTACACCCTAACAACTGCATCAGCTTGGGTAAGATACTTAACCTTACCGAGAGCCCCAGCTTCTGCGTCCGGGAGAGGGGAAATAATAGTACTTACATCGTGGAATCGTGAGGATTCTGTCACATAAAGTTAGAACAGCACTTAGCACATGGCGGGAGCTGTGTACCAACACTAACTGATGGAAGCAAAGGAGTTGCTGCCGGAGCCGGGGCCAGGGAGGAGAGGAGAGGGAGGCAGAGCGGACGGGGCGCTGAGCTGGGCTCTGGGGGCGGCTGTCTCCTCTGGTTTTCCGTCC
Source organism: Lynx canadensis (assembly GCF_007474595.2). Taxonomy (NCBI): domain Eukaryota; kingdom Metazoa; phylum Chordata; class Mammalia; order Carnivora; family Felidae; genus Lynx; species Lynx canadensis. The sequence continues at coordinate 47,763,331 of NC_044316.2, forward strand.
CACCCCACGTGTTAGCCCAATCCCTCAGATATTCCACCGCCTGTGAGAGCTCGTGCAAATTGCTGCTGCTCTATCATTGGCACTTAAAAAAAATTTTTTATTGTTTATTATTTTTGAGAGAGAGAGACAGAGAGCAAGCAGGGAAGGGGCGGAGAGAGAGGGAGACCCAGAATCGGAAGCAGGCTCTGGGCTCTGAGCGCTCAGGACAGAGCCCAACAGGGGGCTCGAACTCACAGGCCAGGAGATCGTGACCAGAGCTGTAGTCGGCCGCCCAACCGACTGAGCCACCCAGGTGCCCCTGTCGTCGGCACTTTTTATGAAGCTTGTTCAGACGGTGCCGGTTGAAACCCGCATTGGTGGTAGGAGCCACCTAAGGGGTTCTCTTGAATTTGGTGCTGTATCCGCTCAGCTACTGTACCTTGATGCGCTCTAGATCAGCTATCCCTAAATTGCTTTCCTGTCGCTTTAGCCCAGCTAAGGAGAGGCCAATAATGAGTCCAGCCTGATGAGCGATTCAGGTAGGAACATTTTTTTTCTTTTCCCCCCCGTGAGACTTCATTGACTATCCCGGCACGACCCAGCGGGAGTCTGAATTACCATGATCTTGTTAGCAGTTAGGGCTGACAATCGGCCGGGTCCCTGCAGAGTGCGGCAAAGAACTGTCGTGGGTCCGAACCCTCAGGCAGGCCCGCTGACCTGTTCTTTCTGGCCGGTTTCCTGGATTCTCTGTACACTTCTGTGTCCTATTTTTCCTGGACGTTTAAGACTCTGATATGTGGTCTGTTAGCTCATCTTTTATTTTCAACCATCAAAGTGTGGTGTTACTCAGTGAGCAAAAAAAATCCTGGTTAGGAACGTTGAAAAAAAAAATCTCTGGTAAGTGACCGTAGTAGCAACAATGGCTAAGAAAGTGTTTGAAGTCTCTTTTAGAGCTGTCTCATGGGGTCTCTTTTCATTCATTCATTCATTCATTCACTCATTCATTCATGGCATCCCTGGATAAGCCTGAACTCATGGGGCCTCCTTCATTCATTCATTCATTCATTCATGGCATCCCTGGGTAGGCCTGAACTCATGGGGCCTCCTTCATTCATTCATTCATTCATTCATGGCATCCCTGGGTAGGCCTGAACTCATGGGGCCTCATTCATTCATTCATTCATTCATGGCATCCCTGGGTAGGTCTGAACTCATGGGGCTCATTCATTCATTCATTCATTCATGGCATCCCTGGGTAGGCCTGAACTCATGGGGCTCATTCATTCATTCATTCATTCATGGCATCCCTGGGTAGGCCTGAACTCATGGGGCCTCATTCATTCATTCACTCATTCATTCATGGCATCCCTGGATAGGCCTGAACTCATGGGGCTCATTCATTCATTCATTCACTCATTCATTCATGGCATCCCTGGATAGGCCTGAACTCATGGGGCCTCATTCATTCATTCATTCACTCATTCATGGCATCCCTGGATAGGCCTGAACTCATGGGGCTCGTTCATTCATTCATTCATTCATTCATGGCATCCCTGGGTGGGCCTGAACTCATGGGGCTCATTCATTCATTCATTCACTCACTCATTCATTCATGGCATCCCTGGATAGGCCTGAACTCATGGGGCCTCATTCATTCATTCATTCATGGCATCCCTGGGTAGGCCTGAACTCATGGGGCTCATTCATTCATTCATTCATTCACTCATTCATGGCATCCCTGGGTGGGCCTGAACTCATGGGGCTCATTCATTCATTCATTCACTCACTCATTCATTCATGGCATCCCTGGATAGGCCTGAACTCATGGGGCTCATTCATTCATTCATTCATTCACTCATTCATTCATGGCATCCCTGGATGGGCCTGAACTCATGGGGCTCATTCATTCATTCATTCATTCACTCATTCATTCATGGCGTCCTTGGGTGGGCTCGAACTCATGGGGCCTCTTTTATTGTGTTAGAAAAACGAAGGGATAGGTCAGCTCCTCCAGGATTCTTATCTGTTATTTCAGGAGCATGAATAACTTAAATTCAAGCTTCCGGCCTTTTCCATGTGATTGTGTCCAGGTCAGGACCTCAGTCTCTCCAGATTGAGGGCTAGAGCTGGATGCAACATGGGTCCTTTAACAGTAAAAGTGAGACAAAAGGAAAGATGGGCTGGGAGTCTGAGGCCAACTTGATTTGAGGCAGTAGTGGCCTTGAGGAGTGCACAATTCTGTCCAGAAGAACTGCTCAGGTGAATTATACCTTGAGCCTCAAGAGCCAAAGCATTTTTTTTAATGTTTATTATTTATTATTGAGAGAGAGAGAGAGAGAGTGCAAGCAGGGGAGGGTTAGACAGAGGGAGACACAGAATCCAAAGCAGGCTCCAGGCTCCGAGCTGTCACCACAGAGCCTGTTGTGGGGCCGGAACTCACAAACTGTGAGATCATGACCTGAGCCGAAGTCGGATGCTTAACCCACTGAGCCACCCAGGCGCCCCCCAAAAGCATTTTTGACTTTAACCTTTTCTTATGTGGATCTTTCTGAAATGCACTTGACACAGCGTTTATGGAAAACGCAACCTGTTTTCAACGGCCCACCCACCCCTGAAATATCCATTGTTACGGTGACAAGTTCAAGGAGTGTCATTGACCCTCACACAATAGAGTGCCAGATCTTCAACTTTTTATGACTAACCTGCGTTGGTTTTTCGGATTATGAAGTGACATAGGCTTACATTTTTTTCAAGAGTTATTCACTTTTTAATAGCTTTCAGGCTATCTGCCTTTCAGGTTGCTGCCATTAGCTCCCTTAGCTCCCTTCAGTACATTCTAGCATCATCCTTCTCATGTTGTCTTTGATCTAGATTTAGTTTGGGAAGCTGCACAATTAAGCCTACTACAATTGTGTGTATAGAGTGCCCTCAGGATAGACACACACTAAGCTGACCAATATCACTGTTAGGATAGAGCTTTCTAGTGCATGTTGAAAGCAGCTTAAGCTTTGGACTCAGACCCATGTGTGAATTGCGTCTCTGACTCTTCCTGATATTGCTAGCTTCCACCAACGACTTACCGTCCCCAGCTTCGGTTTCCTCAACATAAAATCAAAGTAACGACCCCTAACTTGCGTGGTGGTCGTGAGGATTAAAAGATGGGACACACACAGCACACGTGTCTGGCTCACGATGGTACCTCGGTGAACACTTTCTCCTGCCTCCCACGCATCACTTCCATGTATCCCAATGTTGTGGAACAGAACGCCTCAAGGTCGGTGGTTCTCAAACTTGAACGTGCATCAAAATCTCCTGGGCCCACTTCCAAGGTTTCTGATTCAGCAAGAACAGGTTGGGGCCAGAGAATTTGCATTTGGGGGAAATTTCCAGGTGTGCCGGTGATGCCATTGCCATTGGTCCCAGGTGCCACACACCGAGAACCCAGAATTGGTTCTAAATCCTGATGCTTGGGGCGCCTGGGTGGCGCAGTCGGTTAAGCGTCCGACTTCAGCCAGGTCACGATCTCGCGGTCCGTGAGTTCGAGCCCCGCATCGGGCTCTGGGCTGACGGCTCAGAGCCTGGAGCCTGTTTCCGAGTCTGTGTCTCCCTCTCTCTCTGCCCCTCCCCCGTTCATGCTCTGTTTCTCTCTGTCCCAAAAATAAATAAACGTTGAAAAAAAAAAAATAAATCCTGATGCTTACTCAGTAATGGTGTTGATTAATGCATGTCATTTAACTACTTTTTAAAAAATTTTAAAAATGTTTATTTATTTTGAGGGCAGGGGGGAAGGCAAGAGAGAGAGGGAGACAGAGAATCCCAAGTAGGCTCCTCACTGTCAGTGCAGAGCCTGATGCGGGGCTTGAACCCACGAACCCGTGAGATCATGACCTGAGCTGATATCAAGAGTCGGATGCTTAACCGACTGAGCCACCCCAGGCGCCCCCATTTTTAACTTCTTTGAGCCATGGTTTCCTCATCTAAAACCTAAGTATAACTTCTGCCTCATAAAGTTGTCATAGACATTGAGATGGATGTTGGAAAACATCTAGCAATTAATAGGTCTTATAAATCTTCATTTTCCCTCTTTGAGGCAGAGTCCCCTCCTGTTCAGTTTAAGGACTTTTCAGTGTCCCAAGGAACTACAGCAATCAGATGTTTTTTTGCCCCTAAAATCACACACCTCTTGTCTTCAGATACTTCACAAATGAGGCACCTGTCACTCCCTCTAAAAGAACAACAATAGACTGTAATAGGTAGTTGATATCAATCCTATAAATGTAGCTCAGAGATCGATTTCATTAACTTCCTACCTGTTTACCTAATTCAAAATATCCGCCCCCCCACTCCCCGCAGACTAGGAAGCATCTTACACATGAGTACATACAGGTCAACAAGTACTATTTCCATTGAGTGTGTGGGTTGGGAGCAGCTATTTAAACTCAGATCTAAAAGTTTACTCATAAACGGCAAAGCAGGCGCAACCCTAATCATATTTATTCTGTTCAAATGACACACTCCAGGAAAACAAGAATGTCTTTGCGCTGAGAAATTGGTGTGCTGATGTACTGCCGAAAGGAAGCCTCATCACTTTAATCATTCATGTCTATTTGCTTGAAGAAATATTCTTACGTGACATACACATGTTCATGCATTTCCTCGTTGCGGCAACATGAACCAAATAAGTTGCTTCCACGCATAAATGCAACTCCAAGAGTTAGTATCACTATCTTCTGCTCTCTATGCCATTCGCACATTTTCCATTCAGCTGGAGAAAAGGTAGTGTTTGGGTAATGGAGAAGGATCATGGAGCAAAAGATAAAGATCGTCTTAGTGTTTTTGTCAAGTAAAGGGGGAAGAAAAAGCACAGGCTGCCATCTGCCATTGCTGATGTATGGAAACATCTCCATCTATAGAGAGATTTGTTAATGTACGACTGGTTCGCCAAATTCATCTACTGAATCCATAGGACGAAAACGACACTTTGGGTCCCGCAGGGCGTCCGCTGGGGGGGGTGGGGGGGAGTGTCTGTTCTGCCACCTGGTGTTCACTGAAGGAAACGTCCGCTGAGACTTGAGTTAAACAGCCGGCGTTTCTCTTAATACATTATTGGTTGTTGTGAAATTGCTACAATTTCAGTGAAAGGCAATTCCAGAATTTCTGCCAAATTCCAACAGGAGACAATTTGAGACTACTTGTCAAAATTTTTAAATGTGCACACCCTTGGTCTAGTAATTGCACTTTTATTAATTCATCTTATGAACGTATTTACGTGCGCAAGGAAACGTGTACCACTGTTTGCAATAGCAGAAGACTGGAAACAAGTTGAATGTTCATCACTAGGGTTCTAGTTTAATAAGTTACAATATACTCACCCATACAATGGGCATGTTATGCAGCTGTTTGAAAAATACGGCAAATCCATACATACAGTTATGGGATGGTCACCAAGATATACTGTTAAGTGAAAGAAACAAGATCTAGAACAGTGTGAATAGTATGCTGGCATCATTGTAAATAGAATAGCAGAGAATCAATTATTGCATTGAGGATGTCTAGAAGAATACCCGAGAAAAGCATTAGAGCGATCGACTTTGAAGAGGAGAACCAGGGTGGTCAGAGATGAGAAGGTAACTTACCTCACTAATTATATTTTGTACTGTTGGAATAGTTTTGAACATGTGGATGAGGACTGTAATAACTGTACAACCATCTCTGAACGTTCACAGGAGGGAGTGTGAACATCTGAACTTCTCATTTGGCAATTTCACAAATATAGCTCCTACTACGTGAAAATTCACGTTACATTGGAGAAGGGAGTTGATGCACATACAAATCCCTTTTCCTTGTCTTTCAACTTCGCTTTTTTCTGTCTACCTCTGACTAGGAGAGCACAGAGAGATCGTTTGGAGTGACATGGGGCTGAACCAGAGAGGCTAGATGCAGTCAGTGGCCGACTGTATTAACCCGGATTAAGACTTCGGAGGGCTTTGAGGTCCTTCCACAGCCGTGTTCTCCAAGGCAGTTGGTCAGACTTGGGGGAATTTGCCTTTAGAAGGGTCCACAGGATGTCTCTTCTGAAGCCAACGCAGCCCAGGCTGCTTCCCATGAAGCTAAGTTACTCTTTACTCTTCCTGGTTTTCCCACTGGTAGGAAAGAAAGCATTGTAGTGATGGGGATCAGGACATTCTACTCCAAAATATGGCACCTTGACATACTGAGTATTTTAAGCTGAAGGAATCTGACAAATGGCTTGTGCAGAAGGGACTTTTTGCCCTTATTTCCCTAAGTAATCTCTAAGATCGACGTTGGGCTCAAACTCATGATTTGGAGATCAAAAATCAGTCTATTGGCTGAGCCAGCCAGGTGCCCCAGGAGGGACTGTGTGACCTTCCCCAGAAGCAGATCATAAGACCCTTGTGTGGGATGTACCCTTATAGCCCCCAAGGACAGGAGCATTCTTGTCTCCAGAGGGAGGGAGGCCACCAGAGGAATCTGAAGGAACAGGACCCATTAAGTTTCCCCCAGTTGACTTCCTTTGCCTCATATGTTTTTGTCCTATTGTATTTCCCCACAACTTTCTACTCTTCACCAAACTGACCACTGGTGACAAAACCTAGCATAAAAATGGTCGGCTTTAGGGCCATCTGGGTGGTTAGTCAGTCATGCATCCAACTCTTGATTTAGGTTCAGGTCATGATCTCACAGTTCCTGAGATCGAGCCCCATGTTGGGCTCTGTGCTGATGGTGCGGAGCCTGCTTGGGATTCTCTCCCTCCCTCCCTCTCTCTGCCCTTCCCCCACTCTCTCTCTCAAAAAAAAAACTTAAAAAAATAGTCCAGTTTAACCATTTATTTGGGTCTTCATTTCCTTATGAAGGTGTTCCATGTCATGCAAAACTTGAATAGATTTCTTTGCTTTTTTTCTTCCTAATCTGTCTTTTGTCACAGAAGCCCCAGCCGAGAAAATGTGGAAGGGTAGGAGGAAAAGATATTTTTCTTCCCCCTACAGCAGCAAGTTAGTCAGTGCAAAGCTCACGCTCGTATCTTATGACTAAAATTTATGTACATCTCAATATAAAAAAATTTTTTTCTACATTACCATTGCTCTAATCTAGTTTTGATCGTAGCGTTTTGTTCAAATAACATTAACTGAGGGCACAAGATTTTTATGTTTATCAAAAAGCAGTAGGTTTGATAAATACATCTCAAGGACCAACATCTATGTGCGGGAGAGTGTTATGAGGTTGGTAATTTCTTCCCCCACTTGTAGCCTTGTTCAGCCCTATCTCACGAGTAGCTGAGCACATACATTAAGTAATAAACTGCATGAGTTTGTTTAAAAACATTAGTTTGAAAGAGATTAAGACACACTGTTCAATGGCAATCAGGATCTTTTAACGCAGGCTCTGTGCACAGCTTCTGCGGATGCTACAAGAAGATAAACTTGGCCCTGGTCACTTTCTGTTCTGCGTCTTTCTGATTTCTGCCCTCTCTCTGCTTAGGCCAGTCATATTTGCTCTCACTCTACACTTCAGTTTTTTGTTCTAGCTGCTGCTAGACCTACCCAGTCCCTTAAAGATTCTCCTCCCAGGGCACATGGGTGGCTCAGTCAGTGAAGTTTTTGACTCTTGATCTCAACCCAGGTCATGATCTCATGGTTCATGGGAGGGAGCCCTGCACCAGGTTCTACATTGACAACATGGAGCCTGCTTGAGACTCTCTCTCTCTCTGTCCCTTCCCCCCACTACACATACTCTTTCTCTCTCTCAAAATAAAAAAAAACATTAAAAAAAAGATTCTCCTTCCATTTCAACCAAAAGCTTATTTCTTGAATGCTACTCTGATATCTATTTATCTATGTATTCATAATACATATTTGTTATGTATATAATCTGATTAAATTAATTTTTGTTATAACATGGATGAGACTTAACTTTTCCAAGAGGCATTTGCATCTTCCAAAGAGGTTTATTTGTAGAAGCGAATCTGGAGTTGGTGAGTGTTGCCAGGGAAATGGCTTTGAACAACCCTGTTGCTCGATTCCTTTCTTCTTCCCATCGGTCAGTTGACGGCTGTTTATGGAACACATGGATTGTGTGTCAGGCACTGTTCTAGGTGCTAAAGATGCAACAGGTAAAGACAGAGTCAGCCCCCGAGGGACCCGCACTCCAGGTGGAAAGGCAGACAATAAATATATAAGCAAATTAATAAAGGCAGTGTCAGGTGCTGGTACGTGTGATGAGGAGATAAAGCAGGGTGGTGTGGTTCTGAGTGAATGGGGTCAGAAGGCAAAAGCCCCCAGTGATGAGCAGGAGGGCAATGGAAATATCTGGAAGAAAAGTTTTCCAAACAGAGAGAAATAGTACAAAGACTTTGACATGTTTCAGGGGAGGAAACAAGACTGTGGGTTTAAATACCATAAAAAAAAAAAAAAACAACAACCTCCCAGATTCATCTCCCATATGTTATCTCTTCAATTCCAGATTCTTTTTTTTTTAAATTTTTAAAAAAATTTATTTGTTATTGGGGCGCCTGGGTGGCGCAGTCGGTTAAGCGTCCGACTTCAGCCAGGTCACGATCTCGCGGTCCGTGAGTTCGAGCCCCGCGTCGGGCTCTGGGCTGATGGCTCAGAGCCTGGAGCCTGTTTCCGATTCTGTGTCTCCCTCTCTCTCTGCCCCTCCCCTGTTCATGCTCTGTCTCTCTCTGTCCCAAAAATAAATAAACGTTGAAAAAAAAAATTTAATAAAAAAAAAAAATAAAAAAATTTATTTGTTATTGAGAGACAGAGAGAGACAGAGAATGAGCATGGGAGGGGCAGAGAGAGGAGGAGACACAGAATCCGAAGCCGGTTCCAGGCTCTGAGCTGTCAGCACAGAGCCCAGCGCGGGGCTCGAACTCACAAACTGCAAGATCATGACCGGAGCCGAAGTCGGACGCTTAACCGACTGAACCACCCAGGCGCCCCTTCAGTTCCAGCTTCTTATACCCAACTTGGCCTTAGTAGGCGTCCCAAATCTATCAGGTGAAAAACTGCACTTCTGGCTTTGTGAACCAAACTCAAAGTCCACTCCTTCCTAGTCTCCTGATCTCGATAAATGGCATCTTTATGTTTCCAATTACTGAAGCTTACAATTGGGTCATTCTTGACCTTCTCTTCTACTGAAATCTCACATCACATCCATCAGCAAATCACAGACTGTTTCTTCCAAATGAGTTTGATCACTGCTCACCACTTCCCTTGCCACCATCTTGGTGCAAACATGGACTATGGCCATCGCCTCAGCAGTAGTTAGGGTGTGGGCTAACATGCTGAAACAGAAATATCATCCTAGCTGTGATGCTGAACTATAAATATAGTGGTTCAAATAAGATAGCTGCTTATTTTTCTCAAGCCAAGAGGTAGAAGGGTCTCTGCTGTGAGGTCGTCCAGGGAACTAGAATCTATCATGTGTCTCCAGCATTCCTTTCGTTATTGGTCTTGTCTTCATGGTTGAAGTAGGCTCACAACCATGGCTTCTATTCCAGACCATAGCAAGGGAGCGAGAATGTGTGTGCATGTAGGGGAGGGATGGCTTCCCTGTTAAAGATGCAACCTAGAAGTTGAACATATCACTTCTGCTCACACCCCATTGGTCAGGATGTCGTCACATAGCCACGCTTAGCTGCAAGGGGGTTTAGGAAATGTGGTATCCAGCTGGGCAGCCATTGGCCCTGATGAAACTTGGGGATGTTCTTGGACAGAAATGAATAAAAGAGTAACTCTAGCAGTTTCTGTATCCACCTCTGTGGTAGTCACAGAGATGCACTACCAAATCTTCCATCAGGGAAGGGCTCACTGCCCACCTGCAGGGAGTGTGGCCAGCACACGGCCTCCCACTGATGGACTGAAGGAGTCCATCGTCTCCTTTGATGAGGACCTCGGGTCCTTGCCTGAAGTCATGCCCATCCTGGGCAACCTGCATCCTCTGACCAAGCCAGAAGGACACATAAAAGCCCCAGATGTTTCAGGACACTGACAGTGTACTGGCTCCAGTGCTCCCCCCTGGGTTGCCCAAGGCTTTCTGGGTTCACATTTTAGTTCGACCTCTTTCTCTCCCGATCTAGCTTCCTCTCCTTTCTTTGCAAGTGTTGATTCCTGTTCCTAATAAACCCAAACCCTGTTCCAGTGACTATTAGAGAGCACGACGTATCGGTGTCTCTGCTTCTATCTGTGTTCACCTGGATAATACTCCCCGCACCCATGAGAGGGGTGCTTTCCCTGTAAGATCTGCTGCCCTCCCCTCACAGCTCCCCCTCTACCCCATCTCTGACCTCACTCACTCCTTCCTCATTCCCTTCCAGCCTCGCTGGTCCCTTCCTTGCACATGCCACTGACCTGGAGCTGTGTCCCTGGTGCACCCTCAGGGATCCCTGGGGCTCACTCCTTCCTTTCCTTCAGGTATCTGCTCTAAGTTACCTCCTCAGAGAGGCCTGCCCTGATTGTCCTGTTTATGTTTATTTTTTTTGAGAGAGAGAATGAGAGAGAGAGAGAGAGAGAGAGAGAGAGAGCATGAGCAGCGGAGGGGTAGGGGGGGGAGACAGAGGATCCAAAGTGGGTCCTCACTGACTGCAGAGACCCCAGTGTGGGGCTCAAACCCATGAACCACAAGATCATGACCCGAGCCGAAGTCAGACACCTAACCAAGTGAGCCACCCAGGTACACCCTGATTACCCTGTTTAAAATGGCGCTTCCTTCCATCGTCACTCGTTGTTCCTTTTATCCTGTTTATTTTTTCTCATGACACTTATCACTTGACGCTTCGTTTATTTATTCATTATCATTATCTCTTGCCTTTCTTCTTCCACTAGAGTGTCAGCAACTTAAGGGAAGAGATTTTGTTGGCTTTGTTCACAGCTGCCCTGGCCCATAGTCATCACTAAAGAATAATCACAGGGGTGCCTGGGTGGCTCAGTCGGTTAAGCATCTGACTCTTGATTTTGACTCAGGTCATGATCTCACAGTTTGTGGGATCGAGCCCCAAGTTGGGCTCTGTGCTTTCAACCCAGATCCTCTGTCCCCCTCTCTCTCTGTCCCCCCACCCCGTTTGCACTCTCTCTCTCTCTCAAAATAAATAAGTTTAAAAATAATAATCACAAAAATAAGTGAATAAATAGACAAAAAACAGAAAAGAGGAGAGAGCTGAAAATACAAGTCAGCAGGGGCCAGACTGTGGAGGGCTCTGTAGACCATGGTAAGGAGACTGTATTTTGTTCTAATTTTAATGGGGAGCCATGGAGTGTCTAAGTAGGACAGTGTCCTGATTTATTATTGGAATGATCACTCAGTTGAACTCTAAGGGCCCAGAACCTTGATGTTACCTCTGACAGCAGGACACTCACCACTTCTTGAAGCAACCAATTCGGCTGATGAAAATCTTTAATTATTAAACATTTATTTCATACACTGAATCCTTCTTCCCTATAAATGCTACTCATTAACTCAAGTCCTGCCCTCAGGAACAACTCAAAACAAAGTTTAAAACTTGCTTAAAGCTTCCACATAACCGGTCTTAAAATGTTTGGAGACAGCTTTCTAAGTCTTGCCTCTCTAGGGTAAGCATCCATGATCCTTTGAATCATTATCCCATTACATGACTTTGAGACTACTCATTGTCTTTCGGAGCTCCTTAAGAATTGCTGAACTTTGGTCTGACCAGCACAATACAAAGAAGCAATTGTGTTCAAGAGTGGAGCTGTCTGTGACTTTGAACACAGCCTAACTGGATTACATTTCAGCCCCATCACTAGGTCAGGCTGAACTTGTGGTCAATAGAAGCATCTGGAAATTCTTCATGCTAGAACCGCTCCGTCCTCTACTTAATCAACTGGCATGCTGTGATTTACATTGATCTTGTGAAATTTATCCTGTGGTCTCTGGCTGATGTTGCTTTTCTGTGATCAACTCTGCATTCTCTCAGCTTGTGCAACCTCTGAATTTTTTAGAGTTTTTTAGAGCTCATCTGATTGTTGAAAATATTAGATAGAAGAGGACTGGGGACGGAATTCTATAGTTTTCTTATTGAAATGATTTCTAAATGATCAGTCTTTTGCATAATGGGCTGAGTAAGGAGAGGAGTGTATTCTAATGCACATAATACAAAGATCCTTAGCTCGAGGATACGGATATCTAAATGCAGAGACTTGGAGCAAGGCAAGTATACGAAGTTGGATGTGCTTTGTTGAAGAAAAGTAATGTGAGAACTCATAGAAACGAAAGGAAAGTCATGAGTACCCTTGACAGGTTATTTTTCATTTTTTTAAAAAGTTTTATTCGTTTTGAGAGAGACGGAGCAGGCGAGGCAAGGACAGAGAGAGAGGGAGAGACAGAATCCCAAGCAGGCTTCCCAATGGCAGCACAGAGCCCGACGCAGGGCTCGGACCCATGAAACGTGAGATCGTGACCTAAACTGAAACCAAGAGTCAGAGGCTTAACGGGCTGAGCCACCCAGGCGCCCCTACCCTTGACAGGTTAAACGATAACTTGGATTTGTTTTCATCTAGGAGACAAGGAAAGTCGTCTATAAAGGTCCCTGATGTATTTGTGCACATTCATACAATGAGATGCTTTAAGAATGTTGCTTAAAATCCGCGATCTTTTTGAGGGGTCCACAGAAATCAACATCATTGGGTGTCTATGCCTACTTTACATTCAAAGAATACCGTTTTTAGTACGTTTGCTGCCAAACTGAGCACAAAGATTAATTTTTTCTTAAAAAAAGCAATAGATCATATTCATGGGAGAGATTTGTGCCTTCAAGTGAACCAGCCTCCAAGACCTCCTTTCCTTTCACATAATCTAAGCCTATTAGAGCTAATAAGCCCCATGGGGTCCGGTTGTTTTGTTAGAGCTACTGAACGGAGCTTCTCACATCTCACATACCGTTGTATAAGCAGCTGCTGAATCAACTAGTAACATGTTAGTCAAATCCACATTTCGGATCTTTAAAGTTTTAAAATTATTTTTACATAATCTCTACATCCACCATGGAGCTTGAACTCACAACCCTGAGATCAGGAGTCACACGCTCTTCTGACTGAGACAGCCGGGTGCCCCAGTCCAATGCACAGGTCAGCATCTCACTTCCGAAGATACAATCAAAAGAGAAACCATGAGGGGCACCTGCGTGGCTCAGTGTTTAAGTGTCTGACTCTTGATTTTGGCTCAGGTCCTGATCTCACGGTTTGTGGGATCGAGCCCTGAGTCAGGCTCTGTGTTGATAGCACAGAGCCTTCTTGGGATACTTTCTCTCCCTCTCTCTCTGTCCCTCCCCTGCTCACATGCCTGCTCTCTCTCTCTCAAAATAAATAAAGTTAAAAAAAAACTCTTTAAAAAAACAGAGAAGCCATTAAATACTTTGCTAAAATGGAGGCACACACTATAGCTAAAGCATTTCCTCTTATCTACTAACCTAATAAGTATGTCAGAAACAGACTCAGTCTTAATTTGTTGTAACCTATTGGAAGAGAACATATGTTGATTTTTTTTTTATTTTTTTTTTAACGTTTATTTATTTTTGAGACAGAGAGAGACAGAGCATGAACAGGGGAGGGGCGGAGAGAGAGAGGGAGACACAGAATCTGAAACAGGCTGCAGGCTCTGAGTGGTCAGCACAGAGCCCGACGTGGGGCTCGAACTCACGGACCGCGAGATCATGACCTGAGCCGAAGTCGGACGCTTAACCGACCGAGCCACCCAGGCGCCCCTGATTTTTAATCATTGTACCTTCATCCAACTGCACATAAGCCATCTTGTCTAATAGCCCATAGCATTGGGCTGTGGATTTATGTCAAACTTACTGATCCTTGGTTTTCACAATCTATGGCTTTTCCTCCCATGTCTTTAGAAATCTCTCTTGTTTATCATTTTTAAAAATTCATTTTTTCTCCCACTATAAAGTGATACAAACTCATTACATAAAATTTGGAAATGGAGAAAACAAGAAAAAAAAAAAAAGATCTCCCACTACCTGAAATACTCTTAACATTTTGGTGCCTTGACTTCTAGCATTTTTCTGTATATATTCTTTACAATATCACAGTGTTGTACATATATATATTTAAATAAAATATTTATGTTATTAGATTGTCTTCTTTACCATCCTATATTGTAAAGATAAATGACAGCGTTGTTTAGGTCCCAATTACAAGTTCTTTTTCTGGGTGTATAGCCCCAAAATGAATTTTTAAAAATGATTTTGTTTTTAAGTAATCTCTACACCCAATGTGGGGCTTGAACTCACAACCCCAAGATCAAGAATTGCATGCTCTAGTGACTGAGGCAGCCCGGTGCCCCCTCTGAAATGCATTTTGGACAGCTAGTTGCTTATATTGTTTTCTAGTTGAGCTTCAAGCCCATCTTCATGATGCCTACTTTAACTTCGTTGGTTGAGTGCAATTTTCTTTGCTCACAAGGGAGACTAAAAATTAAATAATTGAGCTCTCTCTTTGTCTAGTGTTAATATTGCCATATATTTGGAACCTTCATGCATTGGAAATTTGGAGCATAAATAGGCTAACCTTTCTGGAAGGCAACTACGTAATATGTATCAAGATCCTTAAAAATGTTTTGCTTTTTGGGGCGCCTGGGTGGCGCAGTCGGTTAAGCGTCCGACTTCAGCCAGGTCACGATCTCGCGATCCGTGAGTTCGAGCCCCGCGTCGGGCTCTGGGCTGATGGCTCAGAGCCTGGAGCCTGTTTCCGATTCTGTGTCTCCCTCTCTCTCTGCCCCTCCCCCGTTCATGCTCTGTCTCTCTCTGTCCCAAAAATAAATAAATGTTGAAAAAAAAAAATTAAAAAAAAAAAAAAATGTTTTGCTTTTTGGAGTGCCTGGGTGGCTCAGCCGGTTAAGTGTCTGACTCTTTCTTGGTTTCAGCTCAGGTCATGGTCTTGGGGTTTGTGAATTCGAGCCCTGCATCGGGCTTGTGCTGACAGCACAGAACCTTCTTGGGATTCTCTCTTTCCCTCTCTCTCTCTCTGCCCCTCCCCTGCTCCCACTGTCTCTGTCTCTCTCAAAATAAATAAATAAACCTAAAAGGAGTGTTTTGCTTTTTGTTCAAGTCCTTCCACATCTAGAAATAAGATCCTAAAGAAATAATGTGTCCAAATGTTTTGTGAAAGGATCCTAACAGTGGCGTTAGCCACAATGGTGAAATGTCCAAAATTCGGGAGATAATTAAACTATAGTTGATGAAAGATTGTATAGTTGCTTTAAAAAAGTAGGCCGTAAGGGGTGCCTGGGTGGCTCAGTCGGTTAAGCATCCGACTTCACTTCATGTCTTGATCTCATGGTTCGTGGGTTCGAGTCCTGCATTGGGCTCTGTGCCGACAGCTCAGAGCCTGGAGCCTGCTTCAGATTCTGTCTCCCTCTCTCTCTGCCCCTCCCTTGTTCGCACTCTGTCTCTCAAAAGTAAATAAACATTAAAAAAAAATAAATTCAATAAAAATAAAATAAAATAAAAGACCGTGAATATATGTAACAATCTGAGAAAGAGCTTATGATATGAAAATAAAACACAAAATTATATGTTCAGTATGATCCTGATTTTGATTTTGGTATATAAAAATGCTGCAGGCATGGGGCGCCTGGGCGGCTCAGTCAGTTGAGCGTCCAACTTTGGCTCAGGTAATGTCTTATGGTTTGTGGGTTCGAGCCCCGGGTCGGGCTCTGTGCTGATAGTTCAGACCTGGAGCCTGCTTCAGATTCTGGGTCTCTTCTCTCTCTCTGCCCCTCCCCTACACACGCTCTCTTTCTCTCTCTCAAAAATAAATAAACATTAAACAAAATATGTTTAAATGCTGCAGGGGGCCTGGCTGGCTCAGTTGGTAGAGCACGGGACTCTTGATCTCAGGGATGTGAGTTCAAGCCCCACTTTGGATATGGAGCCAACTTAATAAATTTTTTTTTTAAATGCTGCAAGGACATAACTCTACCTGGTAAGATCATATGATTTTTATTTGTTTCAAGTGTTTGTTTTCCAGATTGATTAGACTGATATAACATGCTTTTATAGTGAGAAGAAAAAAAATATAATTCTCTGTCTGAGCCGCCTTGTTTGTGAAGTAGAATACCACCCCCCTGCTCTTCCTGTTCCGTCCCCCACCTTTGTTGTCCTTTGTAGCTCTCATGATCTTTATCTCAACCTAGATTTCCTTTAGTCAGCTGAACTCCTGACATTTTGCAGACTTGGTTTAAGCTGCATTTGAATTCATTTCTTGTAATATTCCCCTCCTTCTGTCCTTTTTTGGGGGGGAGGGGAATTAAAAAAATTATCAGCATAGTCTTTTCTTTCTATATCGGAGCTCATCAGAAAACATCTCGAAAAGTCAAATTCGTGTCTCTGGCTACCTCCTCATTTTCTTCTATATCGGATCATCAGTGAACACATTTTCAACATTTTATTCTCAGGCCCTCATCTGTTAAGCCTCATCTGTTCCCTTCTCGAATCTCTAGTAATGAGATCATACAGATCTTTTCTTTCTATTTCTTACAGTGTGTTTTTTTTTTAAACAGTGCATGGCACCTATGGGAAAGATCCTAGTGTTCTCTTCTTTGTGTTTCAAAGTGTCACAGGCTTTTTGTCCCAAATGTGCCCTAACTCTGGACTTCACATGAAGCAGGGAAAGGGAGGGAGTTGGGGCCTGGCACAAGACCCTCCTGCCCAGGAGTAAAGGGGGCCAAGGAGAGTGAGCTAGCTGACAAGGTGGTTCCAGAAGAATTGGCTGGAGTTTCTGGTGACCATTAGATGTTGCCTGGGGGACATGATGACTCTGCTGGATTTTCTGGGGAGCATCTGTGGAATTTTCTATACAAAGATGAGTTCTATACAAAGGGGAGTCCTATGCTTGTGCTGCCCATGGGGACAGAGGCCAGGTAAGCAAGCAGTGCCCAGGAACGCTCAATTAACACACGAGGATCACATCCCTACTTTTGTGTTTGTAGATTTCCACATAGGAAATCTTATATTTTCCCCAAATGTGGAAATAGATTTTCTGTCTTAGCTACTGATCAGATGTTTAAAAATCAGCAAAAACGAAGCAAAACAAAAAGCCTGACGTATTAAAAAAAGAAGGAAGAGTGTAAAATACCCACATTCCATCACCGACAGGTAACTTGGACATTTTGCAGTAGTAAAATGGTGATATGGAATGTAGCTCTCTTTTTTCTTTTGTATTTTTTGTTTTTGTTTTTTGTGTGTGTGTGTGTGTGTGTGTGTTTTCTAGTAATGAGCACCAATCCACTGATCCTTTTGGAAATCTATTGTGGTTTTGTGTGAGAATTTCCAGTACCTTGGCTTAAGACATCCCAGTCGTTGTGATATTAATAAGAATGTTCATGAGAACAAAATTTTCTCAAGTGCTCAGTGTAAGCCAGGCATTTTTTAAGTACCCTGGCATGCATGCTAATTTAATCCTGACAGTCAGACTTTGAAGTTTTCTTTTCATACCCATTTTAGAGATAAAAACTTGACTATGGGATATTACTTGCCAAAAATGCCACAGCTAATAAAGAGACAGGACCCAAACGTAAGGGCATCATGATTAACCAGAACGCCACGTTCCCTCCGTTGTGGTGAGCCTGTCCTCCTTCCCCGATGGAGTCATCCTCCGAAGAACCACACCCTGTGCTCCTTTTTTCTTTTGGGTTCGTATTCTCCTCCGTAGACTCTATATCACAGTTGTATCTGGGCACTTTTCTCCCACCCCAGTTTAAAACCTGAACATCTGGGGGCGCCTGGGTGGCTCAGTCGGTTGAGCGTCCGACTTCAGCTCAGGTCACGATCTCGCGGTCCGTGAGTTCGAGCCCCGCATCGGGCTCTGGGCTGATGGCTCAGAGCCTGGAGCCTGCTTCCATTCTGTGTCTCCCCCTCTCTCTGCCCCTCCCCCGTTCATGCTCTGTCTCTCTCTGTCTCAAAAATAAATAAAACGTTAAAAAAAAATTAAAAAAAAATAAAAAAAATAAAACCTGAACATCTGGTTTAGTGACTCTGCCCAGCCCAAACTCCCTCCTATTCCGACTACTGTCCTTCGTCGTTTGTTTGGAGTCCATTCTTCTGACATCTCAGCTCCTTATTTGGGAATCAAGTCCTTTCTTCCGATGCATGTTTCAGAAGCACAGCAATGTTGCAAACCGTTGTGGCTGGGGGTACACATGGCTAATTTCATATGGCTCATTTCGTAAAAATGTCTCCCGATCCCTGATGGCATAGAACGCAAGGTTGCTTTGGAGAGTCAGGATGGAAGAGGAGTTCTGTTTGAGATGTACTAAGGTCTTTCTTTCTTTTTTTTTTCCCCAATCCCTTTCTCTCCCATACTACTCTCTTACCCCTATTTGCCTTCTCCACTGCTGTCAATACCCTTTCTGAAATACAAACCTGACCATGGTCCTCCTTTCACTGCCTTCAGGATGAGTTCAAACTCCTACGCATGGAATGAAAGATCGTCTGTCCTCTAGATCCTACCCTCCCTCCAGCCTCATTTCCCACTATTCCACACCTGAACTATTCTGCCCCAGCAGCATTCAACTGTTCGCAGCTATTGGGAATACAGCATGCTGTTTTGTGCCTCCTTGCCTCCGCAGCTACTTGGAATATTCTATCCTTGCCATCGTATTCCCACCCCATGTCACTCCCTTTGAACCACTAAGTTCTGTGAAACATAAGCCAAATGAAATATCCTCTGTGAAGTTTCTGCGGTTGCTTTGAAGAAGAATAACTTTAACTTTCTTCTATTACTTTATTTATAGCACCGTATCTCAATCCTAGTAAGCCCGGGACTCCTTATAGGCAACAATCAAGTCTTACGTGTTTTCTGAAATTCTAATATCAACCACAAAATATAGCTTAGTAAGGGCCTAGTAAGTGTTTGGTAAAAAATGAATGAATTCACGGAACCCAGAGTTAATCCAGAAGAGGTCTAGAAGTTGCATAATATGGAAAGTATAGACGGCAGTCTCACTTTGGCAAGAGGTAGAATCCTATCAGGTGTACTTAAGTAAATATTGATACTCTAAATCAGAGGGTCTTAACTGTCACTGCAATTATAATTGCCTGAGCACTTAAAAAATTTACCAATGCCTAGACCCTGCTCCTAGAAATTCTGTTCAGTCTTTCTCTTTCTTTCTTTCTTGCTTTCTTTCTTTCTTCCAATAGTCTGGGACATTATAATGTGCAGCCAAGGTTAAAAACAGCAGTTCTGGATAAAGATTGAAATTGTAGTATATAAAGACATTAGCCTTCAAGGTAAAAGCTATTTCCACGTAGGGAATCTTAGAATTCACACAAAGATGTTTCAGTGCTGACCGAGGCTGACTACGTATTTCTAGAAGTATAGAATCCTGCCCATTAAGCCCTGTGACATGTTCCTTTATCCCCTTTGCAATTATGTTCATCATTCCTGATAGATTCTGTTATCATAGGACCAAAGGGACTTGCATCTTTCCACTGGGAGTTTGTTGGTGGCTGTCGGCTAGACTCCCACTCCAGAAAGAGACAATATTGAGAGGTTTTTTGAAAAATCTAAACTGTTGCTAAATGTTGAATGTTTTGGTCAAAGTCTCTGCTTGTGAAGTAAATAAGAACACTTTTGAACGTATGATGCAATGTGATTTTAAGAATACAGAACCTTGGACTCCGAGTCTAGGTCTCTATAATGTAATTTACAAAGCAGAATAGGGAAGGATATATAAACCCATGAAGAGTTTCAAGTACAAGTTCCTATCTTTCTTGTAAAACAGATGTTTCCAAGTATTCCCCAACTTAAGTGTCTGTGTATTCTGTTCATGGTTAATAAAACAATACACTAAGTGCAACATTAAATCCAAGGGTTTGCTAATTAGTGGGGAGTATAAACCCCAACAATACGAAACAACCACTTGATTTGCCAAAATTCCTTGGGTTTTTTCCTTTCTTTTCTTTTTTTATTAAAACAAATTTTTTTTTATGTTTGTTTATTTTTGAAAGAGAGAGAGAGAGAGGGAGAAGAGAGAGTATGAGCAGGGGAGGGGCCAAGAGAGAGGCACACACAGAATCCAAAGCAGGCTTCAGGCTCTGCGCCGTCAGCACAGGGTCTGACGTGGGGCTTGAACTCACGTGCCATGAGATCATGACCTGAGCCAAAGTTGGGCACTTAACCAACTGAGCCACCCAGGCACCCCTCTTTTTCATAAAAAAAGATTTTTAATGTTTATTTTTATTTTTGAGAGAGAGAGAGAGAGAATGCAAGTGAGGGAGGGGCAGAGAAGGAGGGGGACAGAGGATCCTAAGCAGGCTCTGTTCTGACAGCAGAGAGGGGGCTTGAACTCACGAACCATGAGATCATGACCTGAGCCAAAGTCGAATGCTCAACTGACTGAGCCACCCAGCTGCCCCATCCTTGGGTTTTTGCCTTAACGGTTTTTCCATTCGCTCTGCCAAACTAAACTTCAGTGGTAAGTTTCAATGTGTCCTTAAAATGTCACTTAACCTCGATTATCAGCCAGCTTCCTGGTTGTTGTTGCAAGTTAGTTAGTGTGAGTTGAGCTATGTGCAGGAGAAGATAGACCAGACTACAGGCCGACCCCATGGTGCCGAAGGGACGCAGGACAACAACTCACAGATGCAAGATAAAGGATTGCATTTCCTCTTAAGGCTCATCACGAAGGCTATTCATTAGACCCGTGTGTGTTTTTGGAAGAGTTCTGGGAACATCTTGTAATTCTCAGACACGTTCAAGTGGCTGTGCACTCAGGACTAACAGTAATTCTAATGTATTCATTGTGCACATCATCATCCGTTGTCTTTGTATTTAATTGTACACACAAGGGAAAATTTTACTCGCCAAAAAACAAAAAAGACCCTCCATCAAACCCCAAACCCACGTGACTCATAACCTGTCAGACTAAGTTGGATTTAATTGTCTCTTCATTGGCTTGTTACTATAATTTTTGCATCCTTTCCCGAAGTCTAGTAGTTGAAGAATAAGAGCTGGATGTCAATGGTTCAAAAATAATGTGTAGACATACTATGCGTATCTACTTATAGCCACTTCTCTTTATATACATACACACACACTCACACATATACATATACACACTTAAAATTGAAAAACATTCTGTCCATTACATTGTTTCTTTTTTTCCTAAGTTTACATATTTATTCTGAGAGAGAGCGCAAGTGGGGGAGGGACAGAGAGAGAATCCCAAGTAGGCTCCTTGCTGCCAGCTCAGAGCCTGATGCAGGGCTTAAACTCATGAACCGTGAGATCATGACCCGAGGCGAAATCAAGATTCAGCCACTTAACCGACTGAGCCACTCAGGCACCCCTCCACTACATTGATTTTAATGGGGTGATGCAAAAAGGTTGAGGCCTCATACAGTTTGGTTTAAGAACAACATCTCATTGGGGCACCTGGATGGCTCAGTCGGTTGAGCGTCCGACTTCGGCTCGGGTCACCATCTCGCGGTCTGCGAGTTTGAGCCCCGTGTCGGGCTCTGTGCTGACAGTGCTCTGGATTCTGTGTCTCCCACTCTGTCTGCCCCTCCCCTGCTCATTCGCTCTGTCTCTCTCAAAAATCAATTAACACTTAAAAGAAAATTAAAAAAACAACCCTACCACCCTCAAGGAAACCATGAAAAAGGCACGTATTCCTTTCTTTTCTTTTTTTTACTTATATGTTTAATAATTTTCAAATTTCAAGTAGACAGAAAATTTCCAAGAATAGAACCAAAGCCTCCAAATACTCTGTACCCCAAGACCCCATTCAACCTTCACCAAACATCCTCTCAGTCTCTTGCAGCACCAGCTTCACACATCTCCTTAGGCTCCCTCCGTCTTTCTTGCCTTTCATGGCCTTTGCCTCTTTGAAGATTACAGGGCAGTCATTCTGCATAATGTCCTTCAACTTGAGTATGTGCAATATTTTCTCATGACACAACCCAGGTCATTATGGTTTTGGCAAGAATATTGTAGAAGAGATACTCTGTTCTTTCCATCGCCATCTTCTCCGGGGGGGACGCTACGTCAACGAATGTGCCCACCATTAATGGTGGTATAATTCTGATTATTTGATTAAGATAGTGTCTGCTGAGTTCCTTCACTATAAATTCCTTTTCCCTCTCTTTGTAATAAATACGTATTTTAGGTGGAGACACTTTTAAGGCTATACGAGCATCTCATTTCTTTTTTTTTTTCAACGGTTTTTTTTTTTTTTTTTTTTTTTTTTTTTTTTTTTTGGGACAGAGAGAGACAGAGCATGAACGGGGGAGGGGCAGAGAGAGAGGGAGACACAGAATCGGAAACAGGCTCCAGGCTCCGAGCCATCAGCCCAGAGCCTGACGCGGGGCTCGAACTCCCGGACGGCGAGATCGTGACCTGGCTGAAGTCAGACGCTTAACCGACTGCGCCACCCAGGCGCCCCAGGAGCATCTCATTTCTAAACCCACTAATACCCTTGAGGTTTAACGTCCACTGATATCTCTTGCCACCGTTAAATATTTCTGTGATGATTTCCAAATTGCAATTTTCAGATTCCAGTATTCCTACCATAGTAATTAATTGGCATTCTACCATAAAGAAGAACTTTCTTATCTTCCCATATCCTTGTTAATATGTTCATTACTATCAACATGGACTCATTGATTCCTGTTTTAGTCAATAGATTATAACTTATTACTATCATTACTTATTTTGAACCTCAAATTGTCTCCTCTTTGACTATTGAGAACCTCTTCAAATGACTTCTGGGTCTTTTTAACATGTCCCTCTCATTCTCTGAGCATTATCTGAGTTTCTCTTCATCACATGATGTTCCAGATTTGTCTAACACTTTCCAGTCCTGGAATCGGCCAATTTTCCAAGGAGCCTTCGTACCCTTTCACAGATAGTTCTGTTAGAAACCAAGATCTAGGCACTAGGTATGGTCACTGCTACTGAGTATCTTGTCATTCCCAGGCTACCTTAGTGGAAAGAGGTGGGAATTATATGTACGTACAGGTATACATGCATATATACACACGGACGCACCTTTACATCTAAAATTGCTGTCTCTGTTTCTGTCTCTGCAAAACTTGTACTGATATCTCCACTTTCAGTCCAACACTACAGGGTTTGTTTTAGTTTTCTTCTTTCCCCATTGCTACTTCTCCTTACCAGCAAAAATCTTGACTCCTTAGTATATTTGCCTGCTTGCTCAATCCCTTGTATGTAGCCACTCCTGTGACAACACTGGGCTGTTATTGTCACGGGGGTCAATGTGACTGCCCCACTGGGTCTGCCCCATGACTTTTGGACAGAACTGGGAAGGAAGGACAAAGGAAGGGAGAGAGGGAGAAAAGGAGGGAGGCAGGGAGGAAGGAAGGAAGGAAGGAAGGAAGGAAGGAAGGAAGGAAGGAAAGTAGGCACTCTTTTTAAATTGAGATATAACTAAGTTACAGAGAGGGAAGGAGGCAAACTCTAAGAGACTCTTAAATACTGAGAACAAACTAAGGGTTGATGGAAGGTAGGAGACAGGGAAAAGTGGGTGATGGGCACTGAGGAGGGCACCTGTTGGGATGAGCCCTGGGTGTTGTATGGAAACCTATTTGACAATAAATAATATTTAACATAAAAAAATAAGTAAAAAAGAAATAAAAAATAAATGGAGGTATAATTAACATATAATAAAATGCACAGATCTTAAATGTTTAATGGGATGAGTTTTTAAACTTATTTCATAAATTATTATTTTTTTCTTTTTCTTTTTTTTTTTAATGTTTATTTTTGAGACAATGTGAGAGACAGAATGCAAGCAGTGGAGGGGCAGACAGAGGGAGACACAGAACCCGAAGCAGGTTCCAGGCTCCGAGCTGTCAGCACAGAGCCCGACGCGGGGCTCGAACTCATGGACCGTGAGATCATGACCTGAGCCGAAGTCGGACACTCAACCGACTGAGCCACCCAGGCGCCCCCATAAATTATTTTTTAACTGGAAGTATAGCTGACACACAATGTTAGATTAGTTGCAAGTATACAGCCTGATAACTGTATACGTTATGCTCTGCTCTCTACAACTCTCTACAGCTGCCACCTGTCACCATACAGCGCTCTGACAATACCATTGACTATGTCCCCCATGCTGTCCCTTTCATCCCCGTGTTTTATTCATCCCATGACTGGAAGCCCGTACCTCCCACTCCCCTTCACCCAATTTGTTCCCCCCCCCCCACCTTATTTGCCTCTGGCAGCCATCAATTTGTTCTCTGTATTTATGGGTCTGTTTCCACTTTTTGTCTATTTGTTTTGTTCATTTGTTGAAACATTTTTTATTTATTTTTGAGAGGCAGAGAGAGAGCACGAGCGGTGGAGGGGCAGAGAGAGAGGGAGACGCAGAATCCGAAGCAGGCTCCAGGCTCCGAGCTGTCAGCACAGAGCTGGATGTGGGGCTCGAACTCCTGAACTGCGAGATCATGACCTGAGCCAAAATCGGATGCTTAACCGACTAAGCCACCCAGGCGCCCATGTTCATTTTTCTTTTTTGAGAGAGAGAGAGAGACTTTCTTTTTGAGAGAGAGGGCACAAGTGAGCAAGGGGCAGAGAGAGAGAGAGAGAGAGAGAGAGAAGTAGGGTTTGTGCTCACGAACTGTGAGATCATGACCTGAGCCAAAGTCGGATACTTAACTGACTGAGCCACCCAGGCACCCTATGTTCGTTCATTTGTTTTAATTAAACGAACCTTGGGGCGCCTGGGTGGCTCAGTCGGTAAAGTGTCCGACTTTGGCTCAGGTCATGATCTCACAGTTCGTGGGTTCGAGCCCCGCGTCGGGCTCTGTGCTGACAGCTCAGAGCCTGGAGCCTGCTTTGGATTCTGTGTCTCCCTCTCTCTCTGCCCCTCCCCCGCTCATACTCTGTCTCTATCTCTCAAAAATAAATAAACATTAAAAAAGTGAGTCTTGATAATTGTATGTACCCTAGTAGCACTCACCTGAAAGAAAATAAAGAACATTCCTTCCCCTCCAGAAAGTCCCCTCCGGTGAGGGTGCACATCCATCAGCAAATACCGTTAAAAACCCCTCTTCTGCCACTGCTCCTCTCAATGTCTATCACCCTAGCTGCGTCTGTTGCCAAAAATGCTTTCTTCTCAGTTTCACACTTTTTAAATTTTCTCCCTGAGGCCCAGCCCATTTGGTTTCTCTCTCTCTCTTTCTCCATTTTCCTCAGGTAGAACAATTTGGCCCTGCCTTCTTCAGTTTCTCTCTTCTCCATCCATTGAGGGAATTCTCCACAACAAAGTAGCGATGTGAATGATCTAGAAAACAGGAATCCTTCCCCTTCTAAGGACTCTGTGTGTGTGTGTGTGTGTGTGTGTGTGCGCGTGCACGCGCCTGCTCGAATGTTCATGGGAAGATTTTGATTTAATAACAAAGAGGAAGGACCACCATTATTTTATATTCGTGACCCCTATACTTTTCCTCTTGTCATGGAACACGGTGTTCGTTAGAAGCATAGTTTAAGAATCACCGCCTGACAAGAATATTTCTCAAACTGATGTGTGTCGAGCAACTTTAGACCTGTGGATATAAACAAAGACCATCCAAATGAGAACCAGCAAAGGTGATTTACTCAGAGCTTGCCGTAACAAGGGAGTCCGCCATCATCATTTGTGTTCGCCAGGGACTCAAAGTCGGGGAAGTGGTCCAACTTGATAGCGTACAAAAAGGGCAAATTTCAAGTATTGCCTGATGGGAGGTTGTGGGTATGACAAGGACAACGGGGGTGGACTGACTAGAAGCTGGGCATCCTGTGTGATTGATTAAAGAACATATTTGACTTTCTCCAGTTTGTCCTAAGTTGGGCCAATTGCTATGGAGGTTGTCGTTTGGCTTCCTGGATTGGTTGCTACAGAAATTATGGGTCAGAGTTCTAGTTTTTTTTTTAATATATATATTTATTTTTTTTCGAGAGAGAAGGAGAGAGCAGGTGAGAGGCAGAGGGAAGGGGAGAGAGAGAATCCAAAGCAGGCTCCGAGCTGTCAGTGCAGAGCCCGGTGTGGGGTTGAACCCACAAACCATGAGGTCACAACCTGAGCCGAAGTCAGAGGCGCAACCTACTGAGCCACCCAGGTGCCCCAGAGTTCCATTTTTATATATCATCTGGCCATTGTCCACTTGTCTATTCAGTCCCTTAAAGCAAAGGATGCATGAGAGAACTAAGAAATCATGGCTGGTCCTCTCTGAACCCTCCAAGCAATGGCCATTCTCTCCTCCTACTCACCTTCTTTTCTTCTCTGATTCCCAACTTGTAACTTCACGTCAACTTTCCAATCCCTAAACCAGATCTAGAAATCTGCCTGGACAGAGTTGAGAAGTATTGAGAATGACACATGGTGTTGATTTGATGTGAGGAGTTTGAGGAGTTAAGGATCGCTTTCAGGTTGCACCTGGAGCTCCCAGGACGCTCTTGTTACTAACTAGGTAAAACAGGAATCTGGGAGAAATCATCACTTTGTGTGTGTGTGTGTGTGTGTGTGTGTGTGTGTGTGTGTGTGAGAGAGAGAGAGAGAGAGAGAGAGCGAAGATGCTGAACTCGGATTTTTAGGCGTTATATAGTTCTAGATGCCTCCATGAGGATGTTCCTAAGAATCACACATCTGGAAACTGAAATATCATTTTAGAGGTGTGGAGACCAAAACCAGAGATGGTCCTACGTTTCTATGTCAAGGTTGTCGGGGAAGCAGGTGTTCCAGTCTTCTGGTGCACCACCCAAGTGCACAAGATGAAGGATGGACGATGAGAAGGTTGGATTAGAGGCTGGACCATCTGGGAATCACCAGGATTCTATCGGAGGCAATAACACACCGTGTTGGGCCATTAAAATCAATGTGACAAAGACAGAAATCGTTTGCCAAAGATTTCACAACAGACTCACAGAAATGGAGGTAAATGATTAAAGAATGTAGGTCTCAGAGTTCCTTTCGAATTGTGGTATTTTACCTTCTATTTACAGAGATAAAAGTACACAGAAAAAAGGTTAATATTTAAGCACTTTTCTATTTGCAGCCCTCTTTTTAGTGGAGGAAGCCACTTTGGTGGTGCCTGTGTGAGTCATCCACAATGATTTCTCTGGTGCTCGTCTTGTTCTCGAGTTTTCTCTGCCATGTCGCCACTGCAGGCCGGAGTAAGTACTCTTTGCTTTTGCAAATATAATTAATATATCCAACCCCCTAGTACGTGACAGGGATCGATGATGTTAATTTAAATTCTCTTTCGGGTGGATGCTGGGGAGACTGGATTGATACGGATTCTTCGATATTGCCACGCTTAAAGCTCCTCCCTGAGATATTCAGGCAATTGAAGTCTCAAAGTATTGACCTGTAAAAAGGGGATAATGAGAGTACCCTTCAAAGGGCAGTTGAGGAGATGAGATGAGATATTGCCTATACGGAGTATTTGGTACCGAACTTGGCAGAGTTATTATTGACGGCATTAAGTAGTTTTTTCATTTACGGGCTAGCTGAGCTTAAAAATGCAAATGTAGATTTCTTAACTAACCGCTTTGTGCTCTATTTCAGCCTGTCCCAAACCAGATGATTTACCGTTTGCCATAGTCGTTCCAGTAAAAGCATCCTACGACCCCGGGGAGCAGATAATCTACTCTTGCCAGCCGGGCTACGTGTCCCGGGGTGGGATGAGGAGGTTTATATGTCCTCTCACGGGAATTTGGCCCATCAACACCTTGAAGTGTATACGTAAGTCAGTGCCTTCTCTCACATGCCCCCCCCCCCCCCCCCCATTGGGATTCTGGACATTTGTGGGGCTAACCTACCTCGTCATGCTCAGGGCACGGTGAGCCAGCAGAGCCAAGGAGTAGAGGGCTGTGAAGAATCAAGAGGGCTTGGGGAGTATGTCCACTGGAGGGGAAACCAAGGGCGATGGGTGCTATTTAGAGAGGAGGAGGTGAGCATAGCCCAGAACTAGAAGAGATGTAAAAAAGAGACCTGCCGGGGGTACTCGGATGGCTCAGTTGGTTGAGCGTCCGACTTCGGCTCAGGTCATGGGTTCAAGCCCCGTCTCAGGCTCCGTGCTGAGGGTGCAGAGCCTTCTTGGGATTCTCTCTCTCCCGCAGTCTCTGCCTCTCCCCTGCTCGCACACACACACACTCTCTCTCGAAATAAATAAACTTAAAAAAAAAAAAAGAGAGACGTGCTAGGATAAAGGAGAGGGAAACACTGCAGAAGTGATAAAAAAGTGCAGATACCCTGAAATTTAGACAGATGCCAAAGGGACTCATGAAAAAGCAAAACATGAGGAATCATCAGATTTTTGGACTTTGCCTCAAAATGAAGGCAGATTTAATATAATCATATCATACTTTATAGTAAATATAATTATATAAATAGAATATGATTCTATAACCATAATTTATAATAAATTGTAATATTTTATATAAATATAATATAAACATTTAAGTATAAACTTATTGCTACTGCCTGATGGAGGATGGCTGCATTTCTTTATTTCTCAGAACATGGTTCTGTGGTTTACGCCAGCATTACTTTTTACAGTCAAATATTGAGCAATCAACCCAATAGAATTTCTGGCAATTTTATGTAGAAATTAAGCAGTAAAAATAACTATATGGACCTATCTGAGCTCTGGTTATTTGGTCATGGGAACACGACCTTTGTGAAAAATCATACATTTCATACAAGTGATTTTAGTATGCTTTTTAAAATTTTAAGAACATTTTTTAAATGGTTATTTACTTTGAGAGAGAGAGAAAGAGAGAGAGAGCATGAGCAGAGGAGGGACAGAGAGAGAGGGAGAGAAGAGAATTCCAGGCAGGCTCCATGCTGTCAGCACAAGGCTGACATGGGGCTCGATCTCATAAACCGTGAGATCATGACCTGAGCCACAATCTAGAGTCAGACGCTTAACTAACTGAGCCACCCAGGTGCCCCAATTTTACTATGCTTTTTGACTGAAAAAGGACTAAATGTTATTTTTAATGGAAAACAGTTATAACATTATAGGGGAAATGTTTTATTTAAATCAGCCATAACGTAGGGGCGCCTGGGTGGCTCAGTCGGTTAAGCGGCCGACTTCGGCCCAGGTCATGATCTCGCGGTCCGTGAGTTCAAGCCCCGCGTCGGGCTCTGTGCTAACAGCTCAGAGCCTGGAGCCTGTTTCAGATTCTGTGTCTCCCTCTCTCTGACCCTCCCCCGTTCATGCTTTGTCTCTCTCTGTCTCAAAAATAAATAAACAATAAAAAAAAAATCAGCCATAACTCTGAAATAGTAACAATTTTATTTTTTTTCAAGTTACTTTCCACCTATAGTTTTGCATCACTGCAGTGAGTAGGTGCCATTTTGTATTTTTCTATTTTCGTCAGCATAGCACGAACACTGACTATCATGGCCTTTGTAATTCATATTTTGCTGGCTGCATAAGAGTTCAACTGTTGATTTCTCACAATTAGTCAAATCAGTCACCGGATGGTAAACGTTTAGCCTGTCCAATTTTTGTTATTTGAGGTGCAATGAGCCCCTTTGGGGCATTAGTTATCGTTTAACTAATTTTGCGTAATTTTCTTAGAATAGTTACCAGCAGAGTTATTGGACCAAAGAACACGAATGAGTGTATATGGTTTTGTTTTAATGAAAAATTCTATAAATTAAAATGTACTTTTCTATCTTCAATTTACAGCCAGAGTATGTCCTTTCGCTGGAATCTTAGAAAATGGAGCTGTACGCTACACAACTTTTGAATATCCCAACAGCATCAGTTTTTCTTGCAACACCGGGTAAAGACTTCTAACAGATGTGGAAGAACATTTCTGTGCCCTTAAGCTAAATATCAAGACATATTTAATTTGTAGCCTTCAGCCTGGACTTGCTGAAAACAAATCGATTTTAGTCCTGCTTTTAACTATACCGCAGTGGTGTTGGGATGGGGTAAGGGATGGAGAATATAACAGCTAGTAAAATATGAAGTCACTAGTGTATCAAACTTTCCTTCTCCTGATTAATTACTCATCTGAGGAGGTACATTGGAACGATTAAAACTGGATGATAATTCTTTATAATCTCTGAGACAAATCTTGGCATGAAGGTTTAAATAGTTTAGGATTTGGACTTGGGCTTTAGTTATGAACCTGATTTGGTTGACTGACTTGGGAGTCTCTAGAAGGTTCTTTGGAGAAGGTTGGGAGCATGATGATGTAGAACATAGTTCTGTCAATCCTCACATGATAAGTACAGGATCCCCAGCAAGAAAGCACATACGGTCAGTCGTATAGCTCATTTGCCTTATGAGCAAAGACAGTGGTGTTTGAGCAAAGACAGTGCTATGAGCACATAACAGTGTTATGAGCAAAGACAGTGACGTTGTTAATTGCATGTTGTTTGCACATTAGGGCAAAGTTTTACTTAGGGTTCTTGTTTGGGATTGTAAATTAAGAAATACTATGTGTGAAAGAGAAATGGACTCCTTTCATCTGAACACCAATTAACTGTGGGCCTGATGAAAAAGGACCTTGAAACGATTGGCTTTGAGGAGACAATGCTATATTTTCAGTGGAAATGTACTGCGTTGTTTTTACCCATTTGTGTCTGTGGACTGAATAGTTTTGGAAAATGAATAGTAGCCATAGCTCAGTTTGATTCACTTTTGGGGGTTTGGTTTCTACATGTACATCTACGGAACACTCTCACTCCTCAGTGAGTCCCCTGCAGCCCTGAGGTGGGAGATTTGATGAACCTCCAGTGAGTGCTGAGCTCCTCAGGGAAACTGCATTACAAAATGGGGAAGCCGTCAGCAGCATTAATCTGAAGCAGTGCTCAGCGGAGAAGACATTTGAGATGCCATCGATGGATCATTTTACTGCTTGATGGATTACATGTTCCTTTTGCAGGTTTTATCTGAGCGGAGCTAGTTCTGCTAAATGCACTGAGGAGGGAAGATGGAGTGTTGACCTTCCTGTCTGTGCTCGTGAGTCTGTGGGTCCCCCGTTATGGGGAGAGCGATTAGCTGGTGTGCCTGGGACTTTGCTGGCTTTAGCACTGTACCTTCCAAGCCCTGGAAATCCTTCCATCCTGGCTCCATTCGATGGCCGCTCATCCTTCTGGGGAGGGTTCATCTGGATAATCCTCTTATCTCAGAGGATGTAACAACCCCTTTGGACTGACAACGGGGGAGCGTTCTAGTCGTGAACACATTTGTATCCCCCACCTGGTAGAGGCAGGGATACCTGGGTTTACTCATTCTGTCACTATCGCGGTGGTTTGGCAAGAGCTTGGATTTGTGTGGCATTGGTCAATCAGGGACTGCCACCATTTGACTAGAAGAACTGGAAACAGTGAGATCAAACATCTTCCTCCCAGTCTGGAACCTCATTCACTCATGTATTCATTCACCCATTTATGTATTCTATAACCGTGTAGTGGGGACCCCACACGTGCCATAGCATGTTCTCAGCACTGAGGCTGCATGGCTAATGGAGACTTCGGTCTGCCCTTAGCAAGCGTGTCTAGTGATGAGGGAGAGACGGAAGCAACCTTAGCAGGGAGCTTAGACTCCATCAAAGGGCCTTGGATCATAGGAGCAGAGTGGGATTCCTTCAAAAAACACTGCTGGTTTGTTCCGGGGACATTCACCCATGCAACCAGTGTCGGCTCTGGGCGTTGCTTACATAGGGAGGGATGCTCTGATGTTCCCTAACTCGTGATTCATAGGAGTCCCATCTTTGCCCAGGGGGCCCGCGCATTCCAATAACGGTTATGGTTCTTGAACATTCCAGAGAGGTCTGTCCTAGCAAAAGCCAGTGAAAAAGTAAAGCAATTTCAAATAAATGATAGTTTAAGGAAATGTGAACTACCAAAAAAAAGTGTTTTTTAAGGATAAATTAAGTAGAGTTTTTTACTCAGTGGTAAGAATCACCACGGTTCTTTTTTTTTTTTTAATTTTTTTAAATGTCTTTATTTTTGTGACAGAGAGAGAGACAGACAGACAGACAGACAGACAGACAGAACGTGAGCGGGAGAGGGGTAGAGAGAGAGGGAGACACAGAATCCAAAGGAGGCTCCAGGCTCCGAGCTGTCAGCACAGAGCCCGACGCGAGGCTCAAACTCGTGAACTGTGAGATCATGACCTGCACCGAAATCGAATGCTTAACCGACCGAGCCACCCAGGTGCCCCAGAATCACCACGGTTCTTACAGTTTCCCTCATAAGCAGATTTATATTGATTATGTAAAGTCACTTTTTCTTCTTGGTTGCAAACACGAAGCCTACTTTAGCTGCAGCCTAATCTAAATGAGTGCTTCTCACACTTTACTGTACATGTGAATCACCTGGACATCTTGTTAAAATGCAGATTCCGATTCATGGGTCTGGGGTCAGGTCTGAGCTTCCGGAGTTCTAAGAAGTTTCCAGGCAAAGCCCATGCTGCTGGTTTACGGATCACACTTTGAGCAGCAGGGATCTAGATAATCCAAATGAAATCACATCCCCGTCTGCACTAACTTCCTGGACTTATTGAAACCCCGTCTTAGTCAGGTCAGGATGACAGCCCCTGTGTCTCCACATAAAGCCACTTATGTGAGCTCCATACATACAGAGGGCAAAAGCAGGACATATTCAGTAGGAACAAAGAAACATGAACTAGCAGTGGGACGTCGAAGTCACAAATGACTTTGTACTGAGTGCCGTCATCAGCAATTAATGCAGGATGGTCCTCTACCAATTCTGACTTCCAGAAACATCTTCCAAGGCAGCATTTGGATCAAAGACTTATGGAAACGTATGCATTGTGTTACTGTCACAGACAATATTGGCAAGACTTGGATTTACTTCATTTTTTTTTTTTTTAGTTTTTTGACTGATACAGACATCTGATTTTCAGATCATATTTTCCTTTCTGACTTCTACAATTGGTTATTTTTAACCTAGCATTTGATCAAATTTTGCATTTTCTCAAGTTAATCATTGTTTGTTTTTTCTTTTTTTCCATTCTGGAAAGAGTATCTTTAAACGACTCAGCTATTTTCATAAAAGTGATTGTTCCTTCTTTTTCCAGCTGTAACCTGCCCTCCACCAGCCATACCTAAGTTTGCAACACTTAGTGTTTATAAGCCATTGGCTGGAAACAACTCCATCTATGGAAACAAGGCCGTCTTTGAATGCTTGCCACACTATGCCATGTTTGGAAATGATACAGTTACCTGCACAGCACACGGAAATTGGACTACATTACCAGAATGCAGAGGTAGGTGCAATGACAAGACAAAATTAGCATGACAGTGTAGAATCCCATTTTTGAAAAGTATGGAAGATTCCATGATCGTTGAGTGTTTCCGGCGGCCTTTTCCAAGAAATGTTTATTGGCATCCACCATGTGGATAGGTGTTGGGGATACCAGATGAATGAAACCTGGCTTCTCACCCCAGAAGAGATATATATAATGCAATGACCTGTCTGGGGCCACCTGGGAGAGCTTCCCAGAGACATGGAGAATGAGCGGAAGGCATGCCACAGGGCTACAGGATGTGGAAAGTCAGGGAGGTGTGAAACAACAGGGTGTGTGCACGGACAACTGGATATCATGGTGAGGTTGGTCAAGAGAAGCCAGCGTTATAGTGGGGAGTCCTGGGAGACGAAGGTGAAAAACTAGGCTGTAGTCAGATCGCTACAAGCTTTTATGGTGTCCCTAAATTTAAGAATCACGAGAATATTCGATTTAAAAAATTGTCAAAATTCTTCCCCTTTTAAATTGACCTATCATTGCTATCTTTGAATTTGTCGACTGCAAACCAAGTAAACAAATTGTAGAGTTTATCATGCCCACCAGGAATTATACTAAGGACTGCTACTTTCTCCTATGGTAGATATTATAGATATCTCTCGAATGATTCAAAACATAAGTGCTTTTTACCATGGGGAACTACTACTAATAATACCTAGCACCTTTTGTGGGACTTAAATCCTGGGCCACATACTGGTCTCATGTTGTACATGTGTCACCTCATTTAATTCTCCCAAGTCCTAAGCACTAGGTTCTTTTTTTCTTCTTCAACCTTTCACCTAGATGTATCAACTGTCAGCATGTTGTGACTTTCTCTGTCTCCCTCTCTCTTTCCATAGACAGATGCTTTTTCTTCCTGAACCATCTGAAAATAAAGTGACACATCTTGACATAAATACTTACCCATAATACTTCAGCACGAATGTCCTGAGAACAAGAACATTGTCACTGTTGACAAGACATTTACCGTGTGTTCCGTTATTACCAATAATAACTTGGGCTATTATAATAATATAAACAACACCATTTATGTCATATGCAAATTTCCCCCAACTGACCGGGAAGTGTTTTTTATCCATGTGTTTTGTTTTACGTGGGATCTCGCCAAGCATCACACGTGCGGTTTAGTCTCCTTCGGCTAAGAATGATCACTTGCCTTTTTAGTTGTCTTTCCTAGACATTTTTCAAGAGTACGGGCTAGTTGCCTTGTAGAATGTTCCATAATCTGAATCTGGTTGATTAGATTCAAGTTAAATGGTTTTGTTAAGATTCTTTGATAATCCTCGACTTAGTCAATTACGACATTGGGGGTCGTAAACCGGCACTTTCCATCTTTTCTTCTATTTTTAATTAGCTTGCGTTCTTCTATAGACAAGGGCTTTTCTTTTCTTCCTTGGGCTGTTTTTGTTTGTTTGTTTGAAGTATTATTATAGACTCAAGGATTCAAGTGCCAGGAAGCAGCACCATGTTTTTTTCTTCACATTTCATGCTGGCTTCGCGTATAGACTGAAGACATTCATAAGAATTAGATTTAACATTTGAAATCCAATAATGGTGTGCTAGTATGCGTGGAGGGAGTCTTTGTGTTTTAATTTCATGGTTTGTTGATTAAAAGAGACGGACTCTTTTTTTTTTTTTTTTTCTTTTTTCAAACCCACCCTCTTAGACTGCATGGAGACGAAGTATGGAATAAATAATACCCTGTGATTGTATGAGATCCCAAAGAACTTGGTAGCTCACTGATTTACTTTCAAAGCATTGTTGCTTCTTTTTTTTAATATCTAGGGGCTTGTGAGCTTAAGATAAGAGGGACAGAATTAAGCACATAGAAATTCTATTGCAGCTACAGGAGCACCCAGTGACTCAATGGGGGTAATGGAGACCGGAATGTAACTATTTCATAACCGACAGTCTACTATTTATCATACTAATATGTTTTATTGAATACACTTTTTAGAAGTAAAATGCCCATTCCCATCAAGACCAGACAATGGGTTTGTGAACTACCCTGCAAAACAAACGCTTTATTACAAGGATAAAGCCACCTATGGTTGCCATGATACATATGTCTTGGATGGCCCACAAGAAGTAGAATGTAACAAATCTGGAAACTGGTCCGCTCAGCCAAGTTGTAAAGGTATGAGATACGGGTGTGGTCTTCGCACATCTTGAATTTATCCAGTGGATTGCCCTCACTTGCCATTTTTTTGTTCCAGTCATTTTCTACTTGTTGCTCAGACTTCCTTCACGGTTATTGGTATGTGAAGGACTTTAGGACTCACATGGGCACGGGGGAGCTTCGTGCTTAGCAAGCTTGTTTGAGATGAGACTGTGGGAGATAAACAGATCCTTTGCAAGCACTGATCCCATGGTGGAGGATTGTGTGGGTTTCCTGCACGCGTCCTTTTCTGCTTTGTTCGAGTGCAGATTCTGCTCGTCGTTGCAAAAACCAACCACACATTAAAAGCTAGTTCAAGGAAATGAGGGTTTATCATAAATGAGCAACAGGCAATCACGTGGACATTGAAGGTGAGGAAATGGAATACAACTGGTCCTCCTGAGGATTGAAAATCAGGCCCCATTGCTACTCTTTCCATATCTCAGTGGCCCTGTGGTCTCTCTCATCTCCATGTGTCCCTGCTTGGTCACCTCAAACCTGGCTGACTCTGGTGGACGTCTCAACCAAAGACTTATCACTAACGGGCGTCTTTTCCTGGAAACGCTGGTTCCTTTTGAACTAGGTGTCTGTCCTTGATCCTGTGTCACGCGTATGCAAAGGACAACCCGGCACTATATTTCTGCTCAGGTTGCTGCGGGGCTGGGCAGCTTGAGCAGAAAAGGAAGTTAGGCACAGCAGGAAAAATGATGTATAATTAGTGTCTTAGGTTGGAGTCCCCTCGAAGCAGAGCCTGAGACAGGGATTCAAGTGTAGATGATTTATTCGGTGAGTGTCTCAGGAGAGAGTGAGGCTGGTGGAATAGGGCAGGGCACTGCTTCTCAAACTTCACTGTGCCCCAGAATCACCGGGGGGCTTGTTTAAACACAGAGTTTCTGATTCAGTAGATATGGAATCACCTGAGAATTTGCATTTTTGCCAAGTTCCCAAGGGCTGCTGTTGCAGATCCAGAGACGACGTTTTGAACAAACATGTAGTCTCAGCTGGAGTCTAGTTTCAGTTGCATGCTCTTGGGAGCTGCTGGACCATGAATTCTACCCCAGAGTTGATCCCACCAAAAAGCATCGGGACCTGCTTTCTCTATTCCTCTTATCAGTCGTCATTGGCTAGAGGCTGTTCCCTCGGTGTGGGGACTGATTTGCTCCCAGGAGAGGTGGCTCCCTTAAGGCTGAGGGCAATTTTTCAGAGAAAGGAGCATCTGTGAGCTGTTATCAGCCAACTCTCACAGTGGCTGATGGATGGTGGCACTGCCTCAATGAATGGGATCTAAGTGGGACAGTGGAGGTTTATATGAAATGGCAGTATCTGGTGGAAGTCCTTTTTCACCGGAGCTAAAATCTGATGCGTCTGTGTTGACCTTCTTGGGTGGCCGCTGCGGGGGGAGCAAAGGCCATCTTGGAAGCCGTAATTAACGGTTCTGTTAATAAACAACTGCTACCAGCAATGACACTGACACACTCACTAGGAACATTCTTGGAGTCTTCTTGTCTTGAGCAACTTGTCTCCGTTGTACTAGTCTGTTGGTTCAAAGGCTGCATTGTCCCCAGAAGGACTAACTGAACTCCTAAGTCTTGATTACAGATATTCTCTCTTTCAGCTTCTTGTAAATTATCTGTTAAAAAAGCTACTGTGCTATACCAAGGAGAGAGAGTAAAGCTTCAAGAGAAATTTAAGGATGGAATGCTACATGGTGAAAAGGTTTCTTTCTTCTGCAAAAATAAGGAAAAGAAATGTAGCTATACAGAGGATGCTCAGTGTATAGATGGTACCATTGAAATCCCCAAATGCTTCAAGGGTAAGTTTTACACTGGTACTTTTAGCTAGGATTCCACTTGACCCTCACCATAATAAGTACTTGTATTACATAATGGTTGTAAGAAGCCATGTCAGTTTGGCCACTGGATTTTTAAATTTTTTTTTTCAACGTTTATTTATTTTTGGGACAGAGAGAGACAGAGCATGAACGGGGGAGGGGCAGAGAGAGAGGGAGACACAGAATCGGAAACAGGCTCCAGGCTCCGAGCCATCAGCCCAGAGCCCGACGCGGGGCTCGAGCTCACGGACCGCGAGATCGTGACCTGGCTGAAGTCGGACGCTTAACCGACTGCGCCACCCAGGCGCCCCTACCACTGGATTTTTAAAAAGAGAGTACGGGCAGGAGGAAAGAGCAGGACAAAGCGATAAAACGATCCTTTCCTCCGCT
Organism: Lynx canadensis; assembly: GCF_007474595.2. NCBI lineage: Eukaryota > Metazoa > Chordata > Mammalia > Carnivora > Felidae > Lynx > Lynx canadensis. The sequence continues at coordinate 47,800,975 of NC_044316.2, forward strand.
TGTGTTAACATTCTCCTTTCCAATTCTTTCCCTTACAATTCAGGGTTGCGGTTTTAGTCAATGAATGTTGAGGTGAATTATGCAATCTTGTATAATTCCAGATTAAGCTCGAATCATAACAGTAATAACATTGAATGAAATATTGAATACTAACAATATTTACCACCTCTTGTTCCCCGATTACAGAGAACTCACCCCAGGTACAAAGTAACTCATGGTAATGGTAATTGGTATATAGATCTTCTAACATTTTTTTTTTTTCCCTTTCGTCAGCAATTCCCAGAGTTTGAAAAGTATCCAGTAGAGCAAAGTATTCATTAGAGCAAAAATATTTTAAGGAAGATGGGATTATCTTTGTGTGAGATAAAGAAGCGTATAATGAGCAGGTTTTAGAACGGCCAGCCTTTACAGTTTTCAGGGTTAGCGTTTAAATATCTCTGTCACTGTGAAGGAAGAGGCCAGAGGCTGAAGCTATTATTGGCTCCAAATTTAGAAGTGCTCCAAGAATGTTGACAGCCCTATATTGGGCAGGGAAGTTAGAGAAGAGAGGGGTTTGAGAAGTGACCAGCTAGAGACGGAGAAGGGAAGGATAACTAGTAAACCAAATCCACTTCGGAGGTTTGATTATCAGAGATATCCATGCCGTGGAGTAAGCTCTCCAACAGTGACAGTTATTCTAATCACAAATAGTCAGAAATGCACTGGATAAATTGTTGTTTTTCGAAATATAGCCGAGCCCTGGTGAGATGTGAAATACTGAAATTGACAAAGGACATTAAGCCTAGTGCAAATCAGTACACAAAATATTACAAGAGGATAATTAAAAAAAAAAAAAAAACCAACAAAACACCAAACAGAGCTTTGTTGATGTGTTTCTTCGGGCTATTGTCTCTTACAGTGTTCAGACAGATGCCGTGCTGTTAGTGCATGGGAGAATAAATAAAAGGCTGATACAATGTTGTTTTTTTTCTTTTAATCTTGACTGTCAGAGTTACGCAGAACCTTTTATTTTCTCTCTTGGATATGCGTGCCTTATCATCTCCGTGATGTTTTCTGCCATCACTTCAACCTTTAACATAAATGGTTTTATTCACAAAAACATAAATGGCTTTATTCATATAATTAAATTTTTTCCACACGTTTGTGCAACGTATTTGATTTGGCTTAGCTACTTGCCAAATTTAAGAAATGATTGTTCCTCTTAGAATCTTTGTCTTTTCCTTCCCAAACAGAACATAGCTCTCTGGCTTTCTGGAAAACCGATGCATCCGATGTGAAGCCGTGCTAAACGGGTTTACAGAGTCAAAATGAAATGCCACGCTTGTATCGGTGTTTGTCCAAGGAACATAACGGAAGTGGGAAAATAAAGTGACTGAACTTATTGCCTCTGTCACTGCGGCATGGTGGCTGACTTCACTTATGTTAGCTGGGTCAAAAACACAAATACGCGGAACACGGCTAAGAAAGGGAAAGTGTACCCGATTATCCAGAAACTCCATTCCCCTCTCCCTCACTGTACTCTCAAATGCTCTCACCTAAGGCAACTGCAGTATTTTGCCTAGAATGCTCCAGAGAACCGTCACATGAGCCCTCGGCTCTGCCTGGCGGTCTTAGCGCATTTTTCTAGTTTGTTCACTCCCTTCCTCTCCAACATGGCTACGTCTCTTCCAAACCCTCCTCAAACCACCTTCTCTCCCCTCTCTCTCCTGATATTCTTGCTCCTATGTCACCAAGAAAATAGAAGACCTTAGAAAAAAATCTTCCCATGACCAAATCTGTCAACTTAGCCAGGACCTGTACCAGGTTCCTTGCCCTCCATCTTGTTGCCATGGATAAACTCTTGAGTTCCCATCTAAGGGCAAACCTTATTCACTGGACCTCATGCTCCTTCTCCTACTGAAGGACTTTGCCCCTGCCCTGAGCAATATTACATTTTAATTTTTTTTCCATTCTGTTGGACCATTTCTATTAGTATATAAATGCACAGTGATATGACCCATTACAAAAATCCTTCCTGTTGACTGACATCTTCTTCTAGCTACTGCCCCAGGGTCTCTTTATTCCCAGTTTATAAAAGTCCTGAAAAAAGTTGTTTCTCTTTGCCAGCTCCACAAATATTACCCCTCACTTCTCCTGAAATCTATCTCCCCGTAGCTATTTCCTAACTGATGCTTCTTCATCAGGATTTGACCTGCTTCCCTGTGGGGGTGTGGGGGGTGGGGCAGATTTCATCTACAAGAAATTTCTCTGTTCTTCCTCCTTTCCTTCCCTCCCAGGTGGTCATTCAAAATCTCCACAATCCCATTACTTAGCCTTAAAAAACAATTTTGCTTTTTCTTCCTCAATCCTTTCCTTCTGTATTTATTATCTATGCCTCCCTCTCTCTCTGGGTATTAGGGGTTGGGTCTGAGACTGTTGTACCTCCCTTCATAAACCAAAAAGTCCTATTTTAGGATTTTGCTGAACAAAAGAGCCATCCACTCTGGACTTCCTCGCTTAGCCCAAAGTTTTAGACCGACTGTCTTCTTTAACTTGCTACATATTAATTTTCGAATGGGCCTCTCCCTCATTCCACCTCACAGGTCTAGGAATGGCAAGACAGCAGTAAAAGTTTTAGAACATCTCCTCCTGCCCTAGACATGATCGCAAGGTTTGTTCCAGAAAAGGAAAGAATATATATATATATATATATATACACATAAATATACATATATATATACATATATATATATACACATAAATATACATATATATACATAAGGAAAGAATATATATATATATATATACACATAAATATACATATATATATACATACATACATATACATATATATATGTATATATATATGTATATTTATGTGTATATATATATATATTCTTTCCTTATGTATATATATGTATATTTATGTGTATATATATATATATATATGGATATATGTATACATATATATATTTAAAATTTTTTAACATTGTATTTATTTTTGAGACAGAGAGAGACAGAGCATGAGCAGGGGAGGGGCAGAGAGAGAGGGAGACACAGAATCTGAAACAGGCTCCAGGCTCCAAGCTGTCAGCACAGAGCCCGACGCGGGGCTTGAACTCACAAACTGCAAGATCATGACCTGAGCTGAAGTTGGATGCTTAACCGACTGAGCCACCCAGGCGCCCCAAGAATATATATATATATATATATATATATATTTTATTATCCTTCCCTTGGTTGAAAATACTTTTCCACTTAATTTTATTATTTCAAAATTTCAAAATACATAGAAAAAAATTTAAATTGCTCACTTTGCCTCAGCTCACTTGAACAGAGCTAGGAAGCAGTGAAAGTCAGTAATGATTTTCTTTGGCATCTGGTGGTTGGTTACTGGGGACCTTTGTAATGTAGAACTGAGCTCTAAGACCTTTTGCTCAATCTCTGAGAGCCTTTTAATAAAAACTCAAAATTAAGCTTTCCTGTTCTTTCACAAGGTCATTAACCTACTGGGATCAGCAAAGACATAATCCAGAATTTTTGAAGTCCTATAGTCCAGCTTATACCCAATGAAGGAACATACCCAATGGAGGATTCTTTACTTAAGTATTTATTTCCCATGACCTATTTCAAGGGTATGATCAGTAGGATATGTGGCCACTTAGAATGGGTGGTGGTCCTGTACTGGGGGCTGGGATGGGGAGTTGGGACTCGAAGCCCCCTGATGTATCATACACCAGGCACTCCCCTTCAGTTGTTAAACCGTGTGAAAGCAGGATGGGAGGTCTTATGGGAAGAGCTGGTGGCCTCATGGTTGGTGCTCAGAACTTTTGGGCAACAGCCATCTACCAATTGGTGTAAGCTTTTCAATATTATCTCATTGAAGCAATACCTGCTTTCAAGAAGATTTGGGACATCTGGATGTTGAAAGGACACAAACAACATAAAAATAAACCACACAGGGGTGCCTGTGTGGCTCAGAGGGAGAGAGAGAGAGAATCCCAAGCAGGCTTTGCCTTTGCCAGTGTGGAGCCCAACGTGGGGCTTGAACCCATGCACCATGAGATCATGACCCGAGCTGAAATCAAAAGTTGGACGCTTAACTGACTGAGCCACCCAGGTGCCCCATGCTGAGCAGAATTTAATGAAGTCCAGCCTATCAATGATTTTTTTCATGGATTGTGTCTTTGACATTGGACCTGAAAAAAGAGTTACTATACCCAAGATCATCTAGATTTGCTCCTGTGTTATCTTCTCGGAGTTTTATAGTTTTTCACTTTACATTTAGGTCTAAGAGCTATTTTAAGTTAAGTTTAGTGATGGATAAGATCTGTGTCTAGATTAATCTTTTTGCATGTGGATGTCCATTTATTCCGGTACCATTTATTGAAAATGACTATCCCTGTTCCATTGAATTGCCTTTGCTTCTTTATCAAAGAGCAGTGGAATGTATTTACAGTGGTCTATTTCTGGGCACTCTATTCTGTTCCCTTGATTTGTCTATTGTTTTGCCAATACCACACTCTCTTGATTACTGTAGTTTCGCGTCTGTTATTTGCTAACACCCAGTGTTCACAATGCCCAAAGTTTCTGAGCCTAGCACTCCAATTAAAAACCAATTTTTTTGGGGGCGCCTGGGTGGCTTGGTCGGTTAAGCGTCCGATTTCGGCTCAGGTCATGATCTCACGGTCCGTGAGTTCGAGCCCCGCGTCGGGCTCTGGGCTGACCGCTCAGAGCCTGGAGCCTGTTTCGGATTCTGTGTCTCCCTCTCTCTGCCCCTCCCCTGTTCATGCTCTGTCTCTCTCTGTCTCAAAAATAAATAAACGTTAAAAAATTTAAAAAAAACAAAAAAACAAAAAACCAATTTTTTTTAAATGTTTATTTTTGAGACAGAGAGAGACAGAGTGTGAGCAGGGGAGGGGCAGAGAGCAAGGGAAACACAGTATCCAAGGCAGGCTCCAGGCTCCGAGCTGTCAGCACAGAGCCCGACGCGCGGTTCGAACCCACGAACCATGAGATCATGACCTGAGCTGAAGTCAGCCGCTTAAGTGACTGAGCCACCAGGCGCCCCTCCAATTTGAAACCTACAGTACGTCTCTACTTCCCACCGCCTGAGGAAGGTGAGCCTGCCCCACAAAGAAGCTCCTAGAATCTAGTAGGTTTGTTGAGGATGGCCTTTTGTACCATTGTGCTCATTGGGAGGCATTTCAGGCTGCTAGATAAGCTTGGTTTCCTGAAAAATTAATCAGAGCAGGCTTTGAAGCTTAGGCCATAGCATCGAGTCCTCTAAGTTAACGATATTTTCATAGAAAAATCTATTTTGGCAACCTGAGGAGGCAATTTGGATTAGAGGGTCCCATCCATAGAAACTGCCCCATTGCAGGACCCTATTTAGTGAGTCTGTGGTCCATTTAGCGACATTAGTAGGTTCTCTTTCCCAGATGGTTTTCTTCTTAGGTCAACAGGTTGCCTGTTATCAAAATTCAGCTATGCCCTCTTTAGCCAGCGTGCAGTGATCTCCCCTGCTGACAGTCCAGGAAGTACTTCCCTCCTCCCCCCACAGGCAGCCAGGTGGAGAAAGGGTGACATTATGGCTAAGGAGCTGGTTGGCATCCAATATTCTGGCATGGCTGAATTTGTCATCCCATGTTACGTGACAGTAATTAACTAGCGACTGCAGACCCAGTCGATGCTCTAAGCTGCACATGGCCAACGAGGCCTTATTTCAAGACATGGAGGTCCCTAGATGGGTTTCCCAATGACTGGCTTTCTTCTCGTGGATTATGGCTGGTTAGACTTCTAAAAGCAAAGGTGTCCATGGTTTAACTCTTCCTCCACGCTGTCCGATAATATCTGCAAGAGGTTTATAGTATTCGAGAATGATTTCTCTCGTTTCTAAGACACTGATCAATCTCTCAACATTATAGGGTCTCGTTTCTGAGTTCCCAAACTCCAGAATAAATATTCGTCGGTGAAATTTCCCATCTACCCGGAGGATCATTTCCCCATATTAATCCCTAAGGGAAAGAGGAAAAAGATAAAAGAAAGAGAGAAAAGAAAACAGCCTGGAACGTAGGCCAAGTGTGTGTGTGAATGTGTGATGCCTGTGTTTACGTGAATGTGTGTGTGTGAAGGAGTGTTGTGTGGTTGGTGTGCACATGTGTGAGCAAGTTTATCCCTCAAGTGGTAGTGTGTGTTTGTTCATGTGCGGGTGTGTTGTTTGAGGGCATGTGCGCGCGTGTATGTGCGATGTGCGTACATGAATCTGCGTGTGAATGTGTGATGCATGGGTTCACATGAATGCGTGTGTGAGGGTGTGTATGAATGTGCAATGTATGTGTGGACATGAATGTGTGGGCGTGCGAGAGAACTCGTTCTTTGTGTGCAAATGCTGCCTCCCAGTGGCATCTACTACTTTTAAAAGTGCTTGCAAAAAGGCTGGGAATGAAAAGACAGGCAAGTTTCCTTGCGGCAAGCAAGCACGGGGCAAAATTTTCCATATACCTCACGTTTGACAGTTGGATCTTCCCAGTGGTGCCATAGGGAAGGGAAGGAAACTGAAGCTCAGGGATGTTACCTAACTTGCTTTACCTGGGCCACAGAGCTGGTAAGTGACATAACCAGTTATCCAAACTTCAGGACTATATCGTTTCCACCATTTTTAAAAATATTTATTTATTGAGAGAGAGAAAGAGAGAGAGAGAGAGCAGGAGGGGCAGAGAGAGAGAGAGAGGGAGACAGAGAGAATCCTGAGCAGGCTCTTCACTGTCAGTGCAGAGCCTAACACAGGCTCGAACTCATGACCACGAGATCATGACCTGAGCCGAAATCAAGAGTCGAACATGCAACTGACTGAGCCACCCAGGTGCTCCGTGTTTCTACCATTCTTATGCTGCTAGTTAAGCTTTGAATTTTCCCAGGGGCTTTGCGGAAAGGCTTGCAGTCTAAAGTTAGAATTTCACAGCCCAGGGAGGCGTGCTGAACCGTTAGTGGAGACATTTCTGGGCGGGTGAGGCTACCAAGTGCCCTAGCAGGTGGAACAGTCTAGGGCAGTATGCATAATACGGAAGGGGAGAAAAGCCGGTTCATCCCTGTTGGGAGCTCCAGTATGGATTCCCCAGGAGGGCAGGATAGAGTAAGCCACACCGGTAGGGATAGAATGGTGAGTACACAAAGGTGAATGAACGTTGAAAAAAAAAAAAAAAAAAAAAAAAAAAAAAAAAAAAGAATGGTGAGTACAGCTTAGTTCTGGCATAAGGAGGGAACACAGTATCACTGTGTCAAAGGTAGTAACTTTTTTTTTTTTCCTTTTTAGTAGTGAAAGAAGAGAGAATATGCCTCATGATTCTGTTTCAGCTCTCTTTATACCGCATTTATTTTTGTGTTCCAAGATATACTTTTGTGACCTGTCAATAGGAAGTTCTGAATCATTTTCTATCCAATTTAAGGAATTTACTGCCTGCGGGATTATTTTGATAACTTCTAAACTGTTTACATAACAGGAATCATTTTTGGTATTTATAGATTGTTTTCCATTTGGATAGCTGAAGAGTCATTCATTTATTTAGTTCCACTAATACAGAGTATCTTGATAATGCAAAATGGTGGGTCAACTGAAATGCGATTAGTTAGAATATCAGCCCATGCGGAAGTGAGGTCTACAGAGCCATTGCTAGGTTTGAAACAATAAGTCAGAATATGGAAGTTACGTACATCGTGTCAAGTTCCAGAAAAATGGACAAAGGGCTAAAGTGGTTCTTTGCACAAGAATAGAAGGAAAATACGAATAGAGATATTTAAATCTTTCAATGTTTTGAATAGTGGAAAATGCAAATTAAAGAGGCACTGTGTGTGTGTATATATATATATATATACACAGTTAGCACAGATTAGAAAAATTTTTAATGTGAAACAGCCACTCTCAGGGACCATTGGATGGGATTGCAAGTTTGCAAAAACACTTCTAGAGAGCAATATAACAGTACCAGTCAAAAGCCTTAATTTTTTTTTATTTTTTATTTTTTTATTTATTTTTGGGACAGAGAGAGACAGAGCATGAACGGGGGAGGCGCAGAGAGAGAGGGAGACACAGGATCGGAAACAGGCTCCAGGCTCTGAGCCATCAGCCCAGAGCCTGACGCGGGGCTCGAACTCACGGACCGCGAGATCGTGACCTGGCTGAAGTCGGACGCCCAACCGACTGCGCCACCCAGGCGCCCCCAAAAGCCTTAATTTTTATGCCCAGAGGGATATCTTTTATGGAGATAGCCGAAACTTCAACCATAATGTACATATTAAAAGATATTTACAGTAATATTATTTTCAAGAGCCAAAAATTGCTAATAACTTACATATCCAATCACAGGAGAATAATTAAGCAAATTATGTTGCATGCAGATGATGCAGCAATAAATAGTAAAATCATTATACACACATGTATACACACACATATATGATTTGAGAAAATACATGTAATTATTAACAGTGGTTACTCTTTAATGGTGAGATTACACATAATTTTTTTTATTTTCCTCTTTAAACCTTTCAGTGATTTCCAATTTCCATATAGTAGCATGAAAACTTTGTAATCTGGGGGTGCCTGGGTGGCTCAGTCAGTTAAGCATTTGCAAGCGTCCAACTTCGGCTCAGGTCATGATCTCACAGTTCGTTGGTTCAAGGTCCACATTGGGCTCTGTGGTGACAGCTCGGAGCCTGGAGCCTGCTTTGGATTCTGTGTCTCCCTCTCTCTCTGCCCCTCCCCCTCTCACGCTCTGTCTCTCTCTCTCTCTCTCAAAATTAATTAAAATTAAAAAAAAATTTAAAACCTTTATAATCTGAACAAAAAAACACAATTCAAAAACCTCAGTCTGGGAAGAAAAGTTCCATTTCCCTTTACGGTTAACTCTTGATTGTTCTCTTTTAAAAATTTTAATTCTCAAATTAGTTAACGTACAGTGTAGCCTTGGCTTCTGGAATAGAATGCAGTGATTCATCTCTCACATACGATACCCAGTGCCCATCCCAACAAGCGCCTTCCTTAATGCCCATCACCCATTTCCCCCACTCCCGTCAACCCTCAGTTTGTTCTCTGTATTTAACTCTTGATTAGTCTTGATAGTAAGTGGGAATAACTGGCAGATAAGCCACCACAGTGATCCAAAATCACCACCATTTGTTCTTTTGTATTGTACTTTATTTTTTATATTATTCACAGTCCTTCAATTTACTGGGTACGTTCGCACTGAAGTTGTTGAAGCCCTGACTCGAAAAAGTTTTACAGGAGAAAGATTACATTTCAAACTTTAGTGTCCGGGTCAATTTCTCCAAAATGGTGCTATCTTTGGAGAGGCTTGAGGATATTTGGAAAATAAAGTAGACAGAACTTAAAATATCTTTATTTGCTTCACCTAGAGAGTCCCTGTCCACATTTGATTCAGATTCTTACAAGTTGTTTTCCTTTCTTTGTGTGTCTGGCAGGTATGTAAAATGGAATAATAATATTTTGCAGCTCACTTTTAGTAGTTATTAGCACAGACTTATACTTTTGGTATTGATCTTTAGGGCCATCAAGGTATCAAAAGAATGCCTTGAGGAAATATGTAAATTTTTTATGTACATAACTTAAAGTTAAGAGAAGTTACTGTAATTAGATTTATATCTAACTTTATAAAACGGAAAACTCAGATGACAGTGGCTTAAATAAAATGGAGGTAATCTCCAGGTCTGTGTTATAGTTACAACAGTTTTATAGATCAGGAGTTTAAAATATAGAGTTCATCAGATTTAATACAACAAAACGCAGGCTTAGTTCAAATTATGTATGGATAATTATTATCTTTCTAATTAGCAAAAGGTCACATTTCCCCATGTTTTTATGTAAGCAAGAATTGAATTCACATTGTTCAGTATTCTCTAGACTAATCTCTCAATTTTAGATTTGGAAAATAAACAGATTCCTTTCAACATGAGAAGCATAGCGTCATCAACTTCTCACACAAGAAAGAAAAACAATTTATGGTTTTTTTTTGTTTTTTTTTTTTTTTAAATTTTTTTTTTTCAACGTTTATTTCTTTTGGGGACAGAGAGAGACAGAGCATGAACGGGGGAGGGGCAGAGAGAGGGAGACACAGAATCGGAAACAGGCTCCGGGCTCCGAGCCATCAGCCCAGAGCCTGACGCGGGGCTCGAACTCACGGACCGCGAGATCGTGACCTGGCTGAAGTCGGACGCTCAACCGACTGCGCCACCCAGGCGCCCCAAAACAATTTATGTTTTACAGTCATGTTTTTACTCTCATGTTTACACTACAATATCAGCTATGTTACCATTCGATTTTTTAAAATTGAGGCAAAATGTTACTTGTTTTTGAAACAAACTCATTTCATTTAAGTCATTTGTAGCTGATAGGAAACAATATTTTTCTTTAAAACAATATTTTCAATGGAAATAATGTTTCAATTTCAAAGCCTTTTTAAAGCCAAAGGTAAAACAAGGTTGAGTATATATTTTCATACCCTGACTTTATCACTTTATAGTGTTTGCTTTATCTTCCCTCTAGTCCTATAACATATTATTCATATACCTTTTAAATCTGACTCCAAATGTGGTTACTTGATGTTTGTCTTATTACCTCCTACTCTATTTGAAACTTCTAGAGGACAGAAACTCATTTTTGTCCTCACAACTCCTGAAGCTTTTTTGTAGTTGGGGCCATTTGTGGGACCTCATCCGTCCCCTTCTCTGAGAAAGAAATGCCAATCCCTGTCCTCGAGCACAAAGATGAGCTAATAAAGTCACGTTTATACAGTGGGATGCCCAATCTCCTGACCATACCCAATCTGATGAAGTGTGCTCATTTGATTCAACCAGAGGAATCAGGTGCACTCTCCTGGGAAGATATGTGGATTCAGAAAAGTTAGACTTCCGGGACTCCTGAATGGGAGCTCTGTAAACTAGGAAGTTAAGGAGTGGCTATTCTGCCACAGGTGCAGAGAAAAGCACAGAAGACCAATCTGCCTTCATTCTTTGAATCAATAAGATTTACTGACTCTAAGTGGAAGGTCCTCTGCAAGGGGCTGGGTCTACAACGGTGAACCCAACACATGTGTTTCCTGTCCTTATGGAACCACCAGCATTTGAAAAAGATTGTTGATATTAATATTTGATCATAAATTTTGGTAGATGCAGTGAAGAAAAGGAACAGGGGACCCTGAAAGAGAGTAAGGGTGGTTTAAGAATCAATGAAGGCCTGGGGCGCCTGGGTGGCTCAGTAGGTTGAGCGTCCGACTTCAGCTCAGGTCCTGATGTCATGGCTCTTGACTTTGAGCCCTGCATCGGGCTCTCTGCTGTCAGCACAGGGCCTGCTTCAGATACTTTGTCCCCTCCTCTCTCTGCACCTCCCCTGTTCACGCTCCCTCTCTTTCTCAAAAATAAATAAACACACACACACAAAAAAATCAATGAAAGCCCTTCTGAGTAAGTGACACTTAAGCTGAAGCAAAAAACAGTGTCAGAATATTCCTGGTACAGCTGGGGTGCCTGGGTGGCTTGGTCAGTTAAGCATCCCACTCTTGATTTTGGCTCAGGTCATGATCTTGTGGTTCGTGAGTTTGAGCCCTCTATCCTGCGCTGACAGTGTGGAACCTGCTTGGGATTCTCTCTCTCCCTCTCTCTCTCTCAAAATAAAAAAAAAAAAAAAAAAAAAGGAAACATTCCCTGAGGATATATGCCAGATGTTCAATGACACCTAGTAGCATTCAATAAATATATTTTGAGCTGAAAAAACATTATGTTTTATAAGATAACCAGACACAGAAGTCCTATTAGTTGGTTGGTGTAGGTGTTTGGCCATAAAAGGTTTACATAAAACTGTATTTTTCAGGACACATAAGCTTGGGGCTATACTATAACAGTAACAAAAGAGTATTTATCTGGCTTTACCCTTGAGGTCCCTGAATTGACTCTCATTCCAGCTATTTCTTCCCAAATATTAACGGAGGTCCTCAGGGTCACCCAGCATACAGGGTGTGCTCTGTATCTTACTTAACTACTGTATGCTGTGTGTCATTTATTTTTTTCCAAGTGTGAGGAGCTGTGAGGATGCTGTTATTCTCACTTCTGGTCTCTGATGCTCGATGAAGGCCTCCTTGCTGCTGCTACTTTTTACTGATGCCTGTCCTGAGGTTGCTAGAACCCATTGCTAGGGGCAATGGTGTCTGTATGGAGTGTGGTACCTTCAGAAGCATGTTCACAAATGCTGGTGATGGCTTCTGTTCTCAGTGTTTAAATGGGTATAAAATCCACACAGCAGGCGGCACCTGGGTAGCTCAGTCAGTTAAGCGTCAGACTTCGGCTCAGGTCATGAACTCTTGGTTCATGGGTTTGAGCCCCACGTCGGGCTCTGTGCCTGGAGCCTCCTTTGGATTCTGTGTCTCTCCCTCTCTGTCTCTGCCCTCCCCCTCTTGGGTGCTCTCTCTCTCTCAAAAATAAATAAACATTAAAAAATAAAATAAAATCCACACAGGGGCACCTGGGTGGCTCAGTTGGTTAAGCATCCAACTTCAGCTCAGGTCATGATCTCACAGTCCATGAGTTCGAGCCCCGTGTCAGGCTCTGTGCTGACACCTCGGAGCCTGGAGTCTGCTTCGGATTCTGTGTCTCCCTCTCTCTCTGCTCCTCCCCTGCTCATGCTCTGTATCTGTCTCAAAAATAAATAAAAACATTAAAAAAAAATAAAATCCACACAGCAGGAGTTCCTAACCTAGGCACTATGGATGGACTTCAGAAAATTTGGAAATCCTTTGATTTGTATGCACATTTTAGGGCATGTAGGCGTTTGATGGTGGAGAAGTAAGGGAGGAGGGTTATAACTTTTAAAGAGTTTCAGAGGAAGTTCCTTACCTCTGAAGATTAGGAATCACTCTACTACAACAAGAGGAGGAGAGCTGTAAACCATTGCATGGCCAGCACAGTGCTTTCCTTCAATGTTCTTTCTTACCACTGAACCAGACCTGCTCACCATCTCTTAGGGGTTCCTTGGTTCTCATGTAATGAGAGGTCACTCAACAGGACATATAGGCTTGAATCCTAAGGTGAACACAGCCCAGTCTCAAGCTGGTATCTCACCTACATATTTATGACATAAATAACAATAAAAACCTCCATGCCTATCATAACAATATTTTTGTTTGCATCTGTATAGGTATATATGTACAGGTGACCCTTGGACAACATGGGGATTAGGGTGGATGAAACTTTCCACAGTTGAAAATCCATGTATAATTTTCGACTCCCCCCAAATTTGACTATTAATAGCCAACTGTTGAGCAGAATAGAAAGTCGATTAACATGAATTTTGTATGTTACATGTATCATATACTGTATTCCTACAATAAAGTAAGCTAGAGAAAAGATAATCATAAGGAAGAGGGGAAAAAAAGCATTTACAGGACTGTGCTACTGTATTTACAAAAAAAAAATGGTGTATAAGTGGACCCATGCAGTACTAACCTATATTGTTCAAGGGTCAACTGTATATTCTTTTTTTTTAAATTTAAGTTTATTTATTTATTTTGAGAGAGAGAGAGAGAGAGAGAGAGAGAGCGCACAAGCAGGGAAGGGGCAGAGAGAGAGGAAGAGAGAGATAATCCCAAGCAGGCTCCTCACTGTCGGTGCAGAGCCCGACGCGGGGCTCGAACCCACGAACCGTGAGATCATGACCTGAGCCAAAATCAAGAGTAGGACGCTTAACTGACTGAGCCACCCAGGCGCTCATACTTTATTTTTAAATGAAAAAAGTGACAATCTGCTAGTTCTTAAAAGTATAAAGGGAGATTTTCTTCTCTTCTTACTTTCACTTAGAGAAAATAAGAAGTTTACTATCAGTTTTTATGACTTTTTACTTTCAGTCACATCTTTTCCCCTCTGCAGTAATTTCCCCTCAGATGAATTTGACTTTGTTACATTTTTCCCCTTGATCCCTTTCTTCAACTTCCTTTTTTTTTTTTTTTTGTTTTTTGCTCCTGTTCATTTAGACATCGAATGTCAAAAATTCATTTCATGTTCTTCCTGCAACGCGGTTATATATTTTAAACTTCTTCACCATGTGGTCAGATTCCTGCCATCAATTGCGTACATGGCTTTTGCATCCCTGATTGGCAGTGTGAATGATCCGGATTACTGATCATTCTTTAGCTATAAACATGCCCAAATATGCTTTGGAAAACTCATTTTTAAAAACATTTCATACCGTTGCCTTCCCTTAGCCTTCATAATTAGTCACTGAAACAATGAAGAATGGTCGGTACTTATTTCTGGTGGAAGGGGTTTGAAAAAGCACCTTGGAGAGACCAGGACTTCCCTCCGGAAGCTTGAAAGTACCTAGTTACAAGTGAATGAATCTTCTATTTTCTTTATGGAAAACCGAAAAGTTGCTTCAAGCTGTGCTTATGTTAGATTTGGCATCACACTGAGTGTTGCAGAGACACTGCAGAAGGAGTCCTGTTGTGAAATTAGATGAAAAACAGTGGTAAACTGAATTTCATTTAAGTGAGTGTTTCTACAACTTAAATTTGGTTTCTGCCTGGTATTTAAATAAATATACTTCAGAGCCTTTCCAGAAATGCGATAGAAGACCAAAGAACACCATAACACAGCAATGCACACACGGAGACTGCCCTGAGGAGGTTGAGGCTTCCTGGGAGGAGCAAAATTACATTTTCCACTCTATCTTGCCATTCTACACAGAACTGATAAGCACAAAACCTTCTGTTTTATTTTAGCATCTTCAGAATTTGGGGGCAAGTTTCTTGAAACCTCAGATAGTTCTGAATGCAAAAAAAAAAAAAAAAAAAAAAAGAAAAAGAAAAAGGAAAAAAAAAGGGAACAAGGTAATGCTCATTTTCCCTCTTTAATCTGACCTCATTCACTTGTGGGTTGTGAGATACCAGGCAGTAAACTCTCACTCCTTGAGACTCAGCGACATCTGTCCAAATGGGCACACCCTTTTGTGAACACCCTCCAGCAATTCCATTTTTTCTCCCCTCTACTTGTTTCTTCTCCACGACGCCTAAAATGTTCACGGGCTACTCTCCTCGCGGGATGCCCGAGGGCAGCCTTGTGCAGACAGCGGTAGGATTTCCCAAGGAACCTCCGCCTGGGACCCGCCTACGTGCCTTTAGGCTGCCAGGCGGCCGGGGAGGCAGTGCGACCACCCGCAGCGTCGCCATGGCAACGGCCCGGGGCCCACCAAGCGACCGGGAGGGCGGGGAAACCAGCGCGGAAGTCCCGCCCCCGATTTGCTGGGCGGAGGCGGCCCTCGCCGGGAGCGTCGCCATGGCAACGGCGCCGCGCGCAGGCCGCGGCCGGAGGGGTGGGGCAGGGGGCGGGGAATGTGAGCGCGGAAGTCCCCGCCCCCGGGCTGCTGGGCGCTGGCGACGGCGGCGGCCCGCAAGGATTTGAAACCGTTTCGCGGTGGCGGCGGCGGGGGTGGCGGCGCGGCGGCCGACCGGAAAGCTTGCATGTAGGGGCGCCAGGTTCTTGATTTCCCGAGTTTCCCCGTCCTGCCCCTACAACCCGGGTTCTCGAGTGGAATTTTGCGCCGGGTGGCGGTCGCCCCGCCCGTGCCCGCCGGTCCGGGGAGGGGCGTCGCCCCGCAGGCCCCGGGCCCGTTCGCAAGGCCTGTGGGGCGCGCGCCCGGTTGGGGGGCTCTGGGCGCAGACCGCTGCTGTTCCGCTTGTGGAGTGAAACCCAGCCCGGGCGCGGACGGGGAAAGTTCTGGGTAAAGTTTGCTGGGCGGATGGAGCTGGTCCGCGAGCCGGGGTCCAGAGATCGGACCGCTCCGCTGGGGAGGAGAAATATGTGTCCGGGACAAGGTAGGGAAGCGGCCGCGGCCTCGCAGGCCGCCCGCCCCGTGCCCGCTCTCCACTCTTGCAGGGGAAGTTCCTCCCAGGACAGGATGGGCGACCCCAGAGTGAGGGCAGAACCCATGTGCTGGCTCCTCTGTGGGGACAGTCCCGACAGCAGTGAGCTCGGGAAGGCCTGGCCCAGCATCGCGGCGTGCTGGGGCCGGCGAGGGTTTCCGAGTTCCATTGTGCAACAGAAAACAACATCGGTACAGACGAACAGCCTGTATTCTGATCACTGGGTGGCTATATTATTATTTGTCCTTTATGTTTAGAGAGGAGTAAAAATAAGAAAAGGCAAATGAAACGACAGGCGCCTCCGCGCAGGGGTCAGGCTGCAGTGGGGTGGAGCGCACGTTGACGGGCACACCGTGTTCCGGCCCAGCTGCCACTTTCCGTGGGACTGACTCTAGGTCAGTAACTTAACTCTGCTAAGCCTCAGGTTCCTGCTGTGGCAGGTGGCTTTGAAATAGTGCCTGTCTCCCAGGGCTATGACCCGGAGACGTTTGTAAAGCACACAGCATGCTCCTGGCGCCGCCAGGGAAGGCTCTATCAGTGCTGGCCTAACTGTCCAAACATCCCATGCACCTGTAAGACTGAGCTACTGAGGGACGTATTTCAAGTTTTCTGGAATGACTCACCATACATTTAAAATCTGTTTTGAACAAAATGGTTTTTTTTCTTGCAACTTTCAGGAATGTGTTTATTGTGTTTGGCAACGGGCATATATATATATATATATATATATATATATATATATATATAATATGGGGTGTATTTTTTGTTTGGCAGTGTGGCTGCTTTTCTTTTTTTTTTTTCAACGTTTATTTTTTATTTTTGGGACAGAGAGAGACAGAGCATGAACGGGGGAGGGGCAGAGAGAGAGGGAGACACAGAATCGGAAACAGGCTCCGGGCTCTGAGCCATCAGCCCAGAGCCCGACGCGGGGCTCGAACTCCCGGACCGCGAGATCGTGACCTGGCTGAAGTCGGACGCTTAACCGACTGCACCACCCAGGCGCCCCGTGGCTGCTTTTCTTAAAAGCTTTTTTAAAAGGCTTTAAGGCCTTTTAATATTTGTGGCCTGCTTCTTTCTGCCTTGCTGGCTTCTAGGGCAGCTAAGCACCTTGAGAAGGTTTTAGCTTATTTGAGAGGCATCCACATATAAATAGGTTTTAAAAAAGACAATGGCCGTGAGTTAAATAAAAGACATGATCAAATATAGAGTATAACTATTAAGAAGAGTCACCCAATTGACTTCTTTTTTTGGTTTTGAAGTAATTTATGTGACTAGTAGGTACATGAGAAGTACTTAAAGCCTCAGTCAAAGATAGAGCTTTAAATAGTGGTAAAACTTTTTGATTAGATGGAACTAAGTAGATATAGCTTGTTTATAAGATGTAATTTGTGGGGCGCTTGGGTGGCTTAGTTGGTTAAGCATCTGACTCCTGATTTCGGCTCAGGTCTTGATGGTTTGTGAGATCGATCCCTGCATCAGGCTCTGCAGAGACAGGGCAGAGCCTGCTTGAGATTCTCTGTCCCTCTCTTTCTGCCCCTTGTGCACTTGCACACACGCTCTCTCTCTCAAAATAAATGAATGAACTTGAAAAAAAAGATGTCATTTGTGTAGGAAGAATTCCTTGAAGGTTTGAAATGGTAACAGTTTTTCCTTTTTGCATTTCTTAATTTTATTGGAGAATAAATAAGGGATAAGGAGATGCAGATTTTTAGCTTTTTGTAAATATCATATTGACCTTTTATTGTGTTAAAAAAATGTGTACTCCAGTATTGTGTCTCCTTATAACAATTCCAATTGCCTTTCTACTTTTCAAAATATGCCTTTATTAGTTGGAGATATTGCTGACGTGTATGTAAATGGCCCACAGGTTCCATATAATGGATCTGAGAGCTAGGGACTTCAGAATTTTAATCCTAGCATTGCGCTTTATTTCATGACTTTGGGTGAGTCTTTTAACTGTTGAGTTTTAGTTTTCTCTAACCTTAAACATTAACATCTCCTGCATGTGTCAAAGAATTTATTGCCAATTAGTGATTATTACAAATCTTTTGCTTTAGCTTTATTGGTGGGTGTTGTCAGGCAAATGTGTGAGTACGAGGGCAGGATGCATTGTTAAAGCCTGGGAGTATACTCCTGGGCTGGAGCTGTGTTCAGAATTCTGGGTTTGTGAGTTTCTGTTTGTCTGGTCATCCATTTGAATAGTTGCTTTTCACCTTTATGATCTAATACTCTGCAGTGGTATCTGGCCTTTTGTTACCAAGTACGTAACGGGTGTGATTATATTAGAATGCAGTTAGTTATTGTAGGAATGCAAAACAACCATCCCAAACACCCCCAAGCCAACTAACCAATCAGAAAATGCATTTAAATACAACTTCTCTTAACCAAGTCTTAAATTTGAAAATATGTTTCTTCTGTGATGCAGAAGGTAGGATTATCAGTTTTGGTAAATGGAATTAAGGCCATATAATATTTCTTAAAACAAAATTTTTTTTTTAATGTTTATTTATTTTGGAGAGAGAGACAGAGTGCAAGGCCATGGGGGTAGCGATGGAGGGAGGGGCAGAGAGAGAGGGAGACACAGAATCCAAAGCAGGCTCCAGGCTCCGAGCTGTCAGCCCAGAGCCCAACGCGGGGCTCGGACTCACGGACCGTGAGATCATGACCTGAGCCGAAGTCAGATGCTTAACCGACTGAGCCACCCAGGCGCGCAGCCATATAATATTTCTATTCTAGCAGATCTGTTTGGTACTCAGAACAGAGTCTTTTAAAAAATTATTGTTCACGTTAAAGTGGGACATTGTTCCCTTTTGTTAGCATTTATTTACCAGTCAGTTCTTTAGCTTCTAATACGTGCCACATAAAGTGCTAGGTGCCTACTAAGATGTGTAAGTCAGGGGCCCTGCCTTCCAGGAACACGTCACAGATGGTGGAAGACGTGTAAATAATATATAGATGTGTACAAAAAATGATAGCGCGACGAATGCTGCTCCCAGATGTGAGCAGGGCATGCTGAGTCTGGCACAATGGGCGTCTAGGCCGAGCAGGGCAGGCTTTATTCAGAAGTGCCATTTGAGCTGTGTTTACCTGACCGCAGGCAGAGGGGACAGCCTGTGGGGAAGACGTGGAATCGTGTAAGGGCTTGGAGGGTTGGAGGCATGGCACGGAGGTCATCGGTGGGGAGGTGGCCTTTGGTGGGTGGGTGTATCAGGCAGTGTGTATGTAGGGAGAGGTGAGAGATGGTCTGGTGGTGCGGAGCCTGATGCAAGGGTAGAACTCACCAACCTTGAGATTATGACCTGAGCTGAATGAAGTCGGCCGTTTAACCAACTGAGCCACCCAGGCACTCTAGGAGAGACTTTAAAATAGAGTGATATGCTTAGCTCTGCACTTGGAGGTGGCGGGGGGGGGGGGGGGGGGGGGGGGGGCTTCTTCTGGTACCAGTGACTGAAGCAGGGAAACCAGATAGTGGGTTGCAATATCTCTGAGATAGTGGCAGCGAGAAGAGAGATAACAGGCAGGTTTTGAGACATTTCCGACTATTTGTTGATATATTGACTTCAGGGGGGGTTAGAGAATGGGAACGGGGGAGGGGATGGAGACCCCGGGAGCGGAGAGTTTGAACCTGGGAAGAGGTAACTGATAGGTGATCGAAGTGTCGGCAGTAGAGAGGAGAGTTAATGCTTTGGCTCTAGAAGCAAAGGAGGAAAGGAGGTATTCTCTTCTCTTAGAGGGAAGCTGAGAGGCAGAAGGAAGAGCCTTTTGGGGTGTCACCACCTGACTGTTATTTTTTCCATGAAACGAGGTAAGATTTTTTTTTATTTCAGAGTGAGAGGAGGCAAGAGCAGTTTGAGGGGCTTTAAAATGTCTGGTAACTGCTTTGTGGAGCAGGAAATGGTGAAAGACACCTGACAATTCGGGTAAGGTAGGAAGCTGTGTGACTACAGGCAGTGCCTGTTTTCTCCAGACCCTTAGTTGGGGATTGAAGCAGGTGGTCAAGGAGCACAGTCTTGCTGAGGGAGCAGAAGGAGGAGAGCGTTTAAGAGGGTAAGAGCTGTGATCTGATAGAAGGGATTTGGGAAGATCGGAGCGGCGGGAATGAGGAGGACAAGGGCCAGTCAGATGCTGAGGGCCTCATAAGAGGAGAGTTTCTGGATTGAGGTTGGAGGGGCAGCGGTTGGGACGCGGCAGTACGGATCTCAGTAAGTGTTTTCCTTCCGGGGCGAGGCTGAGGGGAGAGTGGAAGACCCCAGAGAGTGGGTACCATGGGCCTGAGAGAGAATGGGTTCACCTCTGACAACCGGGAGGGAAGTCATGGCGGCCAGCAAAAGCTGTGGTTTACTCCCAGAGACAGGCAGAGAGAACTTTCTAGGAAGAGCCTGTTGGTAGGTAGTAAGATGGAAGGCACTGTGGTTAAGTATTAGAAGCTGGTTGAGCAGAGACGAGGCCGGCTGTGGAGGAAGACAGCTAATGAGGCAGAACAGAGCTTTTTTCCAACATATAATTTGTAAATGAGTAAATGACAAACTGGGGACTATGTGTAATGTAGAGGGAGTCCATATCCCTTTCAAGACATTAAAAAAATTGTTTTTAATGTTTATTTATTTTTTAGAGAGAGAAGGAGTATGAGCGGGGGGAGGGGCACAGAGAGAGGGAGACACAGAATCCGAAGCAGGCTCCAGGCTCTGAGCTGTCAGCACAGAGCCTGATGCAGGGGTCGAACTCACAAACCATGAGATCATGACCTGAGCCCAAGTCAGACGCTTAACCGACTGAGCCACCCAGGTGCCTCAAGACATGTTTTAATTGAAAGGAACATGGTGAGCGTAGATAGTTTTAAGGAGTTTTGTCAAAACCTACTGAGTTTTGGGATTCACCTTCTTACATATAGTATTTTTCTTGCTGATTAGGAAGAAATGTGAGGACTGATACTTTAAGGTTTTTTTTTTTTTGAGGGGAATTAGCATTTTTGAATTTATATACAGTTAAAAATCACTTTTTTGGTATACAGTTTGGTGAGCTTCTACACATGCCTGGAACAGCGTCTTCTAACCTCCTATACAGACAACACGCGGAACAGTCCCGGCACCCCAGCTGTGTTCCTTGTGCCACGGCCTTGTGTTCAGTGCTCCCCCAGCTGCTGAGCCCTGTGAACCACTGTTCTCTGTGCCCACACTGTTTGCCTTTTCTAGAACGTCATACAAATGGGTCCATGCAGTGTGTCGCCCTTTGAGATTGGTTTCTTTCGCTTAGCGGGCTACATTTGCGGTTTATGCGTGCTCCGTTCAGATGCCAGTGGTTCATTGCTTTCTGTTGCTGAGTACTCCTTGGTTGTGTGGGTACATCATAGTTTGTTTACCTGTTCCCCAGGGGAGGGACATTGGGCTTGTTTCCTGGGGTTTGATTACCCAAGGAGATAGCAGCTATACAAGGTTGTGTGAATAAAGACTGTTTCGCTTGAGGAAACACCCAAGAGTGAGATTTCTGGGTCACGTGGCAAGCGTGTGCTGAATGGCGTAAGAAGCTACGAAATCGTGATCCCGGGTGGCTGTGCCGTGTCGCACTCCTACCCGCAGTTCCTGAGAGTTCCTGTCATTGTGTGTGCTCACTGGCATTTGGTATTGTTTATTTGGCATTTTTTATTTTAGCTGTTCTACAGAGTGTGTAGTGAGAGCTCGTTTTGACTTTAATTTGCATTTCCCTAATGATTAATGATGCTGAGCATCTTTTTATGTGTTTAGTTGTCATTTGTATAATTTCTTTGGTAAAGTGACTTTTTTCTTTTTTTTTTTTTTTTTTTTGCTATTTTTATTGGGCTGTTGTCTTACGGTTGGGTTTTGAGAGTTCTTTGTATGTTCTTGATATAAATCCTTTGTGACTCATATATACATATATATGCGCATATATATGGGTGTATATATATATATGTATATATGATTTGCAAATATTTTCTCCCAGTCTGTGACCTATCTTTTCAATCCCTTAATGGAGTCCTTTGCAGAGCAAAAGTTTTTTTTCTGTTTTGGTGAAGTCCAATATAATAATTTTTACTTTATGGGTAGTTCTTTTGGTGTCCTGAGAAGAAATCCTTGCCTAACCCAAAGTCATCAAGATTTTCTCCTATGTTTTCTTCTAAGAGTGTTATAGTTTTACATTTTACACTTAGGTCCGTGATTTGTTTTGAGTTCACTTTTGTCTACAGTGTGAGGTTTAGGTTGAGGTTTTTTTTCTTTATTTTGCATATAGGTGCCCAAATTGTTACAGCCTATTTGTGGTAAAACCTGTCATTTCTCCGTGATTTGCCCCTTTGTCAAATGCCAGCTGTCCATACTTGCGTTGGTCAATTTCTGACCTCCGATTAGTTCCATTGGTCTGTGTGTCTTCTTTCACTAACACCGCATTGTCTTGACTCCTTAGCTTTATTGGACATCCTAAGATCAGGTCGTGTGAGTTCCCCAACTTTGTTCTTTTTTTCCTGAATTGCTTTTACTCTTCTAGTTCCTTTACCTTTCCATATGCATTTTTAGACTGAGCTTGTGCATATCTACAAGGACTATTGCTGGGATTTTGACTGGGATGACAACAAATCTATTGATCAGTTTGGGGATATTTGACACTAATGTGTTTTCCTTGCTCTCTTTCATCAGAGTCGTGTGGTCCTCAGGAGACAGATCTTAATATTTTAATTTTAAATCTCTTACAGACTGAATTATGGAAATGGGAAGTGAAGAAGAAAAGTGGGAGAAGCTGGATGCAGAATTTGATCACTTTGTGGTAGATATGAAGCCCTTTGTTCTAAAATTACCTCATAGGTCAGGTAAGATTATGATTGTAAACTAGATTCTTTTAAAAAAATGTTTATTTATTATGTTTGAAAAAGAGGTTGAGAGGGAGAGCAAGCACTCAAGTGGGGAAGAGTCAGAGAGAGAGGGAGACAGAATCCAAGGCAGGCTCCAGGCTCCGAGCTGTTAGCGCAGAGCCCGACATGGGGCTCAAACCCACGAACTGTGTAATCATGACCTGAGCCGAGGTCAGACGCTTAACCAACTGAGGCACCCAGCTGCCCTGTAAACTAGATTCTTAAGATTAATTTTTTTCTTTATAATATTTCCTCAAACCAGTGAACTATCACAACGAAAACAAAGCTGAATTCCTTTAATAACAATTTCATCTGAAGCTGATGTAGGATTGTTTGCTTTGAGCTATTCAAGGGTAAATAGAAATTTAGTGATAATCTAAAAATTTTTTTTTTTTCAACGTTTATTTATTTTTGGGACAGAGAGAGACAGAGCATGAACGGGGGAGGGGCAGAGAGAGAGGGAGACACAGAATCGGAAACAGGCTCCAGGCTCCGAGCCATCAGCCCAGAGCCTGACGCGGGGCTCGAACTCCCAGACCGCGAGATCGTGACCTGGCTGAAGTCGGACGCTTAACCGACTGCGCCACCCAGGCGCCCCTTGTGATAATATTCTAGAAAACTGTGGAAAGATCTTAATATGATACCACTCTTAGACATCATGAGCTTAAAGCCCATGGATCTCTAAAGTTTCTTTAGAGAGTTTAAAATTTCTTCTCGGGGCGCCTGGGTGGCGCAGTCGGTTAAGCGTCCGACTTCAGCCAGGTCACGATCTCGCGCTCAGTGAGTTCGAGCCCCGCGTCGGGCTCTGGGCTGATGGCTCAGAGCCTGGAGCCTGCTTCGGATTCTGTGTCTCCCTCTCTCTCTGCCCCTCCCCTGTTCATGCTCTGTCTCTCTCTGTCCCGAAAATAAATAAACGTTGAAAAAAAAAAAAATTTAAAATTTCTTCTCAACTATTCCTTCTGGCATCTTTTTCCTCCCTGAAATGCTTCCTCTTTCAGGAGCCTGCTGTCCCTCTGCTCTCTAACAGTTTTATGTATCAAAGCAGAAAAGAATCTGTTGGTCTTGTATGCTTGTTGGTTGACTGAGTGAAATCAATTGCAAATGAGTTTTTGTTGCTACCTTGTCTGCATTTCTTGGCCTGTTTTCTCTAATTATGGAATGAGAGTCTCTGTCTCAAATCAAAGACTTTCCAGATAATTTAAGGCATCAGAAGACAATTGGAGAGACTTTGGGGGGGGCCAAGATGATTCTCTAAGTGACAATAGGCTGTAAAGGCAAATCTGATTGGGTAGTTTGGCAGTGGAGAGTGGGAGTGGGGCCAAGAAACTCTGGCTTTTACCCGAGGTTTGTCCAAGTTCCCTCTTTCCCTGAGGTGTCTAAGTGAACCGTGTGTTCAAAATGAGGAAGCAACTCAACATTAGATGTTTGTTCCAGGATGCTGTGCTGGGAGAAGGGAGTGTCGTGTAGCAGTTATGCATTCTAGTGGTCCCCATTGTTCCACGACTGTAACCTTTCCTAGTCAGCATGGTCTTTCTTCCAGGCTTCTTTCCCAACTGTCTTCTCTTGCCTTGTCAGACTTTAACCTCCTCTTTCTTCTTCTGCTAGTCTTCAAGATGCATATTTCATGTCCCGTGGCCCATTCATGGTTATTTGTATTATTTGTATATTATTTGATTAATTGTATTCACAATGATATCTATGTTGTGTTCTCTTATGATGTTCACTACCTTTTTTTTTTCTTTTTCATTAGATCTGCTCATTAGGAAAAACTTGTATTAAAGTCTTCCATTATAAATGTATTTCAAATAAAACTACCCTCATATTTCATCTTCTTTTAAAAATGGATGTTAGGTACATAGAATTGGACTAATTGTAGTCTTTGGTTCATGACTCATTGCCGGTATTGGTATATCCTGCCCTTTTATTTAATTAATTAATTCATAGTGAATGATCTGGAACTCACATCCTAGTCAAGAGCCTGAACAATAATAATAATTTATATCTTCTTCTAGCTAAATTCTACTTCTGATAATTGCTCTCCCCAATATTGTAAGTAGAGTACTGAATTCTTTTCAGTAATCAAATTGTACCGAATTCTGGCCATTAGGATATTATATAGGTTTCAGTTTTCTGCAAGACATTTAGAAAATACATAGTTTGAAAAAGTGTTTCCTTAAGTTTATCTGTTTTACTTTTCTTTTTGCCCCAAGTACCCCCATTATTTCATGAACTTTGCTTTGTGGTTATATAATTTTCAAAGCTAAAAATACAAAACTTCTTAAAAGGTTAGCCCTCATACCTGTAGTGATAAATCTGGTATGAGCAAAGTGGTAAATCCAGCCCTCGCGATTTTTGTAGGTAAAACAATAAATGAATGTGACCTTTAGAAACTAAGAGATTAAAGCAGACTTATGATTTATGTTAGATATATAATCCTCAGGTTGAGTTAGACTGATAAAAGATTAATGTCAAAATAGCTTTCATGAGACCTAAAAACAATTCTGTGTCACGTTCAGATAATGTAGTCAATAGGTTATATGGTGGATTAAACGGTGCTGTATTTTTAAGGAGGTTTTTAAAAGGATAATTATATTTGCTAAATTACACGTTAATAGCCCTCAATTATTTTTAGAGGGATTAAAGGAAAACCCTAAATTAATCAACTCTAAATCTGAAATTTATCAGCTTTAATAAAGAAAACATTTGGAATCTAATTTTATTTTTTGTTATTGTTTTTTAGAAAGGGAGGGAGAGAGAGAGAGAGAGCACAAGTGGGGGAGAGGGGCAGAGAGAGAGAGAGAGAGAGAGAGAAAGAATCGTAAGCAGGCCCCATGCTCAGCAGAGACTGATGCGGGGCTCAATCCCATGACCTTGGGATCATGACCTGAGCCAAAGTCAAGAGTCAGATGCTCAACTGACTGAGCCACCCAGGTGCCCAAGATCTAATTTTAGATTAAGTTTAAAATGCTTACATAAGATTGCATTTAATATCTGTTTTGGTTTCTATAACTGGAATCATAGGAAGATTTTTTTCAAACCAACCAAGATTACCTTAGAGATGTGTTTATAGCAAAATTTTATCTCTTTTAATATTACTTTATCTCTTCTTTATCTGGTAGTGATCCAGAGATTTTATTTTTTAGAAAGTACTTCTTTACATTTGTCTTACCTGATCACTAATGAACTGAAAAAGATAAACCGTAGACCAGGTTGTTGGCGAACTGTAGCCTCCCAGGGCCAAATCTAGCCCGCTACCTGTTCTGTAAAGTTTTCTTAGAAAATACTGATGCCCATTTGATTCCATATGGTGTGTGGCTGCTTTCATGTTATGGTGGCAGAGCCGAGCAGGTGTGCCAGAGATCAGACTAAAATGAGGACTATCTGGCACTTGACAGAAAAAGTATGCCAGTCTCTGCTCTAGACCAGAGCAGGTGTTTTGTAGGTCTTTAACGTTTTATTTTCTGAAAAATCCAGCTTCTTTTTTTTTTTTTTAAATATTTGTTTATTTTTGAGCTAGAGAGAGACAGAGTGTGAGCGGGGGCATGGCGGGGGCGGCGTGCAGAGAGAGAGGGAGACACAATCCGAAGCAGGCTCCAGGCTCTTAGCTGTCAGGACAGAACCCAGTGTGGGGCTCGAACCCATGAACCGTGAGATCATGAACCGCGAGCTGAAGTCGAATGCTCAACTGACTGAGCCACCCGAGTCCCTGAAAAATCCAGTTTTTAATAGTTCTTACGTATCTCTAGAACGACAGAGGTGTGCGCTTTGGATCAGAAAGCTGTGTGAGCCTTCAGGAACAGGTGCAGGACTAATGGGCAGGAAGAATCGGAACCTGTATGCCAAACTGTTACTGCATATGCTTAAGCGAGGAGCTCTCGAAGGCCCCTTTACACACCGACCGGAACCAGGCACGCTGAAAACCTTACCTTCCTACATGGTAGGTGTCACTGACAGGAAGATGTATGAGTTCCATTTCTTTAAAAGTGTCAATTCATCATTCCCTTTAGGATTGGTTATATTATTGAGTTACAAGTCCTAGATAATACATTAGTTAAAACTGTTCTTTTTCCTTCCTAATTTACTTTTTACTACTTTGAATAGAAGTCAGATTTGGCCTTAAGGGGACTATGCTTATTGATGGAGCCATCCCACAGTATTCTGCAGTATTTCTAAAAAACTCACAGTGAATTTTTTTGTATTGAGCCTTAATTTCCCATTAGTTTTTGCTGGATTACATTAACCATCATTTATGTGTATTAGTAAATTCTAGTTTATGAAACTCTTTCACACACATTATTAAAAAATTCATGAGAGGTTGGATTGAGTGACTTCTAAAGTTCCTTTCTTCTCTAATGAAATGATGACAGGAAGTTGGGAGTTTATACTTTGTTCAATTTCACTGTCAAAATCAGCTATTAGAAAGGCAGTTATAATTATGTTTCATTGGTTAATTGTCACTGTCTTGATCCTTGTAACCATGAAATATGCCTTGGTTTGTGTGGTGTTTGATGAATACTTGAGAAATCTGGAGTACTGGGTATTGGTAGTGGACTGTTTTATGTATGTACGTGTATATGTATATATACATATATATATACACACACACACACACACACACACACGCACACATACTATATTAGTATAGTATCATAATATTATTATACTATATAAATATAAATATATATATATATTTTTAAAAAAGCTAACTTTGTGAGTTAACTCTGGTTAACTTAAACCCATTTGCAGTCAAGAGGCACATTGCACACTAAATGATAATTTCTGTTATCCAAGTTAGAGATGCCAAAAGTTTTTTTTTTTTTAATTTCAAGGTCATGTCTTTTTTTTTTTTTTAATTTACTTATTGTTTAATTTAATGTTAGTTAGCATATGGTGCAACAGTGATTTCAGGAGTGCATTCCTTAATGCGCCTTACCCATTTAGCCCATCCTTTCTCCCACAACCGCTTCAGCAACCCTGTTTGTTCTCTATATTTAAGAGTCTTTTATGTTTTGTCCCCCAAGATGCCAAAAGTTTTGATGCTTTACCAATTGTACGTTAAAGTAGAGCCATATATTTTGCTTCAGATCAGTAGCCTTGGTGATGGTAGTTACGTGATATTTGAACGTTGCAATGACTGCCTCATAAAACTGCTGCGCATGTCTGACTTGGGATAGAGGGTCGTGTGTCACCTCTCCCAGAGAACACCCTTTCGAGGATTCTTTGTGTGGGATTCAGAGAATTGTTGGAGAAGTATCCAGTTAATGCAGAGTTTTCTTCAGAAGGGTATCAAGAAGCCCACGCTGCTTGAAAAACTATTAGTGGGCGAATGTCCTCTTCTTAAAGACCCAAGGGGGAACGTTTTCTGAAACGTGTTCAGATGTTAAGATACCAGTATATTGCATCATACTCATTTCATAGAATCATCGGAAAGGCTTTACTTCACAGATAATAACAACAAGAAGGTCCAGAGACCCGTGTTGGATTTTCTAGTTAGTTTATGGCTTGGCCAGAACTAAATTACAAGTCTAGCAACACCTCTTTTGCTCCTCCTTTAGCTTAATTGTCTAGCCTAATTTTTGTTTTTGATTTTTATCGATTGTGGGTTCTCTGCCCACTGATTTTGTGTGTGTGTGAAGAGTAATTACTGATCACACAAAGAAATAGAGTACATGATTTTTAAAAAGAACATTCCATTGCTTTTTTTTTTTTTTTAATCGGGCATTTCTAATATTCCATTTTATCTCCACTATCAGTTTATTAGCTTCGTGTCTCCTTTTTAGTAGCTGCCTTAGGGCTTATGATTTGCATCTTTAATTTGTGGCAGTTTACCTTCCAAAATATTATACCAATTTATGGATTATAGAAGAACTTTACAGGATTTCCTCTTTCCATTCTTTGTGCTGTAAGTTTCCAAACATGTCACTCCTACATGCATTTTATTATTATGGTTATTTTTAATTTTAATTCCGGTGTAGTTAATGCACAGTGTTATATTAGTTTCAGGTGTACAATATAATGATTGCACACTTCCGTACATCGCTCAGTGCTCATCCAGACGAGCGTACTCTTAATCCCTTCACTTATTTCCCCATCTCCCCACAGACCTCCCCCCTGGTAACTACTAGTTTGCTCTCCAGAGTGAAGAGTCTGGTTTGTTCGTTTGGTTCCTTTTTTCTTTGTTTTGTTTCTTAAATTCCACATATGTGTGAGATCATTGTGGTCCATTTACCTTTTTATAAAGGTGTATTTTTTTGCAGCACAAATAATTATTAGACTTACTTGTCATGTAATTTTTACCATTTATCAGATTTCTTATACACCAAAACATAACTAAAATGTAAAATGTTATCCGTTTTATGTATTCTAATATTTTATAATTCGTTGTGCCTTTCTGATAATTGAATTTGAGTATTTGAAAAGTTATTACCAAACTTGAAACTTGATGGACATCTTAAGTAATTATTTCATTATAGTACATTTTGAAAGAATAATTTTTCTAATTTTTAAAAATCAGTCCATCTATTTTGATGAACCAAATCCAGCACAAGCAAAAGTTTCAAGCCCGGAAGGATTACCAGACTGGGTAATGGGTGAACTGGGAACCAGTGACCACAAATTAAATGAATCGTGGAAGCTTTCTTCTGGAGAAGATTACTCTTTGGTGCAGTCGCCGACTGATGTGCACAGGTATGCTATGAAAATGGGATTCAAATGGGATTCGTCATTTAGCTTACCTTCACAACTTCATATATTGTTTCTCCTGGTGGTGTTTTTCATTTTTTTCATTTTTATGGTAAGTAGTTGGTTTAGTTTATAATTTTGTTAAAGTTGAGGGCTGTGAGGGGATGTTGGGTAGGTAAAACAATTTAACTTTTATCATATATTCAAGATTCCCATTGCATATTTAGCCCCTTCTGGGTATCCGTTAAATATATATACATGTATTTATATATGTATATATGCCAATACTTGGAAAGTAGTGCCTGAGAATCTCTAAATAATTTAATTCTCTGTGTTCCTTCATGACGAGCCTGAATTAAGAACATTATCAGTGACTTGAACAAAATATAACATCCTGCATATTCATTTCGAAGCTTATACTTGAATTTCTTTTCTTTTTCCCTATTGAGCAGTATTTGTTTTGATTTAATAATGACTTAAAGGTAAACCCCATTCAACTGTGCTTTCCCACTAGAGTACTAAGCTTAAGGATTTTTAGTGCAAAGAAAGATAAACTTCTAAGTTTTGCAAATACACAAAAAGTAGATTATTGTTGTAGGATAACTTTTGGCCCTTACGGGGGATAGATTTACACTGGGCTTTTAGCAAATTTTGAATTTTACCTTTGGCACTGTTTTCCGAAACGTCAAAATGTTGCACGGTGGCAGTTGACATGGATCATACTTTATACTTCATCCTCACCATTCTCTTGGTAGTTTTCATTTTTTGGAATTTGGTTTGGTTACCAGTGTCATCTCTCTTTTGTGCTGTAATTTTGTTTGGTTTATTCCTTAATCAGATGGAGAAATGCTATTAGTGATGTGAAATGTCTTCATGGTTGACGCAGCGCGGTTGATGTTTTTCAGGCCTCAGGCATTCTGGTGGAAAAGAACGGACGAACACAACGTGAGAGATCCAGTCCATGTGAAATGTTTTGGTTAGAAAGGGGACACAAAATGGAGAGGCGAAAAAGGAAGGGGTGATAGAATTCAGGGTGCATTCAGAAGATTAAAAAGAGGTGAATAGATGAGTCCCTGGCACACGGTGTGCAGTTCTTGGCCTTAGCAGTCGTAGGAGATTTAAAAGTAGAGGAGGTGTTACTGTGGAATTTTCGTTAGCCTTATAGCAGATCAACGGAGGTGTGAAGAGAATGTGGTCTGCATGCAAAGGAAAACACAGTTCTCGGTTTGGCTGAAAAATCCATCAGGTGTTTGCCAAAACGTTTCTTGTGCGTCCACCTGAAAGCTGCGTTCCTTCTAGGTATAATGCATATGGAGTTTACAGTATAAAGGTGAACTAAAGTAGTTTCCCATATCTTGGAGCTGAGACCAGAGGTTGGAAACTGACGATCTTCTTGGACTGAATGAATCACGTGCATCGATTTGTTTTGTTTGACTTCTGTAGTGTCTTTAAGGATTTTTGAACGAGTTATTCAAATTGAACAATTGGGAGTTTTACATAAAAACGTAATTTTCTGGGGGTGCCTGGTTGGCTAAGTCAGAAGAGAATGTGACTCTTGATATCGGGGTTATGAGTTTGAGCCCCATGTTGGGTATAGAGATTACTTAAATACATTAAAAGAAACCAAAACTTAAACAAAAACCTGACTTTCTGGGCTCCTTAAAAAACTAGAGACTCAGTCGTCTTTCCAGAAGCCAGTCACACGTGGGAGTCAAGTGACACTTGGTTACTGCCCCAGTAAATGCCTTCGCTATTTGCTGCTCATTTTTGGCACTGACTTTGAGATCAGTCGCATCTCTGTTTGACTATGAACTTTTTCTCCCCTTTTAAGTAGGGTCGAGAGGTGGAAGAAGTATTTCTTTTAATGCTTTTGCATCCTATCACAAGTGGAAAAAAGAAAGGTAGACGAAGAGGGGTCTGAAAACTCAAAAAGAGGAGGGAGACCACATCTTTGTAGAAGTGAAGAATGTCCCTACGTCTGGCAGCATAATCACTTGCTTGTGACCCAGATCCTGCAGAAATTCACTTTCTGATGTTGTTTTAGATAAACAGGGAAGAACATTAGGTGCACGGATTAATTTCCTTGTAGTGGTTATGTGTAGTTGTGGGGATATTCGTGAAGATTGAGGTGTGTGTTAAATTGAGGCTTAGGGTAGAAAACAGACTTGAGATCTCAGGAAATCCAAGTAATGGACTTTTCTTTCTCGGAACAGAGGATAACGTTTAAGAAAATTCAGTGAGAATATTCTTCAGATATTACCCTGTGACTTTTCTGGAAAATGATACCCTAGTGAAATCTCCATAATTAAAAACATTTTTAAAAATTTTACCTATTTGTATTTATTTATTTGTTTACTTATGTATTTATTTTTGAGAGACAGGGAGAGAGGGTGCAGGGAGGGACAGGAGAGGGAGAGGGGGAGTCCCAAGCATGCCCCACGCTCAGTGGAGAGCCCAGTACGGGGCTTGATCTCATGGCGGTGAGATCATGACCTAAGCTGAAATGAAGAGTCAGATGCTTAACTGACTGAGCCACCTGGGCGCCCCCAAATCTCTCCAATTTTAACAAATAACTTCTTTTTCTTTGTTGCTCACTTATAATAAAATAGCATTTGATGCAAATTATTCAAGTATGAGGAGTTAGTTATCAGTTATGTAATAAGTAATTAATGGGAAAAGCAGGTAGTTCTTTGGTCCTACTCAACCCTTCAGATCTCACAATTCGAAAAAATCTTGCCTGACACCCCAGGTCTATTTAACTGACTCTGTGTTTCCTTGTTCGTGGCGTGCAAAGTCTTCTGTTTCTGTTCTCCGTGCTAGACTGTAAATGTCAGGAGACAGGGACTGTGCTTTCGCTATTTGCACTGTGTTTCCAGTGTCTCGCACCGGGCGGGGACCTCTTGGGAACCACGTAAGTATTTATATTTGATAAGTGCTTACATGCATGAGTGACTGTGTTGTGTCAGTCTGGGCCACTTACTTAATTTAATCTGTACAAAAACCTTTGGAGACAGGTAGATTGTGACAGAGAGGATGGCCCACTAGGATTTAAAAAAAAAATCTTTTAGGACAAGTTGAGGAAAGGATCCGTTTTAGAAGTTAAGAGAGGTGTGGATACAGGCTATAGAGATGCCCTTCACACACCGTGAGTGATCTAAAGACAGTGAGCTGGGAAAGACAGACTGAATGAACTGTCTTTCTGGTCAAGTGTCCGAATATCACGAAGGCTATTTGACAGCCATTTAGGGCTGCAAAAACAAAAGCTCTCAGACTGTCTTTTCTTCTATTGTTCTCTTCTTCGTTTCATTCCATCATATTTGCAAATTTTAATTGGACTTAAAATTTGAAGCCACAGGTCCACGAATTAACAGATATTTGTAATTTTGTGAACAGGAAGGCATTAAAAAGAGTAAAACTGACATTTCTTTTAGCTAATGGCAACAAAGTTGATTTAAAAGCCAAGTAAACACATGATGTGTGAGATGAGATCAGAAGGGGCGGGAAGAGCCCTACTGATGGTCTTACTGTGCCGATGAAAAAGTCAGTGTCTGCTACTGTTGACCTAGTACATCTCATCAGTTCTGCAAGAAATTGTTTTAAAAAGTTTAAGAGGCTTATAATATTTGACACATGTATGTTTTTATAGTGAATAATTTATTGTTACTTAGAACTGAAGTTTAATGCTGCCTCATAAATTTTACAAGCACTTCAACTTGTCCTTTGAAAAACCTCTTTAATCTTAAAAGATTTTCCCCCTTAGTGTTTCTTTTTTGATCACTTTATAAAATCCTGCTTTACTTAGACCTTTTTGTATGTGAAGTATTTCTAATGGCATTTTAGATTATGCTGTTTGTGTCCTAGCCTTTTCATATTGTTAAAGATGCAGGGCCCTTTTGAAGCCTCTTTGTTAGGCCTCCCTATTCAGGAGAGGTGGCACCTTCCCTTTACCTTTATTCTTCCTGTAAGAGACGGGGCGTTCTTCGTTCTAAACACGTTAGAAGTAGTTTGAGGTTATATGCTATCGTGCTTACTCTCATGCTCCCCCCCCCCCCCAAATACACATCATCCACTAGTAAGCTTAGCATTTCACATTGGATTGCTTCGACACCTAGCTAGTCCCATCCTGGTTTTATTCTTTGCTTTCCTTTTTCACCTTTCTTGTTGAAGGTTATGTTATTACCAGTGTTTTCTTTTAGAAAAACCACTTTTTAAATTGCATTGCTGTTTTATTAGAGATCTATTACTGTATTTTAATGTCAAATATCTGCTTTTCTTTTTAAAAATTTTTTTTAAAGTTTATTTTGAGAGAGAGAGAGAGAGAGAGCGAGCATGAGCAGGGGAGGGGGAGAGAGAGAAAGAGGAAGAGAATTCCAAGCAGACTCCATGCTGTCAGCACAGGGCCCTGTGTGGGGCTCGATCCCCTGAAACGTGAGATCGTGACCTGAGCCGAAATCAAGAGTTGGACGCTTAACTGACGGAGCCACCCAGGCGCCCCCTGCTTATTTTCTTGACAGTGAAAAATTTACCTACATTTGAGTTTGGTGCATGGTTTTACAAAATGTTACTGATGAGACCACAGACTTAGATCTCATCCCTGTACAGTTGGGCTAATTTCATTTAGTTCTGCAACCATGAGCTGTATCCATAGATACTACTTCCTGGTCATCCTTCGGGTACTTACCACTATGATCTGGTAGAGACCTTAATTGCCTTTGCGGTTGACGGACTTCTGGGTAACTCCATGGTCCTCCTCTGGGTGTTCACAGTCTTATAATCCCTTCCTCTTGAGTTCAGGCAGGACCTGTGACTTGCTTCTCATAGGATATGGCAGTGGTGATGGGATGTCATTTCCATGATTACATTATGACACATAAGGCTCTGTCCTGCTAGCAGACTGACTTCAGAGTCTTGCTGTCTTTTCCTTGCTGGCTGTGAAGAGCCAGGCTGCCATGAATTCTCTAGCTCTCAGGAACTGAATGCTGCCAACAACCATGTGCACGGGGAGGGTGGATCCTTCCCCGGTAGAGCCTCCAGATGAGAACCCAGCTCTGGGCAAACCATGATGGCAGCCTGCATGGCCCTAAGCAGAGGACCCAGCCCAGCTGTGTCTGTACTTCTGACCCACAGAAACTAGGAGAAAATACATCTGTGTCGTTTAAAGCTCTTCAGTGTGTGGTAATTTGTTACGCAGCAGTAGATGACTAGTACAGTTTTTATCCTCATTTTGGGAAATTATACAACCCATATACAATACATGCTTCTTGTAAAAACCTCAGAGTAGAAATATGTGGAGTAAAAAGTCAAAGTCTTTCTCTCCATGTCCTCCTTATTCCACTTTGCTCATGGGAAGTAATAGTCATCAATAATTTGGTGTGTATCATTCTACAGTAGCCATGTAGCCACACATAAGTAATTAAAAAATTATACATTAGTTTATACTGTATGTCCTGTGGTGAGACTGGCTCTTTTTCCGCTTAACTGTATCCGACCCTGTGTCATATAGTCTGTGCAGTCTTTTTAACTGCCGATAATAATCCCTAGTGTGGATTGACTGTAATTTAACCTGTCTCTGTTGCTTTTAATTCTTCACGGTTATAAAGAATGCCTTCGCATCTCGGTCCACATACCATTATGCATCTGCATGTATTTTTTGGCTACTGCTGATGCTCAAGAAAGAAATCACTGTTTTAGTAGCCCGGTATGTTAACAAATTTAACGGATAAGGGATTGGTGGGATTATTATCAGGTACGGCATCTTGCGGATTGATAACAAAAATCTATTTGGGCTAGTGTGGAGAGATCTCTAAGGTACATAAAGTTTCAAAGAAGTTTATAAAAGCATAGTAAGCTTCAATGTATGTGTGTGCATGGTGTATTTCAAAGAGGATATATGGATACACATGTGTACGTGTGTTTGCGATATTTCTGGGTGCCACATTTGAAACAGTTTTACCTTTAGAGAGAGGGACTAGTCTGGTGTGGAATGTTAAAAACTTTTTTGTACATACGTCTATGTTAGTTTTAATAGTCACATACTTATTTTTGATAGATACTGTCAAGTTGCCCTCCAAAATACCATCTTGTTAAGATGTTTGGGCATATACAATAGTGATGCATATTAACACATTTAACTATATATAATTATACAAATTTAAACATAAGAATGAAATTTTCCCAATAGATAAGTATTTGTGGATTTCACTTGTATTTCTAATTTGTTAAAACAGAAATCAGGTGGGACGAGTTGTGCCATTTATGGAGCACCTACTGTATGCTAGAAATCTTTTACAAGTTATCTGATTTCATCCTCTCGACCCTTCTGTGAGGCTGACGTGATGGCCCTTTGTATTTATAGATGAGGTAACAGCTTCGGTGAGGTCATACCACGTTCCCCGTGATGGATCCAGTTTTGGAATCTAGGTCTTGATGATTTTAATTTTTTTTTAATGTTTATTTATGTTTGAGAGAGAGACAGAGACAGAGCATGAGCAGGGGAGGGGCAGAGAGCGAGGGAGTCACAGAATCCGAAGCGGGCTCCAGGCTCTGAACTGTCAGCACCGAGCCCAACACAGGGCTTGAACTCACAGACTGTGAGATCAAGACCTGAGCCGAAGTCGGACGCCCAACCGACTGAGCCACCCAGGCGCCACTTGGTTTGATGATTTTAGACCCTGTGTTCATTCTAGTCTAGTCTATCCTGTAGGCACAAGTACCGTATGCAGCAAATGTGGAAATTCCACTTTCATCCATCATTTTCCCCCACTCAAGCTGTATCAGCAGTCCTGGGCGACTGTGCCTTTGTTCTTGGTTATTTCTAGGTTGAGCTGAAATGAGGGAGTTTGCCTTTGTTCAGATCTCTCTTCTGACACTTGGCAACTGTGTCCTCAGGCAAGTGACTTAATTTCTCTAACCTCCAGTTTCATCATTTGTAAAATGGAGTTAGAGAGCCTCTGACAGGGACCTGAGAAAGTGTTAGCTGCGGCCACCTTCATCACTGGCGTGGTGATTGTTATTTTAATGGTTCCTGCAGGAGCATACTTGTTAGATGGTTTGACCATTCTTTCTTCTCTAATTAGCTAATCTTCCTAAAGGATATTATCTTAAAATCCATCAGTCATTAATTATTTTGAGAATCACTTGAGAAAAATAGATTAATGGCTAGCTATGTGGAAAGCTTCTCAGTGTAAGTATGAATCCTGCACACTCTTAGAAGAAGGTGGGAGAGTATTTTAAAAGAGGCTTTGAAAGAATCTTTATTTCGATAACTCAGCAAGTCCTTTTTCCCCCCAGATAGAAGGAATACAGTGTAGCTGGCCCCTTTTTTCTTTTTGCATTGTGCCACACACCCTGAATTAGAAGCTAAGTAATAGTTAGACATAAGTTCATGTCGTATCTATGTATTCTTTTTGTGTATTCTCCCAAACACAGAACATGGAGATAACATGTTGTATTCTTTTCTTAGGATTCTATGAAAAATGTTTTGAAGCTTCTGTTTAATGGCTTGTGATTATTTTTATGACTTTTCAGTGAAGTATAATGTGGTCTGGTAGCTTTATCACCAAAGTGCAGTTAGGGTCTAGGATAGGAAAGATGAAAAGAATGATTTAATACCACTTAACTGTTTTTACTTGAAACTTTGCTTAAGAGTTCCGGGTTAGGAGAGGGTAGGGTGGGGGGGGGCGGGGGGGGGGAGGCAAGATGAATCAGCCTGCTTCCCAGTGGAAGAAACACAAGGATTCTACTTAACTGTAGAGGACCTTGTTCATGAAAAAGGAAGGCATTAGGTTAGATTTCTTTAGATGCCATTTTATAAAGAGCCACCATCTAGATTACGTAAAAATTCTAGGAGTGTGCAAACAGAATTATTATTTACTGTATATTACTCTTACCCTATGAGATTTAGGTTATGTTTATATGAATTAAAGTTTTATCTTTTAATTTATATTGTGTCCTCTAAGAAAGAAATTTGTTCATACCTGTAAGAAAGGACTTGGAGAATAATTATCCTATTTTAAGTGATTATAGAGGACTATAATTTTTGCATCTTGCTTTAATGAGATCCTTCCATGGATTATTTGATGCCAGATTTTAGTTTGGAATGAGGAATCTAATTATAGCCCTGCCCTTATGGAAAATATGATTTGCTTTACAATGATCCTCTTTATGATGTGGTTTTCCAGGAATGCATTGCGGCAGAAAGCTGGGACTGTGTATGTCCTTTAAAAATGTCTCCCATTATAGCTAACATTTCATTGGCTTGTGCAGTTTAATGACATGACCAGCAGATGGTGATCAAGTATAATGAAAATGTACTTGTGATTGAGTATGTTCATCTATGTGAAAAACCATTTTTCACTTCAAAAATAATGATGTAATTTTTTAGTCTGGATACTTAAAAAACTGCAAAGGAATCTTTTTCTTTGTTAAACTCCATTTTTGTATGTAAGTGACATTAACACTATAAATAGCCCTGCTCCTAAATTGTTGGATGAATTTATGGGGTTGCTGATCAGTATCTTTCCTTCCTAGGGATTCTTTATATCCAGTGGCATAAATAAATATGGTTAGGATTACACACAGTAAAACATCCTTAGATATTTACAAAGTACATTCATTATATTTACAAATAGCCCCGTTGTTTGGGCAAAGATAGATTCTACAGTAGCACCGTCCCGTAGTACTTTCTGCAGTGGTGGAAATGTTATATGGCTGTGCTATCCAGTACAATAGCCACTATTCACATGTGACTGTTGAGCCCTTGAAATGTGACTAGTGTGACTGAGGAACGGAATTTTAAGTTGTAATTAATTTAAATAGCTGTATGTGATTTAGTGGCTCCTGTATTGGGCTCGGCACTGTAGACCTGGGTCTTCTTTTGGGCCACTGTAAAGCCTGACCTAGACGGACAGCTGCTGTCTAGGTGGGGAAGCGGGATGCAGACAGGGACCTGGAGTTGGGTGTTGGTACCTATAAACTGCCTCCGCCACAGGGGAGCCCTTTTATCTGTGCTTACTTGCGAGTCATGGGTATCTCTTCTTTGATGATAATCACCCATGAGCAACACCTAGTTGCTTTTCTGTTTGGTCAGTCTCAGGTTTCAGAGGAGCTCTTGCCAATAAATCTTTTTGAAAGAAAGAAAAAGTAATCATTTTCCTTAAGTTGATTTTTTTCATCATTTTGTTTGAATAAAAACACTCAGCATGGATTACATGTGATTCATTGGATACTTTTGATACAGTGGCTGCTCGTTAGGTAGACACTTATCCTTGAGCTCTACAAGTAAGTCTGCTGCATAAATGAGGAATGAAAACTGTTTCTTAGGATACTCCATAAAACATAATGTTTCATGCACTCATAAAACCACCTAACTACTCATTAATTTTCAACATTAACACATTAGTTAAATAGCATTCTTCGGTGTTTACCAGGTCAAGGAAGTGGCAACAAGTTGCAACTGAGATAGAATTGCTTTGAGAACAATGGGCTTGCATTTTTCTGAGGCTTTTTTTTTTTTGTTTGTTTTAGTGAGTCAGATTTTTGACGTATTTAGTTGCTTTTTAAAAAATTTTAATGAGTGGGGCTTTGTAATATCATATTTTTATTTCACAGGCAACTTTCTTTTTGTGAGGTCATAATATTGAATAGTTTTGATTGTCCTTTTAATAAAAAAAAGATGACAGTAAGTTTATAAGTATGTTACCGTAAAACTTAATTTTAAGGGAATTAAAATACTCTCTGAGTGTTGTACTGTTAAACCAGAGATCAGTTAATAAACGTTGACTTAATTGTACGGTTTTTATTTTTAAGTTTTAAAATCGAATGTTATTTTAAGGTAGGAAATGGGGAAAGCAAGAAGTCTTAAATTGTTTATGAATCTCTGGTCATTTTTTTAGTTTTGTCAACCCGTCTCATTTTTTTTTCCATTTTGTTTTGTTTTTCTGTTTATTCCTAATAAAGTTCCCTTTGAAAAATTAAAATAATATGTTGTGGATCATTGGAAGTTATTTTTATTTTCTTATTTTCAGGGTAGTTTGATAGTTTACTGCATTATTAGTTGTTGCTATTTATTTTTATGTTTCATTTCCATTTAGCAATGCCTTGAGAAGACGATTCTTTAGGTGGTGTGTAACATTATTAGCCGCTGCTCATATGAATGCAAAGACATGAAATCTAGTTAATTCTCGTTTTAGTTTCCTGATCATTTATAATCTAGTAGTTGTGTAGGAGTCGTATGATTCTTGCAATGTTTTACAACTGTGAAACACAGCGTACATGTAAAAAGTGCACGAAAATAGGGGCGCCTGGGTGGCTCAGTCAGTTAAGCATCTGACTTCGGCTCAGGTCATGATCTCACGGTTTGTGAGTTCGAGCCCCTCGTCAGGCTTTGTGCTGACAGCTCAGAGCCTGGAGCCTGCTTCGGATTCTGTGTCTCCTTCTCTCTCTGCTCCTCCCCTCCTTGTGCTCTGTCTCTCTCTGTCAAAAATAAATAAATGTAGAAGCAAAAAAAAGTGCACGAAAATATACAGGTACAGTTTAAAGAACAGTTATAAAATAAACATCCCTGTACTTTTAACCCACCCAAGAAATAGCATATGATAGTACTCCAGGAGACCTTGGGTGTCCTTCCTGACTGGCTCCTCTTGTCATCTCCTGAGAGGACCATTGTCCTGTCTTTTGTGTATATCATTTCTTTTCTTTTTTTTTTTTTTTTAACTTTATATAAGTGGGACCATACTTAATATATTATTTTGAAGCTTCTT
Source organism: Lynx canadensis (assembly GCF_007474595.2). Lineage (NCBI taxonomy): Eukaryota > Metazoa > Chordata > Mammalia > Carnivora > Felidae > Lynx > Lynx canadensis. The sequence goes on from NC_044316.2 coordinate 47,841,174, forward strand.
TTTCTCATGTTTTTCAGATCTGTCCTTGTTAATAAATGTGGCTGTGTTTCATTCTTTGTGGCAAACTTTTAAAGTCAATGTGTAACATACAAGACTTAATCAAAGCTTGGTGCAGTTTTACAAAATGAATACCTGTATGTAACCATCTTCTAAAGCAAGAGAGAGACCATCCTCAGCTCTCCAGAAAGCTCTCTCTTGCCCCTCCCCTGTCATTTACCATCCCACCAAATAGTAACCACTATTCTGCATTACCTCACCGTAGATCAGCTTTAACAGGTTTTTTTTTTTTTTTTTTTTTTTTTTTTTTTTGGGACAGAGAGAGAGCATGAACGGGGGAGGGGCAGAGAGAGAGGGAGACACAGAATCGGAAACAGGCTCCAGGCTCCGAGCCATCAGCCCAGAGCCTGACGCGGGGCTCGAACTCGCGGACCACGAGATCGTGACCTGGCTGAAGTCGGACGCTTAACCGACTGCGCCACCCAGGCGCCCCAACTGTAACAGTTTTTGATTCATAAAGCGTGTTCGCGTTTTTCTAGCTTCATTGGCTCAACGTTATGTTGTGAGATTGATTTGTGTTGATGTGTTTAGCAATGGATTATTCTTCTTTATTTATTACTGTGTGAATGTATCGCATTTATACATGCATTCTACTGTTGTTGGATATTTGGTTTTGTTCCGGGTTTTGGCTGTTACAAATAATTCTGCTGTGAACATTCTCGTACATGTCTTTTAGTGCCCATGTGTGCACTGTGTTGACTTGGAAGTGTACTTACAGTGCATTCTGCCAGAGAGTTTTCCAAAATGGTTATGGCAATTTACTTTTCCAGGGTAGGATTTCAGAGTCTGTGGCTCCCCCGCTCTCCCAATACTTGGTTTGTCCGTTTCTTTTAGTTTTAGCGAGTCTAGTATGGTGTGTTTTAATTTGCATTGTCCCACATGGCTAATGACATGGAGTACCTTTTCCTATGCTTTTTGGCCACTTGGATGTCCTCTTTTGTGAAGTTGCTATTCATTTTTTAATAAAACATGGCTTCTCAGTGTTTTTTGATTTGTCACGATTCTTTGTATATTCTGGATACAAATGTACACATCCAGAATACATTTTTTGTTGATGTACGTATGGCATATATCTTCTCCCACTTTCATTGGTATGATCTGTCGAATGTCATTAACTTATATTATAGTTTTATTTGTTGTTTGTCTCTGATATTGTTTGTGCTTTTTTTGTGTGTCCTGTTTAAGATTTCTTGCCTTGCCTATCCCAAGATAATGGAGATACTTGCCTATGTTGCCTTCTAGAAGCTTTCTTATCTTTCTCATTTAGGTATGTGCTTCATCTGGAATTGATTTTTATGTATGAAATGAGGTAGGGCTTTCTCCCACCCCTAGTCAGCCCAGGATAGTGGAGGGATAGCCATTTAATCCAACATCTTAAAAAAAAAAAAACCCAGCCTTTCCCCCACTGCTGTAGTTGGCATCATTATTGTAAACTAGGAAATCTTATTTGTGTGGGTTTATTTCTGGACCCTCGTCTCCTCTTTTGGTCTATTTGTCTATCTGTGTGCTATTATTATATGCCTTAATTACTGCAGCTTAGTAGTGTAGCGTATGCATTCCAGCTTTCTTTTCTTCTCCAAGATTGCCCTGGCTCTTCTTGGTTCTTTACCTTCTCATTTAAATTTTATAATTAAAATTGTTTTTAATGTTTATTTTTTTGAGAGAGTGAGTGAGAGTGAGTGGGGGAGGGTCAGAGAGAGAGGGAGACCCAGAATCCAAAGCAGGCTCCAGGCTCTGTGCTGACAGCACAGAGCCCTATGTGGGGCTCGAGCTCAAAGACTGTGAGATCATGACCTGAGCCGAAGTCGGCCACTTAACCGATTGAGCCATCCAGGCGCCCCTGAATTTTACAATTAGTTTACCAGTTTATACACACACACACACACACACACACACACACACACACACACACACGTATCTCTGTTGACATTGTAATTGGAAATGTATTGAGTCTATAGATCAATTTAGGAAGAGTTAATATCTTTATAATATGGAATTACACTCCCAGGCCCAGATAAACAGTGATCTGCTTTTCGTGTCTATGGTTTTGCCTTTTTTAGAAATTTCATCTGAGTGGATGAAATACATAAATACATACATAAACCATGTAGTCTTACGCATCTGATTCTTTCACTTAGGGTATTGTTTTTGAAGTTCATGTTGCCTGTATCAATAGTTCATTCCTTTTTAACCCTGGATGGTATTTTGCTGATGAGTATATCACATTTTGTTTATCCATTTACCAGTTCATGGATATTTGGATTGTTATCAGACTTCGGCTATTATGAATTAAGCTGCTGTGGACATTCATACTGCAAATTTTTGTTTGAGCACGTGTTTTTCATTTCTTTTGGGTAGATATCTAACAATGGGCTATAGAAGTGTGTATTTAACTTTTTAAGGGAAGTAGCAAACCATTTCCCAACGTGGCGGTGCCATTTGACATCCCTGTTAGCAACGTGTGAGTGCCTCAGTTTTTTCACATCCTCACCTCTTGGTATTATCAGTGTTTTTGATTTTGGTCATTTTAATGGGCATGTAGTGGTATTGCATTGTGGTTTTAATTTGCATTCCCCTAATAACTACTCATGCTGAGCATCTTTTCATGTGGTTAACGACCATTTGTATATCTTCTTTGGAGAAATGTCTGTTCCGATAGCTACCTGCTCCCCACACACCCAACTACGATCAATGATCACTAGAGACATTTCTGAAAGGGTGAATAATGGGAAGTACAAAGGAGTCACTGGTTTCCATAGCAGTTCTGAAATCCAGTTGGGCAAATACTGGAAATTCCTTAATCAAGGCTCAAGACCTGGGACTAATATTGCATGTCTCCTAGCTCCTCCCACTGGGCTGAATCCATCTTCTGAGTTCTTTTTCATGAAAGATAGCATGTATTTGCAGCTTAGTACTTTTCTCAGCCTGTTTTCCCTCCAGAAGAATTTTGGACACTTTTGTACTCTTATCTTTTTCAGTCTAGGGGAGCAGTGATTTTGCTGAATAATTTTCTCAAAACCTTTGTAGACCTCCTGTGCATCTCTTTTATGTTCATTCCACTAGACAAAAGCCACATGTATTAATCTCATTGAGATTCCCTTTCCATGTTGGGTTGCTTCTGACAAGATTGAGGGATAATGACCTTAACTTTCTAGAGGCTCTGTTGTTTGATTGAGAGAATCTGTAAAGCATCGCCTTAATCTTTTTAAAGTTCTCTGTGTGTGAATGTATAGTACTCTTGATGTACCACCTTTGATCTTTTTGATCTTAAAAAAAGGTTTTTCATTTATACTCTTGGCTTTTTCTCTAGGCGGTGCTCAGATTTCACTCGGGTGCCATTTCTTAGTTTAGCATCTTTTGCTAGCTGGAGACTGAGAATTTTTAAAATCATGAAGTTCTCGTTCTTTTTTCTTTAGGTGTCCTCCACTTAGTTTAATTTATTACTCTTCTCTTGCATTTCACTCTAAGCAGCAAGAAATACTTTGCTTGGAAATCTCCGTCACTATATCACTCATCCAACTTATTAAGCACGTCTTCTGTTTTACATGTTACTTAAGGTGATAGTGTGGCCACTGCATAAAAGGATCCCTCTCCTGTTTTTCAGTAACATGTCTCTCACTTCCTCTTGAGTTCTCACTGGCAAATCTCACTTGAGTCCTCAAGTCCAGATTTCTGCTAACAGCCTCTTCCGGTCAATTTTGTCTTTTTTTTAGTATACAAGTCAAAGTCCTTCCAGCCTCTGATGACTCCCTGGTTCAAAAGACACTTCCACTTTTTAGGCGGTACCTCGTTTCTGGGTACCAAAGTCTGTATTAGTTATCTATTGCTGCATGACAAATTGTTCCGAGTGTTAGCAACTTAAAAACAACAAAATTTATCATCTTGTAGGCATGCCTTAGCTGGGATTTGTGGCTCAGGTTCTCTTGTAAAGCTGCAGTCAAAGTATTTGTGGGGTGTTTGGGGGCATCAGTCTTAGGGCTCTCATTCAGAGGCTTCTTTAAGTTTCTTGCTGTTCAGACTTCTCCAATGAGCAGCATGAAAGATGGCAGCTGGCTTGCATTGAAGAAAAGAAGCAAGATGGAAACCAGGGTCTTTTTTGTAAGCTAATCTTGGAAGTGATAGCCTATCACTTGTGTTATATTCAGGTTATTAAAAGTAAATCACTAGATTCAGTGGATACTCAGAGAAAAGGGTTTACACAAGGGCATGAATGCCAGGAGATAGGGGTCATTGGGAGCCATATTAGATGTTGCCTACCACACACCTAGAACAAGTACTAAAAATATAATAGACATATAACCAGGAAGAAATATAACTAAAGAGATTAAAATCGAATAAGGTAAAATAGTCAACATAAAAGTAGGTAGCGAAGGAAGAACAGAGAAACAGAAGATGGGACAAATATAAAACAAATAGCAAGATGGCAGACCAAGTAGAGCCATATCAATAATTACATTAAATGTAATTGGACTCAATGGTCCAGTCCAAAGGCAGTGAATACTAGATTGGATTTAAAAAGCAAGAACCATGTTGTATGTTATCTATAAGAGACATACTTTACAATGCAAAGACAAGTAAATTGAAAGAGTTGTGGAATGTAAAGAGATATAAAGTGAAAACAGAAGCATAAGAAACCTTAAGCCAAAGAGAATTATTAGAGACAAACATAATTATTTTGTAATGATACAAGAATAAGTTCATAAGCATGACATAACAGTTATAAGTGTGTATGTAGCAAATGATAAAGCTTCAGAAATATGCGAGTCAATAAATAACAGCCAAAGGAAGAAATAGACAAATCCACACACGTTGCAGATTTTAACACCTTTCTTAGGAACTGATGGAGCAGAAAATTCAGTGAGGATGTAGAAGACGTGAACAGTGCACTGACCCATCTCAACCTCATTGACGTCTATAAAACACCCCACCCAACAAGTACAGATTACACATTCTTTAAGTGTGCATGGAATGTTCATTCGATAGGTCATGTCTGGTCATAAAAGAAATCTCAACTGGTCACCAAAGATGAAAGTCGCACGATATATAGTCTGACCTCATTTGAATTTAATGAGAAATGAACGATAATAGTACTGTATATCCAGAAAAGCCCTAAAATATTTATAAGCTAAAAAAAATGATTCTAGAAAAGATCTTATTTTATTATTATTGCTTTCTTTTTGCTTTTTAAAAAAAGTGTATTTTGAGGAGAGGGAGTGCCCACTGGTGGTAGGGGCAGAGAGAGAGTGAGAGAGAATTCTAAGCAGGCTCCGCACTGTCAGCGCAGAGCATGATGCAGGGTTCAAATTCACAAACTATGAGATCATGACCTGGACGGAAATCAAGAGTTGGACACTTAACTGACTGAGCCACCCAGGTGCCCCATTTAAGATTTTATTTTTAAGTAATCTCCACACCCAATGTGGGGTTTGAATTCATAACCCCAAGATCAAGAGTCTCTCCGACAACTGAGCCAGTCAGGTGCCCTCCAAAAATCAATTATACCCATTGGTGAAGAAAGAAATCACAAGGGAGTTTAGAAAATATTTTCAAACAAATGATAAGGAAAATACAATACATAAAACTTTATGAAGTGCAGCCAAGGCAGTGCTTAAAGGGAGATTTAGAGTTTTTAATGCTTATATCAGAAAAGAAGAGATATCTGAAATCAGTGATCATAGCTTCCCCCTTTTGAAGCTGGAAGAGTAAGAGCTAAGTGGACCCAATGTAAGTGGAATGAAGGAAATAAAATAGATGAGTGGAAATCAATGGAACAGAGAATAGTAGAGAAAAATCAATGAACCAAGTATTGATTTTTTTGAAAAGCTAAATAAAATTGATAAATTCTGGTCAGACTTATCAAATAAAAAGAAATATATGGACAAATATAAAAACCTGTAGAATTTTCCTTTCGGTTTATAATTCCATTTTTAGGGGCGCCTGGGTGGCTCAGTCTGTTGAGCGTCCGACTGCAGCTCAGGTCATGGTCTCGCAGTCTGTGAGTTTGAGACCCACGTCAGCTGTGCTGACAGCTCAGAGCCTGGAGCCTGCTTTGGATTCTGTGTCTCCCTCTCTCTCTGCCCCTCCCCTGCTTATGCTCTGTTTCTCTCTCTGTCAAAATAAATAAACATTAAAAAAAATCTATATAATTCCATTTTTATTTTTTATAGGAGTAGAAAGATGTGTAAAATAATTATAAATATACGTTAATGGGTATGCAGTATCAGCAACATAAACTTGTGGGGAGAGGTGTGGAGCTATAAAGGAGTAGAGTTTTTGTATGTAGTTGAAGTTTAAAATATATTGTTGTAACTTTAGGATTAAAAAATTTTTTTTCTAATCCTCATGGTAACCACAAAGAAAATACACACAAAAGGCTATGAGAAGGGAATCAAAACATGTCATTACAAAATGTCAACTAAATAAAAAGGCAGGCAGGGAGGAAATGAGAGACAAATAACCTATAAGACATACAGAAGATAACAAAATGTCAATAGTAAGTCTTTGTCTATCACTAATTCATTGCACTTTAAGTGTAAATGGATTAAACTCCACAATGAAAAGTCATGGCTTAGCAGAATGTATAAAAATGCCAGTATTCAACTATATGCTGTTTACAGGAGACTCACTTTAGATCTAAGGACACACACACACCCACACACAGGTTGAAAGTGAAAGAATAGAAAAAGATATTTCATGTAAAGAGTAACCAAAGGAGAGCAGAGGTGACTGTATATCATACAAAATGGACTTTAAGTAAAAAACAGCTATGAAACAGAAGGACATATATTATGATAAAAGGGTCAATTCACCAAGAAGATACAATTATAAAATACATGCACCAAACATCAGAAGTTCTAAATATATGAGACCAACATTGGCAGAACTGAGGGGAGAAATCGCTCTAGAGTAATAGTAAGAAACTTTAGTACCCCGCATTCCCACATTCAACAATGGATAGAACAATCAGAAGATCAATAAAGAAATAGAAGGTTTGAACAGTACTATATAGACCAATTGGACCAAACAGACATATACAAAGCATTCCACCCAACACAAGTACACATGGAATAGTTTCAAGTACACATGGAATATTCTCCAGGGTAAATCATGTGATAGGCCACAAAAGAGTCTTAATAACATTTTAAAAATTGAAATCACACAGAGTATTTTTTTTCTGAGCAAAATATAGGGAAACTAGAAGTTAATAGTGAAACTGGAAAATTCACAAATGTGTGGAATTAAATAACTCACTCTAAGCAAGCAGTGAGTGAGTCAAAGAAGAAATCAAAAGGGATGTTAGAAAATATCTTGAGATAAATGGAAATGAAAACACAGTGTACCAAAACTTAGGAGATTCTGTGAAAGCAGTAAGAAGGAGACTTAAGGTTGTAAAAGCTTGCATTAAAAAAGAATAAAGATCTCACATGGACAACCTAAGTTTACATCTTAAGGAACTAGAAAAAGAAGAACAAACTCCAAAGATAGCAGAAGAAAGGAAATAATAAAAACTAGAGCAGAAATAAACAAAATGGAGAATGAAAAAATATTAGAAAAAAATGAAACCAAGAGTTGTTTTCTTCAGAAAAAAATCAACAAAATTGAAAAACCTTTAGCTGAATTGCTTAAAAAGAAAGAAGACTCAACTGAAATCAGAAAAGAAAGGGGGGGAGTATTACAACTGATTTTACAGAAATAAAAAGGATTATAGGTATGATGAGTAGATGTATGCTGACAAATTGGATAAACCAGGTGAAATGGACAAATTACTAGAAACAGTCTACCAAGACTGAATCATGAAGAAATAAAATCTGAAAAGACCTGTAACTGGTAAGGTTATTAAAGGAATATTCAAAAAGCTCCCAACAAAGAAAAGCCTAGGACCAGATGGCTTCATGGGTGAATTCTACTGAGCATCCAAAGAATATTTAACACCAATCCTCCTCAGACTCTTCCAGAAATTGAAAAAGAGGAAGCACTTTCAAATTCATCGCATGAGGTCAGCATTACCCTGATACCAAAGCCAGACAAAGACACTACTGGAAAACTACCGACAAGTTTCCCTGATGAATATTTATGTAAAAATCTTCAACAAAACCAAAAAACCCCAACAAAACAAAACCAGCAAAGAAAAGAAACAACAACTAGCAAACAGAATTCAGCAGCACATTAAAAAGATTATACACCATGACCAAGTGGGGTATTCCTGGAATGCAATGAGAATTCAACATATGAAACTCAGTCAGTATAGTACACTGCATTAACAGAATGATTGAAAAAGCCACATGATCATCTCAAACGATGCAGAAAAAGCATCGGACAAAATTTAATACCCTTTCATGATAAAAATACTTAGTAAACTAGGAATAGAAGGAAGCTATTTCAAAATAATAGGCCGTATATGAAAAACTGATCACTAACATCATTCTTAATGGAGAAAGACAAAGACTTTCTAATTGCCAGAGCGATTAGGCAAGAAAAAGAAATAAAAGGCATCTAAATCGGAAAGGAAGAAGTAAAATCATCTCTGTTCACAGATGACATGATCTTATACATAGAATATGTACATAAAATATACATAGAATATGTATGTATTCCATATAAAACTGTTAGAACTAATAAATTCAACAAAGCATCAGGATAAAAAACCGACACACAAAAATCAGTTTCATTTTTTATATCCTGACAGTAAACAATCTGACAAATTAAGAAAATAATTCCATTTACAATAGCATCAAAAAGAATAAAATACTTAGGAATAAACTTAATCAAGGAGGTAAAAGCCTTGTACACTGAAAAACTACGAAGTTAAAGAAGACACTAGTAAATGGAAACACATCCTAGTGTTCATGGAAGACTTAACATGTTAAGATATGGTCAGTACTACTCAAAGTGATAAATGGATCCCATGCAGTACCTATCAAGATTCCAGTGGCATGTTTTTCTGTTTGTTTGTGTTTGTTTTCAGAAATACAAAAATACATTGTAAAATTTGTATGGAATCTCAAGGGACAATGAATGGCCAAAACAGTCTTGGAAAAGAACAAAACTGGAATACTCATACTTCCTAATTTCAAAATTTATTGCAAAGCCACAGTAATCAAAATAGTGTGGTATTGGCATAAAGACAGACATATATAGAATAATAGAGTAGAATAGAGACCCCAGAAATAAACTCTTACATATATGATCAAATTATTTTTTGACAAGGTGCCAAGACCACTCAATAGGAAAAGGACAATTTTTTTTTCAACAAATTGTGCTGGGAAAACTGGATGCAAAACACATGCAAAAGAATGAAGTTGGACTTTTACCTTACACTATATATAAAAATTAACTCAAAATGGATCAAAGACCTAAACATAAGAGCTACAACTATAAAGCTCTTAGTTGAAAATATAGGGGAAAAGCTTCATGACAGTGGATTTGACAATGATTTACTGGATGTGACACCAAAAGCACAGACAACAAAAGAAAAAAGATGATGAATTGAGTTATATCAAAATGGAAAATTTGTGTCTGTCAAAGGATGCAGTCAAAAGAATGACGAGACAACCTATGCAGTGGGAGAAGGTATTTGCAAATCATACATCTGAAAAACAGTTAATATTCAGAATATGTAAGAAACTTCTACAACTCAATGACAACAGTGAAATAACAACTCGGTCAAAAAATGGGCAAAAAAACTTGAATAGACATTTCTCCAAAGAAGATGTACAAGTGGCCAGTAAACACATGAAAAGATGCTCAACGTCAATAATCATAATAATCATTTTGGAAATGCCAATCAAAACCATAATGAGAGGGGCACCTGGGTGGCTCAGTTGGTTGAGTGTCTGACTCTTGATTTCTTTGACTAGGTCATAACCTCATGGTCATGGGATCAATCCCTGTGTTGGACTCTGCTCTGAGTGTGGAGTCTGCTTGTGATTCTCTCTCTCTCTCTCTCTCTCTCTCTCTCTCTCTCTTTCTTTCTCTCTCTCTCTCTCCAACAAACCATAATGAGATACCACCTCACACCTATGAGTATGGCTACTATAAACAAACAAACAAATTAAATGTTAGCAAGGATGTGGAGAAATTGGGACCCTTGAGCACTCTTGGTGGGAATGCAAAATGGGGTAACTACTGTGGAAAATAGTATGGCAGCTCCTCAAATAAACTAGAAATAGTTACCATCTGATCTACCAATTCCTCTTCTGGGTATTTATACCAAAGAATTGAAAACAGGACTTGACATGTTCATGGTATCATTATTTGCACTAGCCAAAAGGTGGAAGAATTCCAAGTGTTCATCAGTGGATGGATGGAAACAAACTGTGGTATATACATACAGTGGAATATGAATGAGCCTTAAAAAGGAAGGAAATTCTGAAACATGTTACAACACGGATGAAACTTGAAGATATGCTAAGGGAAATAAGCTAGTGACAAAAAAGACAAATACCGTATGTTCGCACTTCTGCGAGGTACCTAAAGTAGTCTGATTCGTAGAGGCAGAAAGTAAAATGGTGTTTGCTAATGGCTACAGGGAGAGGGGAATGGGGTATTGTTTAGTGAGTACAGAGTTTCAGTTTGGGAAGATGAAAACGTTATGGATGGTAGTGATGGGTGCACAACAATGTGAGTGGACTTAATGCTACTGAACTGTATGCTTAAAAATTATTAAGACCCCTGGGGTGGCTGGGCGGCCCAGTTGGCTGGGCCCTTGTCCAGCTCTTGATTTCAGCTCGGGATATGATCTCAGGGACATGGCATCGAGCCCCACTTGGGTTCTGCACTGAGTGCAGAGCCTGCTTGGGATTCTTTCTTTCTCTCTCTCTCTCTCTCTGCCCCTCCCCTGCTCTGCCTCTCTCTCTCAAAAAAAAAAAAAAAAAAAAAATTGGTTGAGACAGTAAATTTTATGTTACATGTATTTTGCCACAATTAAAAATAAAAAAAATTAAAAGAAAACACAAAATAACAGTATCAGGAATGAAAAGGAGACGCCATATGGATCCTGTACACATTAAGAATATAATGAGAATAATATAAACCACCTTCTACCACTGAAAACTTGAATGAAGTAGACACATTCCCTGAAAGACACAAAACTAATACTGACTCAAGAAGAAATGGGAAATTTGAGTCGCCCTATTATCTACCAAGGAAACTTAATTCATAATTAACCACCTTCCCACAAAGAAATCTCCAGGCCCAGATGGCTTTGTTGGTGAATTTTATCAGGCTTTTATGGAAGAAATATCATCCTGCATGAAATTTTTTCAGGAAATAGAAAGAGGGACTGCTTCCCAACTGATTTTGTTAAGTCAGTATTACTTTGTTTCCAAAAGAAGACAAAGACATCATAAGAACATAAAACTGCATACCAGTATTCCCTCATGAACGTAGATTTAAACACTCTGAATTAGCAAATTGTATCCAGAAAAAGGATAAAAAGGATATTATATCATGAATGTATGAGGTTTAATCCCAGGAACATGAGGGGTTTTGGCACTTGGAAATCTATGTATTTTAAGAAGGAAAAATCATGTCATCATCTCAGTAGATGCAGAAAAAGCATTTAACAAAAATGCGAAAACCAACCATGATAAAAACCCTCAGCGAATTAGGAATGGAGGGGAACTTCCTCTGCTTGATTTAAGTTATCCATGAGAAACCAAAGCAATTATAAAGAAAGAAAAAAAAGAGGACTTAACGTTCCTAATTTTTAGAATTAAAGCTACAGTAATAAAGATAGCAGTGTTGGGAAAGGATGGATAAAGCCAGAGATTAGAACATATTCTAGAATTTGAACCAGTTCTAGAAATACATCTGCACATACCGATTGAAAATCCATTGATTTTCCACAAAGATGACAATGGAATTGAACGAAGAAAGGAATTAAATCAAATTATGGGGGGAACAACTGCATATCCACATGGGAGAAAAATCAAATGGGTTTTAGACTTAAATGAAAATGCTAAACACCAGAGAACTTTTAGAAAAAACCAAAAATCATTGTGACCTAGGAGTAGGCAAAGATTTCTAAAATAGGATATAAAAAGACACAAACAATGAAGAAATAAGTTATAAACTGGACTATCAAAATTGAAACTTTCTTTCTTTGAAAAACACCATTTGGAAACTCACCTGGCAAGGCACAAAACGAGAGAAAATATTCTAAATACATATAATCCGACACAGAACTTGTGTCTAGAATATGTGAAGAACTCTTAGAATTCAAGGAAAAGTGGACAACCCAACCAGTGTGCAAAAGATTTTACAGACAAAAGAAACTATATGAGTGGCTAATGTATATACTTGAAAAGATGGTCAGCGGCATTCTGGATCAGGGATCCGGATCTTAGAAAGTTTCTTAGAAAGTTTAAGATACCATACCATATGACCCCACAGTTCTATTCCTAGACATTTAGCCAAGAGAAATGAAAACTTATTCCACATAAACACTTGAACTAGAGTGTTCATAGCAGCTTTATTCATAGTATCTGAAATGTGGAGACCATCTAGATGTCCATCAGCACATGAATAAATACACAAATTATGGTTCGTTCATATAATGGAATACCACTAATCAATAAACGAAAATGAACTTTGAATACACGTAACAATATGGCTGAATCTGGAAAACATTTTCCTCAGTGAGAGAAGCCAGACATAAAAATGTACACACTGTTTGATTCCATATACATGAGATTCTACTAAGTGGAGGTTGTCTGGGTTTGCAGGAGGGAATAGATCGATTAACAAAGGAGCTCGAGAGAACTTTTGGGTGTGATGGGAATCCGTGTCTTTATTGTGGTGGTTATACAGGTATTTGTCAAAAGTCCTCAAACTCTACGTTTTAAGTGGATCCAGTTTTATTGTCCATCAATTGTACCTCAACGCACGTAATGAAAATCACATCCAGGTGTAGCTGAGGCTTCCTTGGTGCGGCTTCTTCCAATCTAAACACCTGTGGACGAAAAGAGTGAAGTTCTGTCCCCCTGCCAGCCATACAGCCAACCCACGGTGGTGATAGAGGGCCTGGAGAATTCCCATTCAGAGACGCGGAATGAGAGAAGGAGTGATGGCAATTCTCTGGCAATTCTGAAATCTAGCCAGGCATTTATTGCCTGTATCTTGATTAGGGTTTAATGCTCCTTCCCCGGGAGTGTTCTTCGTGGCTCTTCGCTCTGTTCCTGGGGCTCTTCGCTTTTCCCTCTGAATTATCTTTTTTTTTTTTTTTTTTTTACCAGAAGGAATGATTTGCTTTAAGGGTAGTAGGGTAGTAGTTTTCCCAGCCTGCCTCCTGTTTGTGGGAATTTGGAGAATCAAATGTCTCTCTGTTCATTTTGAACTCTGTCCCTCTCACCTGGAACTGGTCTGATTGCTTAGTTTTGAGGCCGTGGCTGTGTCCTTTGCCTCTACTAGGCATACATCGTCTTATAAGCCATCGCTTTCAGAACCAGCACTGATTTTCAGCTTCCTCTAAGAGCAGGGAAGCCTGTTCCTGCCTCCACATTCTTGGCAGGTTTGACTTTCTTTTTTTTTTTTTAATGCTTAGAGAGAGAGAGAGAGAGAGAGAGAGAGACAGAGCATGAGCGGGGGAGGGGCAGAGAGACAGAGGGAGACACAGAATTGGAAGCAGGCTCCAGGCTCTGAGCTGTCAGCACAGAGCTGGACTCGGGGCTCGAACTCACAGACCGCGAGATCATGACCTGAGCCGAAGTCAGACGCTCAACCGACTGAGCCACCCAGGCGCCCCTGGCAGGTTTGACTTTCTTCCTCTACTTAGGGGAACTTTGATTGCTTTCTACTTCTCCAGAGTCACACTTGCTGCTGTCTCTAGTTGTTTGTGGAACCAGAGTCTGGCAGACCTTCAGTTTTCATCCTTTTCATGGCATCACATTTTTGTTCTATCTAAAAGTGATACCATAAGTTCTTCTTTTAGGTTCTTTGATGTAGTCTTGACTGGCACTGTCCCTACTATTTCTTTTAATAACTATCTTGAGTTTCCGTTTTATTTGCTCCTTCTGGAATTCCTATTATTTCGATGTCAGAGATTATGAATCTTTCTACCTTATCTCTTGCAATTTTCACTTATTGTAATCATCCCTTTGTGTTTTCCTTCGTGTTATCTGAATATTTCTTGAACTAATTTTATAATTTGCTGATTTGATTTTATACTATATTTAATGTGTTAGTCTCTTCTTCCATTATGATTTTAAAATTTGGTAATCATGTTTTTTATTTGTAAGCACATTTTTATGACCACAGATTGTTCATTTCCTTTTTACATCTGAAATATCCACTTGAATGACATTGGAAACACAAAATTACATTTAGGGGCACCTCGGTGACTCAGTCAGTTGAGCATCCGACTCTTGATCTCAGCTCAGGTCTTGATCTCAGAGTTGTGAGTTCAAGTGCAGAATGGGGCTCCATGCAGGGTATGAAGCCTACTTAAAAAAATTACATTTAGAAGTTTCCCTTTACATATACATAATAAGTTTTGCAGGAAGACATTTGATTGGTCTTCCTTTAGGTGTAAATCTTACGTATCTTGTGTCTTATCTCTTTATCTTTAAGGAGACAAGTCTTTGTTTCTCTAGTATTTGGAATCACGCATTATGCTGAGAGAGTGGTTCTGGGTTCTTGTCAAAATACTACAGCTTTAGGAAAAAGCGAAAGGGAAGAATTTATTTTTCCTACAGTTTTACTCCTTCCACGCAGTAAAAAGGCATGGGCATGCCTGGGTCTTCCTAACGTGCGGAAGCTTTTCTTTCTGTGTTGGTTTCAGCACCCTGAAATTGATCAAGCCACAGTTCTCTTCTAAATGGCGCAAGTAGCATAAGCATGAGCTCCTGTAATCATGTCCCAGGTCCCAATTGTAGGCTGTCTACGAGCTAGTCTGCATGGTAGACATCTATTGCTATTCTTCCTAAAGAGGCTTACAGGGCTGAGCTTTGTCCCCTACCCTCTGTTCCCCTGTCACCCTGACCTCCAGCCCCGTCACTGTGAATTCGAGCTTTCTATCTACTTTGAGTTTCAGTTAATGGTGTTTCCAGTAGGAGACAGTCTCAGTGGCAAGAAACAAAACTTCTGTGCCTAACGCCCTGTGTCTCTTGTGCCTGCCAGATCTTAGCAATGATATGGCCTCCTTCTTTAGTCGTCTCAGCTGCCTTCACCAGAAGCTGGCTTCAGCAACGCCTCTGCTTTCCTTGGCCTGAACTGGAGCATGTTTTAGGGACAATATAATGAATTTAGTTTTGGACACATTGAATTGTAAGTAGGGCTTTTCAATTTGTACTTGTAATAGGGTTTGAGGCTGAGAAAGAGCAATTTGGGCTGGAGATACAGACTTGGTAATCCAAGCTCCTTGTTATTTGAAAAGCTAGTAGCAGTTTTATTAGCAGTTTGGATTGTCCAGAAGGAATGCATGTAAAAGGGAAAATAAATAAGGTTTGACACAGAACTCTGAGATGCATGGGGTAGGCAGGGAAGGAAAGGCTACTGAAGGTTATTATAAAGGAGATTTCTGAAGGATCAAATGAAAATCAGGGAAGAATGGTTCTAGGGAGCCAGTAGATGTGACATCTTGAAAACACTGTTCCTAATGTTTAGTGAGATCAACTAGGGTAAGGACAGATAGTTCATTTGCTTGAGCAACTAGGAGATCGTTGATAGTGTCCAGCACTTTTAGGTTGAGTGGAAATCAGATTGTAGTTGATTGACAAGTGTACGTCAGGTTAGGACATGGGCCTAGTAACTTATTTTGAAAATTTATTGTGAAGGGAAAAAGGGTAAATTGGTACAGAGGACAGCTACAAGTGAACTGAAAGGATATGTTGTTTTATGTATGCACCCTGTGTAATAAATAGATAAATGGTTCCATCCTCTTTTTTTATTAATATTTTCTATGAGAATTTCTTTTAATATTTAAGCATTTTTCAATTTTTAAGTATAGCTCTTTTTATGATTGTTTAATCTATTCTTAAAGAAGAACAGGCCACTGCTTAGTATGGTGTATCAGGTTGCCTCTTCCCACATCCTGAGTTTTAAATGTTTATATCAGCTAAAGCACATGGGCTAATGAAATTATTCTCAGCCTATTGCTTTATCTATTTTTCTCATTAGTTTTTAAGTGTTTGGATATCTGGGATATTGAGTAGGGGTGTAAAAAATTAATAGCTCTCTTTAAAACAGCTTTTTCAGACATTTGACATTACTTAGTGACTTGTCTACGGAACGTTATTCTTTCATTGTTACTACCAAAAAACACATTCATTGTCATCTTGTCTTTTTTAGTTATAATTCTGTCTTTGGGAATATACCTAAAATGGACCAATATTTGTGAAGGGAATCCTGATAGGGCTTGTGGTTAAAAGTTAGTGACTTTAATTCATTCTTTAATGGTTAGTTTCCATTTCATGTATCTTGAAGGAGCCGTTCAGAGGATAGATATTCCTAATAATGAAACTTTCATTGAAGTAGCTTGAATAAAAATATATGAGAGACTCCAGGCTAAAGTAGAATATTGAGTATAATATTTTATACTATATTTTATATTGGAGGAAAGTCTTTTTGTTGAAATTCATTTGGAAGCTTAAACTATTTTCCTATTTGTACTGTACTTATAACATTTTACCTGAATTAACATGGTGTATTTTAAATTTAAGACTGATTTATCTGTAGTTTCTGACATAGTTTCAAATTAATCCAAATTTTCAGCTACATGAGAATTTTTTCATTTTATATATTTTAAGCCTTCATCTTGGTGTGCAGCATGAATCCAGTAAAACTTACAAACCTTTTAAAATGATTATCCTCTTTGAGAGTATATGCTTCATTTTTTTTTTTTTTTCTTATTCTATACTTGGAAGAGGGGGAGGAAGGAGAAAAGATTTAAATACATTTAGTTTATTGTAGTCCCACTTAAAAATAGCATTTGTTTGTGAGCAGGCACGTGGCATTTAGGTGATGTTTTATTTATACTTAAATCTAAATAAAAATAAAATGTGAGAAATAATAAATGGTCATTATTTGCATTTCTTTTTTCTCTGCCATGGAAGTATCATTGGTAAATATAAACAATCATCTTATTTCCAAAAGAAAAAAATTGGCAATCCCAGATTTAAATGCCCCCTTTGTCCTCTGTATTCCCCCCATTCTGATTGTTATTATTTTGGTCTATTAGTAGGAACCAATACACTGCGAAGCTCCAAACAAGATCACATTCTGTGAGTCCAACCTCCAGAGAAGATGGACAAAATATTACCCCAAAGAGTTGTGTAAGATCAGATTCTACTTTTGTTTGTTTGTTTGTTTGTTACTTTAAAATAACTCTACAAATTTTTAGTTTCATGTTTGTCAAAGTTCTAACAATTACTTTAAAACAGTGGGTGTTTGAATGAAGTCTGAAGGTTTTGGTGAACACCCTGATATCAAAGAAAATGATGTGTTTGGTAAATTCCACAGTGCTCCTTGTGGTTTCTCGATGATTCTGAGATATCATGTGTATTGTTGCTTTTGTGCATTGGAGAATAACTTTGGAAGACTTCATTTTTTTAGTTGTTTTTTTTTTTTTTTTTTTTTTTTTTTGCTTTTCCCTTTTACTCCGTGTGTGTGTGTGTGAGAGAGAGAAAGAGAGAGAGAGAGAGAGAGAGAGAGAGAGAGAGAGAGAGAGAGACCACCCAGTGGTCAGAGTTAAGAAACTGGGATTAATTTGTAGTTAAGTGGGGGATACTGCCTTTCTGCTGAAGGTGAACTGTTTATATTCTGAAATGTGAACGCCTCTTACATCTAACTGCTTAACAGAGTTTTGGTTTGAATAAGGTGCAATGAGCATTCCAGTTAGCTTCCTAAAGAGAAGAATTTTGCCTGCTTACTATGGCCTTTCTTGCGTAACTCTGGCTTGTCTTGAGTTACATGACTTTTAACAAGGAGATCATGTGTGATGCGTGGCTGTGCTCTAAACCTAACTCACTGCATTTCCTCCAGTGATAGTTTGGAACTTTGGGGAATACTTTCAGGGCAGCACATTTTAAATATCTGCGGGTTTTTTATGAACCGTTACATTTATTCACAATAAAACAAGGCAGGTAGGTGTTTTATGTCTTTCTGAAGACATTTTTGTTCACAGAGAAAAACATACAAGAAACAGGGGGCCAACAATCGAAACAATAATGAGTTTAAATATAGTATATAAAATAAATTCAACATTTTGTTCATTAGAAATTTGGAGGCAATAAAATATGGAGAACATTTTAGTATATTTTTCATCACTTCAGATAATTTAAATGATCATAGGTAAATAGGTTTATTTATTAGTAATGAGGTGTTCTAAAAATGTGGAAATGCTGTGCCAACAAATTTAACTTCAGAATGCATTTTTTGGCTGTACTGTAATGTATACATTATTATTTTAAATAGATTTACCTTTCTAAGTTTCTAGAGCTCCCAGATTATTGTCCATTTCTGGGCACAGATTTTAGGCTGTCCTCAGTTAATTGTAGTTTTAATCTGCTTTGATAAATGTGTAATAAGTTATATGAGAAGGAAAAAAAAATCATGCAATTTTAATTTTTAAAAAAAGTAGAATTTCGCCATAATTGTGTTCTCATGCTGTGAATCCAAAGCTTATTTCTCTTTATATTCAGTGTATGAATGGGAATTAATTTAAGAACAAAGAGCTTCTTGGACATCAACACAAAATTCCCTGTTAACTAATTTTAAGGATTGTAAATAATTCATCTTTTCAAGTGTTCCCCCCCCCCCTTTAAAGCTACTGTGGTATACCACAATTAAAACTTTTTGTAAAAGAACTTAAAGAGAAGAATCTGGATTAAGTTTTAAAATATTCTTTTGATGTGTTTTTTTTTTTTTTTGAAATCTAGTTACTGTATGAATATATTGTGAAGGCATCTCGCAGCCCTAAGCAGCTATAGTAAACAGTCATTACTTAGAATTGAGAACTTTGCCTCAGCTATGACAAACCTTCCCTCTGAGGGCAATACGGTACTACCAGAAAAGCACACGAAACTCTCGTTACTCTGAATGACGTATATTTTGTCCTGTTTTCTGTTTCTTCTGTTTTCTTCCCCCCTCCCTTCCTCCCTGCCTCTCTCCCTCTCTTCCTCTCTCCCTCCCCCCTTCTCTCCCTCCTTCCTTTTCCTTTTTATTTCTTCCTTCTTCCCTCTACCCCTTCTTCTCTCTTCTCTTTTGTCTTTCAGGAAGTTCATCCCCAAAGATCTGCTCTTTCTTTGGATGACAGCGACATCGAAGCTCGCCTTAATAGTTGGAATCTTGGGGTAAAAAAAAAAGTACTTGGTTTATGTATGTACATCGATGTAGCAGAATCCTGTTGTACTTGGAGAACATCTGAACTAATTCTATTTGGTGAATACTATTGGATGTCAGCCATTGAGATGTGTGGTGGTACTGTGGGAGAAGGATCTAGAGAACAGGAAAGACAGATAACATTCCAGAGAAACATAGTCCCTGCCCTCCACAAGCTGTCTTGTCGAGGGTTTAGGAGGTATACACATACATAGTTCAATAATTGTTTAAGATAGTATCTGGTAAAATACTAACATGACTTAGAGAGTAGAGTATTGAATTGGAGGCAAGGGGAGGGAGGACTTGGAGAAGCAAGGTCATTTGGGTTAAAAATATCCGGAGATTTCCTGATGAGCCGCCGTCACGGGCACCAGTTGTCAGGTGCAAAGACTGAGAGGGACATGAACGCATCTGGGTAGGTGTGGAGGTGGGGAACTGGAAAGAGGCAGGCCTGGAGACACGTGTGGTGGTGTGAGTGAATGGACATGACTGGATCTTGGGGACTTAAGCAGGGGGTTGGGGCCAGTGTCAATCAGGCTGGATTGTATCGGAGTTTGAAGGCTAAACTGAGCAGTTTCGCCTTTACATTTTAGGCAGTAGTGAGCCCTGCAGGTTTATTTATTCCTTCCACATTCCACTTTCCATGACGCTGTTGAAGTGCTTTGAGGAAATGAAAAGGGGTTTAGAACAATTTTTATCACGTTTTCTGGTTAGTAGGATAATTTCTAATTTGAAAATTTGCAAAGTATAGGAAATCAGAGGACTAAAATATATTTGAAAATCTTAACACCGAGAGATGGGTTACCATTTTGTTTTAGATATCCTCCTCTCCTTTTTTTTTTTTCCGTGTGCATTTATACAATTAAAATTTAAACAAAATTGGGGTTATATTATAAATACTATTTTACTATGTGCTGTTTTTAATTTTTTTTTAATTTTTTAATTTTAATTTTAATTTTTAGAGAGAGAGCAAGAACATGCGTGCAGGGGAAGGGGCTGAGGGAGAGAGAGAGAGAGAGAGAGAGAGAGAGTAAATCCCATGCAGGCTCTGTGCTGTCAGCACATAGCCTGACACGGGACTCAGTCTCCAGACTCTGAGATCATGGCCTGAGCCAAAATCAAGAGCTGTATGCTTAACTGACTAAGCCATCCAGGTGCCTCTACGACGTGCTGTTTTGAGTTTGATAGAAGTTTATAACCGTTCTGTAAATATATGAATATTAATGATAGCACTAATTTCTCTTTTGGGTGGGTATTCCATAACTTATTGAAACATCCTGGACATTTTGGTTGCTCCCAGGCTGTGGCTGATGTAAGTAATGCTGCAGTACAATTCCCTACAGATCTTTGTGTACACATTTGGTATTTCCTTAGGTTACATCCCATCTTGGTACATAGCCTTCCAGAAGGTATATACCAGTTTCTTCTGCAACCAGCAGGATATAGGATTGTCTATTTCTTACTTCTTCACTGACAGTACAGATTATTATTTTAAAAGACCTAAAACCCTTCCTACTAATAATGGTCTTTAATGAAAGGAATGCTTTAGGGAAATCGACTTGGTGGCATTTTGGAGGTTATATTGGATGTGGGTAGAAGTGGAGAAGGGGAACCATCATCTTTTTGGTGTTTGTGGTGAACTCCACACTCGGGTGATTTCTGTGGAGACGGAGAGGGTTGAAAGAAAAGCCATTTCATGGGGGGAAAGGACACTGCGTGACTGATTGGCGAGCTGACCAGAAGGGCACCTAAAGGTTTGCTTCTAGAAAATGGGAATATTGGCTTCCTGTCAGTTAACTGTCAGATGGGGGAATCCATTTTAGGGGTTACAAGTTTCATTTTAGACGGGTGGAGTTTGAAGAGATGGTCAGACCAGTTGGGGAGGTCAAGGTCTGGAGTTTCAGGAGACTCGAGGGCTGGAATCTTATTTATGGTTATGCTGTTTGAGGTGTTGTCCCCACCCAGAGGCTGGACAGCTGGGCTTTCAGGGGACGGAATGAGGACAGCTGGCTACTGCAAGGGACACGATTAGAAGAAGGTAGGGAATGGATGAGAATTTAAAGCAACGTGAATCTCGTAGCCATTTAGGGAGCCTATTAGTGAAAGAGATGAGAGAGAGAAAGTTAATAACAAGAGGGGAATATTAAGTCCAAAGGAAAACACTGTTATGTTTGAAGGTGGAGGAGAAGTTGCCACTGGAGGGAAGTCCTAGCGTTACCGGTGTGCGAGAAGAGCACAGAAAATCCCCCAGAAAGACGGTTGTTTCTTTGATATTTGCCAGAAAGCGGTATCAGAGTGAAGAGTAAAATTCTGGGCTAGCCTTTTAAACTTGTCTTTGCCCTCAGCCATTTGGCACTTCTGATGTGCGTTGCTTAGCCCACAGAGAACTTTGCTCGATTATGTAACTGTTCAGAGGATTAAATTTTTCATTCGTATAGTAAAGTTAAAATAAAACATCTAAAATATTTTGAGGTGATGCCTTAAAACTAGGTCTGCCTGGGTTCTCTTTCACACTTTTATTGTTCAAAGAAGGCACTAACAGTGTAAAATATGAAAGTCTTGCATTTTTATATATTTATAACGTGTATACATTAATCAGGCAGAACTCTATCTTTTGATCACAGTAGAATAATTTAAGAATCCAGTGTATTAAAGAGCTTAGATTTCCCTTTGATTTTAGTTTTGTATTAGAATGTGTGATGGATTTTTTTTCTCTTTCTTCCTGTGAGTGATCAGTTAATGGTAGTTAATGTTAGTTTTCTATGCTGAGGGTACATTTTTTTATATTGCCGACGTGACTTTCAGACACCTTCATTCAGATGCATTAGAGGTTCTAGAATTTGAATCTTCTGGTTTTTGTTAAAAATACGCTTTTTCCTCAAGTATATTCTTTCTTTCCCCAGGAGCGTCTTAGTATTTTTTTAGGAATACGTAATATAAGTAGAGATTCACTTACTCAACTAGCAATTTAATTTTCCTCCTGTATTTTTTTCTTACTCTTTAAACTTTGTAACCTTTAGTTTTGGGGAAACTTTCTCACTCTGTCAGTATATTTGATACATATATTTCCTGCTTGACTATCTTTATGTAAACTTTCCTCTTTTTTCTTTTTCTGAGGGCCTGGTGGGGGGCTGGGAGGAGGACTTTTCTGGGCCTTCCATCCTGGTTACCAGTCACCCGCTCACTCCCATCCTGCGTCCGCATGCTGACCGCACAGCCTCACTCCCACCAGGAGCGAAGGAACAGTGAGGACTCTTTGCTTCCTAGCCCCGGAGCAGGATCTGGGAGGGATGTGGGCTTAGTGCAGGGATAGCTCTCAGGACAGGCAGTGGGGGCTGGGCGAGGTCAGCAGGCGTGAGCGTCGGATCCCACGGGTGGCTCCAGCGGGTGGACAGCACCCCAGAGGCACGCAGACCCACCTGGAGCCCAGGGCCCATCAGGGAGGGGTGAACCTCCCTGTCGAGGGCTTGGGGACACCGGTGAGCCGTTAGCGGGTGGGGATGTGCCTTTACTCTCCCCGTGAGGAATGTGGGGAGCCTGGCTGTTCTCCTCACTGGCCTGTTGGGAACCGTCCTAATCAGGCTCGGGGGCAGCTGGTGTGGGAGACACAAGAGTAAGTCCACTTGAGATGAGCTGTTCCAGGAGATGAGCACGTTGCTGACCACAGAATTGCGAGCTAACTAAAATGGCTGTAGCGCGAAGCTTTGAAGGTTTGGGGTGACTCGTGGTGTAGCAAAAAGCCACTTGGTGCAGTGGTTGCTGCCAGACGTCTCTCGGAGGTGACTGTGCCAATTTGCATCCTCATTAGCGATGTGCCCGTTCCCATTAATCTACCTTCTCTTCCATCGTGGTATTGACAGTCCGGTTTTGTTTTTGTTTGTTTAACTTAAAGTTCAGCCGTTCTTGAGAGTGGTTAGTGACACTGCACCGTGGGGTGTTCATATATATTTTCCTGGTGACTCATCCAGTGAGGTGACCTTTTTTATGTCACTGACAGTCTAGATAGCCTCTCGGAGTGAAGTGCCTGCCTATGGCTTTGCCAGTTTTTCCGTTGGGTCGTTTGCCTTTTTCATACTGATAACCTGAGGGCCTTGTTTCTGTTCTGGATAAGAGTCCTTTTCGAGTAAGTATTGTAAATATTTCCTTCTACTTTGTTGCTTTCCTTCAATCTCTTCCTGGTGTCTTGGCTGAACAGAAATTTTAAATTTTAACGCAGTTCACTTTCTCATTTTTTCACCATGTGGTTAGTGCTGTTTTGTGTCCTGTTTAAGATCTTTGACTGTCCTAAGGTTCCGAAGATGTTCTTCTTTGTTTTCTCCCAGCGGCTCTATTATGTGACTTTTTCTCTTTGGATTACATACCATCTGGAGGTGATTTCGGTATATGTTATAAGATAGGGAGTTAAGATTTGTTTGGTCCCTTGTGTATATCAAGGTGGCACTCCTATTTATTGAAAAGACTCTTCCTGCTGTACCGCAGTGTTATTTGTCCCATAAATCAGGTGACGGTACGTGTCTATTTCCGTTCTGTTCCTTTGGCTTACTTGCTTTTCCTTGTGCCGATGGACTATGCCTTTCTCTCTGTATCTAATTTGTACTCACTAAATGTTGAGATGTGAGTAGACCAGCAAATGAGCCTTCATTTGTAGTATTGTTTCTGTGGATAAATGTTTTTCAAGTTCTAAAATGTTGCCTTAAAAAATTATTTTGGAGCACAATTGATTTGACATTGAGGACTGAATTTATTTAAAACTACCGAGAGGGTTTTGGCAGTTCTAACTGATGCCATGACTTAAAAACATTTAGTTGTGTTGTTAGTAATAGATTGCTTGAAAATGTCCTTTCCTTTAAGGCAGCTAAAATATCATAGAAAATGTCTTTCTATTTTTCTGGAATCATAGAACATCTCTAACTGATCCACATTAGTCTATGAGGGGTATTTGATCAATTTGATCAAAATCCTGAATAATCCAAAGAAATAGACGGACAGAACCCTTTGTAACCAAACAAATCCGCTAAAAAACTAACCAGAACAAAATGTCAAAAGCCAGTTTTCATTAGAAAGCATCCAGATATCTGTATTTGTGTCTAGTTTAAATGATGACATATTTTATTACCATGCTTGTATTTGCTCTTTAAGCCAGAAGTGTTTGGTCATGTGATTCATTCCTGCTATTGGAACTTAATTTTTTTTGGCATTGTTTTCTGTATAATATTTCGTTAGACTTTAATGTTTCACATAAATCCTTTTTATCTTCCATTTTGGACATTCTTTGTTGTGGTCTTCTTTTTTGAGGTATTGTGAGAGAACAAGAAATTTTCTAAAAGAGCATGAAAAAAGTAAATGTTAAGACTGTTTACAGATTGCTTCAAGTCCATTTACTGGTGGATTACAAAGTGGGAACATTGAACTTCAAAGCACATCTGGCTGCTGTTATAAAATCAGAAAATAGATTGCTTATTTCCCCCAAATAGACTCAAGAACATGCTTTACTATGGATAATTCTCATTACGTATTGAAAGTGGGTATGAGACAAACTCCATGGATTGTAAATGAGTAACAATTACAGAAAGAAGATTTATTCTTGTTTACGGTGTTCATTGTTGCTTTTAAACATTAGAATATACTCTTTCTTTTTTGGTCAACTTGAGAAAGGAAATTTATGATAACAGAATGAGTCCTTAACTTCTGTATTTAATGGCTTTTAAAGATGAAGAGAATGAAATAGGAGTTACTTCTGCATCGTTGAAAGGCTACATTATAATTAGCTAAACCAATATTTTGTACTCTGCTTGTAAATGTAGAGCTGTGTAAAAATAAGTCACAGATGGCTTTGTTGGCTTTTGGTTTTAAATTTGAAGCTTAATTAGAGCTTGAGCATCTTTGAGAATTCTGTTTTCCCCTTCCTTTATTTTCCCCCTTATATTTAATTCTGCTTCATGAATTAGGGTTTTATATATTTGCAGATTTGGGTGTGTCCTTGAAGAACTTACTTTCTGGGCTGGTTTTTCTCCATTCCAAAAATAGAGAATGGTTACTTACTATTCATATATATACCTTCAGACAATAAATATTTATTGAGAGCACTTTGCTGCCTGCTGGAAATTTGCTGCCTCTGTTTTTCAAAAAGCTGTGTTTATATATAGTACAGTGTTATTTACTAAAGAATGTGCCTCTTTCTCTGGTATAATATTTAAGTGGGTTTTATTATTGTCCCTACTAACTAAACGTTTCCCAAAGTAAAGTGTACTAATTCATACAGCCACCAGTGGTCCTCCATCTGGGACACTTTTACTGGCAAATTTTTAATGTGTACCAATCTGGTGGCAGAAAATACCCTCTCGCTGTGGCATTACTTTACATTTTTCGTATTTCTAAAAAGATTGAGTATACACTCATGTGTGTATTAGTCATTCAGATTTCTTCACCAGTAAAATGTGTCTCAAGTTTTTCCCATTAAAAAAACTGTATTGTTCTTTCTTTTATTAACTTATAAAGACCTTCTTCACACATTTTGGAGACAGATCATTTGTGCAAACATCTCCCAGTTTATGACTTATCTTTTCATTTTATTTGTGATCTTTTATTCATTATCTTTTCATTTTATTTATGATCTCTTTTCTGGAGAGAAGTTCTTACTTAAAGTAGTCAACTTTATTAATTTCTTTTTTGTGTATGCTTTTTTTTCTTGTTTCTTGCTTAAGAAAATTTTCTACTTTGAGGTCACAAAGTCATTCTTTTATGTTGTCTTCTGCAAGTTTTTATGCTTCTGCTTTTAATTATAAGTATTTAATCCGTTTGGGAATTTATTATATATGGTGCAAGGAAGGAATCTGATCTCATTTTTCCCACTTATTTTTTTTTTTCATTTTTTTAATGTTTTATTTATTTTTGAGACAGAGTGAGACAGAGCCTGAGTGGGGAAAGGGCAGAGGAGAGGGAGATACAGAATCTGAAGCAGGCTCCAGGCTCTGAGCTGTCAGCACAGAGCCCGACGTGGGGCTCGAACCCATGAACTGTGAGATCATGACCTGAGCTGAACTCGGATGCTCAACCGACTGAGCCACCCAGGCGCCCCTCCTTTTTTCCCACTTATTAAACACATCTTTAATTTTTCAATAATTTGCAATTCTAGATATTTCATGAATCCCATTCTCATATTTATTTGAATTTCTAGTACTTTCTGGTTGGTTCTGTTGACTTACTGTCATCACTATAGTTTTACAATATCTTTGTAAGTCACCCCATCTTGATTTTTTTCTTCAGGCTCTTCTTGTTTATTTATTTATATACATTTTATAATGAGCTTATTAAGTTTTACAAAAGTCTTCTTGAGATTTTTGGATTGGATAAATTTAGTCACTAGATCAAGTCAAGGAGAATTGCCATTTTTACACTATTGAGACTATCTAAAAGCATCGTTTTGCTATTTATTTCATTATTAGCGCTTTTCAAAAAAACTTAATTGTTTTCTCTGTAAAGGGCTTATGTATATTTTCTTAGATTTACTTTTAGCAATTACATGTTGTTTTGTGATTACAAATGTTAGTCCTGGAAAAACATTTTCTTTTCCTAGGTGATTTTTGCTAATTTGCAGAAGTGCAGCTGACCTTTACCTATCAATTTGGCATCTTGCAACTTGGCCAAACTCTTATTTGGTCGACTCCTGTTTCCTATCTTTCTGTTTTCTGCCTTTATTTGTAGTGTTCTTTATGAACGTCCTAAGATTATTCAGAAGTTATACTTGACTACGTATTATCTTGGGGGCGGGACATAGATACCATCAAACGTTGACCTGTGGGAGGATGGCCTACCCACCTCAAGCGGGTGGCACAGAGAACCTAGTGATCACTAGTGCTGGAGACAAGTGGAGGCCGAAGGAGGCCGTGTTACTGTTGACTTCTGTTTCATGGCTTTAAAAAAAAGTAATTCCTACTATGGACAGGTTTTGATTTTGATTTTCTGTTTTTTGTGGAAAGTTTTTATGGATATTGGATTCTTTGTTTGTTTTTGTTTTTGTTTATAATTGTTGATGTTAGATTGTTTTGAATGAGCAGTAGCCGGGGTTATGGGGGGGGGTGGTTTGGGTAGCTTGCTTTCTTAGTTTGGGAAGGCCTTCTACTCCACTGAAGATCAGTTTCTTTAATCAGAGGTGCCTTCTGTGTTGTCATTTTGGCTGTCATCTTCTGTTTCATTGGTTTTGTCTTGTTTCTGGAGGGTCCTTTTTCTTTAGCTCCTTTCTTTCCCTTCATCGTGGACGGGCTTCCTTCCAAGGGGCCTCTCTCTACTGTACAAGTGGTTCCTTTCTGACTCTTGACACGTTCACTTTTTACACCCTTTATTCATTCATTCATTCATTCATTCATTATAATTTATTGTCAAATTGGCTAACATACAGTGCATGCCATGTGCTCTTGGTCTTGGGGGTAGATTCCCTTGATTCATCGCT
Source organism: Lynx canadensis (assembly GCF_007474595.2). Classification (NCBI taxonomy): domain Eukaryota; kingdom Metazoa; phylum Chordata; class Mammalia; order Carnivora; family Felidae; genus Lynx; species Lynx canadensis. The sequence goes on from NC_044316.2 coordinate 47,868,997, forward strand.
TACATATAACACCCAGTGCTCATCTTAACAAGTGCCCTCCTGAATGCCCATCACCCATTTCCTCCCTCCTTCTCCCCCGCCATCAACCCTCAGTTCTCTGTATTTAAGTGTCTCTTATGGTTTGCCTCCCTCCCTCTCTGTTTGTAACTATTTTTCCCCCTTCCCTTACCCATGGTCTGCTGTTAAGTTTCTCAAGTTCCACATATGAATGAGAACATAAGATATTTGTCTTTCTCTGACTGACTTATTTCACTTAGCTTAATACCCTTCAGTTCCATCCACATTGTTGCAAATGGCAAGATTTCATTCTTTTTCATCGCCAAGTAGTATTCCGTTGTATATATAAACCACAACTTCTTTATCCATTCATCAGTTGATGGACATTTAGGCTCTTTCCATAATTTGGCTATTGTTGAAAGCGCTGCTATAAATATTGGGGTACACGTGCCCCTATGAATCAGCACTCCTGTATCCTTTGGATGAGTTCTAGTAGTGCTATTGCTGTTTATACCCTTCTCTTGTTGCTCCCGTCTCTAGCGCTCCCATCTGTCAGGTGTTTTGTTCAACCCATGGAAGGTAGGCCACTCTCCTTCTGCAGGTCGGTATTTGCTGACGTCTAAATTCCGACACCACTAGGATCCCGAGGCCCTTCCTTTTTGTTCCATGCTGTCACTCTGGTTTGGTTTAGGATCTGATCTGCTGATCTGTGATCTTTCTTTGGCCAGTTACGTGTGAATCGAGGGTTTTCGTGATCTCTCCCTGTTAGGGTGTAGGCATGAGAGGTGGGTGTTTTTATGTGCTCTCTTCATTGATCTGTATGGACTTTTGGAGGATGTGGAGAGAAATTTAAATTCAGACAGTTGCCATTACTTCATAGGTATCAGCCTTCTGGGTGAAAAAATTAATTTGTAGATTACTCCTTATCTAGGTGCTAAAATATAGTTATTCCTCAGATCCTGTTGGTGTACATGGTTTTATGTTTTTTAAATGTAACTTTTATTTTTAATTTCCTTGCCTCTGTATTCTTTAATTAATTGATCCTTTATTCACCCTTTCCTTTATTATCCACCTGGGTATAGATTATCTTCCATGATTATTAACCATAATAACTCATTTGAGGAGCCTTTGGAAAACACAGTAAGGTTTTGGAGGAGAAGATTCTGATTATATATATTTGACAGAGCTTTTAATTATCGTTTCATTTGTGAATGGAATTGTTGGGATAACAATCAGTGTTTCTGTTTTATCATATAGTATATATTCACCCAATAAATATTTCCTTGAAAGCCTGCTACACGTTAGGTATTGTGCTAGGTACCAAGAATACGAAATTGAGAAGCCATTATCCTAGCACTCACCATGCATAAAGACAGATGTGGAGACATGCTGGTAATAAACACTTAGAATGTAATATCAGAGCTATGAGAGACACATGGGATACTTTAGGAGCTTGGTAAGAGGGCGGGATCAGGTACTGTTTGTCCCTTCCTTCCCTCCTACCCTCCTTCCCTCCTTCCTGCCTTCCTTTCTTTCTTCTTAATGCGTATTTGTTGGGCACCCACTACCTGTCAGGCCCTGTGGTAGATGCTGGGATAGATGGGTTGTGACTGTTACAGCCTGTGTTCAACTTCACACTCTTTTAACAGAAGATAGATGTTTGATTATAAAAGGGTACTGTTGGAGTAGTGGCAACTTAATTAAATTTCCTGGGGAAGCATCTCGAGTAAGGTAACTGCAAGAGAATGATTTCATAGTTTGCGAAGACTCAGATTTGGGAGAGAAGGTAGTGCTTTGAAAGGTAAAACAAATGTTTGGTGTCCTTGGAATAGAGGGTATATTGGGGGATAGATGAACCTGGAAGGCGGATATGGGAGGGGTCCCAAAGGAGTTCTCTGTTCTGGTTGCTATCCTGGAGGTAAATGTAAGGATTCAGGTACTGGACTTGCCCGGGTGTGTAGTGATTAGATTGAGACTTGAAAGATGAATGGGAGGATATTCATAAGGTGACGGAGTAGTGCCTAGAGGTAGAGAGGCCCAAGAGAACTGCCATATTTCAGTAATGTAAGTCAGCCAGGATCCTGGGCAGATAAAACACGACGTGAGGAGTAGTGGGGATGAGGCTGGGCAGTGAGGCTGTGCGAGGGTCACGAAGGTGCATTTCTGTCTGCAAATGAGTTTATGTTTTCTATGTTATTTGTTAGTGGGCTACTGAAAATATATTATGGGTTACCCATCCTAAAACACAAACTCAGTATTAAGACGTACAGAAAATGTTCCGCATCACAGTTCAATTCTGTGTTTTACCAAATGATAATTAAAACCAAAAAATATTGTTAATAGAATTATTAATTTCTGTCTTAAATTTTCAGATAGAAAATCCTCGGTACCTGAGACAGAAGCCTATCCCAGTTGCTCTGGTAGGTGAGAATTCCACTGGACTTTTCCTATGGACAGACTTGATTTTAATGTTTATTGATTTTAATGTTTATTTATTTAATTTATTTTTGAGAGAAAGAAACAGAGTGTGAGCAGGGGAGGGGCGGAGAGAGAGGGAGACACAGAGGCAGAAGTAGGTTCCAGGCTCTGAGCTGTCAGCACAGAGCCGGATGCGGGGCTCAAACCCACGAGCCGTGAGATCGTTACCTGAGCCAAAGTCAGACACTCAACCGAGCGAGCCACCCAGGAGCCCCTGTACAGGTATTTCTAAATAAAGTAATCATTAAGTCATTTACAGAAAAGAACACTGGTCCACATTATGAAGCATGAGAGTCTTATTAATCCTATCACTTGGGAGTGAATAAATCACTTTTTTCTCCAATGTTGGTGTTATCTTGGCATGAACTTCAGGCAATTTAGAGTTTCCTTTTGGGTTAAGGATAAGCCAGGCCTGAGAAAGTATTGAATAACTCTTATTCATTCAACAGATGACCCCCAAATTTAGCCTGAGAAAATCCAGCAGCCTCCATGATGATCCTCTACTCTTCCGAATGCACGAGAAAGAGGTAGGATTGAGACATTTCTGCTGTACTGAATAATGAACACGGTTTTTGTATTTTGTATAATGTGAGTTTTCAGGTCTTTGAATCATAATGCTCAGTAAGAAGAGATTGTGTTTGCTACAAATGTAAAATAATGATGCAGGGTAGGGGTAAGGGTTGTTCTTCTGTTTTTTTCATGCACATCTCCCACTTGGTGAGAGTGTGGTGAGGGCTGTCTCCTGACTGTCCATTCCTACTTCTCTGGGCTTGGGGAGATGGCAGTTTTTAGAAGCAGTGTCTTTGACCTCAGCGAATCTCTCCATCCTGCCTTTATCTCAACTTGCTTGTAACGTACCTTTCTAGTTTCGCTCTTCTTACGGTTTCTGCTATTTAAATTGATCTGCTAAATTAAGCCATGCTGTGGCTGACATATAACATAACATACTTTCTTTGATCATTTGAAAGTGGAATTATCCAAGAGGCAGTATCATTGGTTAAAAACATAGACTATAGAGTCCAGAATACCTGGATTTAAACCCTACTCACTAGCTGCATGAAAGTGGGCAGATACTTGCCCTCTCTGAGTCTCTGTTTCCTCATCTAACTTGGGAGACACCTGCTTTACAGGCTGAGCATGAAGATTTTGTAGTCTGGAAGTACTTACGTGCTTCACATATAGTAGTCATTAAATGAAGGTGAATTTGCTTTGTTCTTTCTTTTTTTTTTTTAAGTTTATTTATTTTGAAAGAGGGGGAGGGAGAGAGAGAGAGAGAGAGAGTTCGATCAGGAGAGGGACAGAGAGAGAGGGAGAGAGAGATAATCCCAAGCAGGCTCCATGCTATCAGCACAGAGCTTGATGTGGGGTGGGAACTTACGAACTGTGAGAGCATGACCTGAGCCGAAATCAAGAGTTGGATGCTTAACCGACTGAGCCACCCAGGCGTCCCTGCTTTGCTATTTTCTTGTTAAAATTTCTGTTCTAGGAAATTTGAAAATCATCATTATTATTTTTATTTTTGCTTATGGCACCAGTGAAACGCTTCGGTCACCTGTGTGGTGTGATAGAAGACTGTTAGATTAGGAGTCTGATGAACTGTGTCCTTCATTTGCCTTTACCACTCTCTAGTCATGTGACCCAGGGAAGTCAAGAATATTAGTTTAGTTTTTGCTTAACGAGAGGCTAATAATTGATGTGGCAGGATCATTACCAAAATTAATGAGAATAATGAATATGCATTGGAAATGGTAATTTAAATGTGCAAATGTGAAAAATGTTATTGGACTTAGATTTAATGTTTCTAATAAATTTAATTAAATAATTTTATCTTTCATTATTTTTTCTTTCATTTTAATGAGGATGCTTCTAAGAATTTGTAAAATTCAATTTCAGTTTGGCGATTTTCAACATGAAAGGGTTTTCTCACCACCCTGTTTATAAAATATCACAAAGGACGTTGATCTCTTTCTTAGATATTCCAAACAGTGGCATGAACATATAATTTAATTTTTGTTGATAGTGGAGGAGGACAGGCTATTTTTTCTTTTAAATTTCAGTCTGGTGAATTATTGCTGCTGCTTTCAGTGATATTTATCATATGATGGCTCCAGTTAAAGGCATGTAGGGTCTTGTTTTTTGGTGCAATCCTGTTGCTGAAAAAACCTGTTGAAATAAAAAGTTCTAAAAAGCCTTTGAGGGAAATACTTGTCGCATGCGGATGCACCTTCTTTTGAGCTCTTTTTTTCTTTTTTCTTTTTGTTTATTTATTTATTTATTTATTTATTTTGAGAGAGAGCATCCTTGGGGAGGGATGGAGTGGGGAGAGACAGAAGAAGAGAGAGAGAGAGAGAGAGGGAGGGAGAGGGAGAGGGAGAGAGGGAGAGAGGGAGAGAGGGAGAGAGGGAGAGAGGGAGAGAGGGAGAGAGGGAGAGAGAGAGAGAGAGAGAGAATCCCAAGCAGGCTCAGCACTGACGGTGGAGCTCAAACTCAGGAACCCTGAAATAATGACCTGAGCTGAAATCAAGTCAGACACTTAACCAGCTGAGCGACCCAGGTGCCCCTTGTGCTCGTATTTTGAATTTCTTTCTTTTCCAAATTATTACTGTTTTTGCGAGTCATACCAAGTCATCCCCAACCACTTTTCTTTTTACTTTTATTCCGTACTAATTCTTACCACTGAGGCTGGTTACCACAGACTAATTAAAATAATTGAAAGGAAGTGCTGGCTTTTGAATCTTTTGCGGGTCTTCGATGAAGTAATATCTTTATTCAAAAAGCATTAAAGCTGTCATGTGTGGCATGAGAGGTTCAGTTTTAAATGTGTGTGCCTTTATTTTTTTCCACACCTTTGTGTTTCTGTTTTTGTTTCTGGCATACTGTGAAAATAGTTTTGGCACCGTTGAGAAGTTTGCATGTAAACATCAACTTACTTCATATCTTAAAACAGACCCAGTGCTTATATTTTGGCTAAAATAATCCTTTGTACGATTACATAGTTGTCTTAGACTTTTGGATGAAGTTTTCTTATCATCTTTCTTCTCCATACTGCAATATTTAAAAAGTATATGCTGAATCGCCCCAGGGTGAGAATTATCTTGGTTTCATCTTTCTTTTAAAGCAGTATTTATAATTATAAAGTGATCTGTGGATTTTTATTGAGGATATTTTGGAAGATACAGACACATGTGAAGAAGGAAATAAAACCACCTATAAAATCAACACCCAGAAATAAAAACTCTGTATTTATGCAAAGTATGTATGCAAAGTATTCTATTACCTTTCAGTTTCTTTCTTTATGTATCCTTTAAACACACATTTTTCCTTAGGAAATTGAGGTGATACCAAGTATTGCTTTGTATATTTTGAGTAATTTTCCTTCTATTAAATATTGTTCCTAAGCATCTATTTTTAATGGCTGTATTATATTTCAAATTATGGAAGTATTCTGAGTTAATTTAACTTATCCCTACTGTTCAGCATTGAGATTTTTAATACTTTTCCCTAATATAAATAATCCTGGGGAAAATGTCTTTAATAATCTCTATATGCACCTCTAAGTATTTCTTTGGGGTAATGAATTATATCTTACATGATAAAATTGAAATGGTGGATTTCTGTAAGTTTAGTATCATTAACAATTTAACTTCTAGAATAAAAATTAACACTCGGAAGCCTATTGAAAATTGTATGTTACTGTAAGATACGAGTAAAGAATTTATTACATGCAAAAATGAGAATGAAAATAAAAGGCAAAGAAAAACAGGAGCCATTTGAAGGCTGAGGAAGCAGCAATTTATATTGCCTTCGTAAGTACAAAAATACGAATTATATTTTTTTGTATTTGCAGGACAAAAATTTTTAATACTTTCCTATTTGAAATAGAAAATACCAGTCATATTGTTTTATTATTTTTATCTGTTTCCCGGAGATATTTTTCAAACTTGGATATTTTTCCCTGAATTTAAATATATAGTTATGTTGTGATATGCATGGTTATCCTTTAGGATAACTTTATGTGTGCTTGCTTTAGTCACTTGTATTAAACATTTACTTATGGGCATGATGATCAATGCTTTTCTGTTTTGAAATTGCTAGAGCCTCGCACGTCTGTGTAAGAAAACCCTGATGTGTCTTGTGCATGTTCTCATCTAAAAATGCTTTTGTTATTGCCGAGTGCTGTTTTAAAAATCATAAAGAGCAATGTTTCGAGAACATTGTTTATTTTAAAATGAAATATGAAAGGGGCGTCTGGGTGGCTCAGTTGGTTGAGTGTCTGGCTCTTGAATTCGGCTCAGGTCATGATGTCACGGTTCATAAGATTGAGCCCTGCGTCAATGCGGAGCCTGCTTAAAATTCTCTGTCTCCCTCCCCCTCTACCCCTGCTCCTCCCCTGCTCATGCTCTTTCTCTCTCACTAAATAAATAAATAAACTTAAAAAAATAAAGTGAAATATGAAATATTAAATCAAATATTTAATCTTCATTTTCTTAACACCTAATCTTCATTCTTCAGAGGTAATCATTGCTAAAAATTTAATGTGTATTCTCTTTAAAATTTTCTAGGAATATCTCATTTGTTTATACAAATGAGATCATAGATCATTATATACTGTTTCAGTTTGCTTTTTTAACTGAAATATATACTCTGATAATATTTCTATGTCAGAAATTGTCTCCATTCTTTTAAATAGTTACATCGTATTTTACTGCGGTACCAGTATTTTATTAATATGGCTTCCTACTGAGGGATATAGTTTATGTAGAGTATTTTGCCCAAACAGTGTTTTAGGAACATCCCTGTGTAAATCTCTGTGTATCGTATGCTTATTCTTATATATTCTGTGAAATGGAATTGCTCGTTCACAGGGTTGCACGTTTAAACTTTTTCTTGTCATCAACAGATTGCCCTTGAAGTAAGGTTCTGTCTACATAGGGCTGCAGGTGCGGGAAGAATGGGGAATGATGGCTAAGGGTCTGGGAGTTCTTCTGTGGAGTGATGAAAATGTGCTGAAATTAGATTGTGGTGATGGTTGCCTCGTTCTCTGATATGGTAAAAACCACTGAATTGTATACTTTATTTATTTTTTATGTTTTTAAAGTTTATTCATTCATTTTGAGGGGGTGGGGCAGAGAGAGAGGCAGAGAGGGGCTCTGTGTTGTCAGCATGGAGCCTGACATGGGGCTTGATCCCAGGAACCATAAGATCATGACCTGAGCCGAAACCAAAAGTCAAATGCTCAACCAACTGAGCCACCCAGGTGCCCCTGAATTGTATACTTTAAATAGGTGACTATTCTGGTATAGGCGTCAGGTCTGTCTCAACAAAGCTATTAACAAAAGGTTATATCTGCTTATACTCGCGCTGATGGTGTGAGAATGTCTGTTTTCCCAATTTCATCAACACTCAGTTCTAGACATTTTTGCTTCTCTGTGACATGAAAAATAGCATCCTATTGTTTTTATTTATTTATTTATGTATTTATTTTATTTATTTACTATTTACATTTATTATAAATGAGAATGAACATATTTTTTGTCTGTTTTAATTTCACTTTTGCGAGATGTCTTTTCTTAGAGTTTTCCATATTTTCATTGAATTGTTTGTCTTCCTTGTGATTCCTGGACAATTTATATAATATGCTAAAGAATTCCGGTCTTTGTCATTTATCTTGTGAGCATCTTTCTCTATATCTTTTGATTTATTTCTGGTGTTCTTTTTAGTGTGTAGAAGTTTTCTTTTAAAAGCTGGATCTGTCCATCTTTTCTCTATGGCTTCTGGTTTTTGTACCAGACCCAGAAAAGCATTTCTTCTTCCGAGATTAGGGGGGAAAAAAAAACAACAACAAAAACTCGTATTTTTGTCTCTTTTTAAATCTTATTTTTATATGTAAATCTCAGATCTGTTTCAGAGGCTTTTGTTGTGAGTTTTGATGGTAAGTTTTGATGGTAATCTAGGTTAGTCAATTTTAATGTTTACAGTAAAAATTTAGGAGGTTGCAATGCTTATGTGAAAAAAGGCAGTGAGTGTGGAGAGAGTTGACTAATATGAAATTTTATGCAGATTAGAGAGTTTATATGTCATGAAGCATTAAATAAGGATTTAATTTTTTTAAACTTTAGGGAGTCCAAAAATACTGAATTAGCCTTTAGAAATCAAACTTTATAAACCACAGCTTTCATTTTAAATTTATAATTGTGTGGAAAATACCATAGATGTTACATGAGTAATTTTTGCAGTATTGTTTTATTAGAGCTAAAGACTTGTAGTTTTCTTTTGGTGGTTAAAAATATATACACCTATAAAATATTTAAAGATGTTCTTTTACATTTCCAATTAATTTTGGGCATTATGGGAAAACATGTTCAGAGAGAGGGGTCCTTTATTTTGACTCGCCTGTCATTCGCAAACACACTTGAACTTGTTTGCCTCTGTAATTGCTAACACATTTCCTGTGATATGTACATCACAGAATTCTGTGACAGTGAGCATCATTAAGCAGTGGCCTTTTTCTCTTAGTGTTCTTAGAGAAGATTTCTGACACAGCTTAAGTCATTTGGAAAACCGTTGTCACTGAAAATGAAGTAAGAGACAACACAACAAGGGGAGATCAGTTTTCAGAGCGGCCATCAGTTTTCAGAGAACAGATGGTAGAAATTGCTCTTTTTGTTAAATAAAATAGAAACTTTCCTTTGAACTTCACCTTCACTTATACTGAATGTTCTCACTTATCGTGTAAAAAAGGATGTTGCTTCCTTCTTACATGTAATGCCAATGAGGCATTCTTCCCTTTGTGAATCTGTTAGTTGAATGTAGAATTTAAATACATCCAAGATAGCAAAACTTACATTATTGACCTAATAGGTGAAAAAATTGATATTTGTAAACATTTCTCCTGAATATAAATTCAGATACACACAGTATCCCAAAACATAATAAATAAGTATACCAAGGAATACCACTGTAAACAGCATCCGGGCAAGGGTTAGATCATTGCTAACATGCCAGGCGCCTGCTGTCTGACCCTTCCCAAACATGCTCGTTTCCATCTTCCCGAGAAGTAAACAGCTATCCTGATTTTTCTGATAATTTCCCTCCTTTGTTTTTAAAGTTGATTTTATCACCAACGCCGGTATCCTTAAAAATGAAAATATTTTTATTTTAGTAGATTTTAAACTTCATATAAATAGAACTAAACTTTATATAGATAGTCTTTTGCTTCTTTTGCTCAGTAGTATGTTGGCAAATCTGCTGTGATCATCTTTGTTGTGCCATCTAGCTTTCTGTTAATGAATCTGCCACAATTTCTTGCCATATTCTTTTGAATCTGTTATCAATTTTGGATTTAAAAAATTTTTTAATGTTTTTATTTATTTTTGAGAGAGAGAGAGACACTCTGACAGAGAGTGAACGGTGGAGGGGCAGAGAGAGGGAGACACAGAATCTGAAACAGGCTCCAGGCTCAGAGCTGTCAGCACAGAGCCCGACGTGGGCCTCAAACCCATGAACCATGAGATCATGACCTGAGCTGAAGGTGGCCGCTCAACCGACTAAGCCACCCAGGCGCCCCTAATTTTTGGATTTTACAAATAATTCTACAAACAATCATGTGCATGCATCGTGACACAAATGTGTAAGAGTTTCTCTAGGGTAGGTGGGTTCTCAAAGTGTCCATGAGCCCGCAGTCTGTGACCCTTCCGTGAGGTTTGTGAGGTCAAAGTTATTTTTGTAGTAATATTTAGATGTTGTTTATTTATTACTTTACTGTGTTGACATTTGCACCGATGGTGCAGGTGCAGTGCTGGGTACACCTGTATCTTTGCCCAAATCAAGGCAGCGGCACCAAATTGTACTTGTAGTTGTTACATTCTTCAGGGCCACATGGTCACGGGAAAAACTGAACAATTTTACTCCAGAATGTTTTTGATGAAGCAAGCAGTGCAACTATTAATTTTGTGAAATCCGATATGCATTTTTGATACCTGAGTGATGAAATGGAACTTTGATTGAAAACTTGGGTGGCACACGGAGGTATGGTGGCTGCCCAGAGGAGAAACACTTGTGTGATTCTTTGAGTTAGGAACTGCTGCTGTTTTGTGGAATCCTGTTTTTATTTGAAGCAATGGCTGACAAACGACGGTTATTCAGACCTGGATATTTGGCAGACGTTCTCTGCACAGTGAACAAAATGCGCCTGTCACTTCAAGTAAAACAACTGATGGTATTTGTTGCTGATGATAATATTAGAATTTTGGAAAACTTGTGTCAGTCACTTGTGAGCTTGAGAGCTTTCTAATACTAAGACTTTTTGGATGAGATCAGTGGGGATATTAACCAATGCGAAGTTTTGATATTGGAGTATGAAATTTTCAATATTTGGAAACCCATGTAACTCATTGCACTGATGTTTTCCAGACGAGTAGTGCATGCTGTCATAAAATCATGCCCGGGTAAAAGGTCCATTCCAAGTTCAAGAGAGACTAACAGAACTTAACTGTGACAGAGCATGAAAAGTTTCAGATTCCACAATGCGAGTAATTCTATAAACCTAGCACTTGTGAGTGTTGGTCTACTTCAGAAGACTGTCTATAATTATCTGAAAAGGGCACCGAAATATTTTTTCCCTCTATAGCTACAGCCACATTTATGTAAGGAAGCATTTGAGGAAGAGCAAATTCCAACTTATACAAATTCTTTGAGACAGTATAGAAGGAAGGAATACTTCTCAATTCATTTTATGAGACGGACTCTGACACCAAAACCAAAAAGGACATTTCAAGAAAAAAAATTAAATCCCAGTAAAAATAAAAATTTAATAACAAAGTTCATTATCAATACACTGAGAAAAGACAATAAATGATGCTGGTACAATCTTTCACTTATAGGGAAGAAAATAAAACTGGGTCCTTGTCCTGTAAGAGCAAAAAGAAACAAAAACCAACTCTGGATGTACTAAACATTCTGTAAATGCCCAGACAAAAAGCCTTAAAACAACAGAAATCTTGCAAAAAAAAAAAAAAAAATCTGGGAATCCTAAGATCTTTCTAACCTAATCCAGAGCGTATAAAAGAAAGGATAGTAGTATTTGACTTGAGTGAAATAAAAGGGTTTGTGTGGTAAAAAAAAAAAAAACCCACAACAGACAAGGTCAGTGGAAATATAATACATGTAAGGGGAAAATATTTGGGACAGACTGTGTGTTAATGTGTAGAGCACAGCAGGAGGTCTTACTGACAGAAATGTGGACCAAAATTGTGAAGGGGCATTTTCCAGAAGAACAGATTCATATAGATCCAAAATGTGTGACAAGGGGCTAAGACACAGTAGTTTTCAGGCACATGCAAATTAGAATAGTAGGGGCACCTGGGTGGCTCAGTCGGTTAAGCGTCCGACTTCGGCTCAGGTCATGATCTCAAGGTCCGTGAGTTCGAGCCCTGCGTCCGGCTCTGTGCTGATAGCTTGGAGCCTGGAGCCTGTTTCTGTTTCTGTGTCTCCCTCTTTCTCTGCCCCTTCCCCGCTCTGTCTCATCCTTTCAAAAATGAATAAATGTTAAAAAAAAATTAAAAAAGAATAGTAAAGAGGTAACAACTGGTCTTATTTTATTTTATCTTGTCTTTTCGTGTTATCTTATCCTATCTTATTCTCTTATCTTATCATCCGGCTTAGGATTCTGTGTCTCCATGTCTCTCTGCTACTCCCCCACGTTCTCTCTCTCTCTCTCTCTCTTTTAAAGATAAACATTAAAAAAAAGAAAATGAGATGGAAAAAACTTAAGGGGAATGTTGAACAAACTTTGTTTTCATTAAGGATTAGGTGGAAGCAACTGAAAGGAATGAATAAAAACGATAGCAGGTGTTTTAGAGTAGCATGAGGTACTGTTCACAAAGAAAAGCGAGATGCAGAAAAAAAATATATTTGTGTGGGTAAAACATTCATAATAAGATATGTATGGCAAAGGCATAGTGGTTTAAAGAAGATAATTTGTTTCACTTGCATCGGACAGTCCAGGGGGCGTTGGGAGTGCTCCGCTCTGTGACATCATCAGGGACCCAGGTGTTGGGGAAGCTCTGTCCTCTTCAGCGTGTGACTTCAGTCTCTGGGTCTGAGATGGCAGTTGCTCCCAAGTACCTTACTTTTTAAGTGTCATCCTTCAGAAAGACAGAAAACATGGAGAGAAAGCCACTTTATTTTTTTACTTTATTTTATTTTATTTATTTATTTTTTATTAAAAAAAATTTTTTTTAACGTTTATTGATTTTTGAGACAGAGAGAGACAGAGCATGAACGGGGGAGGGTCAGAGAGAGGGAGACACAGAATCTGAAACAGGCTCCAGGCTCTGAGCCGTCAGCACAGAGCCCGACGCGGGGCTCAAACTCACGGACCGCGAGATCGTGACCTGAGCCGAAGTCGGCCGCTTAACCGACTGAGCCACCCAGGCGCCCCATACTTTATTTTTAAAGCTATCCAGTCAAAGTTGCCTATGACATTTCTGTCCCAATAGCCTCCTTGACCATACCTAGTCCCATGGTTACAAGCAGCCTCCTGTGGTACAGCCCAGCCCGAATTTGGTGGTGGTGGGGGGGCCTCAAAGGAAGAAAAGGAAGGTAGATATCTGAGTACATTGGCAGTCTGTGCTATAAAACCCCAAACTAGTGTATGCATTTTTGCCTAAGTGTGTTTGTACGTGATTCTGTGAACAGGGCAGGAGATAAGCAGATACAATGGACTGTTAGTAGGGAATACCCCATGCGGGTATTGATGTAGAAGCACATGGGGAGAAGAGGGAGGAATTCAAAGGAAATGAACACCAAGGAGTGCAGAGAAGCGAAACAAAATAAACAAAAACTCAGTATGGAGGATGTTTAGGATTACGTTTGTGTTTCATGTAGTGTGCGTTCATGTATGATATATAAGAAAGTTTAAAAATTAGAAAAAAATACCAGCATGCACTGGGTGTGTTTAAATATCACTTCTTTCCTGAATGTAATGAGTTCTGAGGAGACTAGAAATTACCGTTGAGGAGAATTCCGTACATCTCTAAGCCTCGCGGATAAGGTAACGAGAGAGATGCATTGTTCTTTGTGCTGCGTCTATAAATAAGCACAACAAATAACGATTGGTATTATGAAATATTGCAAATGAATATCGTGAGAATAGGATACCCTGGAGATGTTAATCGGGAAGAATCTTAGTTACTAACACATGATAATATCCCCCGAGTAGTAAGTAACAGAATTCTTTAAAAAGATGATTATAACAATTAGTTATCCGAGTAAGTAGAGTGATGATTATTTTCGAAATCGCTTCTGCAATTTGCCGTCATGTTGGTTGAGATGTAGAAAGTGTGAGTAAGCAACTATATCGTGCAGCTATGTTGCTTTCGAAATTGCCGGGCAGTACAGATCGTTGACATCAGCAGTGTTTTTGAGCTTTTATGCCTTACAATTTAATTACTATGCAGGTACAGTAAATAAAGGCGAACAATATTTTGGTGATGTTACATTTTTTACTTTATTGAAAACTTATAGTTTGTAGAATTATTCTCTGCATCAGAATAAGTCTTGCCCTTTTTGTATCTCTTATTCCTTTTGATATGACTGATGATGATTGATATGATTTGATATGATATGAATGGTAGTTATCAACGTAAAGCTTTGGGATAACATTAGAAGGAATTCACTTGTACTTTTTTTTTAAATTTTTTTTTAACGTTTATTGATTTTTGAGACAGAGAGAGACAGAGCATGAACGGGGGAGGGTCAGAGAGAGGGAGACACAGAATCTGAAACAGGCTCCAGGCTCTGAGCTGTCAGCACAGAGCCCGACACGGGGCTCGAACTCACGGACCGCGAGATCGTGACCTGAGCCGAAGTCGGCCGCTCAACCGACTGAGCCACCCAGGCGCCCCCACTTGTACTTTAAAATATGTAGATGATGCCTGCCTAAATAACTTTAATATATATATATTTTTACAAAGTCATCAATAGTTATTATGCTATTTTATTTTTGGTGTATTTTTATTATTGGTGTTCGACTGATTTCAGTATCAAATATTAAAGTTTGCACCTGCAAAATTGCTAATAGGCAAAAGTACCGTTTTGAATAAGAAATTTACTTTTCTGTAGGAGTGAATGTTGAATGCGTGAGCAAGTAGATTGACAAATATTCCTTAAAAAACACACCACTTAATTCAAAGTTCACGAGTTTTCCATTGAGTGAAATGACAATGGTGACTGTCCTAAACTTTAGCTAGTTTCATACTGTAAGTGGGATGTTTTTAAACCCAAGGAAAAACTTTAATCCTAAGTGAGCACCTTCATCAGCTTTATTCATTTGGTAAGAATGTCCAACCTCAGAGCTATTCTTTGAAGCACATACTTAAGAGATTATGAAGCCAAGTGGACTTTCTAAGTAAAATGTCTTAAGGTCTAAGTAAAAATTCTAGAAATTCTCTGAAAAATAGCCTCAGGGCATGCCCTCCACAGAGGGAAACTTTCCATTTTCAGTTTCTTTGCTTTGGCAGTAGGTTATCCGTGGATCGGCTTGTCACACACTCCTTGTATTCCTGCGGCATAGTCCTAGTCTCTTGCTGGCTGTCTGCTGCTTTTTCTAGAAGTGGGTGGTTTAGCCCTGAGGTGGTGGTTCAAGGAATTGAGTGGATCTTCTGGTCCTTTTGCTTAGGGACTTGGTCAAAGGAGGTAATGCTTTCCTCCTTCCATTTATCCCAACGGATTCTTGCCAGAAAATATTTTTGAGGGGCAAACGGCCTAGGCAGGTATTTTAGTTCCAAACCAAACCCCTCTTACATTACAGGATTGATAGATGAAAACAAGTTGAACAGTGGCTGATTTTGGAAATAGGGTAAAAGTACTCACTTTTCTCACGCATCGCTTGAAGAAGGGCTCCTCTGCCCACACTCCTTAGTGGCTCCCTCTTCTTAGCCTGACATCGAGAGTTCTATAATTTAGGCTCAGTTATTCATTTGTCTAATTTTTAAAACTTACGTTAACATATATGTACCCGTGTACTTATACGTGTACATAAGTATAGTACAAAGAGAATACGGATGTGACTACAAAGTTTAATTGTTTTATTCGGCAGACATTATGAGAAAAGCCCCTAAAACTTGTATTTCCGTTCCAGGAAAGAAGCAAAGAAAGTATAGTGAAAACCAACTACAGGGCCCTGTGGAATTTAAAGTGATACGAGGTATATCGAGAAGGAAAAATTGCTGTTTTCTGGGAAGCTTGGGGAAGACTTGACGGGGAAAGTGACACCTGAGTCACGAGATGTTAACAGGAAGAGAAGACATGGAAGCAGGAACCCAGAGTGTGTGTGTTTAGCTGGAGCTCATAGACCCCTTGGCTGGTGGTACAGGGAAAAGACAAGGAAGGGAGTGTGGTAAAATCACACACGCATGTCGCCGCCGAGCCAAGGCCCAGGGAGCTACTGAAGTATGCCTTTTCCACAACTGTGCTTGAGGAAGGTGAATGAGCAGTGGGGTCTCGGGGGGGTCAGTGGGGTGGGGGATGGGAGTGAGGCATCTGTAGTGAAGAGGCTGTCCGACGGCGGAGGTGTGGGTGCGCGGGGAACTCTGTAGGACGGTAACAGAATGTGGTGACTCGGGGGATGTTGAGGGTCAGGGACAAGGAGGAGTCAAAGATAAGGCACCTGTTTGTACGTAGTGAGTATTATTTTGTACTGAATGTTGAATTGTACTGCAGCGACGTCCAACTGGAGGCGGCTAGGAGGTGGTAGAAACTAGGAAAGACCCGGGTCTTAGAGACGGACAGTAGTGACTCAATTGCGTGCGAGATCAGAGTGAAACTCACCAAAGGCAAATGTTTACTTTTAGTGAAGGCGGCTCTGGGGCACATTGGAAGAATGGGATGATGAAGAGGAGACAGAGAAATACTCTCCAGATCGAGGGGAGCCCCCGAACAGCACAGGGTCACAGAAGCTGAGGAAAAAAAGATGGTCCTAGTGCGAATCACGGAGACAAAAGCGTGGAATTTGCCCTTAGATTTGGTGATCCAAGGGGCTTTTGGAGGAAAAATGATAATTATGTCACAAGGTGACCTTTGAGATGGCAGTTTTAATGAAAGGTGAAAGGCAAATGATGAAGGGAAGAAGTGGAAATACAGAATGTGGAATACATGTGGAGTGAAAGGGTCATCAGTTAAAAATGAGAAGGAAAAGAGAAAAACCAATGATACTCTGGTGAAAGCTCATATATTTTTAAAATAGCAATTCCTCCTGGTAACTCTTATTTTGTGTGTGTTTATTTATTTTGAGAGAGAGAGGGAGAGAGAGAGAGAGCGCGACAGCGACCACGAGCCAGGGAGGGGCAGAGAGAAAGGGAGAGAGAGGATCCCAAGCAGGCTCTGCACTGTCAGCACAGAGCCCAACGTGGGGCTCAAACTCACAAACTGCGAGATTATGGCCTGAGCCAAAATCAAGAGTTGGATGCTTAACCGACTGAGCCACCCAGGTGCCTCTCTGCTGGTAACTCTGAATTGGTCTTTAAAAAAAAAAAATCAAATATTAATTTAATCAATCTAGTAAATAAGTATCACTGAGGAAAGTGTGTGTAAAGGTCTACAAACGGTAGGAGCTCTTAATTTATTTACCAAAATTAAAAGAAGTCTTTAGGGAACGAAAGTTGAATCACAGCATGTTTTAAGAGTGTCAGTGACTTGTGGTTGTGGGCCCGTCCCTTCTTTCCTCCTCAGTTGTGCCGGGTTTTCTGTCCCAGGCTAGCGCTTCTTATTAAAACTGTAGGATTGTTTAGTTAGAGAGCATCTTACTTTCCTTTCTTGAGTTCTGTCTACATTTTGAGCTGGTTAAAGTAGGTGAACACTCCTGTTTTAAAAGCTACTTACCTTTATTTAGCTTGAGTTCATTGGGAGTATGAACTCAGGCTTTGTACCTCTCTGGCCTGGTGACCTTGAGCAGGTACCTCTTTGTGCTTTAATGAGTCAATATGGATACATTATTATTAACTAAAGTCCAGGATTTACTTTAAATATATGTAGTTATATATGTAGTATATATGGAGTTCTATAGTTTTGTGGGTTTTGAAAAATGTATAATGTCACATGTCTGCCATTCTAGTATCATATAGAATAATATGCCCTAAAAACCGCTATTTTTAAAATGGACTTGCCAATGTCATTTTGAGGATTACTTGAAATAATGAAATAATGCAGGTAAATTGTTAGGAACAGAGCTTTGCAAATAGGTTATAATCAATCCAATGTTTGTTGTTGTTTTTCTGCTTCTGCAATTTCTTTTCTTTTTCAATGCTTATTTACTTATTTTGAGAGAGAGAAAGAGAGAGCAGAGGAGGGGCAGAGAGAGAGGGAGAGAGACAGAATCTCAAGCAGACGCCATACTGTCAGTGCAGAGCCCAGTGTGGGGCTCGATCCCACAATCGGTGAACCGTGACCTGAGCCGAAATCAAGAGCCGGGCGTTCAACCTACAGCCCCCCAGGCGCCCCTGTATATCTTTCTTTGTGAAGTATTTGTTTCATGCTATTACATTGAAAAAGAAATAAGGTTATTTGCCACTTTATTATTAAGTTGTAAGAGTTCTTTTAAATTCGGGATACAAATCAATATTTTATATTCTAGATACTTTTAATATTCTGGATATAAAATATATTTTTCTACTCTGGATATAAATGGAAAAACTTTGTTTTTTGGTACATACATAATTAGGATGTCTTCTTAATATCACTGGGATGAATTCCCTTATCACTGTAAAATATCCTCTATCTTTTATAGCAGTCTTTGTCTTGGCTTGCATGAGCATGGCTTATCTTTTTGTATCCTTTAATTTTCAATCGATTTGTGCATTTATATTTAAAACAGAGTAATGGTAGACAACATATAGTGGGGCCATTCTTTAAAAAAGTAGCCTTAACAGTCTCTGTCTCATTAATTGGAATTGTTAGTTCGTTTAAATTTAATGTAATTATTGATATGGCTGGTTGGCTTTAAGTGTACTTTCTTGGTATTTGTTGTCATCATTACTTCCCCCCCATCCCCCACTCCTTTATTGTCCTATTTTCAGCTATTCATTTAAAAAGTTATTTCATTTAAATTTTTCTATTGGGGGGAGCCTGGGTGGCCCAGTCGGTTGAGCGTCAGACTTCGGCTCAGGTCATGATCTCACGGTTTGTGGGTTCGGGCCCCGCGTTGGGCTCTGTGCTGACCGCTCAGAGCCTGGAGCCTGCTTCGGATTCTGTGTCTCCCTCTCTCTCTGCCCCTCCCCTGCTCATGCTCTGTCTCTCTCTGTCTCAAAAATAAATACACATAAAAAAACCCAAAAAACAAAGAAAGAGACACTCCCTTTATAAAAAAAAAATTAAAAAAATTTTCTGTTGAATTCTTAAGTTATATATCCCTTGATAGTTTTCTTTATCGGTTGTTCTAGGGCTAAAAATGTGCATCCTGACCCTGTCAAGGTCTATGTAGAGTCCATAAGGAACCGCTTCACGCTGGACCTTTCCCACACTCTGCTTCCCACGTTGCAAATCTAACAATTAAAAAATAGTATTCAGTTTAACCCTGTCCCGATTCCCTGTGCTATTGTTGACAAAGTTCTGCATGCATTAAACCCCACCTTCCAGTGTCGTTACTGTTACTTTAAATAGATGTCTTTTGAGGACATTGTAAGAGAAAAACACTCTGGTGTGTTTATGCACTTATTTACTATTTCAAGTACTCTTCGTTCTTCTGTATCTGAGTTTGTATCTGGTGTAATTTCCTTTCATCCTCAGGAACATCTTTTATTACTTCTTGTGGTACAGTTCTAATAGTGACAGCCTCCGTCAATGTTTCTTTTATCTGAAATGTTTTTTCTTTTCCCCTCTTAGCACTTCTAAGATATTGCTCCTTTGTCCTCTGGCCTCTATTGTTTCTCACGAGCAGCAGGCAGTCATTCTTATTATTGTTCCCCTGTAGATAATGTCTCTTTTCTTCTGGCTGTTTTTAAAACTTTCTCTTTCTCTTTGGTTTTCAGTAGTGAGACTATACACACCTGGATGTTGTTTTCTTTGTATTTATCCCGCTTAAGAGTTCACGGAGCATCTTGGATCTCTGAGTTAGTGTTTTTTATTTTTTATCAAACTTGGGAAGTTTTGGGCCATTATTTCTTTAAATATTGCCCTCTCTTTTCTAATTGCCCTCTTTAGGTGTATTTAGACTCTTTGATTTTTGTCCCACAGGTTCTTTAAGTTTTGTTTATTTTTTCATTAATTCTTCAATCTTTTTTTCTCTCAGGTCATTGGGTTAGGTAATTTCTATTGATGTGTCATTAAATTTACAGACACTTTCTTCTGCCATTTCAAATGTACTGTTAAGCTTATCAAGGGATCCCCCCCCCCACCTTTCAGTTATTATAATTTTGCATCCTGGAATTTCTGCTTATTTCCTTCTTACAATTCCACTTTGCTGCTGAGATTCCTTATCTCTTCTCTCATTACAATAAATTTTTCTTTAATTTTTTGAATATATTTTCCCCTGCTTCTTTCAAGTATTTATATTAACCGCTTTAAAGTCATGTATGCTAAGTAGGTTCATCTTGGGCCTTATTAACTCCTTTCATGTATTTGTTGTTGCCTATAGACACTTTTCTTTTTTTCATGTTTATTAATTTCTGCATGAAGGACATTGTGGATGATACATTTTAGAGACCTCTAGATTCCGTTGTCTTCCTCCATAGAATAGTGATTTTTGTTGTTGTTGTTCTGGTGGACTGTTCAGTTCTTGGGCAATTACCTCTACCTTGTGTAAACTTGGTTTTGCATTCTATTAAGGCAAATATATGGAAAGCCAAAGATATTTCTCAAACTCCTCCAATATGGTGGGCTCTAATCTACAAACCCTGTCTCTTTTGAGGATCTTATAAAGGTTTGCTTTTAGGTTTTATTGGGCAGGTTAAAGCCTAAAGTGTGGCCTTTGTGGTGTTTCAGCTGGATGCCCAGGTATTTCCAAGTTGTTAGGAAGGTGTCTCCACAATTTGTTTGGGCTGGGCCTTCAGTATCTCACGGCACTGTTTAATCTGTGGTAGCCATTATATTTCCTAATTATAGCAGCTGTGCATTGTTATTTACCTAGTGCCTGCACCCAGTGCGGCTCATGCACACTCACATCCCAGCCCATGGTCAAGGACTGGCAGGGGTCCCTATTGGCAGTTCTCACTTCCCTAGTGCCCTCTACTTAGGATTCCAGCTTCTTCAACTGTCCTGAACTCTGACCTTTGCCTTTCCGGTTCAGTAGAGCTTTGGGGCTCTACTTGGGACTCCAGTTGTGCCCATGCAGAGAGCCAGAATGGTAGTGGGGCTCGGCTTATGAGGATGACAGTATTGCACTATTTTCTTTCTTTTGTCTTTTTCTTTTTTTTGTGAGGAAGAGAGAGAGAGAGAGAGACGGAGAGAGGGAGAGGATGAGGGGCAGAAGGAGAGGGGAGCCAGAGAATCTTAAGGAAGCTTCATGCCCAGTGCGGTGCCCGATGTGATGCTCGATCTCACAACCCTGAGATCATGACCTGAGCCGAAATCAAGAGTTAGTCGCTTAACTGACTGAGCCCTCCCAGGCGCCGCCCTGCATTTCCTGTTTTCTAATACCAGGAATGGGTACCTCATCTATTTTATCCCGTTCTGTGGTTGTTAACAGTGGGAGGTGAGTTTGGTACTAGTTACTCCATTATAGCCTGAAGTAGAGCTCCATGGTTCTTAAGTTGAAATCAACAGTGTAATTACTGAGCCCAGTGAAAGAAAACTTAAATGTTGTTAGGAGTCAGACTTACTGGGAGGTCAAACAGATTAGTAGTGTTATATCCTATCTTTCAATGTCAGTCTTTGTGTAAGCCTGTTTACTGCTTTTTCATATGCATATAGGTATGTGTATATAGGTGCACACATATGTACATACATCTCTATATCTATATTTATATGTCTATATACATCTCTATAAATCTATGTATCTATATTTGTATCCTGTATTGTGTTTATATATGGTGCTAGAAAGATTGTTTCTGTAGTCTAATCATGATAATTTATCATGAATCATGCCCTAGAGGCAGAAATATAGAGCTATTCTGTGGTATCAAGATAAGAGTTTCCAGAAAAGAGAAACCCCTTTATTGTTTCTGAGATACTCTTATTATTATTATTATTATTATTATTATTATTATTTTAGAATGGTAATGGAGAAACTTTCTTTTTAATACCACCCTTATAATAACTTGGTGTTCACTCTTTTTTTTTTTAATTTTATTTTTTAAATTTACATCCAAATAGTTAGCATCTAGTGCAACAGTGACTTCAGGGGCAGATTCCTTAATGCCGCTTGTCCATTTAGCCCATCCCCCCTCCCACACGCCCTCGAATAACCTTCTGTTTGTTCTCCATATTTAAGAGTCTCTTGTGTTTTGTCCCCCTCCCTGTTTTTATATTATTTTTGCTTCCCTTCCCTTCTGTTCATCTGTTCTGTGTGTTAAAGTTCTCATATGAATGAAGTCATATGATATTTGTCTTTCTCTGACTAATTTCGCTTAGCGTAATACTCTCTAGTTCCATCCACGTAGTTGCAGATGGCAAGATTTCATTCTTTTTGATCACCGAGTAGTACTCCGTTGTATATACACACCACATCTTCTTTGCCCATTTATCCATTGATGGACATTTGGGCTCCTTCCGTACTTTGGCTGTTGTAGATAGCGCTGCTATAAACATGGGGGTGCATGTTCCCTTTCAAAACAGCACACCTGTATCCCTTGGATAAAGACCTAGTAGTGCAATTGCTGGGTCGTAGGGTAGTTCTATTTTTAATTTTTTGAGGAACCTCCATACTGTTCTCCAGAGTGGCTGCACCAGTTTGCATTCCCAACAGCAGTGCAAAAGAGATCCTCTTTCCCCGCATCCTTGCCAACATCTGTTGTTGCCTGAGTTGTGAATGTTAGCCATTCTGACAGGTGTGAAGTGGTATCTCAGGGTGATTTTGATTTGTATTTCCCTGATGATGAGTGATGTTGAGCATTTTTTCATGTGTCAGTTGGCCATCTGGCTGTCTTCTTTGGAGAAGTGTCTATTCATGTCTGTGCCCATTTCTTCACTGGATTATTTGTGTTTTGGGTGTTGAGTTTGATAAGTTCTTTATAGATTTTGGATACTAACCCTTTATCTGATAGTCATTTGCAAGTATCTTCTTCCATTCTGTCGGTTGCCTTTTAGTTTTGCTGATTGTTTCCTTCGCTGTGCAGAAGCTTTTTATTTTGATGAGGTCCCAGTAGTTCACTTTTGCTTTTGTTTCCCTTGCCTCCAGAGATGTGTTCAGTAAGAAGTTACTGCGGCTAAGGTCAAAGAGGTTTTTGCCTGCTTTCTCCTCTAGAATTTTGATGGCTTCCTGTCTTACATTTAGATCTTTCATCCATTTTGAGTTTATTTTTGTGTCTGGTGTAAGAAAGTGGTCCAGGTTCATTTTTCTGCACGTCGCTGTCCAGTTTTCCCAGCACCATTTGCTGTAGAGACTTTTTTTTTTTCCATTGGATACTCTTTCCTGCTTTGTCAGAGATTAGTTGGCCATACGTTTGTGGGTCCATTTCTGGGTCCTCTATTCTGTTCCATTGATCTGAGTGTGTTTTTGTGCCAGTAGCATATTGTCTTGATGATTACAGCTTTGTAATACAGCTTGAAGTCGAGAATTGTGATGCCTCCTGCTTTGGTTTTCTTTTTCAAGATTGCTTTGGCTATTTGGGGTCTTTTCTGGTTCCGTACAAATTTTAGGATTGTTTGTTCTAGCTCTGTGAAGAATTCTGGTGTTACTTTGATAGGGATTGCATTGAATACGTAGATTGCTTTGGGTAGTATTGACATTTTAACAATATTCGCTCTTCTAATCCAGGAGCATGGAATATTTTTCCTTTTTTTGTGTTTTCTTCAATTTCTTTCATAAGCTTTCTATAGTTTTTAGTGTGTAGCTTTTCCCCTCTTTCGTTAGATTTAATCCTAGGTATTTTATGGTTTTTGGTGCTGTTGTAAATGGGATTGATTCCTTGATTTCTCTTTCTGTTGCTTCATCATTGGTGTATAGGAATACAACCGATTTCTGTGCATTGATTTTGTATCCTGCAACTTTGCTGAATTCATGAATCAGTTCTAGCAGTTTTTTGGTGGAATCTTTTGGGGTTTCCATATAGAGTATCATGCCATCTGGGAAGAGTGAAAGTTTGACCTCCTCCTCGCCGATTTGGATGCCTTTTATTTCTTTTTGTTGTCTGACTGCTGAGGCTAAGACTTCCAATACTATGTTGAATAACAGTGGCGAGAGTGGACATCCCTGTCTTGTTCCTGACCTTAGCGGGAGAGCTCTCAGTTTTTCCCCAGTGAGGACGATATTAGCGTTGGGTCTTTCTATATGGCTTTTATGATCTTGAGGTATGATCCTTCTCTCCCTACTTTGTTGAGGGTTTTCAAGAAAGGATGCTGTATTTTGTCAAATGCTTTCTCTGCATCTATTGAGAGGATCATGTGGTTCTTGTCCTTTCTTTTATTAATGTGATGAATTACATTGATTGTTTTACGGATATTGAACCAGCCCTGCATCCCAGGTATAAATCCCACTTGGTCGTGGTGAATAATTTTTTTAATGTAATGTTGGATCCGGTTGGCTAATATCTTGTTAAGGATTTTTGCATCCATGTTCATCAGGGAAATTTGTCTATAGTTCTGGTGTTCACTCTCTTAACCAAGTTATCAAATGTTACATTGGCAATATGGGGACAAACCAACCTTTTCCTAATAAGATGGAATGAAAAGGGATATAACATCACATTAGTGTTAATCCCATGAAAATCGAATAAGTCTAGTCATCTGGAAGCATCAGACAAATCCAAACTGAGGGACTTTCAGTAACTGGCTATACTCTTCAGAAATGTCAAGATCAAGAAACACAAAGAAAGGCTATTCCAAATTAAAGGAGATACAGTTGATATGATAACTAAGGGCAGTGCGTGCTCCTGAATTGGATCTTGGACTAAAAAAATAGCTATAAAGGACATTATTGTGATAATCAATAAAGCTTGACTATAGATTGTGCATTAAGTAATCTTACTGTGTTACATTACATTTCCTGATTTCGATAAGGGCTGTGATGTTAAAAGACAGCATCTTTGTTTTAAGGAAATATACACTGAGTTTTTTAGGGATAAAGAAGCACGGCATCTCTAGCTTTCTCACAAATGGTTCTGAAAATAGTTTTATGTACATCTGTAAGTAGATATAGATACAAAAAATTGATACAGCACATCGGGCCAAATATAAACAGCTTGTGAATCTGGGTAGAGGGCATATGGGAGCTCCTTGTACTATTATTGCAAATTTTCTTTAAGTTTAATATTATACCAAAGTAAAAAGTTACAGCAGAAAAATCAAATAGTGATACATCTCTAGGTTGCAAGAACAGAGATCCATCAAGCTTACCTAAAATAAAAAGGAGTACAGAGACTTTCAAATTCAAGTATGCCTAGTCTCATGGAGACTATTAGGGCCTGAGTTTGCTTACTTCACGTTTCAGATGCCGTGTGGTTTCTAGTCTTTGCAGTCGTGGTGCATTTGCTTTGCTCTCTTCTGTATACTGGATTTATCTGCTTTCTCTTGGTTGTTGCCCCTCTAGAAATTGTTCCTCAAAGTTGCTAACTTGCTGTCCTACTTCAGATTCTTGAGAGAAATATCACCGTTATTCTCTAGCTAATGCATTGCTTAAACATATGTCAAGTGTTTATTCTTAATCGGGTCACAGGATTGAGGTGGAACAGATGGAGAAGGTGGGTTGAAACATGCAACATAGTTCCATGGCGTTTAGGGCTTTCACTCACAAGCCTACGGTGTAATAAATTCTCTTGAAGGCGCTATAGAAAGATACGGCAGTGAACTGTGTCTCCTGTATCCGCCCAGCTTGCTTATATTGCTTTTTGAGTTTACTTTTTAATAGACTCCTAAAATGCTTCTGTTGAGGATCTCCACGTGAACTTGGATCACCCAAGTTTCTGCTAAAATGAGGAAGAAGTATGATGGGAGTTAGAGGCAAGAGAATGGAAACATTCAGAATTTCTTTCTTTTGTATAGTAAATGGATGACTGCTTCCCTCCCCACTACTGAGTGTTTAAAAAACCATGAGTCTGTGTTAACTTTTGTTGTAAAACTTTTAAGTTTCATTTGACTATGTTGATTTGATCATGCATGTTTATCTTAAGTTCAGATTCATTATTTAAAAACAATTTTTTAAAATTTTATTTAAATCCAAGTTAGTTAACATATAGTGTGATAATGATTTCAGGAATGGAATTTAGTGATTCATCACTTACATATAACACCCGGTGCTCATCAGTGCGCTCCTTAATGCCCATCCCCCCACCCAACACCCCACCAACAACCCTCAGTTTGTTCTCTGTATTTAAGAGTCTCTTATGGTTTGTCTCTCTGTCTGTTTTTATATTATTTTTTGCTTCCCTTCCCTTATGTTCATCTGTTTTGTATCTTAAATCCCACCTATGAGTAAAGTCATACATTTGTCTTTCTCTGTCTGACTTATTGCGCTTAGCATAATACACTCTAGTTCTATCCATGTTGTTGCAAATGGCAAGATTTCATTCTTTTTGATTGCTGAGTAATATTCCATTGTGTGTGTGTGTATGCACATACATACCACATCTTCTTTATCCATTCAACCATTGATGGACATTTGGGCTCTTTCCATACTTTGGTTATTGTCGATAGCACTGCTATAAACATTGGGGTGCATGTGCCCCTTCGAATCGGCACACCTATATCCTTTGGATAAATACCTAGTAGTGCAATTGCTGGGTCGTAAGCTAGTTCTATTTTTACTTTTTTGAGGACCCTCCAGACTGTTTTCCAGAGTGGCTGCTCCAGTTTCCCACCAGCAGTGCAAAACGGTTCCTCTTTTCTCTGCATCCTCGCCAACATCTGTGGCTTCCTGAGTTGTTAATTTTAGCCATTCTGACAGGTGTTTTGGTTTGTATTTCCCTGATGATGAGTGATGTTGAGCATCTCTTCATGTGTCTGTTAGCCATCTGGATGTCTTCTTTAGAAAATTGTCTGTTCAAGTCTTTTGCCCACTTCTTCAGTGGATTATTTGTTTTTTGGGTGTTGAGCTTAAGTTCGTTATAGATTTTTGGATACAAACCCATCATCTGATGTGTCATTTGCAAATATGTTCTCCCATTCCATCAGTTGCCTTTTAGTTTTGTCGATTGTTTCCTTCGCTGTGCAGAAGCTTTTTATCTTGATGAGGTCCCAATAATTCCTTTTTGCTTTTGTTTCCCTTGTATCTGAAGACATGTCTAGTAAGAAGTTGCTGTGGCCAAGGTCAAAGAGTTTGTTGCCTGTTTTCTCCTCTAGGATTTTGATGGCTTCCTGTCTTACATTTAGATCTTTCATCCATTTTGAGTTTATTTTTGTGTCTGGTGTAAGAAAGTGGTCCAGGTTCATTTTTCTGCATGTCGCTGTCCAGTTTTCCCAGCACCATTTGCTGAAGAGACTGTCTTTTTTTCCATTGGATACTCTTTCCTGCTTTGTCAAAGATTAGTTGGCCATACGTTTGTGGGTCCATTTCTGGGTCCTCTATTCTGTTCCATTGATCTGAGTGTGTTTTTGTGCCAGTAGCATATTGTCTTGATGATTACAGCTTTGTAATACAGCTTGAAGTCCAGAATTGTGATGCCTCCTGCTTTGGTTTTCTTTTTCAACATTACTTTGGCTATTTGGAGTCTTTTCTTATTCCATACAAATTTTAGGATTGTTTGCTCTAGCTCTGTGAAGAATGCTGGTGTTATTTTGATAGGGATTGCATTGAATACGTAGATTGCTTTGGGTAGTACTGACATTTTAACAATATTTGCTCTTCTAATCCAGGAGCATGGGATATTTTTCAATTTCTTTGTGTCTTGTTCACTTTTTTTTCATAAACTTTCTATTGTTTTCAGGTTGTAGATCTTTTACCTCATTGGTTAAGTTTATTCCTAGGTTGGGGTGCCTCAGTGGCTCAGTTGGTTGAGCATCCAACTTCGGCCCAGGTCATGATCTCATGATTTGTGAGTTCGAGTCCCATGTCAGGCTCTGCGCTGGCAGGTCAGAGCTTGGAGCCTACTTGGGATTTTTTGTCTCCCTGTCTCTTTGCCTCTCCCCTGCTCACGCTCTGTCAATCTCTCTCTCAAAAAAAAAAAAAAAAAGTTTATTCCTAGGTATTTTGTGGTTTTCAGTGCAATTGTAAATGGGATAGATTCCTTGATTTCTCTTTCTGCTGCTTCATTATTGGTGTATAGAAATGCCACTGATTTCTGTACGTTAATTTTATATTCTGTGACTTTGCTGAATTCATGTAGTAATTCTAGTGGTATTTTGGTGGAGTCTTTTGGGTTTTCCAGATAGAGTATCATGTCATGTGGGAAGAGTGAAAGTTTGACTTCTCCCTTGTGATTTGAATGCCTTTTCTTTCTTTTTTGTTGTCTGATTGCTGAGGCTAGAACTTCCAACACTATGTTGAACAACAGTGGTGAGAGGGGACATCCCTGTCATGTTCCTGACCTTAGGGGTTATTACTTTTTTTTTAATGTCTATTTATTTTGAGAGAGAGTGAGCGAGCAGGGGAGGGGCAGAGAAAATGAGAGAGAGGGAATCCCAAGCAGGCTCCTCACTGTCAGGCTAGAGCCTGATGTGGGACTTGATCCCATGAACTGTGCGATCATGACTTGAGCTGAGATTAAAAGTTGGATGCTTAAACTACGGAGCCACCCAGGCACCCCAGATTCATTACTTTTTTGAAACAGGAATTGAAATATATAAAGTATATTTCAAAAATTTCCAAGAGATTATTTTGACAGTATATTTCTAATATTATAACAGAAAATTTTCCTGAAGGTTGTAGACTAATTTTTTTGAGTACCTACTTTGTGTCCTGAGTATAGTTACTTAAATGATATTACTGAAAATAGGGGCACCTTGGTAGCTTAGTCGGCTAAGCATCTGCCTTCGGCTCAGGTCATGATCTCACAGCTCATGAGTTCAGGCCCCGCGTCGGGCTCTGTGCTGACAGCTCACAGCCTGGAGCCTGCTTCGGAGTCTGCGCATCCCTCTCTCTCTGCCCCTCCCCCGCTCATGCTCTGTCTCTCTCTGTTTCTCAAAAATGAATAAATGTTTAAAAAAAAAAGTTAAAAAAAAGATATTACTGAAAATAAGCTTCACAACTCATTGAGGCGAGTTTGACTAGCAGGAAAGGAAATAGAATCTCAAAGGGTGACTTGCCCAAAGTCACAATAGTTAATATAGTGGCATTAAAATCCAAAGTAGAAATGAGGTCTGTTAGACTCCGATGTATACACTCTTGCAAATGGTAAGGAATCCGGTGTTCAAATACTTTCACATTTTGAGATAATTAGTTTTATGTTATTTGTCTTAAAACATGTCACTATTATTTTTTTAATTCTGAGATGCACCCATTATTATCAACAATTTGGTCACATTTTGGCTGGTTTTGCTCAGAGCGCTGGTACAGTGTCTGTTGGTGTTAGGAGGATAAAAGGAGTTGTTAATGAATGCTTGAAAGTGACTTCCTTGAGGTAGTCGGGGTCTATGATTCCAGGAGACAGAACTGGAGAATCTTTTAAGAAAAATGTACAGTTATCAGTGATATGCCCAAATTGTGGACATCCACTCTCAAATTGTCACATTCAAGTATGGAGATAAATAAGAGTAGTTTTAATGAACATGTAGCTATGAGAAAAGACAAAAAGTAAAAAGGTTGATTCGAGACCACATTAAAAATAGTAAGCAAAGGCTAAACCATTGGCTTTAGAAAAATTTCAGATGACTTTTTTTAGGGGTGGAGTGGGGTGGGGATAACTGGTAAATCTGTATTTAGTACTCTCAATGTTGTCTGTCAAGTGAAATTTACCTGAAGCACTTAACTTAGCTTGGAAGTAATCAAAGAATGTAACCAACATGTTGGTAAAGTGATGTGATTTGCTAGACCGGTGGCTAGAAGGAAAATGTGGAGAAGGACACTTTCACATCAGGAATTATTTTCATTGAGTGGGGGACTTTTGCCAAAGGGAAATAACACCTTTGAAATTTTTTTCTTGAAGTTGGACATAAAAACAAAAATGATAGAAGCCAAATGCCACGAGGAGAAGCTGAAACTGCAGCAGAAACATGATGCCGATGTTCAGAAGGTAGGCTCTCTACCGTTTATTCTTTCATTAACGTTGAATACTCAGAATATTCTAGGTCTTGTGACCATCCATCCCATGGTCCACTGATTAAATAGTCGTTATAAATAGGATTTGCTAATTAGTATTTTGGCCAAAGTCGGATCTTTATACTTCACTTTCTAAACAAATGTGTTTATGTAAATCCTTATAGTTGCCACTACCTTGAGTTCTTCCTCTGTTGTGTGAAGGCTGGCCTTCTTAGAGTCCTTAATCTGCATTCTAGCATTACCTTTCGTAAAAGCTGAAGTAAGACATCAACTGTACACACTAGTGTTTGTTTTAGTCTGATATTCCTTTTGGTTTTCTGGAAATTAAAATTTGCTTTTTGATTTAAAAAGGAACTTTTGGATTTAGTTCTGTTTGTAATAGACTGCATGCATTGTGTTGGTAGCACTGAATGTACGCTTCTTTTTCCCAGTAGCTCACTGGGATTTATGCCTTTCTGTGTTTCCATTTGTATTTTTAAAGAAAACTTATTTTTATTCTTAATGGGCACAGCAATAATAATCAGTTTATGGTTATCCTACATGGCATTTGAGTGGTTAGCATATTTTAGTATTGATTTCAAAAGTTGAGTGATATATACATCTATATTTCAATGCATAAAGATTAATCCAAATTGAAACTTGGCATTTACTGTTGCACCACTAAGCCTGATTCTGCGTCACAAAACTGAGTGACAGAGATGGTGGCAGAGAGTTGAAGCCACACATCACATATCCAAGCTTTCTTAAAAGCTGAAAATATATTCATATTTAGTCAGGTGCCTGTTTGGCTCATTTTCTTTCAAAGCAACAAGAAGGAAACCACTGATTGAAAATTAGAAAGAGAAAAAATATTGAATCCTTTTCCTTCTTCTTTCTTCTTTCCCATTCACGTTTTGAAGGCCAGTATTACTTTCTGCTCTTAGTGGAATTTTACTCTAGCTCAAATTGGTTAGATAAAAACAGCTATCACAAATATGTTAGAGATTTGGTAATGTAATTTTAATAGAACATAATATATATCCAAATGAAATGGAATCTATTGATGTATAAGATAAATAAATACAAAAATATATTTGGAAAAATCACGGTAATAGAGTTTGAACTAGGCTTCTTGGTATGTCCGTTACAAAGATCAGTTCTAAGAAAAACATTTAATAATAAAATTCTTTCCAGGAATTTCTCCTTTAAAATAAATTCTGCATGAAAAAAGAAAGCAATGCAACTAGTTTGAAATGCCAGGTAAAATATAAATAAAATCCTTGACCTTACGCCAGGTTTGGAAAGTATATTCCTCAGTTTGTTGCTTGAATGGCATTTTCTAAGTGTCAGGAATCAGGGAGGAATAAAATTAGAGTGTTTTATCTGTTTGTGTACATTCTTTTCCTTTTTTGCTTTTTTGTGGACTTCAGGATCAAACTAGCCTCTTTTCTATTTACCAATCATTCTTAGAGGTGGAACTAAAACCATGAAAGATAAAGTAAAATGCTGGTAATAAAAGCACTAAGAAAAGGCTGGTGAGACGTTGGTGAACAACCTTCCCTGCCAATATTTTTTAAGCTGAATTTGAGTGTACAGGAAATATACTCCAACCGTATGAAAAGTGGGTATTCATACTCTTGCCTCAATTTGGTTTTCTTTTTTCCCCTTTGTTAGCACATTTTTTGTTCTACTTGCTAACTACTGCATTTTGGTTATTTCTCGTGTGTGTGTGTGTGTGTGTGTGTGTGTGTGTGTGTGTGTAGATGTATTTAGGAGTATAAAATCATGATTCAACCCTAATAAATGATTCATTTAAAACTTCTGACACAATACAATTAATGATGTAAAATATTCATGTAATTTTTGACTTATTTTGAACTGACTTTTTTTGATTCATAATAGCAAAGCTAGATCTAAAAAAAGCCTATTACAGGTCATCTTCCCATGTGTCTGGGGATTTTTGTTATTGTGCATGAAAATGAAAGGACACCAGAGGGAGGATCCAGGGGTCCGCTCATCTGAAGGTGTCCTGTCCCAGTGCAGTGGAGGGGGGGTGGGGGAAGGGTGGATTGTGCTGTGCCAGCCAAGTTTCTGACGGCTTCTCTATGCTTCTTTATGACACACTTTAATCTCTGAATTATATTTTAGAGAATCAATTTATTATTTATGTTCTCCTTGAAAATTGATACATGAAAATTGAAAGCTGATGACATATTTCTTTCAGTAATCAATTATTTTAGTATATTTTATATTTTCTCAATGCCCTAGAAGATAGTTTTTACATCTTTTTTTTGGAAACCCATTTATGGGATTAAGTGAGACTTAACAAAAAATATTGTGCTTGTTTTAAAAGTTACGTGTTCTCTATATAAAAATAGTTTACTAAAACGTTTTAAATTTATTTGCAGATTTTAGAAAGAAAGAATAATGAAATAGAAGAATTGAAAATTTTATACAAAAAGAAACAAAATGAAATGGAGGAGACTGTTAGAAAACTTGAAAAGAAAGGTGATGTATTGTTACATCAACTTTTTGAAAGCATTTCCATTTTATT